>NC_140994.1:37466487-38066487 GCF_052327205.1 Somniosus microcephalus | reverse complement strand
GGTAGTGGGGAAAATGCTAGAGTCCATTATAAAAGATGTAATAGCAGAGCACTTGAAAAACAGTGACAGGATTGGACAAAGTCAACATGGATTTACAAAAGGTAAATCGTGCTTGACTAATCTACTGGAATTGTTTGAGGATGTAACTGGTAGAATAGATAAGGGAGAACCAGTGGATGTGGTGTATTTGGACTTTCAGAAGGCTTTCGATAAGGTCCCGCATAAGAGATTAGCGTGTAAAGTTAAAGCACATGGGATTGGGAGTAAGGTACTGACTTGGATAGAGAACTGGTTGGCAGACAGGAAGCAAAGAGTTGGAATAAATGGGTCTTTTTCCGAGTAGCAGGCAGTGACTAGTGGGGTACCGCAGGGATCAGTGCTAGGACCCCAGCTATTCACAATATATATTAATGATCTAGACGAGGGAACTAGATGTAATATCTCCAAGTTTGCAGACACAAAGCTGGGTGGGCGTGTGTGCTGTGAGGAGGATGCCGAGAAACTTCAGTATGATTTAGGCAAGTTGGGTGATTGGGCAGATGCAGTATAATGTGGATAAATGCGAGGTTATCCACTTTGGTGGCAAAAACAGGAAGGCAGATTATCTGAACGGCAATAGATTGGGAGAAGGGGAAGTGCAATGAGACCTGGGTGTCCTTGTGTACCAGTCGCTGAAGGTAAGCATGCAGGTGCAGCAGGTGGTTAAGAAGGCAAATGTTGGCCTTCATAGCGAGAGGATTCGAGTACAGGAGCAAGGATGTCTTGCTGCAGTTGTACAGGGCCTTCGTGAGACCACACCTTGAGTACTGTGTGCAGTTTTGGTCGCCTTATCTGAGGAAGGATGTTCTTGCCATGGAGGGAGTGAAGCGAAGATTCACCAGACTGATACCTGGGATGGCAGGAATGACGTATGAGGAGAGATTGGGTCGATTGGGCTTATATTCGCTGGAGTTTAGAAGAATGAGAGGGGATCTCATTGAAACTTTATAAAATTCTAACAGGACTAGACAGACTAGATGCAGGAAGGATCTTCCCGATGGCGGGAGAGTCCAGAACCAGGGGTCACAGTCTAAAGATAAGGGGTAAGCTATTTAGGACAGAGATGAGGTGAACCTATGGAATTCTCTACCACAAAAGGCAGTTGAGGACAATTCATTAAATATATTCAAGAAGGAGTTAGATATATTTCTTAAGGCTAAAGGGATCAAGGGATATGGGGAGAAAGCAGGGACAGGGTACTGAATTTGGATGATCAGCCATGATCTCTTTAAATGGCGGAGCAGGCTCGAGGGGCCGAATGGCCTACACCTACTCCTATCTTCTATGTTTCTATGTTTCAAGGGTTAAGTTACGAGGAGAGATTACACAAATTAGGGTTGTATTCCTTAGAATTTAGAAGGTTAAGGGGTGATCTGATCGAAGTTTTCAAGATATTAAGGGGAACAGATAGGGTAGATATCTGCTGGTTGGGGAATTCTAGGGCTAGGGGCATAGTCTAACAATTAGAGCCAGACCTTTCAGGAGTCAAATTAGGAAACACTTCTACACACAAAGGGTGGTAGAAGTTTGGAATTATCTTCCGCAAATGGCAATTGATGCTAGATCAATTGTTAATTTTAAATCTGAGATTGATAGCTTTTTGTTAACCAATGGTATTACTGGGATATGGGCGGGTATATGTTAGGTCGCAGATCAGCCATGGTCTCACTGAATGGTGGAACAGGCTCGATGGGCTCAATGG
Organism: Somniosus microcephalus; assembly: GCF_052327205.1. Taxonomy (NCBI): domain Eukaryota; kingdom Metazoa; phylum Chordata; class Chondrichthyes; order Squaliformes; family Somniosidae; genus Somniosus; species Somniosus microcephalus. The sequence continues at coordinate 38,064,746 of NC_140994.1, read as the reverse complement.
CCTCCGCCTATTCCGATATTCATATGTTGATACCGTCTACTCCTTGACCTCTGTTTATCACCAGGACATGTCTCTCCTAAATTTCTGCTGTGCCTATTTAAGCTGACATCACTCTGTCCATTTGTGTGTGCATTTTAGCTGCCATTCTGGACCAGAGTCCATTATTTCTATTGTGTTTTTTTTTTCAATTGATTCCTTTCAGATCATTTCTCTCTTGTTTCCTTCCCTTTCTGTTGCCCAGTCATGCCTCGTTTAATTTCTGTCCTCTCAAGAACTTTGTGCTGAACCACCCCTCCACCAAAACCCTCATTCCCCCACTGTCTTCCTCCTCTCCAGCTGCCATCCCAGGTTTGAATCTCCCTTGGAGAAGCTCAAAGATACCCTCCATGCTTCTCTTGGAATTCTATGAAGGGTCCATCAACAACAACTTGTATTTATATAGCGCCTTTAACATAGTAAAACGTCCCAAGGCGCTTCACAGGAGTGTTATAAGGCAAAAAATTTGACACCGAGCCACATAAGGAGAAATTAGGGCAGGTGACCAAAAGCTTGAGGCAGTTATCTCTGTCTCTTTACCAGCAGCTATCCAAACTGTCCCATCCTCCTTTTCCCCAACTTTCCTACAGTCTCGATCGTAGACAAGGCCATCTCTGACCACTTCCTTATATCCCTCACCACCCACAACCCCCTACCCTTTTCCAACCCACTTCCTTCTGTGTCTTCCCCTGGATAAAAGTCTCCCGCAAGTTATTTACAACTGCTCTTTCAAACTCCCAAGTGCCTAGCCTTTAGCCCTCCATTGGCAATGATAGTTCTGCAGCTGCCAATATGCTCAACCATTCCATCACCTCCACCTTTGATGTCCTTGTCTCCATCAAAACCTTTAATTCTCCCATTCCGGTCATTCCCCCTAGTATGGCCTCCTCTCAGGCCTCCGCTTGCCCTAGCCCTGAATCTGCATTTTTCTCTAGTTGCTCTCCTATCTCCTCTCATGCCGTCTTAAAGTTCATCTCACGCACAAGACCCACCTCGTGCTCCTTGGACTCCATTCCCACTAAACTGTGGATCACCGAACTTCCCTTCCTGGCCCCCATGCCAGCTGGCATTGTAAATAGTTCCCTCTCCTTAAGTACTGTCCTGCTCCTTTTGAAAACGACCATCATTACCCCTCTCCTCAAAAACCCACCCTTAAAGCTGAAATTGTAAATGGTTTCCTCTCCTCAGGTACTATCCCGCTCCCTTTCAAAACCACCAACATCAGCCCTCTCCTGCGACCGTTTTCAGCCCCCAAACTCTGTACTACTTCCATTCATTTCATCAATAATGTTATAAGTTTTGGTTCATAGGAGTCTAGCTATGGAAACTGCCATGCTACTGTGAGCTTAGATACACAGTTTTCGGCGAAAGCACAAATAGTAAGCCATGGTAAAGATTTACTTATTTTAGGAAAATGTGTATAATAGCTTTGCATTTGGTGGAATTAATTGTAACTTGTTTAATTACATAAGAACATAATAAATAGGAGCATGAGTAGGCTATCTGGCCCTTCGAGCCTGCTCTGCCATTCAATAAGATCATGACTGATCTTCTACCTCATCTCCACTTTCCTGCACTATCCCCATATCCCTTGATTCCCTTAATATTGAAAAATCTACCGATCTCGGTCTTAATTACACTCAACGACTGAGCCTCCACAGCCCTCTGGGGTAGAGAATTCCAAAGATTCACCACCCTCTGAGTGAAGACATTTCTCATCTCAATCCTAAATGGCCGACCCCTTATTCTGAGACTGTGACCCCTGGTTCTAGACTCCCCAGCCAGGGGAAACATCCTCCCTGCATCTACCCTGTCAAGCCCTGTAAGAATTTTGTATGTTTCAATGAGATCACCTCTCATTCTTCTAAACTCTAGAGAATATAGGCCTAGTCTACTCAATCTGTCCTCATAGGACAATCCCCCCATCCCAGGAACCAGTCTGGTGAACCTTTGTCGCACTCCCTCAATGGCAAGTATATCCTTCCTTAGGTAAGGAGACCAAAACTGTACACAATACTCCAGGTGTGGTCTCACCAGGGCCCTATATAATTGCAGTAAGACGTCTTTACTCTTATACTCAAATCCTCTTGCAATAAAGGCCAACATACCATTTCCTTTCCTAATTGCTTGCTGTACCTGCATGTTAACTTTTAGTGATTCGTGTACAAGGACACCCAGGTCCCCCTGAACAACAACATTTCCCAATCTCTCACCATTTAAAAAATACTCTGCTTTTCTAGTTTCCTAATTTAAAGTATGAGCTTTCAAACCTTTAGCCAATCAAATTAAATGACAAACATAAATGTTTTTTGGAAAGACAAAGTTTTTCTATAACATTTTAATTAAGTATGAGTACATACCTTGTTCAGAATTTGACACGGATTTTGCTGTATAAAATCAGATAGAGCTATATAAGGGGCTTTCAGTAAGGCTCTGCAACAACAAGAATTGTAACATGTAATTTTTGGAAGGTAATACATTGACATTAACAATGTATTATTGAAGTCTGTTTACTTGAGGAGATATTGATTCTCGATAATACATTATATTCTATCTAGATCATTATTAATCTACAATAGACGTGGCACAAATATATTATTCTAATATTAACTACCTGTCTACTGATCAAGGTGACAGGTCCAGTATTAGATAAGGGAATGAAACACTTGCCATTTTGAGCTCCCAACAATATATTAAACACCCTCAAGTTCAGCATAGCAGAAACAAGCATAAATTAAGGCTTCTTTAACGCTGTCCCCCCGCCTTATGTGCTCACCCCACTCCTGAAAAGCACCACCTACTGCATTACTGTGTAGTTTTCCATTTCTCACACCCAATAAGCTTTCAGCATCTCAATTTGATGTCAGATTACAGATAGTACTTTGTGGTGGCCACATACCCGCTATGAATTGGGTTGAGTTGTCAAATCTTACCTCACCAGCTATAGGATTCTTAAGCTATCAAACAGAAATAGGACTTCTGTTCTTGGCATTTGATCCCAAAAAGGTAAAAATCCAATGCGGTAACCCCTATGTGCCATCTATTCTCTGCGATACTAACTTAGATTGAAATGTCTCAGTTTGTCATTATAGCCACCATGCCAGAATACAATTTAAATAAACCGATGAGCAAAACAACTATTGAAGTTGAAGGTGAACTGCTTATCCAGAAAGATGCTTCATCAACAGCTAATTGATCTGGTGATCAAAAGGTTAATTTATTACTCTCAGAATCCTCACCAAACTTAGCATTCTGAGCATTATCTATAATACATTAAAAATCTTATGTCTGGATGTGCTTTCTGTCTACAAAAACTTACTTTGATGCCACATTTGTCACACGTGACCTATTCCCATTATAAATTCTTATCTCCACATGTATGTTGGAAATTGCTATTGTAAACTAGTCACACTGTAATTACACCTTTCCACCAGGTGTAAGTCTTCAGATTCACCTCTCCTACTTCATCAGCCTGCACTGCATAGAAACTCCGATGCTCCAACCAACTCTACTTCTTTGCTTCCCAAACGCAAGGGTTGTTATTTACCTATAAATCTATATCTGTAATATATTTAAAATCTTACATCTGTCTATACTTCCTGTCAACTTTTTCCATTATAAATTCCTACGTCCACATTTATAATGGGAAATGCTTGCGTAAACTTGTTATACTGTAATTACACCCTTCCACCAGTGGTGGCACTGTAGAGCATCGTTTTGTATCTCCTGGCTCTTCAGCCGACAATTGCAGAGAAATTCACGTTACTCTACTTCACCTTGAAGACTACACTTGGTATCAAATCCTATTGTGCAAAACTACAGGAGATCAACTAGTAATAATATAAAATCAAAGTATTATTTCAGAAAAGTACAGGGAATATAGGACTTTAAAAAAAAGGGAGGATTGCATTACATTTGTATACCTTGGACTAATTATCCCCTGCGCGCCAACCCGGCTTTACCCGAGGACTCTTGGCTTGCCTTGCGCAACACCACAGAAAATCAACTAGTAGTTCTAATTATTTTTTACTACAGTATAGTGGTTTTCTAAATGTCTTGTTCCTCTGCAAATAGTACACACCAAAAAAGTATGTTACAGAGAGAAAAAAAGTGCTTTCATTGCAGAAAATATTTTATTATTAGTACACAGCAATAGAAATAACATACTATTAAGTCAAAAAAATAAAGAAAAATACAAAAATCTGACAAGACATCAGCATCAAACATAGTTTGAAACCTATGCTATAGAAGATAAATATTTTGGGTTCAATACACAATGAAAAAATGTACATATACAGGAAACAGTTTTCATACAGCCGATTTAATTTTCTAGTTAATTATAAGACATTTATACAGTACATTCAATAAAGCAAACCACAATTTAAATTTTAAGATGGTTAACACTGCCACTTTACTTTTTTTCCTCCTTTTCAAAAGACTATACCTCATGATTACAAAACATTGTACTACCATTTATGGCGTTATGCTGTGTACCAGTCAACAATTTATCCACAAATTAAGAACATGAACAAAAAATAAACTCTACTAAAGGTGGTGTTTAAACACTCAATGAAGTCTCGAGTTACAAATTGGTAGAACATTTATCCCACTTGTAATAAAAACATGAAATACTGTTGTTACCTAATCCAATTACTGTACACTCTTCCAATTCTGGCAAAAAATATTACAGATGTGATAACAAACTATCAAATAAGCTTTTATGTCTATTCTCCTTAGTGCCGATCTGAATTGAAAACCTCGAGGGTTTTGAGTTTTGTCACCTTGAACATAGAAACAGGAGTAGGTCATTCAGCCCCTCGAGCCTGTTCCGCCATTCAATGAGATCATGGCTGATCTGTATTTCAACTAATCAACCGACCTTGGTTCCATAACCCTCAATACCCATGCCTAACAAAAATCTATCAATCTTCGTTTTGAAATTTTCAATTGTCCTAGCCTCAACAGCTTTTTAGGAGAACTTCAGATTTCCACTACCCTGTGTGTGAAGAAGTGCTTCCTGACATCACCCCAGAACAGCCTAGCTCTAATTTTAAGATTATGCCCCCTTGTTCTAGACTGCCCCATCAGAGGAAATAGTTTCTATCTACCCTATCAAATCCTTTAATAGTGTTTTGGAGCATTAACTTTTGCCCATTTTGGATTTTCAGATACCTTGGCACTTATAACAACACTATACATACAAAAAGAGACAAAGTTCTGGTCAGAGGTGAGTAGCTATTATTTGTAGCTGGAATCCCAGCAATAGATGAAGATAATTCTTAAAGGTAGTAATGCATTTCACATCGAATTATTCATGTACAAATCAAGCTTTTTCATTGGCACGGCTTCTGGTGCTCATCCCCGAGAGAGAAAACCTGGGACCAAAATGGCGACTGTCTCTTTTTCAATTAGCTGAGGTTTGAGTCAAGTGGGGAACTGTTACAGTGGGTGTATCTCAATTTTTGTGGAATATGTTTGGTAAGATAATCAATTAGAAAATAGAAAACTGAGGCCTTACAAGCATTTAACCAATTCCAAAACAGGAAATTAGACTTTTTTTAAATATAAAGACTGGGTTGCCTGATACTGATAGAGACTACATGCCAAATACTTGGTCTATATCTTGTGTCGTACAAAACACATAGGGCTAGAAATTCGGTGCATTTGCCTCTCGTTAGCGCCCCAAATGACTTTTCACCCGGGCGAGGCGCCGCTAACGACTCCTACTAAATTCAGCAGATTAGCGGCAGCAGTAACCGGTAGCGCCCCGCTGCACAGGCGATGACGTCATCACCATGCGCAGCGCCCTGTTTTCGCCCTGCCTACAAAATTGGCCCGCGCCCCCGTAATCCGACAGTGACCAATTCAGGGGGTGGGAACGGAGCTGCAAGAGGCGCTAACTAAAGGGGAGGTGGCGGGCAGGAAAAGAAATCGGCCAACTTACTTGTCGCAGCCCATTGCATCTTTGAACACGGGTTCGTGCCACAATCTGGCACCCCGCTGGTCCAGGTAGGGTTCAGCAGATTTGTGGGCCTGGGCCCTCCCCTTTAATGAGGGGTAGAGCCTTTCCATGCGGCAGCGTGACGTGGCCCAGTGCATAGCGCTGCAGGTTAGCGCTAAAACTGAAGTTAGCGATTGCCGGTGCTATTTTTCACCAGGCGTTAAATTTCGCACCCAGGCGATGTTATCAACCCAAAATGGTCGCTAATGAGTTTTTCCCCTTATAGTTCTCATAGGCAAGTATTCTTTTCTGTTGCATCTTGCTGGTAAAGGAGGTGAGGTGGGGTTAGTGATAGGAGAATACATCAGATTCATGATGATCTTATATTTTGGAATGAGTCCATGTTCTCTACCAATCTCGGGATTATGTTAGCAAAATACTGCGGATGTTGGAAATCCGAAATAACAACAGGAAATGCTGGAAAAACTCAGGTCAGGCAACATCCATGGACAGATATTTGAGTTGACGTTTCGGGTCGAACCCTTCTTCAAAACTGGAAAGAAAAGATAGATCGGAGGCAGGGCTGCGATCGGACAAAAGAATAAAAGAAACAAAAGAAGTAAAAAAGAGACAATAAAAGGTGTTAGAAGCTAGACGAGATGGTAATAGGCTGAGATTGGGTGTAAAGTGTACTGGCAGGGCAAGGGATAGCTGCCAGGTGTGAGAGCGAAACAAAAGGAAGGGGGGGGGGTGGAGGAGTGGAAAAATTACAAGAAAAAATGAAATAGGGGCCGAGGTTATGATCGGAAATTGTTGAACTCGATATTGAGTCCGGAAGGCTGCAGACTCTGCAGCCTTCCGGACTCAATATCGAGTTCAACTATTTCAGATCATAACCTCGGCCCCTATTTCATTTTTTCTTGTAATTTTTCCACTCCTTTCCCCCCCCCCCCCCCTTTCCTTTTGTTTCGCTCTCACACCTGGCAGCTATCCCTTGCCCTGCCAGTACACTTTACACCCAATCTCGGCCTATTACCATCTCGTCTAGCTTCTAACACCTTTTATTGTCTCTTTTTTACTTCTTTTGTCCGATCGCAGCCCTGCCTCCGATCTAGCTTTTCTTTCCAGTTTTGAAGGGTTCGACCCGAAACGTCAACTCAAATTTCTGTCCACGGATGTTGCCTGACCTGCTGAGTTTTTCCAGCATTTTCTGTTGTTATTTCGGGATTATGTTACATTGGTCTGGATTTCTGGGATCACTAGTTGGCTTCATGAGTACCCAAGCTTTCAGATCTTGAAAGCAAAATCCTAAATAATATGAAATGTCATTCTCAATGGCAACTACACAATAACTCAGTAAGTTAAAGAAAATCTGCAGCAGTTACTGTGAATCATGTGGGGTAATGTTCTACTTCATGTATGCCATGATTACAATCAATCAATTCATTAATTATTTCAGTTAAGGCGTTGTATAATTTCTACAAATTTACACCAACTATCAATATGTCCCCAGAGAAATTCCAAAGCAGCCAATTATTCAAGTAGCTTCCAAAAAGACTGCAGAATCATCAAGAGCTAGCACACAGTTGTATGTTAATGTTCCTCCAGCCACTGCTTGGTTATTCCCTCAGGGAAACTGAACATCGGTATTATAGATCAGTGATGTGTAGTTAGGAACATAGGAACAGGAGTAGGCCAGTCAGCCCTCTCGAGCCTGTTCCGCCATTCAATGAGATCATGGCTGATCTTCCTGTGTTCAGCCTTCAGATTCCAGGGAGGAGTGGTGCTTTCCTTTAGATGTGTGCTTATCAGGTCGAGCAGTTGCTGCATCAGCAATTAGTTTGTTGTGGATGACCAGGAACACTGAACCGTTTTGGCTCCATGTCAGAATTAATTTCCTTCACAGGTAGATTCCCAGTGTTCTTTTCCCTTCATGCCTGCAGTGTCCTTGCTTTCGGAAGCAACATCTGCCATTTTAGGCTTAATAATGTTACTGAGTCTCAGGATTTTTTTAATCTTTAAGAAAGTTTGACAAATTTGGCAGGTCATAAGATTATGCCAAAACATGTTGGGATTGCATGGAAAAGCTTTCTGTAACCTGTGTAGGATTTAAAAAGCAGGTAATGTCATAAAATTAAGAAAATAAATCCAACTTTACTTCAAATGTTTTCCTAAAACTTAAGTACAAAAAGTCAAAGTGCAGCTTTTTTGGAATCTTCATTAATATCTTACAACAGTTCACAATACATCTGATCTGGCAGGTGGAGTAAAAGAATACAAGACAACATAGCAAGAGAACAGTCATAGATAAATTACAGAGACATGATTTCTGGTCTAAAATCTCTTAAACGAACACACATTCCTGATTTGCTCAGTGACTTATCGCAACTGATCCATTGTATATGGGTGTAATTAAAAAATCATGCCACCTATTTGTTTTCCAGCCCTTTCTTGGTTATGTGCTCATCGAAACTTAAACTGCAGCACTGTAGAATAGTGATGTGTGGTCTTTCCCTGGGTTTTACTGTCAAATGCCTGGGAAAAGTGGGGCTTTCCTTTGGAAGTGTTCTGATCAGGCCGAGCAGTTGTCTTCCAATAGTTTTTTTTAATATTTGTTGATGGGATGTGGGCGTCGCTGGCAAGGCCAGCATTTATTGCCCATCCCTAATTGCCCTTGAGAAGATTGTGGTGAGCTGCCTTCTTGAACCGCTGCAGTCCGTGTGGTGAAGGTACTCCCACAGTGCTGTTAGGTAGGGAGTTCCAGGATTTTGACCCAGCGACGATGAAGGATCGGCAATATACTTCTAAGTCAGGATGGTGTGCGACTTGGAGGGGAACTTGGAGGTGGTGGTGGTCATATGCGCCTGCTGCCCTTGTCCTAGTCTATTGAATTACAGCTTTATAACTCCTTCTACAACATTTATTACTCTATGTTACTCAGGTATAATTGAACAGCTTTTCTAGATGGTCATAACAGCATCTTTGCTTTCACAAACAATATTATGAAATCACAGAAATTATCAATTGACTTAGTGTGTGTCAAGATAATTAAAAGTAACTTTTTTACTAAATTGAAAAAGTAGTGGTTCTTAAAGTATGGAATAAACAAATACACAATAGGGAATAAACCCTCTGGAGGAGTTGTTACTTAGTTACTAAAGGGGTAAAAGTCTTTGCCTATATGAAGTTCCCAACCACATTACACCTATTCCACAAAACAGGCCTTTTCAGAAAAACTAGACAGATCAATTTTATAAAAATTATTTTTTTAAACTACAGTACATTCATATTTACTTCACAAAATCAAATACAACATGAACATTTAGTAGTGGTGTTGCTGCAAGCTACTGACCATAAAATTCTACCACAAAATTAACCGTTCACATCAATAAATATACGTATAATATGAAATAAAAACACAAAATGCTGGAAATACTCAGCAGGTCAGGCAGCATCTGTGGAGAGAGAAGCAAAGTTGATTTTGTTATTTCAGATTTCCAGTATCCATATGCTGCTTCTGAATTACAGGTTAAATTTTGTTTCTTTACTTGTTCCATTGCCATCTCCTTTTGCTTTGTACTATCATACCTTTTGTCATTTAATCACTCCCGCCTTCCACCCTATCGCAGACATTCCCTTTTGTTCTTTCCTCCCTTCCCGCACTTGCCCTGGCCCTGCACCTGCTTAAAACCTGTCACATCTAACTTTTTCCAGTTCTGACGAAAGGTCATCCACCTGAAACGTTAACTCTGTTTCTCTCTCTCTCCACACAGATGCTGCCTGCCCGGCTGAGTATTTCCAGCATGTGCTGTTTTTATTTCAGATGTCCAGCATCCGCAGTATTCTGCTTCTGTATTACAGGTTAAATGTGTGACGTTGTACAAGGTGTGTCCAAACAGTTCTCCATTATTATCCTTATATACTGATGGCCCTGTCTGCAGCTCCCCTGCACCGACTGGTTTACTGGGAGCCTGAGAAGAACTTTAGGCAGCGGCTGGAACAGAACAAAAAGTCCCACGCGACGCAAGAGAATCGCTCGACTTACGCTGAGCGCCTGGCCGCGTTTTTGCGCGATTTGGGCGGCGGCCTGGGATTGTAGGTCAGCTGCAGCGCCGAAATCTGCCGCTCAAGTTTGGTGCACGCTTCACTGGAGTATACGGAGCTGTCCGCCATGCTACTGCCGCGGGCCTTTCTTTAATTCCCTCTTCTTTCCGCCCCCCCCTTGCCGAGAGTGTTTATATTCCCCTCCTTCCCTCACTGTGAAAGACTCGGGACCAGCTGTCCTGACAAACGCATTGACTTCACTCCGCCTCACTGAGCCGCTGTGAAGCAGGCCCCGCCGGCACGTGGATACTGGTTCCCATAGAGACCAGAGACGCGGTCGCCGTGGAAACGGGAGGACAGCCTCAGACCTCGTGGCAGCTCCTCAAACCCTGGTCCGGGCACCGGGCACTGCTGCTTCTTCCCCAGCATCAGCCAAAGAGCGTTTGCATTAAACAAATACTCTCCCCGAGGCAGAGTTCTCACTTCTACATTTTCGACCAATGCAGGTGCACACGGCCGCAACATTTCTTACTGGATTTACAAGGATGATACCCAGAAACGCGAGGTTATTTATACCTATCAGGAAAGGATGAACAGTCTGGGTCTCATTTTTCTTTTGAAAAGAGAAGGCTGAAGGGTGACCTAATAGAGGTCTAAAAATTATGATAGGTTTTGACAGAGTAGACAGAGATGTTTCCAGTATCTGCAGTATTTTGCTATTGTACAGAGAGAGTGTTTCCACTTTTGGAAAAGAGCAAAACTAGAGACCATCAATATGAGATAGTCACCAACAAATTCAATAAGGAATTCAGAAGGAACTTCTTTACCCAGGGAGTGGTGAGAATGTAGAACGCGCGAACACAGGGAGTGATTGAAGCAAATAGTATACATGCATTTAAGAGGAGGCCAGATAAGTATATGAGGGAGACGGGAACAGAGGGATTGAGTTCGATGAGGAAAGACTGGAGGAGGCTTGAGCGAAGCATAAACGCCGGCAAGGACTGGTTGGGCCAAATGCCCTGTTTCTGCGCTGTATACTCTATGTAATCCTATGTATTAACTGAAAGAGCAACCATCGAACTGTACAGGACAGAAGGAAGTCATTGGGTCCACCTGTCTGATCCAGCTCTCTGCTCAAACAATGGGAAAATTATCCCACTGCCCTGCCTTCTCTTCATTGTCTTTGTATCTTCCACTGCTTCAAATATTTATCCAGTTTTACGGTAAAAAGAAAATCCAATGGTTTCTGTCTCAACCACTCCCGCAGCAAAGCATTCCATGTACAGAAATTTCTCCTAATGCTCCCTCCTTGGTGGCAATTTTAAATCGATGATCCATCCTCATTCACTCCCCAGCCCAAGGAAATAGTTTTCTCTATTTAATCTATGAAAAACCATCAATATCAAATCCCTTCTTAGCCTTCTCTGCTCAGTGGAAATAGTTTCAATATCTCAAGCCTCATAACTATAGTTTCCCATCCCTCGCATTATTCTGGTGAATCTATGCTGTCCTTCATATAATGCAATGCTTAAAACTGTGTCCAATACTGCAACTGTGGTCTAAATGTTTTATATGCAGTTATTTGTTTACTCTATAAACTCTATAAAACCAAAAATGCGGTTGTGCTTCTTTATGGCTTTACCTACCTGCACTTGTACAATCATGGGATAATATATTTGAACCTCTAGGTCTCTGTTTATCCACACCTTTCAGCATTTTTCAGTTGAGTGTGTTACTTCTATTACACTCTTTTCCTCCGAAAAGATATTACCTCAAACTTGTCCACGTTAAATTGCATCGGCCATCTGACTGCCCATTCCACGAACTTGTCCGTGTCTTCTTGAAATCTTTCACAATTCTCCTCACTGTTTACCAAACACCTAACTGGTAACAGGACATATTTTAAACCTATTTCCAGCATCCCGCAGTATTTTGCATTTATATTTTAAACCTACGTGGTATCAATTGTGCTGCATTTGTTCTTACATTAGAATATTATTCAGAAACCAACTGAATTCTTAATCATAGAATTTACAGCACAGAAGGAGGCTATTCAGGCCATCGTGCCTGTGCCAGCTCTTTTAAAAAGTTGTCCAATTTAGTGCCACACCCCAGCTTTTTGCCCATAACCCTGCAAATCAGTTCTCTTCAAGTACATGTGCAATTGCCTTTTGAAAGTTCCTGTGGAATCTGCTTCCACCACCCTTTCAGGTAATGAATTCAATAACCCTGTGTGAAAAAAAATCTCCTCATTTCCCCTCTTGTTCTTTTGGCAATTATTTTAAATCTATGACCTCTGGTTACCGACTCACTTACCAGAAGAAACAGTTTCTCCCTACTTGCTCTATCAAAACCCCTCATAATTTTGAATACCTCTATTAAACCTCCCCTTAACCTTCTCTGCTCTAAGGAGATCAGGACCAGGTTCTCCTATCGCTCCACATAACTGAAGTTCCTCATCCCTGGTAAACCTCCTCTGTACCCTCTCCAAGGCCTTGGCATCCTTCCTAAAGTGTGGCGCCCAGAATTGTACGCAATAGTCCAGCTGTGGCCTAAACAGTGATTTGTAAAGGTTTAGCATGACTTCCTTGTTTTTGTATTCAATGCCCCTATTTACAAAGCCAAGTATCCCAAATGCTTTCTTAACCGCCTTATCCTTTGTCAACACAATACATGCTCCCTGGTCTCTGCCGAGGACTGCAGAGGGAATTTTGCTGCAGCAAGCCTCTGAGACGTTCTGTTAACCTCCAAGTCACAGAAACCCCACAGTGCAGATAGAGGCCATTTCAGCCCATCGAGCTGGTAAAAATAGATTTTTTTTTTATACATCCCCCTCCCCCACCCCCATGCTGACTGCTATCATTTGACTTTCTCCTAACACTTTTTAATTGAGTTCACAACATGAGCCAGATTTCCATAAGCAGATTATGTCCAATAAACCGAGACTTGCATCATGAATGGGTGCTGTGCCAAAAGATTAACAACTACCTTTTATATACAGTATTGTGCACCAGAGATCTAGAGAGATGCCCACCATGCTCTCCTGATAACTGCATGCCCTTACACCAGTTATCCATTGAGCACCCCTTCCCTGAATCTTTTCTAGGACCTTCATGTGCCCCCCCAAATTGTTGCTGTCTCTCCAAACATTTAGCCATGTATCTATGCAAATGGTAGCCTTGTGATCCTTTCAGAACAGTGCATATCACCTCTTCATTGCAGGTGTAATTGTGCCTTGCCTAAAGCCCAAGAACCATGCCTTTCCCCCCTCCCCTCCCACCACAAGACAAATTCAGTAACAGAAAAAATAATTAAATTGTCTGCTACCCTTTTGCTTCCTTGGAAAACTTTAATCCCCATGCACAGTTCTCCTGTTAAGCCCAGGTATGGCAATTGGGGCCTACATACTCTCAGGTACGGCAACTGGGGCTGTGTGCTTTCTCCCTTAGATATACTCTTCACCCAATAGTCTTTTACTTGTACACCTGCAGCTGCAATTCCTCTCCTGGAGGATGTTGGCCACCAGGATAGCAACAAATGGCATATTTCTATTCTCTCACTGAGTTTACCTCCTTATGTATCCAGTTTAGTGCTGCTCTGACTGATTTATATGTATGTTAGCTATTCGAAAATGCTACTTGACAAAAATTAATTTAGCCCAAGATGACTTTATTTGCAGTTTTCCACCAATAGAAATGTTACCATGATATTAAAACTATGGGAAAATAATCATGCAACTGAGACTTTTATGCCTAGAATTCTGATTTATACATGGCAGTAAGTGTCAAAAACACCAACAGGTGGAAATTAACTGAAATGTTCTAACATTTTTATTGCTATAGGAACTGGGCTTCTGACAAGAGTTGTGCAGCAAAATTGAGGTGGGCGTGGGTGGAAAGAGAACAGAACTCATGACAGCATGAATATCTATCACTTTTTCTAAGGTCCAACATATGAAAAAAATCAACCTCTACCCGAATAGGTGTCAGTATCACAGCAAAAAACTTTGCAGAGTCTGAAAAGTTGCAGCCGTCTCAAACACTGTAATAGCTTTCCTCTGAGGAGTGAATGTTGCATAGATTGCTCCAAAATAAAATTAAAAAGCATTCATTTAAAAAAAAACAGAGCAATTGTGATTTTAAACTAAATTTTATTTACAATATAGAGAACTTCATTGACACACATGCATTTTTACAAATCCATAATGCAGATCAAGTCTAGACTCTTAAGGCTTCACTGAAAATTGGCAAGACTTCTCTTGCAGTAATGTAATGTACAGTAAATTGAACCTTTGAAGACACAATACATGGGAACCCATAAAAAGAACACAAGAAAAATCAGTCAATACCTAACGCATCTCATCTAACCATTAAAGAACCAATCTCCCTGATACAGGAACTCATATCAACTTGCCATGTGCCATACTACAATACAGCAGACAGTAAAAGGAAAACTTCCGTGGGCCATTTGAATGCTGCATACATTAAACAGCCCTCAGTGGAAAGAGAAATAGTGCATTGAAAATGTGGTGAAAACCCCAATGTCCACATAGGTCAGCCAACATTACTGCACCACTGGCTTTATTGCACTCAGTATTTTCCCCCTATTAAAAAAAAATTAGGCAACATTAACTCTTCCCCATTTTGGCAATCAGTTCATCACAGATTTTTGTCAGTTCTTCTACTTCCTTATTCTGAAAAGGAATGAGAAACATTGAATGTACACTTTTCCAGGCTTAAGAGGCACAACTTAGGCTATTTTTAAATTACCACCCTGATGAAGACACACACAAGTACCACATCTATTCACAGCTATTCTCAGAAAATCTACGTAGCTTTCATTAAGAAAACAAATTGTGCAGCACATGAACAGGTCAAAAAATCTTTGCTCAGGAGAGCCCTATTTTCTAGAGCACCCACTTTCGGAATCCCGCAGCTGACGGCACCATGGTATATCTGCTCTGTGGTTGCTACGTGAAATGCATATTTACAGGGTTTTATGAAGAAATCCTGTGAATGAAATGAATTAAAAAGCCAAAACTCCAAACGAAAAAAACCAGGAGCCTCCATGTAAATATCTTACTAATAAGCTCAATGAATGAAGAGTTCCTCCAGGATTTCTGACTGCTATATGCTGACCATATTTTAGCAGATAATTGGACCCCAGAGAGCACTGCAATAGGCTCCTAACTACCCGTGGGCCACCCGATACAAGATTCACTCTTAGTATTTGGTTCTAAAATTTGAATTATTCGGTTGGGGTTACCTGCTTTCCCAAGTTACTGTATCATTATCTTCCAACCATGAGCTTGCACAAGTGTGGAAGATTAGGGCATAATGAGGACAGGATTTTCATTTTTGCTTCAACCAGACCATGGTATTAAAATAAAATACACTTTAATGCTGGTTACTCACTAATGCGTTTAAACTTGAAAATCATGATTAACTTTATAGATATTATAAAATAACACCCCCCCCTCTCTGAACTGTGTACAACTAGAACAAAACCAGACAATAAAGGGAAAGCTTATACTCCCAACTTTAGCATTGTAGTGAAGTGATTTCTTTGCTGTTGAAATTAGGAGTATTGATCAGTGATCTGACTCCTCAGCACACTCAGTATCTGAAAATGAAACCTTCAGTAACTGAGGATCTCATGCAAGTGCAAAATCCCTTTTTGCAATCAAAATGCAGTCTTTAAAAGGCCAGGTCCAAAGCTGAAATTTCCTTTAACATGCAATGTTGGGAAGTCATGTGGGAACCACGAGTGGAGATGAAAACTGACTACAGATTTGTGGACTGATGGCCACCTTAGGGTACCTATATAAATCGGCTCTCCATACTTATATTTAACTCAAGGTTGAATACCTCTCAATTCCCTTTGCTCAGTATAACTGTACCCATAGATTTCAGGAGAAAACCAAGAATAGAAATATAATTTGGCAACACAAATGCGGGCACTGTACATCTCAGAAGATAAGTACAATGGCCAACTGGGATTTAGCTACACACCAACATCATAAAGCTCTGCCAACAGCAGAAATTACATTTTAAAATATTGCTCAAAAATTCAGAATGTATCTGTTTTAAATGTTGAAAAGGCATTCACTCCTAATGCATAGTTAATTACCTTCTGTTCTAAGGTTCTCTCCAGTGACTCGACTTTCATTTGTTCTTTCCGTAAACTGGCCTGAAAGGCTGTCTGCTCTGATTTGGACTTGGCTCGTACTTGGGCGATCTCAGCATTGGCTCTAAAATTCAAATGGTTTTTCAGTGAATTTGTGTGTAAACGTCAATTTTTTTTTAAACATCAATATTGTTCCATCAAATGCTAACTCCAAGACTTTTATGTATATAGTCAATAATAGTATACATGTAGAGATAATTCAAAGAAAAAGAAGGTTTCAATGGTGATTATTAGAAAATATGTGTTAATCTGCTCCAGCATTTAATGCAAGTTGGTTCCAGTTATTAATTAAAATTTATGAGACAGGGAATATGAATTTATTGCTCTACAATTTGTAAAATACAAAACATTTAAAATTTGCTGTGGGTCACTAAATTACAAGTTGCACTTCACAATTTATACACACCATGGTATTACTGCTGTAAGACATCTGAATACCAGAGATTCTGCAGTAATTTCATAATTAATGTTATTGTATAGAATACTTTTCATATCATACTTGTTTTCAATGTTATACAGGCAAAAACGAAAATAAATGCAAGAATGCAAATTCCTCACAATGTCTCAATATGTGTACGTCACTGCCAGCCTACAACTTTGCATCATCAAGTGGTTATATAGTCATCTCTATTATATACATTTTTCATCCATTCCTACCTTTTGTACATAATGGAGTTCAATTGTGCTTATTGATGCCAAGACAAATTATTTAATCTCTACTAGTTTCAACTGTTGTGTACTACCCCTTCCTGGAGTACAAAATATAACAGGAAGAAAGAGTATTTACTTGTCAAGCTTCTCCTCTGCGTGGATTTTGAGAGCGTGGTACCGCTGTTCTTCTTTCTTTACTCGGGCAAGGTACTCTTGGGCACATTTCTTCAACACTTCCTCATTCTGCCAAAAATAAGCAATTGCCCTGAAGATCAGAATAGATACAACAAGAAAATACGTTTCCTCAAAGTAGCCTTTTAGGCAGACCTTGAAAAGTAACTACTTTCAGCACCCACTGTGGATATTGTTTTGCATGTTGATCTGAGTGAAGTCGCCATTCACAGGAACATAAGAACATATACCAGCAGCAGTAGGCCATTTGGCCCTTTGAGACTGCTCCACCACCTTCCTGCACTATCCCCACATCCCTTGTGTCCCTTAGTATCCATAAATCTATTGATCTCTGTCTTGAATAGACTCAATGACTGAGCATCTACAACCCTCTGAGGTAGAGAATTCCAAAGACTCACAACACTTTGAGTGAAGAAATTTCTCCTCATCTCAGTCCTAAATGGCCGACCCCTTATTCTGAGACTGTGACCCCTAGGTCTAGACTCCCCAGCCAGGGGAAACATCCTCCCAGCATCCACCCTGTCAAGCCCTTGAAGAATGTGATATATCTCAATGAGATCACCTCACATTCTTCTAAATGCTAGGGAATATATAGAAAATCTTCAGTCAGAAATCACTGGCAAAATGAGTAAACTGCAAGAAAGCAAAAATTATTTTCTTTGGTTTCACATCCAATGTTTTTTAGACTCCAAAGGTAAGAGTTCAAGAAATATAAACTTTTTTGTTTGAATTTTGCGGTCAGCAGCAAATGAACGGTGCTCGCTGTTCATTATGGTTACACTTGCCCTCAGAGTTTCTACGGTTATCAGACAGACAAAACAGCACATCACCCTCTACAGGGGAGATGGGACCTGTGTGAATAGGGCAAGCAACAGCGTGTCTCTTCAACTAATCAGATTGAAGAATCCTTACTGAGACACGCAGAACTGAATTTTGCTGGAGCTCAGAGTGCAGGTTTGGAGGTGGGTCCGCTGTCAAAATCACAAAGATTGACAGCGGGTCGGTATCCCGCTGTAAACCCGCCTCCTTGTCAGTTTCCCAAGTATCGGGTCTGTCATCCCTGAACAGACCTGACACCAAACAGCAGGTCAGCCAATTTAGATAGTTAAAAGCTCATTAAAAGGTAGTTAAAAACTAATTTCCAATGTACTTATCATTTTACCAGGTTTTCTACGAGGTTCCTGGAGAGCAGCTATCACGTCAGGTAAGTATGTCGGGTTCTCAATGACTGTGGATTGCTGTGAATAGGTGAAAGCTGCAAAAGTGGTCTAAAACCTACCATTTCACAGCTGTTCCACTTCCCAATCTTAGAAGCTGGAGCATTAATGATTTGGAACCCACTTTTGAGCTTTATGCACTTTTGAAGTGTTTGGAGTAATCTCTCTATCCACTGTCACCTCCCTGGAACAGCCTATCTCAACATTGACAGATTAATTCTGTCATCTCAACCTCACCTGCCATCTAGTCCATCAGCATCGGTGCCCTTGAAAAAATCTCACCTTGGTCCTCAGAATGCCAACACGATCAGCCCCAACACCAGCATCACCGGGCACACCAGCAGCACCAAAATCCACACCAACCTTCTCTACAATCAACTGATGCTGCACTGGACATAGAAACATAGAAGATAGGCCACAGGGCATCATCACCCATGCACATTGCTGCCTGGGATGTCAGCGATGTCCTCACCATGTCCAGATTTGCTTCACTTAACACTGTACACCCTGGCTGCCACATGATGCACCAAGTTGACACCACCCCACACCAGCACCATAAAGCATCCCTACAATGTCCAAGCCATTCCTTTCACACTCAGCACCATTGGATGGGGGGAGGATGTTATGTCTCACCATTCACTGCAACTCACTAAGACACTGTCAAAGGTGCACACAAATCTGTCCAAGAAGGCAAAGCGGTGACAATAAGGATTTCAATGCTTGCCAACACAATAGATAGTTTACATGAACATTGGCTAAAACACTCAAGTGCCTACCCTTGTGCATTGTTAGTTGGTATGATTGGACTAGGATGAGGGTGAGTGTGAGGGGTGGCTAGTGAGATGGGGAAGTGATGATGTAGATAGGGCGGGATGGGTGGAGATGTAAGGTAAGTTGGTGTGAGTAAGGATGTGCAGGAGTAGGGTAGGGAAGGCAGAGTGATGGGGATGTGACGAGTGGCACAGGAGGATGAGGTTGAGTGTGGCTTTGCAGTAACGTTTCGTGATCTACTGAGATCATTGAAAGGTTTGCGCCACTGCAGTCTGGTCCTCCTGACAACATCCCTGCTTGTGTCTTCCTGTGCAATGTGCAACCAGGCTGCGTTGGTGTCCTGGGGAGGTGTCTTCTGGCCAATGGAAGGGAAGAGAACTTTGCTGCCTGCTGTGACTCCCTCCATAAGCATATGGAGGCAGTCATGGGAGAGCCTGGGTGCAGCCCTGCACCTTTGTGCAGTGCTTGTCAGTGTTTGCAGCACCTCAATGCTGTAGAACACTGACAGCAGAACTATCAAAATCAATTTGGACATGGCCCCTTTAAGGAAACCGGCTGATGACACATCGTCAAATGATGTCATCAGACCCGCTTCCTATTAATTGGCCGGGAACCTCGCAGGGCATGCTTAAGAAGCCCAATCAACGTAAAACCTTGTTGGTGGCTGGGATCGAGACAGATGCGAGGTCCCCACACGCCACGGGTGTCGCCCGCCCCGGACCCGTTGAGGTTGGAAAAATCCAGCCTGCAGAGTCTAAACCAGGATGTGGAAGTTAGATTATTTAATTCAATGTCAAATCATGTACAGAAAGATAGGATTAAGAGAGAGGGAAAGCGATAAGAGACAAAGAAAAAGTTAAAAAAGACATTTAAATTTAAAAAAATCTCCAACAATAATTAAAATCTGAAGGAATGAGACTCCACACTTGTATAAAAGTAAATTTTCAGTGCCAGAGAGGTTGTTTGGCAATAATTACAACTTATCATGCCGTTAAAAATTCGCTTACACTTGAATGGACAAGCCCTAACTTTTTCTGGCATGTGATGTAAGAAAAAGGAGACTTACCATCAAGTAACGTTAAAGTAAGCTTTAAGTAACTTATAAACACACTATATACAAGAGAGGTCTTTACCATGCCTCTGGTAGAAGCCTCTTACAATACTGAACAGACCAGTATTTATACCAGTCCAACAGGAAGTGACATTTACAGGAAGTGAGGTATGTACACAGTTCATAGTTCACAGGAAGTGATGACATAACTTCCCGGATGTTATCATTTTTATCACATTCTTCCCTCCTGCAGGATTAGGAGGCTGTGGTCTACCTTTTGGTCCGCAGCCGCCGAACAAGGAAGAGTCGCACCCGTTTGGATTCCCGTCGTAGAGGGTCGCTGGTCCGCTTACATGCGGTTGGCCATTGGTCAGAGTCTGTGTGGCCTGGATTGCCCTGTGAAGGGTCGGGGAGATCATGGCTTCGAGTACGAGCCCCAATAGGTTCAAAGTCGGACTGCCTCTGTTCAGAGGGAGGTGCAGAGCTGGTCTGTGGTGGATCAGTACTTTCATGCGCGGTACTGGGAGGGTCGCAACCTTGAGCACGGGGTTCTACCGGCACCAAGCTAGTTGGTGTCCGATCAGGATCCTGGAGAGGGGTACCCGATAGGTCCCAAGAGTTTCCTGGTGAAATGCCATCACCCGATGTCCCACTAGGTCCTGGTGGGCAGGGAGCCAGATCCCGTAATGATACGGTAGATTCTCGGCCGTCGGAATATCGTATGTTTGCATAGGTGGGGTTGGCATCGGTTAGTTCGACCTCGTCTACAAGAGGGTCACTTTTAGACGTCCGAACGTATCTTCGGAGTAATACAGGTCCAGGAGTAGTTAGCCATGACGGGAGTGATGTCCCATGAGATGAGCGACGCTGGAATCCAAAGAACCGCTCATGAGGTGTAGTATTTGTGGCTGTAGAAAGCAGGGACCGTATAGAGTGCAATGCATCCGGAAGCACTGTTTCCCATTGCTGGTCTGGTAGGCCCCGAGATCTTAAAGCGAGACGTACGGAATTCCAGATGATACCGTTATACCTCTCTACCTGCCCATTTCCGATGGGATGGTATGGTGTTGTTTTGCTTGTAGCAATTCCCCGTTCTGAGAGGTAGTCCTTGAGTTCCCTTGACATAAAGGATGGACCCCGATCTGAGTGAATATAAGCCGGCATGCCACAGAGAGAAAATACCTGCTCAAGGCAGCAGATTACTGTGGACGCCAGCATATTGGAGCAGGGGAAGGCAAACGGAAAACGTGAATATTCGTCGATCATGGTGAGCAAATATGTGTTCCGAGTTGAAGAGGGCACTGGGCCCTTAAAATCGATGCTAAGTCGTTGCATCGGTTGGGTTGCATGTATGAGTATACCATCTGAGGGGCGGAAGAACTGAGGTTTTAATTCCGCACAAAGCCGGCATTCTGAGCATATTTTCTTTACATCTCCAGTGGAAAAAGGGAGATTCCGTGATCGTACGAAATGTAGCATGCGCGTAACGCCAGGATGACACAAACCATTGTGGACATCCATGAGAGTGGAGGATGACATAGTGGAGCAGAATGCCCGTGTGAGGGTGTCCGGGGCCACATTCTCCTTGCCAGGCCGATAGAGAATGGTATAACCAAAAGAGGCCAGTTCCATCCTCCAAAGTTGTATTTTATTATTCTTAATTTTGGTTCGTTTTCGATTATCGAGCATGAAGGCGACTGATCGTTGGTCCGTGATCAACGTAAAGTGCTGGCGAGCTAGAAAATGGTTCCACTTCCGTACTGCCTCTATGATGGCTGTGGCTTCTTTCTCAACCAGAGGATAATGTAGCTCGGCACCTTGTAAGGTCCTGGACATAAATGCTACAGGACGACCTTCCTGATTCAGAGTAGCCGAGATCGCCACCTCCGAGGCATCACATTCAACCACGAAAGGGAGATTCTCATCAATGGAGTGAAGAGCCGCTTTCTCCAACTGTTTTTTGAGAAGGTTAAAGGCTGCAACAGCCGCTGTTCCCAGTGGAAATGATCTAGCATGCAGCAAGGGTTGGATTTCGTCCGAAAAATGAGGAATCCATTTAGCGTAGTATGCAAACAGACCGAGAGCCCGACGTAAAGAAGCCGGATTCTTAGGTGACGGGAGCTCTTGGAGCGGGCGAAGTCTTTCTGGGTCTGGCTTAATGATACCATTGCCTACGCAGTAGCCAAGGATGTTGATGGTCGGTTGCGACTCAACAGATTTGGATTCATTCAGGGTCAAATTACGGCGATGGAGGGCATCCCGAAATTTTTGGAGGTTGGAGTCGTGTTCCTGTTGATCGTGACCTGCAATGGTAATGTTATCAAGATAGGGAAAAGTGTCCCTTAGGTTTTCCTGCTTAACCAGGCCATCCATTGCCCGTTGAAAGACAGCCACTCCATTAGTAACCCCGAATGGGAGGCGACGAAATTGGTACAGCCGTCCATTAGCCTCAAAGGCTGTGTACTGCTTATCTGAGACCTTCAAGGGTAACTGATGATAGGCACTTTTTAAATCGTAAGTTGAGAACACTTTGTATTCGGCCAGTTTATTAACCATATCATCAATGCGTGGCAATGGGTAGGCGTCCAAGTCGGTATATTGATTGATGGTTTGCGAATAATCGATGCATAGTCGCTGTTTGTGAGGTTTTAGAGGGTTCTTGACAATGACGACTTGAGCCCGCCAGGGCGACGAACATGGTTCAATGATATCCTCTGCTAGAAGTCGAGAGATTTCAGCCGCAATAAAAGATTGGTCTTCCTGATTAAAGCGCCGCGATTTCGTTATTATCGGTTGGCATTGAGGCGGAATACTGGCAAATAATGAGGGTTCATTAAGTGAAGCTGCTGATAATGCACAAAATGGTAATTTAGATGGTATATTAGAAATAGTAAGTCCGGGTTTGGATCCACCAAACTCAATGGTGAGTTTCTTATGCTGTTTTTGGAAGTCCAGCCCTAAGAGGAGATCACTACATAAGTCTTTGAGCACCGAAAGTCGGGTGGAGGGATACATACGACCATGAAGTGTCATATCAACAACACAAAAGCCGGAGATTCTGGTATTAAGTGATGACTGGGCCATCGCAATTGCCTGGTCCGATGGGAAGACATGTAGTTTCAATTTCGCAACAATCTGTTCCTTAATGAAACTATCAGTACTTCCTGAGTCAATTAAGGTATCTAAGGTATGCCCTTTAATTGAAATTTTTGTGGCTGCCTGAGACAGGTTCTGTGGGCAAGCAGCTGTGATGTAAGAAAAAGGAGACTTACCATCAAGTAACTTTAAAGTAAGCTTTAAGTAACTTATAAACACACTATATACAAGAGAGGTCTTTACCATGCCTCTGGTAGAAGCCACTTACAATACTGAACAGACCAGTATTTATACCAGTCCAACAGGAAGTGACATTTACAGGAAGTGAGGTATGTACACAGTTCATAGTTCATAGTTCATAGTTCACAGGAAGTGATGACATAACTTCCCGGATGTTATCATTTTTATCACATTCTTCCCTCCTGCAGGATTAGGAGGCTGTGGTCTACCTTTTGGTCCGCAGCCGCCGAACAAGGAAGAGTCGCACCCGTTTGGATTCCCGTCGTAGAGGGTCGCTGGTCCGCTTACATGCGGTTGGCCATTGGTCAGAGTCTGTGTGGCCTGGATTGCCCTGTGAAGGGTTGGGGAGATCATGGCTTCGAGTACGAGCCCCAATAGGTTCAAAGTCGGACTGCCTCTGTTCAGAGGGAGGTGCAGAGCTGGTCTGTGGTGGATCAGTACTTTCATGCGCGGTACTGGGAGGGTCGCAACCTTGAGCACGGGGTTCTACCGGCACCAAGCTAGTTGGTGTCCGATCAGGATCCTGGAGAGGGGTACCCGATAGGTCCCAAGAGTTTCCTGGTGAAATGCCATCACCCGATGTCCCACTAGGTCCTGGTGGGCAGGGAGCCAGATCCCGTAATGATACGGTAGATTCTCGGCCGTCGGAATATCGTATGTTTGCATAGGTGGGGTTGGCATCGGTTAGTTCGACCTCATCTACAAGAGGGTCATTTTTAGACGTCCGAACGTATCTTCGGAGTAATACAGGTCCAGGAGTAGTTAGCCATGACGGGAGTGATGTCCCATGAGATGAGCGACGCTGGAATCCAAAGAACCGCTCATGAGGTGTAGTATTTGTGGCTGTAGAAAGCAGGGACCGTATAGAGTGCAATGCATCCGGAAGCACTGTTTCCCATTGCTGGTCTGGTAGGCCCCGAGATCTTAAAGCGAGACGTACGGAATTCCAGATGATACCGTTATACCTCTCTACCTGCCCATTTCCGATGGGATGGTATGGTGTTGTTTTGCTTGTAGCAATTCCCCGTTCTGAGAGGTAGTCCTTGAGTTCCCTTGACATAAAGGATGGACCCCGATCTGAGTGAATATAAGCCGGCATGCCACAGAGAGAAAATACCTGCTCAAGGCAGCAGATTACTGTGGACGCCAGCATATTGGAGCAGGGGAAGGCAAACGGAAAACGTGAATATTCGTCGATCATGGTGAGCAAATATGTGTTCCGAGTTGAAGAGGGCACTGGGCCCTTAAAATCGATGCTAAGTCGTTGCATCGGTTGGGTTGCATGTATGAGTATACCATCTGAGGGGCGGAAGAACTGAGGTTTTAATTCCGCACAAAGCCGGCATTCTGAGCATATTTTCTTTACATCTCCAGTGGAAAAAGGGAGATTCCGTGATCGTACGAAATGTAGCATGCGCGTAACGCCAGGATGACACAAACCATTGTGGACATCCATGAGAGTGGAGGATGACATAGTGGAGCAGAATGCCCGTGTGAGGGTGTCCGGGGCCACATTCTCCTTGCCAGGCCGATAGAGAATGGTATAACCAAAAGAGGCCAGTTCCATCCTCCAAAGTTGTATTTTATTATTCTTAATTTTGGTTCGTTTTCGATTATCGAGCATGAAGGCGACTGATCGTTGGTCCGTGATCAACGTAAAGTGCTGGCGAGCTAGAAAATGGTTCCACTTCCGTACTGCCTCTATGATGGCTGTGGCTTCTTTCTCAACCGGAGGATAATGTAGCTCGGCACCTTGTAAGGTCCTGGACATAAATGCTACAGGACGACCTTCCTGATTCAGAGTAGCCGAGATCGCCACCTCCGAGGCATCACATTCAACCACGAAAGGGAGATTCTCATCAATGGAGTGAAGAGCCGCTTTCTCCAACTGTTTTTTGAGAAGGTTAAAGGCTGCAACAGCCGCTGTTCCCAGTGGAAATGATCTAGCATGCAGCAAGGGTTGGATTTCGTCCGAAAAATGAGGAATCCATTTAGCGTAGTATGCAAACAGACCGAGAGCCCGACGTAAAGAAGCCGGATTCTTAGGTGACGGGAGCTCTTGGAGCGGGCGAAGTCTTTCTGGGTCTGGCTTAATGATACCATTGCCTACGCAGTAGCCAAGGATGTTGATGGTCGGTTGCGACTCAACAGATTTGGATTCATTCAGGGTCAAATTACGGCGATGGAGGGAATCCCGAAATTTTTGGAGGTTGGAGTCGTGTTCCTGTTGATCGTGACCTGCAATGGTAATGTTATCAAGATAGGGAAAAGTGTCCCTTAGGTTTTCCTGCTTAACCAGGCCATCCATTGCCCGTTGAAAGACAGCCACTCCATTAGTAACCCCGAATGGGAGGCGACGAAATTGGTACAGCCGTCCATTAGCCTCAAAGGCTGTGTACTGCTTATCTGAGACCTTCAAGGGTAACTGATGATAGGCACTTTTTAAATCGTAAGTTGAGAACACTTTGTATTCGGCCAGTTTATTAACCATATCATCAATGCGTGGCAATGGGTAGGCGTCCAAGTCGGTATATTGATTGATGGTTTGCGAATAATCGATGCATAGTCGCTGTTTGTGAGGTTTTAGAGGGTTCTTGACAATGACGACTTGAGCCCGCCAGGGCGACGAACATGGTTCAATGATATCCTCTGCTAGAAGTCGAGAGATTTCAGCCGCAATAAAAGATTGGTCTTCCTGATTAAAGCGCCGCGATTTCGTTATTATCGGTTGGCATTGAGGCGGAATACTGGCAAATAATGAGGGTTCATTAAGTGAAGCTGCTGATAATGCACAAAATGGTAATTTAGATGGTATATTAGAAATAGTAAGTCCGGGTTTGGATCCACCAAACTCAATGGTGAGTTTCTTATGCTGTTTTTGGAAGTCCAGCCCTAAGAGGAGATCACTACATAAGTCTTTGAGCACCGAAAGTCGGGTGGAGGGATACATACGACCATGAAGTGTCATATCAACAACACAAAAGCCGGAGATTCTGGTATTAAGTGATGACTGGGCCATCGCAATTGCCTGGTCCGATGGGAAGACATGTAGTTTCAATTTCGCAACAATCTGTTCCTTAATGAAACTATCAGTACTTCCTGAGTCAATTAAGGCATCTAAGGTATGCCCTTTAATTGAAATTTTTGTGGCTGCCTGAGACAGGTTCTGTGGGCAAGCAGCTGTAATTGGTGTCGTTGCACAGAGAGTGGCTAAAACTCTCGGTGTGCTTCTTCGGGAGAGAGCTCGAGAGGAAGCTTGATAGGTCCTAGCTGGAGCATCTTGATAGGCCCTAATTGGGGCAGTTCGGTAGGCCTTAGCTGGATTGGCCCTCGTAGAGGCCCTGGATAGGCAAACTTTAGCAAAGTGTCCTTTTTTCCCGCAATAACTGCAGATTGCATTGCGAGCAGGGCAGGTTTTCCTAGGGTGAAAAGCATCTCCACAAAAGAAGCATTCCTTCCTAGATTGCCAAGAGGCTGCTAAAGTGGGGTCGTCCTCCTCTTCTTCATCAGAATTATCAGAATTAGATTCCCCCATGATAGGGTTCACCTGAGACCGCTTGAATTGTCTGGTTGCAGCTACAGCAGCAGATCGAGATCTGGGCAGCTGATAGAGGTCTGCATTTCTCTTTGCCAAATCCAGTGAACAAGCTAGGTCAAAAGCTTTTTGTAGCTCAAGTGTTTTACTTTCTAGTAGACGCTGGCGTATAAATGGAGAGGCAATCCCGCAGATGAAAGCATCACGAATCATTTCTTGGCGGTACAGTTCAGCTGAGGCTGCCTGAAAGTTACAATCTACGCTGAGCCTGCGAAGTTCTTGCAGGAATTCGTCAATTGATTCCCCTGGCCCTTGTCGGGCTGTGGCCAGTAGATGTCTAGCATAGACCTCATTTGGGGTCTTCGCATACAGTTTCTTAAGTGCCCGAATCACCTCTTCGTAACTATCCCAGTCATCAACATATTCGAACACTTTTGGGGTCACATAATTGACAAGTATCTTCAATTTAGCAGGAGCATCCACTTTACATTCATCCAGAAAATTCTCAAAAGTACGATACCAATGCTTCCATACCCTGCCAGCTGCTGGTGTATTCGGGTCCAAGTCCAGACGAATAGGTCTAAGGATTTTCTCCATGATGGGTGGTTCCCTGGATCCTTAACTTCCGAGTTTGTCTGAAGGTCTAGTATTTGTCAGTGTAAATACTAAGTTACTTAAATTGATGTAAGAAAAAGGAGACTTACCATCAAGTAACTTTAAAGTAAGCTTTAAGTAACTTATAAACACACTATATACAAGAGAGGTCTTTACCATGCCTCTGGTAGAAGCCACTTACAATACTGAACAGACCAGTATTTATACCAGTCCAACAGGAAGTGACATTTACAGGAAGTGAGGTATGTACACAGTTCATAGTTCATAGTTCATAGTTCACAGGAAGTGATGACATAACTTCCCGGATGTTATCATTTTTATCACAAGCTGTAATTGGTGTCGTTGCACAGAGAGTGGCTAAAACTCTCGGTGTGCTTCTTCGGGAGAGAGCTCGAGAGGAAGCTTGATAGGTCCTAGCTGGAGCATCTTGATAGGCCCTAATTGGGGCAGTTCGGTAGGCCTTAGCTGGATTGGCCCTCGTAGAGGCCCTTGATAGGCAAACTTTAGCAAAGTGTCCTTTTTTCCCGCAATAACTGCAGATTGCATTGCGAGCAGGGCAGGTTTTCCTAGGGTGAAAAGCATCTCCACAAAAGAAGCATTCCTTCCTAGATTGCCAAGAGGCTGCTAAAGTGGGGTCGTCCTCCTCTTCTTCATCAGAATTATCAGAATTAGATTCCCCCATGATAGGGTTCACCTGAGACCGCTTGAATTGTCTGGTTGCAGCTACAGCAGCAGATCGAGATCTGGGCAGCTGATAGAGGTCTGCATTTCTCTTTGCCAAATCCAGTGAACAAGCTAGGTCAAAAGCTTTTTGTAGCTCAAGTGTTTTACTTTCTAGTAGACGCTGGCGTATAAATGGAGACGCAATCCCGCAGATGAAAGCATCACGAATCATTTCTTGGCGGTACAGTTCAGCTGAGGCTGCCTGAAAGTTACAATCTACGCTGAGCCTGCGAAGTTCTTGCAGGAATTCGTCAATTGATTCCCCTGGCCCTTGTCGGGCTGTGGCCAGTAGATGTCTAGCATAGACCTCATTTGGGGTCTTCGCATACAGTTTCTTAAGTGCCCGAATCACCTCTTCGTAACTATCCCAGTCATCAACATATTCGAACACTTTTGGGGTCACATAATTGACAAGTATCTTCAATTTAGCAGGAGCATCCACTTTACATTCATCCAGAAAATTCTCAAAAGTACGATACCAATGCTTCCATACCCTGCCAGCTGCTGGTGTATTCGGGTCCAAGTCCAGACGAATAGGTCTAAGGATTTTCTCCATGATGGGTGGTTCCCTGGATCCTTAACTTCCGAGTTTGTCTGAAGGTCTAGTATTTGTCAGTGTAAATACTAAGTTACTTAAATTGATGTAAGAAAAAGGAGACTTACCATCAAGTAACTTTAAAGTAAGCTTTAAGTAACTTATAAACACACTATATACAAGAGAGGTCTTTACCATGCCTCTGGTAGAAGCCTCTTACAATACTGAACAGACCAGTATTTATACCAGTCCAACAGGAAGTGACATTTACAGGAAGTGAGGTATGTACACAGTTCATAGTTCATAGTTCACAGGAAGTGATGACATAACTTCCCGGATGTTATCATTTTTATCACAGCATGTTTAGTGGGTATCTAGTGGGTAAATACCGCAACATCACGCCTTCATGTGTTTGAATGCTGAGTCTCTTGACAAGATACTGTTAAAGTGAAGCTTGTGGAGGAGCAGGGGAAATCGGCCAGCAACTTCATAATTTCCGCTTTTAACTGCGTGTGCGGATGCTGGAAGTTGCTGTCCGATTTACTCCTTAATAACAGTGAGCACTGATAGCCTCACCATTATTCCTACTGCAAAATCCGGGCCATTGATATTAAGTTGGTGAATTAAATAAACTGTTAAAAGCGATTTCTTACAAATTCTACAAACTAAGAAATTCCACTACAGGTTTCTACAGTGTGTAGAAATAGCCTCCTTGACTATCTGAGATTTAGGCTAAAGTGCAGCAGCCCTCAGTATACCACTCTAATCTTAGATTTTTGTTTTGAGATATAGTGAATTAAAGTTTGTCGGATTGGTTTACTTTCACATGCAACAATCAACTATGTGGATAGTGATAGCATCACATGCTGCTGTTACACCGGCGATCCAAATCACTGCCACGGGCCTGAAGATAAATACTACCGTTAGTGTGTGTGACTAACAAAGTGCAATGGGAAGCAAGGTGAAATAAAAAGTTCCATTTTAAAATTCTTAGTTTGTGGGGTTATGCAGCTTGAAGTTTCCTTCATTCTTTTTTGAAATGTCAACTAAAATTCATCAGCTGAAATTATTGCAATTCCCGTTATAGGAACAATTGCCACCTTGATATTGAATTTTAAATAGTTTTTATCTTTTTAGGAACTAGATTAGAAAATAACTTTCTGAATGAACCTACCTTTCGGAACCCCTCTAACACCTCCTTCATCTTCTCGTACCTCCTGAAGAGTTCTGCTAGGGATTTCTCCACAGAGTTCAGATCAGACAAGGCCTGGTCCTTTTCTATTATTAGCTGTTGTACTGTGTGGTAGGACATGGACTTTTCTCTGTGATCATCCTCTGTAGAAAACAAAACTCTGATTACAAGCTATTTTAAGGACCACATTCTAAACTACATCGTCATAAATTTTCAGTAACATAACTGTGAGTGAGAAATATACAGGATTTTTTTTGCACCTTGCTCCGGAAGAAGTGCATTTTACTATTCCGATGCATGAAACTGGAATGCTGGATATTATAGACAAAAATGTAAATGTTCTTCAGAGCATTTTTTCTAAAATGTTCTTTATATAGTCATATTTCTAATAGAATGCCAGATATCTCAAAAAATTACATTTAGTTATGTACTTAATATGGTAATGGTACAATCCCCAGCAGGTTGAGTATTGAAATAAGGGACAGCAAGCACATTAAAGCACAATGCAAAATGCATGTGTTGAAAACCAAGTATCAACCAACTCACAAAAGGCAAATGGACAGGGAATTAAACAGTAAGCAGACAAATCATGTGTTAGCCCAGATTTTGCAGTGGGTAATGACGACGAACTGTCAGAGTTCACCGTCATTACCCCACTGAAACTGACCGTAACTTCAGGATTTAGCGCAGGCACATCTAAACGCGGAAATCCTGAAGTTGCAGTCAGTCATTCACTGCTCCCACACAGGCTGCGCTGTGGACCCCGTACTACCGCCACCCCACGCACCCTCCCCCCACCCACCCCACCCCCTGCTCCCTCACTGCATAGCCAGCAATCAGTATAATCAGTGAAATCAGTGGAACTGATGAAAACTTGAGCTTTTTGTGCTAATATCGCTGTTAAATACCCCATTAAATGTTCAGCCTTTTTGGAATAGGTGTAACTGGGGTTTAACAGCCTATTGACTGCTAAACAACCGTTCTGGCCCTGAAAAACAATTTTTTTATATTTGTGGAATGTCAAATTTCTCCATTATGATAAAAATTACAATTTAAAAAAAATGTCATGATATTTCAGCTTCTACATTATCCCCATGTAAAAGTCTCAATCTTTATTTCGCTCTCTGTAACATTTTTAAAAAGTGAGGATAAAAGCTGCTTTTTATTTCCTGGTTTGCTGTCTGTGAGATTTCATCAATGTGATTGGCTGCTTAGACAGCTTGTTAACATCACTGCAGCATCACCAGAGGAATTCCCTATTCACAGCGCTACAATCAATTACACATCGAGAAACCTCTTCTGTGAGCAGCTTTCTTAGAGGTCAGCGGTGAGCGCCTTTGCTGCGCCACTGATCGCAAATTACGAGTCGTTACCTTCAGCATGAAAGAGACCAAGTCAACAGCTCTTATCAAGATAGACCATTTCTAATCTACAAGGCAACAAGCTCTCTTCAATTGCACACACTCAGCCTCTTGATAATCAACTCCAAACTATGTTTAGGTAAATAATAGATAAAGATAGTTAGAAGGTAGACAGTAGAGTGGGACACCTTGGTCAAACTTTCATGTTTTCAAAAAACCTACATCTGACCAGTGACAGAATTTGGAAAACCTGTTCAACAGGCTGCAGAGAAAATCCTTTATTTTGTTCTTGAAGTCAATGCAATCCAAAGTCATACAGCCCAATGATGAGGTTGACATATTGCATGTCAGAGACCATCCTCTGCAACAGGACGATGTGGCTGGACCATCAGCTCTCTACAAGATGACAACAGCAACATCACAAGACTTTCTAGTATTCATTATTGCCAAAACCAAAATTTCTACTCTACATTCTGTATCAAAAAGGTTCATGAAGCATCCCATAGAAAAGCCTCACACATTGTTCACTCCTGCCTGTGGAATCTCTCTCAGACAATGACATTATCTGGAACTCTGTCCTGTCTGTGCAGAAGTGGAAATGTAGTGTTAATTTAAATTAGCTGAACTAGAATTTGTGGAACAAGAATTATAATCCTTTTATTTTCGCAGCTGTGAGCCAAATCAACCATTAAGATGGCTCCCGTCCCCCAGTGTAAAGATGGCAATTTAGTTGTCCTTGCTTACCTCTGCAGTGAGTATGTCAAAACTTGAAAGCAGACTGCTGCAATAAAATGAGTTGCTGAAAATAAATCAGCATTGGACACCTGAGGTGACTTTTCTTCCTTAACCCAGAGGCACCAAGGCCTATTACAGCATCCTCAGCTGAGATCAGCTAATTCAACAAAGATGGGATCAAATACAGGGCCTTCTACGTAAGAACTAGGAGCAGGAGTAGGCCATACTGCCCTTCGCGGCTGCTCCGCCATTCAAAAAGATCATGGCTGATCTTCGACCTCAACTCCACTTTTCTGCACTATCCCCATATCCCTTGATTCTCCTAAAGTCAAAAAATCTATCGCTCTCAGTCTTGAATATACTCAACGACTGAGCATCCACAGCCCTCTGAGTTAGAGAATTCCAAGTATTCACAACCCTCTGTTAAGAAATTCCTCCTCATCTCAGTTCTAAATGACTGACCCCTAATCCTGAGACTATGCCCTCTAGTTCTAGACTCTCCAGCCATGAGAAACAACCTCTCGGATTCCCTGTCAATCCCCCTCAGAATCTTATATGCCTCTCATTCTTCTAAACTCCAGAGAGTATAGACCCAATCTGCTCAATCTTTCCTCATAGGACAACCCTCTCATCCCAGGGATCAATCTAATGAACCTTTGTTCCACCATATCTAAGGCATGTATGTCCTTTTTCAGATAAATGTAAGAAGTCACACAACACCAGGTTATAGTCCAACAGCTTTATTTGAAATCACAAGCTTTCGGAGCGCTGCTCCTTCTTCAGGTGAAGTGGAGAAATGCATAAAGACACAGCTTATATAGTCAGAGAATCATGTCAGATGTTTACAGGTAACCTTTCCAACTGCCATTTATCACACCTCGGCAGAGAGATAATCACAGCAGTCAAAGGTGTGAATGGTGTCCAAACAGGTCAGTCAGGGAAACATTACATCAAAGAACAATGAGGTGGGGTCACAAGGGGTCAAATATTGCAGATGCTGGGGTCTGTATGAAAAACAAAAAAAGACAAAAAACATTTTTTTTGGCTGGAAATCACAGCAGGTCCGGCCGCATCTGTGTAGAGAGAACAAGCCAATGTCGACTCGAGTCTGGATGACCCTGCATCAGGTGGGGTTACATGTAGCATGACATGAACCCAAGATCTCGGTTGAGGCCGTCCTCATGGGTGCGGAACTTGGCTATCAGTTTCTGCTCGACGATTTTGCGTTGTCGTGTGTCTCGAAGGCCACCTTGGAGAATGCTTACCCGAAGATCGGAGGCTGAATGTCCTTGACTGCTGAAGTGTTCCCCGACTGGGAGGGAACACTCCTGCCTGGTGATTGTTGCGTGGTGTCCGTTCATCCGTTGTCGCAGTGTCTGCGTGGTCTCGCCGATGTACCATGCTCCGGGGCATCCTTTCCTGCAACGTATGAGGTAGACAACGTTGGCCGAGTCACATGAGTATGTACCATGTACCTGGTGGGTGGTGTCCTCACGTGTGATGATGGTATCTGTGTTGATGATCTGGCATGTCTTGCAGAGGTTGCTGTGGCAGGGTTGTGTGGTGTCGTGGTCGCTGTTCTCCTGAAAGCTGGGTAATTTGCTGCGAACGATGGTCTGTTTGAGGTTAGGCGATTGTTTGAAAGCGAGTAGTGGAGGCGTGGGGATGGCCTTAGCGAGGTGTTCGTCGTCATCGATGACATGTTGAAGGCTGCGAAGAACATGGCGTAGTTTCTCCGCTCCGGGGAAGTACTGGATGACGAAGGGTACTCTGTTGGTTGTGTCCCGTGTTTGTCTTCTGAGGAGGTCTATGCGATTTTTCGCTGTGGCCCGTCGGAACTGTCGATCGACGAGTCGAGCGTCATATCCCGTTCTTACAAGGGCGTCTTTCAGTGTCTGTAGGTGTCCATCGCGTTCCTCCTCGTCTGAGCAGATCCTGTGTATTCGCAGGGCTTGTCCATAGGGGATGGCTTCTTTAACATGGTTAGGGTGGAAGCTGGAGAAGTGAAGCATCGTGAGGTTGTCCGTGGGCTTGCGGTAAAGTGAAGTGCTGAGGTGTCCGTCTTTGATGGAGATTCGTGTGTCCAGGAATGAGACTGATTCTGAGGAGTAGTCCATGGTGAGTTTGATGTACGAGTACATCTAAATCTCTCTGAACACCTACATTTAATAGTTTCTCACCATTTAAAAAATATTCTGTTTTTCTATTCTTCCTACCAAAGTGAATAACCTCTCATTATACTCCATCTGCCACATTTATTGCCCACTCACTTAACCTGTCTACATCCCTTTGCAGGCTTTTTGTGTACTCCTCACAGCTTACATTCCTACCTAGCACTGTATCGCCAGCAAACTTGGATACATTTTTAAAAATTCGTTTATAGGATGTGGGCGTCGCTGGCAAGACCAGCATTTATTGCCCATCCCTAATTGCCCTTGAGAAGGTGGTGGTGAGCCACCTTCTTGAACCACTGCAGTCCATGTGGTGAAGGTACTCCCACAGTGCTGTTAGGTAGGGAGTTCCAGGATTTTGACTCAATGACGATGAAGGATTGGTGATTTACTTCTAAGTCAGGATGGTGTGTGACTTGGAGGGGAACTTGGAGGTGTTGGTGTTCCCATGCACCTGCTGCCCTTGTCCTTCTAGTTGGAAGAGGTCGTGGGTTTGGGAGGTGCTGCCAAAGAAGCTTTGGCGAGTTGCTGCAGTGCATCTTGTAGATGGTACACACTGCAGCCACGGTACGCCGGTGGTGGAGGGAGTGAATGTTTAAGGTGGTGGATGGGTTGCCAATCAAGCGGCTGCTTTGTCCTGGATGGTGTCGAGCTTCTTGAGCGTTGTTGGAGCTGCACTGATCCAGGCAAGTGGAGAGTATTCCATCACACTCCTGACTTGTGCCTTGTAGATGGTGGAAAGGTTTTCGGGAGTCAGGAGGTGAGACACTCGCCGCAGAATACTTAGCCTCTGACCTGCTCTTGTTGCCACAGTATTTATGTGGCTGGTCCAGTTAAGTTTCTGGTTAATGGTGACCCCCAGGATGTTGATGGTGGGGAATTCGGCGATGGTAATGCCATTGAATGTCAAGGGGCAGTGGTTGAACTCCCTCTTGTTGGAGATAGTCATTGCCTGGCACTTCTGTGGCGCGAATGTTACCTGCCACTTATCAGCCCAAGCCTGAACATTGTCCAGGTCTTGCTGCATGCTGGCATGGACTGCTTCATTATCTGAGGAGTTCTGAATGGCACTGAACATTGTGCAGTCATCAGTGAACATCCCCATTTCTGACCTTATGTTGGAGGGAAGGTCATTGATGAAGCAGCTGAAGATGGTTGGGCCTAGGACACTGCTCTGAGGAACTCCTGCAGCGATGTCCTGGGGCTGTGATGATTGACCTCCAACCAGCACAACCATCTTCCTTTGTGCTCGGTATGACTCCAGCCAGTGGAGTTTTCCCCCCAATTCCTGTTGACTTCAGTTTTACAGGGGCTCCTTGATGTCACACTCGGTCAAATGCTGCCTTGATGTCAAGGGCAGTCACTCTCACCTCACGTCTGGAATTCAGCTCCTTTGTCCATGTTTGGACCAAGGCTGCAATGAGGTCGGGAGCCGAGTGGTCTTGGCGGAACCCAAACTGGGCATCAGTGAGCAGGTTATTGGTGAGTAAGTGCCGCTTGATAGCACTGTTGATGACACCTTCCATCACTTTGCTGATGATTGAGAGTAGACTGATGGGGCGGTAATTGGCCGGATTGGATTTGTCCTGCTTTTTGTGGACAGGACATACCTGGGCAGTTTTCCACATTGTTGGATAGATGCCAGTGTTGTAGCTGTACAGGAACAACTTGGCTAGAGGCACAGCTAGTTCTGGGGCACAAGTCTTCAGCACGATAGCCAGGATGTGGAGTAGGCCGATATGGATCATTCACTCGGCACTTCTGGCTGAAGATGTTTGCGAATGCTTCAGCCTTGTCTTTTGCACTCATGTGCTGGGCTCTACCATCATTGAGGATGGGGATATTCATGGAGCCTCCTCCCCCATTAGTTGTTTAATGGTCGACCACCATTCACGACTGGATGTGGCAGGATTGCAGAGCTTTGATCTGATCCGTTGATTGTGGGATCACTTAGCCCTGTCTATAGCATGCTGCTTCCACTTTTTAGCATGCATGTAATCCTGTCTTGCAGCTTCCCCAGGTTGGCACCTCATATTTAGGTATGCCTGGTGCTGCTCCTGGCATGCTTTTTCTATACTCCTTATTGAACCAGGGTTGGTGGGATATGCCAGGCCATGAGGTTACAGATTGTGGTGGAATACAATTCTGCTGCTGCTGATGGCCCACAGTGCCTCATGGATGTCCAGTTTTGAGCTGCTAGATCTGTTCTGAATCTATCCCATTTAGCATGGTGGTAGTGCCACACAACACGATGGAGGGTGTCCTCAGTGTGAAGACGGGACTTCGTCTCCACAATGACTGTGCGGTGGTCACTGCTACCAATACTGTCATGGACAGAAGCATCTGCGACAGGTAGATTGGTGAGGACGATGTCAAGTAGATTTTTTCCCTCGTGTTGGTTCTCTCACCACCTGTCACAGGCTCAGCTATGTCCTTCAGGACTTGGCCAGCTCAGTTGGTAGTGGTGCTACCGAGCCACTCTTGGTGATGGACATTGAAGTCCCCCACCCAGAGTACATCTGTGCCCTTGCTACTCTCAGTGCTTCTTCCAAGTGGTGTTCAACATGGAGGAGTGCTGATTCATCAGCTGAGGGAGGGCAGTAGGTGGTAATCAGCAGGAGGTATCCTTGCCCATGCTTGGCCTGAAGCCATGAGACTTCATGGGGTCCGGAGTCAATGTTGAGGACTCCCAAGGCCACTCCTTCCCGACTGTATACCATTGTGCCGCCACCCCTGGTGCATCTGTCCTGCCTGTGGAACAGGACACACCCAGGGATGGTGATGGAGGAGTTTGGGACATTGGCTGAAAGGTATGATTCTGTGATTATGACTATGTCATGTTGCTTGACTAGTCTGTGGGACAGTTCTCCCAATTTTGGCACAAGTCCCCAGATGTTTGAGGACTTTGCAGGATCGACTGGGCTGGGTGTGTCGTTGCTGTGTCCATAGCCGGTGCCGATGCTGGGTGGTCTGTCCGGTTTCATTCGTATTATTGTTTTTCGTAGCGGTTTGTTACAACTGAGTGACTTGCTAGGCCATTATCAGAGGGCAGTTAAGAGTCAACCACATTGCTGTGGGACTGGAGTCACATATCGGCCAGACCAGGTAAGGACGGCAGATTTCCTTCCTTAAAAGGACATTCATGAACCAGACGGGTTTTTATGACAATCCGATAGTTTCATGGTACCATTACCATTACTGATACTAGCTTCTTAATTCCAGATTTATTTAATGAACTGAATTTAAATTCCCCAGCTGCCATGGTGGGATTTGAACTCACGTCTCCGGATTATTAGTCCAGGCCTCTGGAATGCTCGCCCAGTGACATTACCACTATGCTACCATTCCTTGCAATTGCACTTGGTCCCTTCATCTAAGTCATTGATATAGATTGTAAATAGCTGAGGCCCCAACACTGATTCTTGCGGCACCCCACTAGTTACAGCCTGCTAACCTGATAATGACCAGTTTATCCCTACTCTCTGTTTTCTGTCCGTTAACCAATCCTCTATCCATGCTAATGTATTACCCCCATTTTGCGTGTATGGTTCAGCTACTCGCTGCCTTAACCAGCTGACCCATTGGAGTAAGTAATAATATACTTAAAAACAAAAGCAAAACATTCCACGTGTATAACTTCTAATGACTTTCCTGGCTCCAAAGCATCATTGCGATTAACCCTGTAGTAAAACCACATTGCTACATGCAAAGGGAGAAACAGAAGGCTGTTCACCACCTCACTGCCATAACATCCTGCAATTTAAATTGTTGAACCTTTTAATTAACAGAACTACATTTTGAAGCAATTGGGTATTCTAAAAGCCCCATTAGATTATGGGAAACCTGTGACTTGTCCGAGGGCACCAAACTACAACTTATCAAAATTTTTATGCTTCCAGCAATCACCAAGGTCAAATTCATGAAACATCCATTCTTATCACAGTTGCGTCGAGCTGCACCATGTCAGTATTCCACCTAATATACAAAAGAAATAAACTACCCCAGCACGCAGCTTGAGGTCCCCAATACAGCATGAAGCCATCTGGTGGCTGCACAACAGCAATTATTTCATTAATAGACTCCTGAATCAAAGTTTAAAACATGAGCTACTATTATAGTGTCTGCTCCCCAAATAAATCAAGAAATTTAAAAATAAAATGTAACTTTACAGTAATATTAGTTCTCTGTACGTGATTTTACAATTGTTTTCTAAACCCACATCACAAGTCTTTGTAAGACCTACGTAAAATAACACAATTCAAAATGCATGCTGTGGTAACCCCTCTGGTTTATAATCAATCCCCTCAATGGGTAGTCTGTCTACAGTGTCAGATGTGATTTGGAAATATTATGTGGATGGTATTTTTTTCAATCTTATTAACCAACTCTCTTGTAAAGAAAATTTGCAGTACCAGGCTATGAAACTCAAAATAAACACTTAGCTGAACTTAATTTACACCCTTGAAGATTAACATGATCAGCACTCAGCAATGTACATTAAAATAAAATGGTTAGCAGGGAACCCCACGTAGTTTCCAATTCCTGGGCCCTGAATGAAGCATGCATTTTTCCTGTGGAATCCTGAACCTGACAGCAAGGCCTGGGAATAGAACGGAATGAAGAGGAGAAATACGGATAATATAATGATAAAGAAATAAAGAATCTGGGTAGCAAAGCATACATTTATGTTTCAATATTCAATGGTTAGGGTTCCCATTCCTGATTATTATCCAGTGACTATTGTTGAAATTGTACATGTGTTTATTTTGGGTTAGGACAGGATCAGTCTCAGCTGTGACACCCCTCACCATTGAACACATGAAAATTGGTAATTTGGGTGAGGCATCAGGGTTTGTGGAATCGTACCTCAGCAATGGGATGGTGTCTTCAGGAGAGGTGGGATTTAAATATGGGCTGGATTTTACCAACTTCGGCAGGTCCATGGCGGGTGACGTCGGTGGCGGGTCCTGGCCTCACTGCTGGCTCCAGCCCACTGTGTAGAATGATTTTCCCTTGATTGGGCTTGTTAAGCCCATGCAGCTCGTTTCCTGGCCAATTAAAGGAAGTGGGTCTGATGACGTCATTTGATGACGCGTCATGAGCCGGTTTCCTTAAAGGGACCATGCGCAAATCTATTTTAACATTTGTGCTGTCAGTGTTCTACAGCATTGAGGTGCTGCAAACACTGACAGGTAAGGCACTGCACAAAGGTTGCACCCAGGCGCTCCCATGACTCCACAGCACGCAAGGAGGTCCTCTTCCCTTCCAATGGGCGAAAGAGACCTCCCCAGGAGATCAACACAGCCTGGTTACACATTGCACAGGAGGACACAAGCAGGGATGTCATCAGGAGGACCTGGGTGCAGTGGTGCAAACCTTTCAATGATCTTCGTAGATCATGAAACGTTACTGCAAAGCCACACTCAACCTCATCCTCCTGTGCCACTCCTCACATCCCCATCATTCTGCCTTCCCTACCCTACTCCAGCACATCTTTACTCACACCAACTTAACTTGCACCTCCACCCATCCCTCTCTATCTACATTATCACTTCCCCATCTCACAAGCCACCGCTCACACTCACCCTCATCCTAGTACAATCATACCAACTAACAACACACAAGGGTAGACACTTGTGTGTTTTAGCCAATGTTTGTGTGAAGTTTCTATTAATATGCTGTCAAACATTGAAACCTTTATTTTCAACACTTTGCGTTCTTGGACAGATTTGTGTACACCTTTGGAAGTGGCTTAGTGAGTTGCAGTGAATGGTGAGATATAACCATACCCCCCGCAATGCTGATGAATGTGAAAGGAATGGCTTGGGCATTGTAGCAATGCTTTGTGGTGTTGGTGTGGGGTGGTGCCAACCTGGCGCATCATGTGGCAGCCAGAGTGTACAGCATCAAGTGAAGTAAATCTGGCCATGGTGAGGCCATCCCTGACATCCCGGGCAGCTATGTAGTCGGGTGCTGATGCCCTCTGTCCTGTGCAGCATCAGTTGATTGCGGAGAAGGTTGGTGTTGTTGTTGGTGCTGCTGGTGTGCCTGGTGCTGCTGGTGTTGGGGCTGATTGTGGTTGGATTCTGAGGACCAAGGTGAAAGAGTATAAAGGGCACCAATGCTGATGGAATAGATGGCAGGTGAAGTAGAGATGACAGAAGCGATCTGTCAATGGTGGGAGAGGTAATGAGGTCAGACTGGATGGAGACTTGTGTAAAGACTTGCAGCATGGTGAATCTGTAGTGGAATTGCAGTTTAGAGAAGCTAGTGTCTAAGGGAATATTTCTCAATCAGCTGGGAGCTTTGACTTGACATTTGAAGCTGTCAACTCATCACCTGATTCAATGGCCACTGAACTCCCGCCTCAGCTTCACAGACGAGGTCTAGGCACAGCGGGAAACTGGTGGGTGACCTGTCAAAATCAAAAAGCTGGGGAAAAAAAGCATTGTTAAGTGGCTGTAAATAAGCCACTAATGTTTTCAATTGCCTCTTCCGCCACTGCGTGTCAGGTCTGCTCAGCGCTGACAGACCTGACATTTGGGAAAGGCGCGTGGCGGCGGGTTGACAGCGGGGTCCCGGCCCACTATCAAAAAAATCCACTTTCCCACCCAGCCCACCTCCGATTGCGTCCACTGACAACCCCCACCCGCCCCCACCCCCCTCACCCCAGCACCCCCCCACCCCCGGAAAATTCTCCCTTAAATAATTTGGAGAAAATTAGTTTAAAAAAAAGCAGAAAAATATCAGCACTGTTCAAAGGGTGAAAAAGATATAAGAGAGAAAGAACGAAAGGAGGGAAAACTGGAGAAAGGATTGTGCATTAAGCTGAACTGCTTAGGCAGTTAACTGAAGAAGGGAATTAAGAAAACAGGAAAGGGAAGAACACCAGAGGTTTCCAAGCACATTTTCCACAAGAAAAGGATATCTTTTAAAAATAGACACTAAGAAAGGAAGTAGTGGTCTGAATAGATAGGCAAACAGCTTCCTCCACTCCAAAAAAATAAGAGAATGACTCAGTCAATTAATAAGTATCTAGCATTTCACTATTTGAAGCTTGCAACCTGGACAAGTAGATCTACTCAGACAAACAAACAATGACCAACAATATGAAGAGTTCATAGTCCTCCTTGACATTTATTTTCAAATATTGTGTTTTGTTTCAGCCACCATCACGTATTCTGGAGAGGTCATATTTGTAGTGCCCTATTAAATGCGCCCAACAATTTTACACAGGAATTAAAAATTATATCCTGCAAAAGAAAGCTCTATGAGGATAGAGGTAGTTCCTCTCCAATCATGAGGGTGGAAGCAGGCAGAGGCCACTTCTTTAGGTGTGTGGAGTTCGAGATGGATTTTGTTTAATGTCCCAGGCTTTGAATTGTTTAACACCATAGAATTCATGTCTGGAATTCGCAACATTTAAATCTCCAAAGCAGAATTAAAATGCAAGGCCTTTCTAATTAAAATAGACTGCCAAGGTGGTCACTGAATAGAGGTATGAGGGAAGCAGGAAAAATGACAGGAAAATAAAGCTAAGTTGCTCCCATGCACCTCCATGTGTCTGGACAGAATGCATGTTAAGGTATGGTGAGCAATCAGAAATGGTTATTGGAGGGAACAAATTTAACAAAGAAAAGGAGGGATTAGAAGTGAAACAGTTGTTTATTTTGTAACTTGCTGTCCATAGAGTTTAAGGGGTAAGTTTGAGATTCAGAGCCTTCAGCTTTGTCCAGGGAAATTTGATGGAGCTATGGCTTCAAAAGTTCTTCCATAAATTTGATTTAATTCTTTATTTAGGAAATTGTAGGTTTACAATACACTTAACAATGATAGTATGAAGTGCTATATGTAGAATGGAGGGAATGGGATGGTGGTGTTGAACACTGGCTCCAATGTACCACACCAGTGATAGCATGCAGGCTCCTCACAGCTTGACTTATTGATCTCAGCTATGCTGCGACAGGGAAGCAGCAAGGAGGAGCCAGGCATTTGCCACAAATGGAGGGAAAAATCAGCGCTGGTCTCACAAACCTACTAGTAGCCAGTTATAAAGTGGAAACTCACCTGTTCACCATCTTGGTGTGGGAAATCCATTGAAGGGGAATAAAAGAGGAAAGTAAAAAAAAAGGACAAAAAAAATCAGTCTGCTTTTTGCAAGTATATGTCACTATGGTTACAAAGCTGGTTAATGGCAGGATGGGACAGAATGAGGCAGACTGGTGACGTTGTGAAATGTAGCAAACTTTTTGCTGTAAAGTAAATAGAACAGAATATAGGAAGGATGTCAAGGCCTTGAAGAGGGTACAGAGGAGGTTTACCAGGATGTTACCAGGGATGAAGAACTTCAGTTATTAGGAAAGGTTGGAAAAGTTAGGACTGTTCTCCTTGGAACAGAGAAGGCTAAGAGTTGGCCTAATAGAGGTTTTCAAGATGATGAGAGGTTTTGATAGAGAAGATGAAGAAAAATTATTCCTTCTGGCAAATGGGTCAATTACTAGAAGTCATGGATTCAAAATCATTGGCAAAAGATCTAGAGGGGAGATGAGGAGAATTTATTTCACTCAGAGAGTTGTCGGGATCTGGAACGCTCTACCTGAAAAGGTGGTGGAAGCTGATTCCATAAATAATTTTAAAAGGGAATTGGACAGGGTACTTGAGGATGAGGAACTTGCAGGGTTACGGACAAAAAGTAGGTTGTGGGACTAAGTACGGTTGCTCTTTCAAAAAGCCAGCACAGGTGGAATGGGCCGAATGGCCTCCTTCTGTGCTGTAAGTTTCTATGATTTTATAAAACAGTACAAATAGATTTTAAAAAGATTAGCAGTAGCAAAGTGATTCGCTAAAACATGTGAGCAGATGTTTTGATATAATGAATTATAATGAACGTAACAATCTGCACTTGGAAGAGCTAGCAATTGAGATAGAAACAAAACTGCATTTCTAGCAGGACAGGCTGCCATTATGTCTTAAACAAGCATTCATCATTGAGGGAATCATGCCCCACATGTTCAATACATTTTCACAAAAGGAAATAGTAGTTGTAAAATGAAGCCCCCGCCTCCCCCCCCCCCCCCACAAATCTGCATGGAGTTGGTGATGAAAGTGTCTAAAAGCATTACTTACCAGGCTTGCCTTATTTGCATTGCAAGCAAATGACCAGAAGCAAAGTGACAGCATAATGGAAAAAGGCAACTAGTTAGGTAAGCAGAAAAAAAGCACTCAAAACCTGTTAGAAAGGACCAGAAAAATCACTCTCTGACAAGTCTTATTTTTTTAATTTAAAATAAAAAAAAACAGCGATTGCAAAAGTGGGAAGAGAGGAAGAAAAACTAAAGCAGATTTTTGAAAAAGCTAAAAAAAGAAACTAATAGCGTTACATAACAGTGAAGGAAGACTAAAAACCTCAAAAAGAAAGGTTGAGAAATTACATAAATTTCAATTAGGTTTTTGAAGAATTCAGCAGTTTGTAGAGTTTGAATACAAGTTACAACATAAGGAAACAACCGAGATGACTAAACATTAAGCTTACTGGCTTATGGTGATCTACTAGCATTCGGTTGTGCTAAAAGTTTGGGAACATTTATGCTCTATAACAGCAGCTTTTGGGAACTATTTGTCAATCCACAAAAGTCACAATGACGACAGCTTCCTCCTCCTTTTGCTGTTCCTTCTTTCTCCTGCACCCTAACCAAAAGTAGAAACTCAATCAGAAGCTAACTGCTCATAGAAAACCTTCAAATTTTTATATCTACAAAATATTAAAAGTTTTAATACTTCCTCTGTTGGCCACCCTTAACTCCCTATATCACAATTTAGCTGTTCAGTTTAAACTGTTTTAGGCAGCAAAAGTATATTTACCATTATACTAACCTTTTAGCTAAATGTCACCAATTTTACTCTGTCTTTACCGTGCCTCCACAATCCCTGCCTGCATCCCTGGCTGGATGCCTTTCCATACTTGCAACCGGAAAACCCGGCCTGTGGCAATAGCTGCATTTCTCTCCACAGCAGTGACCCACCACATGCTGCCAGATGCCTCATCCCCTCCCACACTGACTACCCACATGTCCCAGCCCAAATTTAAAAAAAGAAGAAAATTGAGAAGTAAAAGAGTATACAGGAAACAGAAAAAGAGAAGCACTGAGAGGGACTAGCAGAAGAAAAAAGTAACAGAAAGAGACGAGGGGAGAGAAGAGTGAAAAGCAAAAGTGCGAACAGGAAGAGAATGAAGGAAAATCTGTTTTAAACATCCCTACCAACAAGAAGAACTTTAATACGAAAGAGAACTTTTGATGATGGCTAAACCACATTAAAATGCAAATTAAGAAACAGGAATATGGAGGAATGTTTTTAACAGGCGTTACTCAGACAAAAGGCAGCTTGTAACCAAGGACAAATCTGGGGTTGCTATGGGACCAGCGGAACCGACCAGCACTGTCTTAAGACAAAACCCTCATTAACTGCAACAAGTGACACGCATGATGAAGTAACCCCACTAAACTTTAAACCAACCACGAATAACAAGGGGAATAGCCATGCTTGAAGGAACCAATTATTGAGATGTACAT
The DNA here is from genome assembly GCF_052327205.1 of Somniosus microcephalus. Classification (NCBI taxonomy): domain Eukaryota; kingdom Metazoa; phylum Chordata; class Chondrichthyes; order Squaliformes; family Somniosidae; genus Somniosus; species Somniosus microcephalus. The sequence goes on along the minus strand of NC_140994.1, from coordinate 38,019,883 downwards.
GTGAGAATCACGAGAAGTCTGAACACAAAGAATACAAGACCTAAAACAATATCTAGCTTTTTTACTGCAATGTGTCCTAGTCTAAAGGAAAGAAGACGTCTAAAGATTCAATAGACTTGAAATGATCGCAGGTTTGGCCACCGGGCACTTGAAGACTCTAAAACAGGTTAAGTTGGGCTCTTATTTAATCCGTGTGTTAGTGGTTAAATAAAAGATCTCTGTGAGAGATAGTGGGGGGAATTTTAACCTTAAAAAATGGGTGGGTTTGGAGCGTGGGGGTAGTTAAATTGTTAAAAATGTGAATCCCGACCTGAACCCGCTTTCAACCCGCCCACTTCCGGTTTTAACGGAGGTGGGATGTGGTGGGTGGGTGCTGGACGGGGGCGGGCGAACAACCTGCTCCCAGGGGGCGAAACATCCATTTAAATATTATAATGAGGCTGGAAGCCTCTTTTTTAACCTTCATCTTGTGGATGTGGACGAGTTTCACACAATTTGTGAAACCTGGCAGTTACAGCAAGACGGGGACTGCTGGATCCAGGGGGTAAGTGCTATTATACGTACCTCCTGGATCCAGGGTCCCTGCCTAACCCTATCCCCGTGATCAGAGAGCCCCTCACGAGGCATCCAATCACTCCCCCCAGTGATGATGCTGATGCCGCCCACAATAAACTGGTGGCCATCCATGATCTTCTCTCCCCCCCACTGATCCTCCGGTGACTGGCCACGATCTTCCCTTCACCACCAGCCCCCCCGCCCCCCCACCCCCCGCAATCATACGGCCCCGATCCTCTCTTTCCCTCCCCACCCCCCACTCTCAAACCTCTGCCCAACCCCGATCCATTTAACGGACCGGCCCGATCTCCTCCCATCCTCTAACCCCCTCCCCCCTCCAATCCATTGAACGGCCCAGCCCGACCCCCGATCCTCGACCCACCCCCCCACCCCAATCCATCCATTTAACGGCCCAGCCCCCACGCAAACCCTCCCTCATTCCTCGGTGCGGCCACAGGCCTACCCGCCCGCAGCCAGCCAACCTCTCAATCTGGTTGGCTATGGGTGGGAAACCGAGGCCTCGCATGCAAATTAGGCACAGCCGAGTTTCCCAATCTCTTCAGAGCCTCCCTCCAACTGCCCCCAACCCGCCTTCCTCCTTAAAATTCCAGCCAGTGTATCTGCGTCTATTTTCTGTTACGGTGGATTTAGGTCTACGAACCCCACTCTAACACCTAACATGGGAGGTGTGAGAGTCAGAAATAATTCCTACAAGTACTAGAAGATGAGGCACAGAGAAGCACAACAGGAGATAAAGAGAGACCGAGTGAGAGGGAGCGACAGGGCGAGAAAGAGAGAAAAAGGAGAGAAGAAAAAGGAGGAAAAAAGAAAAATGAGAGAGAAAGAGAGAGAGAAAAAGGAGAGAAAGTAAAAGGAGAGAGAAAGAAAAAGAAAGGAAGAGAGAAAGAAATAAAATAAGATGATGGAGACAAGCAAGAGAAAGACTCTGCAAACTCACTGAGGAGTGACATAGTACAGCCACTAAAGCAAAATGAGCAGGTTGAAGAGTGAGACCTCAAACCTGGTATCCATGGCACAGAATGGAGAATATTCTGGTCCTCATAACTAACTGCAAGTTACCTCTGGAAAAATTTGTAGCAATGATACTGTAATCACTAATACTCCAGTGTAAACATCACCAACAAATGACTAGTTCATCAATACTTGTCAATGCTGACAGATACCGGCAATTTAAAAAACCCACAGCTCACATAAAATTAAAGCCAAATTATAAAAACATTAGTGGACATAAGGGCAATTTCAGACCACAATCCTCTCAGCGCTGTATCAACCCAGGTATTGACCTGTTAGGATCTCTTTGTAAAATATTGGGTATGTCACAGGAATTATGCAATATAAAAGATATATATTTGAACAGCTGCAACATGCACAGGATAGGAGCAAAATACAATGCAGCCGAGTGCAAAAGGAATGAGTTTTCATGGTTAGAGATTAACCTTTCATGGATGAAGCAACACAAGCTGAAAGCTTTCTTACTCCCTTCTGGAAATGTACCCAGATGCAAAGTTAGAATATCTCATTTTAGATTTTAGCCAAACACTAAGCTGCTTTTCCCTCTTAACTTAATCTGTTCACCATGTTTAACAATGTAAGAAACAAGTTTTACCTATCATTTGAGCAATGGTCTTTTCATACTCAGCAACAATCCGCCTGTAGACAAGAAAAGCTACAGTGAGAAGAGTGTGAACACAAACATGCCAATTTTACAATGATTGATGTCCAATACACCTTTTAATATTGTACAGCACCATATTAAAAGTTTCCAAACCAAGCATTTAAAGAGATGTGGTGAGGAAATCATTCTGAAAGAATACTTGCCTTGATAGTATTAAATATCGAGCAACAAAATCTTACAAAGGCTGTTTCTTCTATATGTGCATGTTCTCAATGGAATTGTATTTAAAAATTAAGACGAAAAGCAGATCCAATGGCAACTGTGTGATCTTCTTTGGAGTGAACATGCTCAGAATCTTTAATAAACTCTACATGCTATTTGGCGTGTTTGAGCTAAATATTTAATACGATATGCTGCCTCTGAAATGTGATTTCATGACAAAAATATGGAATCAATGGTTCACGAATAATAAACAGAACAGAGAAAAACCATAAATGCCACCACAAAACCAAATCCTTATTGTATTCCTTTTTTTCTTGGTGTGGTCTGTCGACCTGCATTCTTGGGAAATGGCAGTCCCATGTAGACCACTTCAGATGCAAACTGACCTGCCTCTGATCATTTCTCTGCAACTCTTCCTCCTCCTCAAGCTTCCACAGGATGAGGAATGCACATCCTCACAATGTAGGGTGCTTAACATGTGTTTTGAGCTCCCAGAAATGCTGATATGAAAAAAAACCCCAAACAAACCTTTTTTTTTGAAAGTGCAAAAAAATGTCAAAGACAAAATAAACAAATACATTAAACAAAATGCCGAAAAAAAGGAGCCCAAATAGTAAAAACTGCAAGGTGGGTCAACATCCAGCTACTTTTTAGAAACTCACTGCCAATGTCCACAAAGTAATGCTCCCATTTTATGTGGACCCACAGTGATGGTGCATTTCCCACACAATTCTAGGGAATTTGCACTATAGTAAGCTTTATGTTAATTTAACTTTTTTTCAACACCCTTAATGAAGCTGTCACTAGCCTGTAGCAAGAGTCTCCTACTATATAGCGTAGCCTAGGAAGAAAATACCAAGCTTTGCAGATCATGCACAGAGAAGGCCTAAACCAACCCATCCCAACAAAGTGCTTGGCAGCACTGTCAATGAGACGCATCCTTTAGAAAATAGTTGGGAATCAAGAAAAGTTTATTTTAGGCACTTAGAAAGCATAAATATTGACTGAAGTCAGTCTGTCACAAGATAGTACTTCAAAGTCTGTATATCTGCAGTGAAATAATTCCAATTTCTCTCTAATCTGCCAACTACAAATTTGTTCAATATGGTCACTAGAAACAGATGCTTTAGACTTGGAAGGGATAGTACTCTTTAAAGAACTGCCAGCAACAGGAACGCTGTTCTTAAATGCACAAGGCTCGATTTTAACTCTAGGTCGAAAATGGCACAGGTCCATCCAAGGGTGGCAGCAGGGAGGTCCTGCTGATTTCAATGATTGTGTCACATCACCATGATACAAGACCGTCTCCCGCTCAAACCCAGTGGGGATGATGAGGAGGCCGGCGGGTGGGAGTGCGATTTCGGGTGGCAGGAGGCTGCCGCTGGGGACTACAGGGCATGGTCCCTGGCATACGGCAAGTGGTTGGGGGAAGGATCAGAGGCGATCATAGTTGGGAGCAGGGGATGGAAGCCTGGTGCAGGGGTGGCCCAAGGTGTCCTTGACGGGCACAGAGGAGTACTCCTGCTCCTCCTGGGCCACAAGGAAACTACAAAAAACATTAAAAACCTACCTCTTTAAAACCTCTTCTGACCTGAGCTCCTACTCCAGGGAAGCCACAAGGACGGGGACCCCAGAATTGGTTTAATACTGCAGTCAGGTCCCAATGATGTAATTGGGATCTGATCTGCCTATTTAAACAGTATTGGGATGGAAGGCTAGCGGGTATATATCTTGCTCCATTGTAACTGCACCCCCCACCTGGTTTCTGCCGGGTGGGGAGGGCAGGTATAATTCCCCCCATACAGGGAGAATCTCAGGCTAATCTGCAAATTAGGTCAACCTAGATCATGAAGCTCAGTGTCACAGAGATTGAAGTTTTTCCAAACATGGCGGAGGGATGCACAATGCTTTTCATCTTTCCATTTTGAATCAAATATCTCCCTCAGATTTCTGCTCCTTGCTCATCATTTTCTGCTACCGCTGTGTTTCATTTAAAACAGCCATCAGAGAAAGGTGACAGACAGAAGTTAGACACCTCTCCATATACAGGAATATTTTTTTTTTAAAGTGGGAACTATTCTGAGATTTAGGGTAGCCAGCTCAAGAACAGCATTGGCTGTTGGCAATCTATGAGGCTTTGGCTGCTGTTTGGATTTTCTTGAGATGTTTTATATGAAACAAAATCTTGTATTAAAAAATTCTTAACTGCAGTATATAATGTACACTTTGTGGTTGCTGCAAGATATTCTCCAGTTCTTGGTTCAGAACAGTACAAAACACTCATTATATTGATGCATAGTCTTTTCATTTAAGCTGTTGTTCGTCTACCTAAATCTTAGATTAACTAACCATGATTTTATGTAGTTTGGGATAAGGTCTTTCCAGTATTAAATCACATTTACAGTGAGGAATGTTACATAATTCTTCTCCCGAAGGCATTATTTACTCAACCTCAGTCTCAATTTCATTGAGAAGCCCTCTATTATTAACCTGGACTATTAGAACACTGGATTATAATTAACCAGAACATTTGGCAACTGAAGGAAATAATGGACTTGTTTTTACCAGATTTGCCAGTACATCTTCCCTAAAGGTAACAGCATTACATAATGTGCACTTCATTACACTACAACACAATCTAAAAGTTCGCCATTGCTCTTTAAGCTTCACATTGTTATAAGGATCTACCAGGTCATGTTACTCTTGTACATAACAGTATCGTCTTAATCCCTCAGCTATGTTACAGTTTTTATATATACACAGGAGCACTACTTATAAAGACAGTGCTCTACTCTCAGTAAGTATCCACACTTGTTAACGGATTGCATCATAATCCTGGTTCAGTATCGCAAAGTAAAATACTCCCTCTTCCCATCAGATTACGCAGAGACACAGGCACAATCTGGTGCCTATGATAGTTAGTAAACAATATAAACTCAACCAGTAAACTTTCTCTAGCTTCATATTTGAAATTTGTAGCATTATTTGAAGCCCTCAAGTATATTATAATCTGGTCGACATGCCTAACCATGTTTGTCTACAGAAGGTCCTCAATTTAATTCTCTACATATTCACTTCTACAGTCATCTTTACAGAGTTGGCATTCGACTCACAGATCTTTATCAACCTACCTCATCTCAACAACCTCTTGCCTACTTTCGTCATATTTCCTCTTCCAATCTGCCGCTTCTCTTTCCTTAGCAACAATCTGGAACAATGAGAGGAAACATAACAACTGAGGAACCATATGAGAAAAGATTCAGAGCATGTTTAGGTTAAAACAAAAGTTGAAGCTATAGTAGAAATGCATAGAAACAAGGTAAAAAGGGTCAAAAAACAAATTAAAAAATTGAATTCTTTAAGAAAAGCCAAGACAAAAAATAACTTTTTGGAAATGATTCAGATTTTTATTTAATTTGTTTTAAAATATAAAAACAGCTCGTCATTAAAATAGTTACTTAAAACTAAACTTATCCAACACATGTGTACAGACACAGACACACACACACACTCTCACAGAAGTTTACTTCAAGGTGAATGAGCTACCTCCTCTCTAGCTGCTCTCAGAGCAGAATCCAAATCTCTTTGGTTGTAGTGGTGTCCATCTACTTGAGTGTCATCAGCCTCACTGTCACCAGTTCTAGAGTACAGCGCACCCTTTGTGATGGGAGTGTCCATTGATGGTGTACTGTCTCTTTGCTGCAACAAATGCAAAATACAAAAAAAAACATCAACTTTACATGGAGTGTATATAGTATTACTTCTGACTTAAAAGCTGTGAAAAAAAAAGACACTGCCTTGCAAGGTCAAATTTCCAGAACGCTCTGTTAAAGTTAAGTTAATCATTCAGTTTAAATTAGCATTCGGTCAAAGTGCCATTCTAATGTTGTTGCAAAACTCTTTTGAATTACATTAGCGGAAGTAAAGCATGATGGGTAATGCATAATGAAATGTCAAAAGTTATATTGTAGGAAGAGTGTAAACTTCAGTTTCATCCAAAATAACCTTGGAGCCAAATGTTTTCAGAAACATCTGCAAGAACAGTGGCACCAAACTTCCAAATTTAGACAAGTCTAAAAAGGATCATCAATATATCTGCATACGCAGTATTTTGCTATTGTATCAAATGTACCTCATCCTATTTAAATGTTTGTTTAACAAATCTAAAAATAGAATAGTTCACTTTTAGTACTTCTACAAATAGCAGTTTTTGCATATGTTGAGGTGTCGAATCATTGCTGTTGAATTGACAATGGTCAAGCAATACTTACTGATAAGCATCGACAGGATCTGTTTTATTCTACTAAGCAGGAGTGACTGGAAAGCAATGTGGCACATAACCTTTTTGCAATTGAATTGGAATGTAGTTTAGCAATCAAGTTACTCATTAATTAAGAGTCAACTGGAAAGTGTTAAACCCTTTCGGTACCAAACATCCTTTGTTAAACTTTTCTGGTACAACAGATGGGACGATGGGATTTCCTGTTTTCTACTTTGGCTGCAGATCTCGAGAAGTGCGCAGCAACATAAATATTTTGTAGTTTTAAATTACATTTATAAAATAGTATAAATACAATTTTTGACAGCATGTAAACATACTATTGGTGATTAAAGGTTAAAGATCAATTTTTGTCTTAATTGAAAATTCATGGAATGAAACAAACCTGAATATATTTACTGTATAAAAGTATATCATAAACAATTTTGAACAAAAAATAAAAAGACTACAAGCAAGATGAGTAATAAATCCAGGTTAGTACATTCAGTAGACAATACCAATGTAATTTGACAAATTCTAGGTTTACATAGGCAACAGAACAACAAAAGAAAACACAGTTTTATTTTAAAACAGTGTTTTATATTTTATTTCACTTTTGGTTTAGAAAGCTGTGAGATGGTAGCTACATGTGATAGCTGAATTACAAATGAAATGTAAAATGAAAGAATTAGTATTTTAAAAATGCAGCTGGCTTCTGCCGATCTTTGCTACAAATATTGTGTACTAAATCAATTTTCTGACAGCAAGTACAATTAGGAATACTTAAGCGATGCCACAATCAGAAAGACTTAATTAACGTAAGGTTGTTTCCTGTAGGGAGCATTACCTTATACTACTGACATGAGAAGACAGCATGAAGGCAACGCTGAGGAGGAAGAAGTTATTGGACTCAAATGATAGTCTTATCTCTCAACAGACAAAGAGAGAGGAATACAAACTCAATCACGGCTTAGTCAAGAATTCATCCTATAATTAATTAGAATAGCTTTTGAAGATCAAAGCAGAAGCATGTTACGGGTGTCATTATGAAGTCAAGTGCCTTTACAATCCTTTAGTTTTGGCTTTCACAGATCGAATAAAAAAATTAAACAGAAAGAATGGAATAAAAATAAATAAGAAAATCTCTTCCATTATTGCCACCTCAAGTACCAGGACAATGAATGATTTCTTTTTTTTTAGTTGTAGGGCACACTGTAACTTTTTAAAATCTATAAATATGTACAAATTATAAGGTGTGCAATTATTTAAGATGTACTAATTATAACACCAAATAAATCTTTGGGCTTTGTACCAATATAGATGGTCTATGTCTCCTTTTCCCATGTAGAGCTTTATTTCAACATTGTCCTTTGAAAATTAAAATAAAACTCTCACAGGTATCTAATTTTACACATTTTCGGCAAGTTAAGCCAAACCATCAGCAGGCACCATACTGAGACTTCCAACTCCAAATTAAGCCAAATGAGGATTGCGTCATAACTAAAACTAATTTCTATATTCTAATAAAATCGCTACAATCTAGCTTGTTTGGGAAAACGTTCAGCTAGTTAATACCTTTGGACCCAAAGTGGTTCTTGAGAAATATTTAGCTTCGATTGTTACCGGAATTCCAGATGCAGTCTATAAGGCAGCCATTTTAAAAATTCAAACACAATTTTACTCCATACACCTCGTATAACAAAATAGATATTGTTACATCCAAATGCTATAAGCATTGATTGTGATATTGTCGTACAATGTTATAAAACAGGTTATTGATATTGGGGAAAGGTCCTAATCTAACTCTTACTTGTAAGTGTGAACCAAAACTGGCCCATTGTCTTCGGGCTGTACTTCTCCCTCTGATCTGTGAGCATGCAGACAAGTGAAAGAAACTGAAGAAAGTGACATGGTAACTAAACTTTCAACAAACCCAGATAATAACTCTACCTCTGCTATTCCTAACATGTAAAAATACAATTTTCACTTCATTTACATTTCATTCTAAATCATGTATTAGCCAGTCAGGGAAAGAAAGCATCGATTTCTGCCACATGTTCAGATGATTTACTTTTAAATGCTATGACTATTGCAAAGGTAATTGAATCTAGTGTATTTTGAATTTTACCCCTTTACCACAACATTTAAAAATGGGTAAGTGACACTGAAAATGAGAATGAAAGGCCCGATTACCTACATTAATGAGTTCTTAACTTGGCACAAAAGGAATAAAATGATCATTGGATTTCTTACACATTAATTTGGCATATATCAGTCACAGATTGAATGATCTAATTCTTTGTTAATTATACATGCTATACCAGTTACTCTGGTGAGTATAGTGGTGTTTTTATATTGGGCTTTGCCTGGAACTAATAAATTTATCATGTAACAGAAATGAAAGCTGTCACCATTGTAAAATACTTTCTGCATCACATTTTTTGGTCCAGTTTAAATTGAAGTAATCTATCTTAAACTAGATTCAATTTACAGTTTTGTGTTCTATGCCATTTATGCTGACAAAAATGAAAGCATCAGACACAATGCTGTTTTGTTCTGAATTTCTCAGTAACCGGGGCCTCCTGTTCCTGTTTTCCCCCTACTCTTGATATCAGCCAATTTCACTGACTTCAATTTCCATCACTGTTCTTCAATTATTTAACTAGTCTTCAGCAGTTATCCCCACTTTTCTTTCACTTGGACAAAAAAGTGAAGAGATAAGTATGCTTAAGAGTCACGAGGCCTTCACTTTTGACAAGAACTTCCATCAGTCATCATAATGAGTGAGATGACCTTAATATGAAAAAGAATGCATGCCAAAGTTGTTTATATGCATTTCAGCAACAATTCTTTCTCCCTTCAACTGTCTGGTCAATAGTTCCTTACAATTTGAGTTCTGCACATTCTTACTTTGCTCCCTGCACAATGTATGGGCCCAGGAATGAACAATGATACAAACTTAAATACTGCTACCTCACTAAGCATAGCCTTATACTGTGATCCCACACACACCTCAGACATGCAGAAAATAGTACGCACAGACCGAAGATTCAACAGGCTAAAATAACTAATCAAATTTATCTCTAAATCACAGAAATAATGCACCAAATTGTACAAAATTCCTTAGTATCAAAGGAGTATGTTTCAACGTTTAGGTTTAATCTATCAAAAAACATATAAAAATGGTACAGTATTGGACTAATACTGCAGCACACAATAATTATGACTTATACAGTTCATCAGAGCTCTCACCAGTCCTCCTTCAGCAGTTAGGACCCCAGAAATGATCGCAGTCTAATGGAATAATGGAGGACTAGAACATTGAATATTAACAGTCTAATTTGGTGTTCCTGACTACTGGGTGTAATTTTCAACAAAGCTGCCTGGCGGAGCGCATTACCCACCCATTGTAGAACCAGTCATTCATTTCAATGGAATAAAAATTGGGCAGGTTCTACAACGGGCGTGCAATCTGCACCGCCAGCTTACTGTCCAGCCAGCTTTGTTGAAAATGATCTCCATTATTTCAAACCATATCCTTCAGGTAGAAATTGAGTCATGTAGCTAAGTGCTCAAGGGAGGTATTTATCCTCAACAGCTTTCAGAATCTAGCAAAATCTGAAGAATCTACAGGTAGACCCTGTTTTTAGTTCACTTAAATTTGTTTGAAGAAGTAACTTTAAAAATATGAAAACAAATAATTAACTTTTGCCACTTTAAAACAGTCCACTTGCCACGTTTAAGGATACCACACAACCAGTTTATAAACACAGAGCCAAACTAAACCACATTTGAGTCTGATGTCATGCAATGATGACATTTATATAAATAATTTCAGATTTTGAAATGAATAGCTGAGCATAATTTGCAGAGTCCCAAACCACTGACATTTAGTGCAATAATTCTTGGGTTATATTTTATGAAAATACTTTTCTTGCTGTCATCTTAAACAATTGACTCCATGTTCTCTTCCTTGAGGGTGTCATTATTTAAGCTGGTTTCCAAAGGACAAAGATTTAAAAGACCCCTTTTAGAAAAAAAAAATGTTCACTTGATTTTAACCCTAGTTTGGAAGAATATTGCTGATAACTGGTTACTGTACTAATCAGGTTAGGACCTGTTCCTTTTAAAGAATGCATTTTTATAATCTTAGAAGGCTATTATTCAACATATCAGCATATCAGAATGACTATAGGAAACCTTTAAAATAAACTAGATTACCACTGTAATTATCATTTAACCCCCAGACTATAAACCTATCAAACCAACCATAACTGAACTACTTAATACAGCAACATTGATATTGATTGTTGTAAAATTTTAGTTCTTTGAAAGCCTAAAATTATCAAAAATATTCAGATATTTGACACCAATTGACAAGAAAAACCACAACTTGTTTGAAGCCTTTCTCATCTGATGTATTTGAACATTTTTTGAAGCAGCAGCCATTTTCACAATGGCAGGTAAATCTATTAAACATAGCAATACAAAGTCAGTCATACATTTATCATGCCTGACAATCATATATCTGTTCTTCATTCAGTTGGTAAATTGCTAGAAGTTGGTGTGACAGATGGGCTTCTTAGCCACAAGATATTAGTCTTTCCATTCCATAAAATAAGCACTCTCTCCATTTCATCAAGTGGCTACTTATACTGTTACAGTGCCTTGCCCTGAGGAAGAGGTGTTGCAGTACTGCAGAATATTGGAAAATTATGCAGTAAAACCCATTTAATATGAATTTCCTCAAATGCTCCCTCACAGAAAAACTTATTCCTTTTTAACCGTGGGGAAGACTGATACTCTAACCTTTTGAATCGGTGGACTATTTTTGCCACATGCTTACAGACAATTATAGTCAATGTCCCTAACAAAAGTGTGGTGAATAGGAAGTATTATCACGTTTCAGATCAGAAACAAGTCTCATTATTTTTATGACTATCTGGGAACTGGCCTGTCCATTTTAAATTTTGCTTACTGAAAAAGCAAATCCAGCTGAATTCACAACAGCACCAGGACACTCAGAGACAAAATGTTGCAGGAGTTTAGGAAGGTGTTAGTACACCAATGTTTTAATTATAACTTTGTCTATCTACTTGCTTTACTGCACGGAGAGCCCACTGAGTCCAAAGGGGTTTCATAACTAAGTGTAGAATGGATATTTTGCTGCTATTAGGTAGGCAGTGGCCCGGTTTGGGTGTTTGAATAGGTGCTTTTGGAAATATTTCCTGTTAGCTATCGACGTAATTATCAGTCTATTGAATTAGGCAGATCTGTCATCTAAGTATCCAGTGAGTAACAGCTGTATGATTTGAGAGACACATTGAGGGTGCCTTGCATTGCAGGTTTGAACTTCAAAGGATGGCAGGGATATATCTCAGGGAGCATTGCTCCCAGTTCAGCAGTTCTTCTGAGCCTATTGAGATAGGACATGAGATTCCATAGGTTTGACGAAATCCCATATATAAGTTAAGTTATGCATGCTGATTCAGGTAGAGTTTTACTGAAAGAATTAGTAGAGAGTTGCGTCATTTGTTATTTTCGTATCTAGGAGGTTATAGATGAAGTCCTGTAAATTGCTGTATTGTCTATGCTACTTCTTATCCATTTTCTTTAGAAACAAAATAATTCTGCAAGCCATGATCTGATAAGGTGTGTATTCTATCACTTTTCAAAGTATAGGAGGTCACAAGAGAGTTTGGGACAAATCCAGCAAGCTAATAAAGGTAATGAAAGTTTCTGTTTGACCCCCTAGGCTTGCTACATTGCCATATATTGTGCGTGTAAAGTCACACTCCAGTTACTGTGGCACAAAGCACAAGAAAAATATCAGACTATAATTCAAAAAGGGAACAAAAGATAACATTGTATTCCGACATGCAGTGAACAAGGTGACATTTAGAACCAGTATATATTTAAGTAACTTATTTGAAAAGTAGAAAAAATCACATGCTTTAAAGTTTTTGACCAAATTAGTACACACACTAGCCAGTGCACTACAAACATAACACTCCAGGCATTATGGGATACCTCATAATCTAAGGAGCTGCTGGGAGAGTTGGAAAGCTGTTTGGCTAGCTTCAGTGCTTCTATCCTCATGGCTGCATACACTAGCTCTTCCTGGCATTGAATTGGCAGGGAACAATCCATAGAAAAGCAGTATTGGAAAAAAAATAGTGTAAGACTTTGACTGTGATCAATGGTTGGTGAACAAACAGAAATGGATATGAAAATGAATACAAACACAAATAGAAGTGATTAAACAATTAAATGACTTTCTGTACAAACCTGTAACTTGTACGCAAATGCTGAAGGGTTCTTTTCAGCTGTGTCAGGCTGCAGATAGTCAGGCTCATCATCTACTTCTGTGTGTCCTATAATCCTACTTAACAAGGCATCTGCAGAGGCAACTGGTTCCTCAGGAGTTGCCTGCGCAGAAGGGTAGGGAAGGTGCAATGTTTCAGGAATAAGGAATTTTGGTAATCTAATCCTGTAGACCTACTTTGACATAGGTGAATTATAATTAAGTTAATAAATAATACTTCCTTGAATGTCGTAACTAATTAGAGCTTTTCCAAAAGTCTCTTCACTGGTTTGATTTAACCACTGGTAAAGTTTTAAGGCAACTCCAATAGAAATATTAATCCAATATTTCCTTTTAAATTTACAGCCCACTTATATTTTTCAGTTTTGAATGTAAATTAGTCTACCTCAAGAAATAAAATATGTACAGTAATTGATGCTTCCACTGTCAAGATTAATGGGCGGAAACTTGCTGGAAAAATAATGATGTGTGATGTAAGAAAAAGGAGGCTTACCATCAAGTAACTTTAAAGTAAGCTTTAAGTAACTTATAAACACACTATATACAAGAGAGGTCTTTACCATGCCTCTGGTAGAAGCCTCTTACAATACTGAACAGACCAGTATTTATACCAGTCCAACAGGAAGTGACACATGACAGGAAGTGAGGTATGTACACAGTTCATAGTTCATAGTTCACAGTTCACAGTTCACAGGAAGTGATGACATAACTTCCCGGAAGTTATTATTTTTATCACATTCTTCCCTCCTGCAGGTTTAGGAGGCTGTGGTCTACCTTTTGGTCCGCAGCCGCCGAACAAGGAAGAGTCGCACCCGTTTGGATTCCCGTCGTAGAGGGTCGCTGGTCCGCTTACATGCGGTTGGCCATTGGCCAGAGTCCGTGTGGCCTGGATTGCCCTGTGAAGGGTCGGGGAGATCATGGCTTCGAGTACGAGCCCCAATAGGTTCAAAGTCAGACTGCCTCTGTTCAGAGGGAGGTGCAGAGCTGGTCTGTGGCAGACCAGTACTTTCATGCGTGGTACTGGGAGGGTCGCAACCTTGAGCACGGGGTTCTACCGGCACCAAGCTAGTTGGTGTCCGATCAGGATCCTGGAGAGGGGTACCCGATAGGTCCCAAGAGTTTCCTGGTGAAATGCCATCACCCGATGTCCCACTAGGTCCTGGTGGGCAGGGAGCCAGATCCCGTAATGATACGGTAGATTCTCGGCCGTCGGAATATCGTATGTTTGCATAGGTGGGGTTGGCATCGGTTAGTTCGACCTCGTCTACAAGAGGGTCATTTTTAGACGTCCGAACGTATCTTCGGAGTAATACAGGTCCAGGAGTAGTTAGCCATGACGGGAGTGATGTCCCATGAGATGAGCGACGCTGGAATCCAAAGAACCGCTCATGAGGTGTAGTATTTGTGGCTGTAGAAAGCAGGGACCGTATAGAGTGCAATGCATCCGGAAGCACTGTTTCCCATTGCTGGTCTGGTAGGCCCCGAGATCTTAAAGCGAGACGTACGGAATTCCAGATGATACCGTTATACCTCTCTACCTGCCCATTTCCGATGGGATGGTATGGTGTTGTTTTGCTTGTAGCAATTCCCCGTTCTGAGAGGTAGTCCTTGAGTTCCCTCGACATAAAGGATGGACCCCGATCTGAGTGAATATAAGCCGGCATGCCACAGAGAGAAAATACCTGCTCAAGGCAGCAGATTACGGTGGACGCCAGCATATTGGAGCAGGGGAAGGCAAACGGAAAACGTGAATATTCGTCGATCATGGCGAGCAAATATGTGTTCCGAGTTGAAGAGGGCACTGGGCCCTTAAAATCGATGCTAAGTCGTTGCATCGGTTGGGTTGCATGTATGAGTATACCATCTGAGGGGCGGAAGAACTGAGGTTTTAATTCCGCACAAAGCCGGCATTCTGAGCATATTTTCTTTACATCTCCAGTGGAAAAAGGGAGATTCCGTGATCGTACGAAATGTAGCATGCGCGTAACGCCAGGATGGCACAAACCATTGTGGACATCCATGAGGGTGGAGGATGACATAGTGGAGCAGAATGCCCGTGTGAGGGTGTCCGGGGCCACATTCTCCTTGCCAGGCCGATAGAGAATGGTATAACCAAAAGAGGCCAGTTCCATCCTCCAAAGTTGTATTTTATTATTCTTAATTTTGGTTCGTTTTCGATTATCGAGCATGAAGGCGACTGATCGTTGGTCCGTGATCAACGTAAAGTGCTGGCGAGCTAGAAAATGGTTCCACTTCCGTACTGCCTCTATGATGGCTGTGGCTTCTTTCTCAACCGGAGGATAATGTAGCTCGGCACCTTGTAAGGTCCTGGACATAAATGCTACAGGACGACCTTCCTGATTCAGAGTAGCCGAGATCGCCACCTCCGAGGCATCACATTCAACCACGAAAGGGAGATTCTCATCAATGGAGTGAAGAGCCGCTTTCTCCAACTGTTTTTTGAGAAGGTTAAAGGCTGCAACAGCCGCTGTTCCCAGTGGAAATGATCTAGCATGCAGCAAGGGTTGGATTTTGTCCGAAAAATGAGGAATCCATTTAGCGTAGTATGCAAACAGACCGAGAGCCCGACGTAAAGAAGCCGGATTCTTAGGTGACGGGAGCTCTTGGAGCGGGCGAAGTCTTTCTGGGTCTGGCTTAATGATACCATTGCCTACGCAGTAGCCAAGGATGTTGATGGTCGGTTGCGACTCAACAGATTTGGATTCATTCAGGGTCAAATTACGGCGATGGAGGGCATCCCGAAATTTTTGGAGGTTGGAGTCGTGTTCCTGTTGATCGTGACCTGCAATGGTAATGTTATCAAGATAGGGAAAAGTGTCCCTTAGGTTTTCCTGCTTAACCAGGCCATCCATTGCCCGTTGAAAGACAGCCACTCCATTAGTAACCCCGAATGGGAGGCGACGAAATTGGTACAGCCGTCCATTAGCCTCAAAGGCTGTGTACTGCTTATCTGAGACCTTCAAGGGTAACTGATGATAGGCACTTTTTAAATCGTAAGTTGAGAACACTTTGTATTCGGCCAGTTTATTAACCATATCATCAATGCGTGGCAATGGGTAGGCGTCCAAGTCGGTATATTGATTGATGGTTTGCGAATAATCGATGCATAGTCGCTGTTTGTGAGGTTTTAGAGGGTTCTTGACAATGACGACTTGAGCCCGCCAGGGCGACGAACATGGTTCAATGATATCCTCTGCTAGAAGTCGAGAGATTTCAGCCGCAATAAAAGATTGGTCTTCCTGATTAAAGCGCCGCGATTTCGTTATTATCGGTTGGCATTGAGGCGGAATACTGGCAAATAATGAGGGTTCATCAAGTGAAGCTGCTGATAATGCACAAAATGGTAATTTAGACGGTATATTAGAAATAGTAAGTCCGGGTTTGGATCCACCAAACTCAATGGTGAGTTTCTTATGCTGTTTTTGGAAGTCCAGTCCTAAGAGGAGATCACTACATAAGTCCTTGAGCACCGAAAGTCGGGTGGAGGGATACATACGACCATGAAGTGTCATATCAACAACACAAAAGCCGGAGATTCTGGTATTAAGTGATGACTGGGCCATCGCAATTGCCTGGTCCGATGGGAAGACATGTAGTTTCAATTTCGCAACAATCTGTTCCTTAATGAAACTATCAGTACTTCCTGAGTCAATTAAGGCATCTAAGGTATGCCCTTTAATTGAAATTTTTGTGGCAGCATGAGACAGGTTCTGTGGGCAAGCAGCTGTAATTGGTGTCGTTGCACAGAGAGTGGCTAAAACTCTCGGTGTGCTTCTTCGGGAGAGAGCTCGAGAGGAAGCTTGATAGGTCCTAGCTGGAGCATCTTGATAGGCCCTAATTGGGGCAGTTCGGTAGGCCTTAGCTGGATTGGCCCTCGTAGAGGCCCTTGATAGGCAAACTTTAGCAAAGTGTCCTTTTTTCCCGCAATAACTGCAGATTGCATTGCGAGCAGGGCAGGTTTTCCTAGGGTGAAAAGCATCTCCACAAAAGAAGCATTCCTTCCTAGATTGCCAAGAGGCTGCTAAAGTGGGGTCGTCCTCCTCTTCTTCATCAGAATTATCAGAATTAGATTCCCC
The DNA here is from genome assembly GCF_052327205.1 of Somniosus microcephalus. NCBI lineage: Eukaryota > Metazoa > Chordata > Chondrichthyes > Squaliformes > Somniosidae > Somniosus > Somniosus microcephalus. Next base: position 38,002,790 of record NC_140994.1, on the reverse strand, counting down.
CATGATAGGGTTCACCTGAGACCGCTTGAATTGTCTGGTTGCAGCTACAGCAGCAGATCGAGATCTGGGCAGCTGATAGAGGTCTGCATTTCTCTTTGCCAAATCCAGTGAACAAGCTAGGTCAAAAGCTTTTTGTAGCTCAAGTGTTTTACTTTCTAGTAGACGCTGGCGTATAAATGGAGAGGCAATCCCGCAGATGAAAGCATCACGAATCATTTCTTGGCGGTACAGCTCAGCTGAGGCTGCCTGGAAGTTACAATCTACGCTGAGCCTGCGAAGTTCTTGCAGGAATTCGTCAATTGATTCCCCTGGCCCTTGTCGGGCTGTGGCCAGTAGATGTCTAGCATAGACCTCATTTGGGGTCTTGGCATACAGTTTCTTAAGTGCCCGAATCACCTCATCGTAATTATCCCATTCATCAACATATTCGAACACTTTTGGGGTCACATAATTGATAAGTATCTTCAATCTAGCAGGAGCATCCGCTTCACATTCATCCAGAAAATTCTCAAAAGTACGGTACCAATGCTTCCATACCCTGCCAGCTGCTGGTGCATTCGGGTCCAAGTCCAGACGAATAGGTCTAAGGATTTTCTCCATGATGGGTGGTTCCCTGGATCCTTAATTCCGAGTTTGTCCGAAGGTCTAGTATTCGTGAGTGTAAATACTAAGTTACTTAAATTGATGTAAGAAAAAGGAGGCTTACCATCAAGTAACTTTAAAGTAAGCTTTAAGTAACTTATAAACACACTATATACAAGAGAGGTCTTTACCATGCCTCTGGTAGAAGCCTCTTACAATACTGAACAGACCAGTATTTATACCAGTCCAACAGGAAGTGACACATGACAGGAAGTGAGGTATGTACACAGTTCATAGTTCATAGTTCATAGTTCACAGTTCACAGGAAGTGATGACATAACTTCCCGGAAGTTATTATTTTTATCACAATGTGTGTACAACGCACGCTGTTATTAATGTGCAAATCAGCCAACAAATTCAGGGGATTAAGAGATACGGCGCGCGTTGCGAACCTCCAGAAATTGCTGGTCGATTTACACTGCTCCGCCATTTGCTTCACACAAACGGTATCTCACCCTTAGCCTCCCCATTATTTTTAAGAACTTGCTGGATTTGCACATTAATCACTCGTTAAATTTGCCACAGAAAGTTAAGGCTGGTAATTACCAGCGCATGTACCTTTTTAATTATGTGATAATTGTTAATGCAGTGCCAATCAACCTCTCTGGCCCAGATATTGAACAGTTTAAACTGTGGAGTCTTATTCCTTCAGATGGTGAATTGGTCTTAGAGATTTTTTTAATGTAAAGTTTTACTTTTTTTTCTTACTTTTCCTTTCTGTCTCTTTTCTTTCTCTCTCTTAATCCAATCTTTCTTTCCCCCGCTTTATTTCACTTTCTGTACCTGATTTGACTCTAATTCACCCACCCTAATTCAACTTCCTTTTCAGCCATTCCTTGGTTTCTTTCTCAATTCTTAAAATCTCATTGGTTAAGGAGATACACTGTTGGTCCCACCATTCACTGAGGTCCCAGATACCCTGCTGCCCTTGCCACGCCGTTATGAACTCGCACTTCCAGCAAGACGCCGCAAAAGATTTCTCAGCTGAAGAGCGCCGAAAGAAGTCTAACTAACGGAGCACGCCACAAGATGCCCCGCTCCAGCAGGGTCCGGCCCTATATGTTTAAAACTAGGTTAAGGCCAACTTTCAATCATCAATAATGTAGTATTGTCCACAATGGCACAGCATAACTATTTTACATATCACACTGGCTGGTATACCAGGCACCACATTCAATATCTGTAAAGCACTCTATTGTACAGTCAAAAAAGATATTACCAGTGATCCTTAGAGACAAGAATATTGTAAAGCACACAAGGCTTAAAGATACTAGGTTTTCCAAAAGCACATTCCTCAAAAGAATGTCTTATTTGTGATTTTAACATTAGAGCTAAGTGAAATAGTCACAGAAGTAGCACTAAAATCAGAATCATTTTCGCCTGGAAAAATCGATTTGTTGTAAAGTCTGTTTTACATGAAATCAAGTTGAGACACAATTTATTTGATTCCTCCAAGATAGTTACTATCAAGTTAAACGAAGTAAAATGCACATCTTAAGGAAAACCATAGATTAGGAGTAGGACATTTAAAGAGTCAATTACACCATATTGGCCCGGAATTTACAGGGCCTATGATGGGGTACGTGCCGTCGTAAGTGCTGTGAATGGCCCCACAAGTTCTGGGTTTCCGCTTGCGTTGTGCATGCGCGAAAACCCGGAACTTGCGATCTGTCAAGTTTCTCCTTGACAGATCGCTGTAAATTCACCTTGGCTGGCGCAGAGCGAATACCCAGGAAACTCTTACGCCAGGTAAAAGCAGGCATGAGGTCTTCTTTTACCAGCGCAAGGGTTAAAATAAATGTTAAAATAACATTTTTTAAATGATTTAAACATTCACTTACATTTAAAATTAGTTTTGGTCAATTTTGTCCTGGTTAAAAATGTTTAAATTTATTTTTCAAAACATTAATTTTTTTATTTTAAATGTTTAATTAAATGGTATTTTAATTAAGTTTTAACCTGTGATCATTTATTGTTATTTAAGTGCTGTGAAATTGTATTTATTAGGTGATTTCTATTATGCTTATGGGGATCCCGTACGTAAATGGAATCCCCATAAGCATCATAGGAATCCCCTTTGGCATTGGTTGGGCCGGCCCATGTGATCCCAGGGATTGGTTGGGCCGGCCCATGTGATCCCAGGGATTGATTGGGCCGGCTCATGTGATCCTAGGGATTGGTTGGGCCGGGCCATGTGATCCCAGGCATTGGTTGGGTCGGGCCATGTGATCCCAGGGATTGGTTGGGCTGGCCCATGTGATCCCAGGGATTGATTGGGCCGGCTCATGTGATCCCAGGGATTGATTGGGCCGGCTCATGTGATCCTAGGGATTAGTTGGGCCGGCCCATGTGATCCCAGGCATTGGTTGGACCGGCCCATGTGATCCCAGGCATTGGTTGGGCCGGCCCATGTGATCCCAGGGATTGGTTGGGCCGGCCCATGTGATCCCAGGCATTGGTTGGGTCGGGCCATGTGATCCCAGGGATTGGTTGGGCTGGCCCATGTGATCCCAGGGATTGATTGGGCCGGCTCATGTGATCCCAGGGATTGATTGGGCCGGCTCATGTGATCCTAGGGATTGGTTGGGCCGGCCCATGTGATCCCAGGCATTGGTTGGACCGGCCCATGTGATCCCAGGCATTGGTTGGGCCGGCCCATGTGATCCCAGGGATTGGTTGGGCCGGCCCATGTGATCCCAGGCATTGGTTGGGTCGGGCCATGTGATCCCAGGGATTGATTGGGCCGGCTCATGTGATCCTAGGGATTGGTTGGGCCGGGCCATGTGATCCCAGGCATTGGTTGGGTTGGGCCATGTGATTCCAGGGATTGGTTGGGCCGGCCCATGTGATCCCAGGGATTGATTGGGCCGGCTCATGTGATCCCAGGGATTGATTGGGCCGGCTCATGTGATCCTAGGGATTGGTTGGGCCGGCCCATGTGATCCCAGGCATTGGTTGGGCCGGCCCATGTGATCCCAGGCATTGGTTGGGCCGGCCCATGTGATCCCAGGCATTGGTTGGGCCGGGTCACGTGATCCCAGGCATTGGTTGGGCCGGGCCATGTGATTCCAGGGATGCTTGCGAACCCCATGTGCTCCTGAGATGTGTGGGCCTTCCCGCAGGCGTATGCCTGCAGGCCCAGGACTGCAAGAGTCCAAAGCTCCAGAGACACAAGGTAAGTACGTAGTTTTCTTGCGGTTCGGAGGCGTACGCAGGCGGCAAGCCTCTGACTGCAATTTCCAGGCCATTATTTTTACACTTCTTTCCAGCAGTGAACGACAAATCCCACAGACTTGTTGACACTGCTGCACTATGAGGGACAAGGGGCTTGATTCAATGAAAATTTGTGCTAGTGTAAATAAGTATTTGCAACAAGTCCTAATGCAAGGGGTTCAGTGTACCTAAATTACACAAGTCACATTTTACATTTCTATATAATTTATACCCAAGAAAACTGATTTGAGCATTCTTGAGCTGGTTCCTTGTTTTTGATCTTAAAAAAGTTTTTTTTAATTCATTGATGGGATGTGGGCGTCGCTGGCTAGGCCTGCATTTAGTGCCCATCCCTAATTGCCCTTGAGAAGATGGTGGGGAGCCGCCTTCTTGAACCGCTGCAGTCCATATGGTGTAGGTACACCCACAATGCTGTTAGGAAGGGAGTTCCAGGATTTTGGCCCAGCGACAGTGAAGGAACGGCGATACAGGTCCAAGTCAGGATGGTGTGTGGCTTGGAGGGGAACTTGTAGGTGGTGATGTTCTCATGCGTCTGCTGCCCATGTCCTTCTAAGTGGTAGAGGTCGCTGGTTTGGAAGGTGCTGTTGAAGGAGCTTTGGCGAGTTGCTGCAGTGCATCTTGTAGATGGTACACACTGCAGCCACAGTGCGCCGGTGGTGGAGGGAGTGAATGTTGAAGGTGGTGGATGGAGTGCCAATCAAGCGGGCTGCTTTATCCTGAATGGTGTCGAGCTACTTGAGTGTTGTTGGAGCTGCACTCATCCAGGCAAGTGGAGAGCATTCCATCACACTCCTGACTTGTGCCTTGTAGATGGTGGAAAGGCTTTGGGGAGTCAGGAGGTGAGACACTCGCCGCAGAATTCCCAGCCTCTGGCCTGCTCTTGTAGCCACAGTATTTATATGGCTGGTCCAGTTCAGTTTCTGATCAATGGTAACCCCCAGGATGTTGATAGTGGGGGATTCAGCGATGGTAATGCCATTGAATGTCAAGGGGAGATGGTTAGAGTCTCGCTTGTTGGAGATGGTCATTGCCTGGCACTTGTGTGGTGCGAATGTTACTTGCCACTTGTCAGCCCAAGTCTGAATGTTGTCCAGGTCTTGCTGCATATGGACACGGACTGCGTCAGTGTCTGATGAGTCTTGAATGGTGCTGAACAGTGTGCAATCATCAGCGAACATCCCCACTTCTGACCTTATGATGGAGGGAAGGTCATTGATGAAACAGCTGAAGATGGTTGGGCCTAGGACACTGCCCTGAGGAACTCCTGCAGTGATGTCATGTGATTGAAATGAATGACCTCCAACAACCACAGCCAACTTCCTTTGTGCTAGGTATGATTCCAACCAATGGAGAGTTTTCCCCTTGATTCCCATTGACTTCAGTTTTGCTAGGGCTCCTTGATGCCACACTCGATCAAATGCTGCCATGTCAAGGGCAGTCACTCTCACCTCACCTCTTGAGTATTTAATATATTTAAGGCTGATGTACATGGAGACTTATTTGAAGACTACATCTGCAATGACAACTGTGAGGAACAATCTAGTACGTCACCTACAAATGTTTTTCCCCAAAAATCAAATCTTTTTCTCAAAATTATATCTGCAATGAATTTACCCAAGCTCGTGGAGATCCCTTCATTCATTAGGGAAGGAAATCTGCTGTCCTTACCTGGTCTGGCCTAGATGTGACTTCAGACCCACAGCAATGTGGTTGACTCTTAACTGCCCTCTGAAATGGCCTAGTAAGCCACTCAGTTGTTTAGGGATGGGCAATAAATGCTGGCCTTGACAGCGACGCCCACATCCCGTGAATGTATTTTAAAAAAATCATTTATTTTGAAAAAATGAGGAATGGATCCTCTGACATTATTGCCACAATTCCCTAGCATTCCTCCCTAGTGTATGGTATAGCAGAAATGGTACCTTGATCATTATGGTCAGAATTCATGTTCCAATACAGTATATATCTAGCATGGACATTGCTTTCATGTGTCAGCAAGCATACTGAAATGAGATATTTGCATAACAGCAAGTACTCAGTAATATAAGCAGCATTAAATCTTGGTCCCTGTGTAGTTCATACCAACCTTGCTTGGTTTTTTTTCTGTCTGCTAAACCTTTAAATCCGAGGTTTGAAGGATATTGTGACAAGCCAACCAGATTAAAGACTATTGTAATGAGATTTACCAATAACTTACTGTTGCTCTGATGCCTTCATCAGTCCTGCACACAATTTTAACCTGCACGTTTGTTATTTGCAGCTGGTCATACACAATACCTGCTGTACCAATAGCTCTGGGCCAATGAGTAGGCTATAAAGAAACTTACTTTATGCATTACATAAATCTGTTTTAGAGTGGTTAGAATATGGAACTTGCTACCACGTAAAGTAGTTAAGGCGAATAACATAAATGCATTTAAGGGGAAGATAGATAATTACATAAGGGAACAAAAAATAGAAATATATGCTGATAGGGTTACATGAAGTAGGGTGGGAGGAGGCTCATGTGGAGCATAAATATTAGCGTAGACCAGTTGGGCCAAATTACCCGCTTTTGTGCTGTAAGTACTGTAGTACTTTGTAATTCACCGATTATTAAATGTTAAAATGTCTCTGGATCCAAACAGACGGTCTTGTTTTAAGTTTAGTGACTACACTCCAAAAGTACTTCATTGGCTGTAAAGCGCTTAGAGATGTCCGGTGGTCGTGAAAGTCGCTACATAAATGCAAGTCTTTTTTTCCCACAACTGTTCTATAAACTCCTCTCAATCACAGAGCACCAATGTCAGTCAGTGTCTCCTTTAAAGTCTAGTACTTTGCGCTCAACAAAAATTGCAAATGAAGCCTCAGAACAAGCACAGCCTCTGTGGTCACAAAAACTTGACAAGGATGAAGATGAGAAGGTGAGTGACAATAAAAGAACATTTGGATCAAAGGTCTTTGTTCCTCAACATTGATCTGTACTCTCAACGTCAAAGCCAATAATAAGCGACATTAATGCCTTGCTCAGTAACCCAACTGAAATAGAGTAAAAATCATTTGTAAGGTGCAAACCCTGCCAGTTGGTACCAGTGCATTGGTACACAGCTGACAATTCACCATTCATTTAATAACTAAATGTTGACCTTTATTCGATGTTTGCGTTGAATTTGAGTGTTTCATCAGAGATACCAAAAAATAACGCCATTTAGAAACGGGAGTAAGATCAATTCGCTCATGACTTGCTGTACTGAGAAAATTACTCACCAGGTCAGATTTTGCTGGAGATAAGCTCAGAGAATCCATCATGTCTTTCAATTTATCAAATGAATGTGCCTCTTGGCTGGGAGCCAAGGGTCGTGTGACTGAAAGTTTATTTGCAGCAGAAGACACACCATCATCTGCATCATCTAAACTTGATCTGAAAAATAATTTGTAATCCACTTGTAGAAGCATCATTAATTATACAATAGAAAATATCTTAAATCAGATTTTAATTAAATCAGCATTTGTGAAAGGCAATCAATGTGCATCACCGTAAGTTTCAAAGGCATTACCAATTTCTAATGTGGACAAACACAAGAAATTAGATATTGCACATAGAAAAACATATAATAGCAGAATAATGGCACTCGTGAAGCATAAATCTTGATCTTTCTCAGGAGTGAGTTAACTTCCATATTTTGTAGCAAATAAGGAGGATGCAATCAATGCATAAATTGCAGAAAATATAGCTAATTTCCATAATCACGAAATGAACTAGCAGATCTCCTGTGGTATGACGTTAGGTTCCATGCGTAAGCTGATGACACCCAGCTCTACCTCACCACCAACTCTCTCAACCTCTCCATTGCTTTAGTCCTGGATAAGCCATCATTTCCTTCAATTAAACATTGGGAAGACCAAAGTCATTGTCTACAACCCCCGCCACAAATTCTGTTCCCTCTCCACTAATTCTATCCCCCTCCCTGGCTACTGTCTCAGGTTGAACCAGATTGTTTGCAACCTCGGTGTCCTATTTGACCTTGAGCCGAGCTTCCGACCCTATATCATCTCTATCACAATGTTGCCCGCTGCCTTAGTCTATCAGTTGCTGAAACCCTCATCCATGTTTTTGTTGCTCCAGACTCGACTGTTCCAATGTTTCCCTGGCCGGCCTACCATTTTTCATTCTTTATAAACTCCTCCATAACGCTGCTGACCCGGATCAAGGTTGCTCAGGTAGGAAAGAGTACAGAGCTTCTCATTAATTTAAAAACACATACAAATTAATGGAGTATGGGCCTTCCAATTAATAAACACTTTAATAAGGATGCATTACCAAACTCGACTAGAAAAAACATCAAATAGATTGGGAGAAGGGGATGTGCAACGAGACCTGGGTGTCCTTGTGCACCAGTCGCTGAAGGTAAGCATGCAGGTGCAGCAGGCGGTTATTATGTCCGTGTATAATTGAGACACGGACTGCAGGAGTTGATTATAACAAGTCTTTACTGAATGGAGACAACCTGGAAACTGAAACTACAGAAGCCTGCTAGGGCCTTTTATACAGGGGTGGTCACTGCCGGTACTGCAGTCTGAGACCAGTTATTTCCTTAAAGGTACATACACAACAGCGGTTAAGGCGGCAAATGGTATGTTGGCCTTCGTAGCGAGAGGGTTCAAGTACAGGAACAAGGATGTCTTGCTGCAGTTGTACAGGGCCTTGGTGAGACCACACCTTGAGTATTGTGTGCAGTTTTGGTCGCCTTATCTGAGGAAGGATGTTCTTGCCATGGAGGGAGTGCAGCGAAGATTCACCAGACTGATACCTGGGATGGCAGGAATGACATATGAGGAGAGATTGGGTCGATTGGGCTTATACTCGCTGGAGTTTAGAAGAATGAGAGGGGATCTCATTGAAACTTATAAAATTCTACCAGGACTAGACAGACTAGATGCTGGAAGGATGTTCCCGATGGCTGGGGAGTCCAGAACCAGGGGTCACAGTCTAAAGATAAGGGGTAAGCCACTTAGGACAGAGATGAGGAGGAATTTCTTCACCCAGAGAGTGGTGAACCTGTGGAATTCTCTACCACAGAAGGCAGTAGAGGCCAATTCATTAAATATATTCAAGGAGTTCGATATATTTCTTAAGGCTAAAGGGATCAAGGGATATGGGGAGAAAGCAGGGACCGGGTACTGAACTTGGATGATCAGCCATGATCTCATTGAATGGCGGAACAGGCTCGAGATGCCCAGTGGCCTACTCCTGCTCCTATCTTCTATGTTTCTAAATAGTTACGAATAATGAATATTAATTTGTTGATTTAAAAATTATTCCTGCTACAACAGTGAGAATTTAACTCACTCCTGAGAAAGATCAAGATTTATGCTTCTCTGGTGCTACTATTCTGCTATTATATGTTTTTCTCTCTAAAACATTTAATTTCATGTCCGGCTGGGCAGTGGGTGGAGTGATTGAGCTGCCCGCCTGATGGCACCAGTGGGAGGCCCGAACCATTTTCATGGTCAGGCTTCATCTACATGGTTTTAGCAAGCTGCCAGCCCTCAATGAGTAGTGACAGTCAGTTTGGTGATTGGAGGGTGTGAGAAATCAGAGCCAGAAGTCAAAACGTCTGGGTGAGGCAGTCTGAGCAGCCGGCAAAAGGCGAGAAGATTTTTGTGGGGCCGAGAGGAGCATTCAAATCGGTACCACAGGCTTTTTTGAAGAGGTTTTGGAGTGGCCTGCAGCAGTCCCTTTAAGCAATTCTGAAGATCCACGTGTTTAAAAATGAACAAATCTCAATCTTACTTTTCATTTTCCTCTCAAAGCATACCAGATTATTCAAAGGAAGACTCTGAATACATACCCTGAACAAGGAGTGGTTGAATCAGATAACCTAATGGGAGGACATTTTATTGGACTGTCTTTCAGAGAATCGATCTTTAAGTACATGGACTGTTTTTTTGCATTTGTGTCATGGTGCTAAAAGAAAAGAACAATAGAATAACATTACTTTCAGAATTGGGTATAGTAAATTACCCAACAGTAATTCCGCCGAAGTTACAGCGAGAAAGTGGAAGAACACCCCCCCCACCCCCGTGGAAATTCAGCCCCCTACGCTGCCCACCATCTTGAAAAATGGGCTACGGTGGTGAGTGCCCCAAGTACAATATTATCTTTGTAAGCAGACTATAAATAGCTTCATCCATAAGTGGCTAAGTTCTGCATTTCGATCAAATCGCTAAAGCAAGTAATACTTAACCTCAATAATAAGGTTTGACTAGATTCAACTGTACGATGACAACCTTTGACTGCTGGGGTTTACCATGAAATTGATACTTACAGGTGATGATGAACCAAGTTTTTCCATGTACTCTATTTCTAACGATTGTTCATATCCCAGCACTGTAAGATAAGACGTTGAAAATGCAAATTTAGACAACAGAATAGAGCAGGCTTCTCAAGTAAGTTCTGAAGAAGGGATTCTGTGCGAGGTCTACATGTTGTAGTGTGTCAATGGAAAGTACTATGTACTAAATCAATGTGGCTACAACACATGTTTGTTTTTCTGTAAGCGCCATGCCATAAACACAAATAGTCATGGTGGTATTTTGGCAAGCTGTGCAAACTACAAGAGTGCCCAATGTGATGATTTGTCATATTGCCCAAGATCTGCTTGAAAGTAATCATGTGACAGAAAGCTGAATAAGGAGGACGATGTAGACATAGAAATAGGGCGGGGGGCCTGTGATATGCTTGAACATATTCACATCGAGAGGGAGGAGGTATTGGCGGTTTTAGCTGGCCTAAAAATGGATAAATCCCCAGGCCCGGATGAAATGTATCCCAGGCTGCTGTGTGAGGCAAAGGAAGAGATTGCGGGGGCTCTAACACATATATTCAGGACCTCTCTGGCCACAGGGGATGTGCCAGAGGACTGGAGAACCGCTAATGTAGTACCATTATTCAAGAAGGGAAGTAGGGAAAAACCGGGGAACTACAGGCCAGTGAGCCTAACATCAGTGGTAGGAAAATTATTGGAAAAAATTCTGAGGGACAAAATTTGTCTCCACTTGGAGAGGCAAGGATTAATCAGGGATAGTCAACATGGCTTTGTCAAGGGAAGATCATGTCTGACTAATTTGATTGAATTTTTTGAGGGGGTGACTAGGTGTGTGGATGAGGGTAACGCAGTGGATGTGGTATATATGGATTTCAGTAAGGCCTTCGATAAAGTCCCGCACAGGAGACTGGTCAAGAAGGTAAGAGCCCATGGAATCCAGGGTGCCTTGGCACATTGGATACAAAACTGGCTTAGTGACAGAAGGCAGAGGGTGATGATCGAAGGTTGTTTTTGTGACTGGAAGCCTGTGGCCAGTGGGGTACCACAGGGATCGGTGCTGGGTCCCTTGCTGTTTGTGGTCTACATTAATGACTTGGATATGAATGTAAAAGGTATGATCAGTAAGTTCGCGGATGATACAAAAATTGGTAGGGTGGTAAATAGCGAGGAGGGTAGCCTCAGTCTGCAGGACGATATAGATGGGTTGGTCAGATGGGCAGAACAGTGGCAAATGGAATTTAACCCGGAAAAATGCGAGGTGATGCACTTTGGGGGGACTAACAAGGCAAGGGAATACACAATGAATGGTAAGACCCTAGGCAAGACGGAGGGTCAGAGGGATCTGGGTGTGCAAGTACACAGATCCCTGAAGGCGGCGGAACAGGTGGATAAGGTGGTAAAAAAGGCATATGGGATACTTGCCTTCATTAGCCGAGGCATTGAATATAAGAGCAAGGAGGTTATGATGGAACTGTATAAAACACTGGTTAGGCCACAGCTGGAATACTGTGTGCAGTTCTGGTCGCCACACTACAGGAAGGATGTGATCGCGTTGGAGAGGGTGCAGAGGAGGTTCACCAGGATGTTACCGGGGCTGGAGCGCTTCAGCTATGAAGAGAGACTGGGCAGATTGGGTTTGTTTTCCTTGGAGCAGAGGAGGCTGAGGGGGGACATGATTGAGGTGTACAAAATTATGAGGGGCATAGATAGGATGGATGCTGAGGAGCTTTTTCCCTTAGTAGAGGGGTCAATAACTAGGGGGCATAGATTCAAGGTAAAGGGCGGGAGGTTTAGAGGGGATTTGAGAAAGAACTTTTTCACCCAGAGGGTGGTTGGAGTCTGGAACTCACTGCCTGAAAGGGTTGTGGAGGCAGGAACCCTCACAACATTTAAGAAGCATTTGGATGAGCACTTGAAATGCCATAGCATACAAGGCTACGGACCAAATGCTGGAATATGGGATTAGATCAGACAGGGCTTGATGGCCGGCGCGGACACGATGGGCCGAAGGGCCTCTATCCGTGCTGTATAACTCTATGACTCTAAATAAAACAGGGCCATGAAAAGCAAGGTGAAAAATAATGCACAGTAAGGGGACCATTTGATTTTATAGTTTATTGCAGGTGTAAGAAATACTATAGAATGAGGCCTTTTAGAGTAGCGTGCATATTTATGTACCGACATGGGTTCCATTCAGAAGGGTATATGACTGATTACTTTATGGTGTAAAAAGCTTTTACACAGACAACCCCAATTAGACTGCAATTAGTAAGTAGAGATTGTTGAAATTAGTTTTTTAAAACTATGTCCAATATAAATTACCAGATTCTTTTCAGATGATCAATCAGTAAAAACTGATTTCCTCCCTAATTTGAGACCCTGCAGTATTAACTATTAATCTTTCAGCAGCTCAGATCTGGCCCAACTTGCAAACCTTCACTGATCCTTGCTACAGTTATTTTATTTAAATTCAGATAACTATTTTATATTTGACTTCAAACAAAATTCTCTTCTAAGCGAACATATAACCTAGAAATCTTACTGGCACTGGATCAAATTAAATTGCAATGTTTTGTTAAAGTAAAGTCCTAACATTCAGATATTAAATGGATTATTACAAAAACCTCCAAATTGAAACCTTTGATCTTGTTCTGAACTGTATTTATGATTTGTTTGCACTTGCCAGGTTTATTGCCTCCAATTGCCAGCTTGTTAAAATCTGTCTCCTGCCTAACTTTAGCTTTCCATTAAAATGTCAAAATTGCATTTACTTTCCTCCCTGCATAGCTCGACCATAATTTTATTCAGCTTCTTACTCCTTCTAACACTGCATGCGATGTCTTCAGTGACAACTGTTAAAATCTTGTCTGCTGTCTTATGTCAAGAGTGCTTCAACAGCTTTCTTCAAAAATCACTGTGTATTTTTAAAATTAAAAATAAGTCAATCTCTCTCTTCAAATTAACAGCACTACCTGTTAAAATTTGCTGTATGAACACCTCCCGTAAGTCCAGAATGGTTAAGCTGTGACCCTCTTTCCAAGTTAAGAATCATACATTGTATTAATATAATCATTCAATAGAACAGCTAGAAACACATTGAATCAAATCAGCGAGTACAAGAAAGAACTTGCATTTATATAGCATCGTTCATGGCCACAGGATGTCCCAAAGCGCTGTAAAGCCAATAAGTGCTTTTAAAGTGTAGCCAATGTTGTAATGTAGGAAAACAAAGTTTTAAGTTTCCAACACCTTTGTTAAATTTAATGTTACTTTCCAATTCTTTTGCCATCACAAAAGGAGGATAGAAACCCAAACTTTTAACTGATTCATCAGATTTCACATTTTCCCAGCTATTCTTAGTTCTGCATCAGCAACATGTGAAATGAAAGCCTTCAGTGCATTCTAAGGATATTGAAGGCACAATTGCGTATATATACTGCTTTAGAGTAGCAATTATATCAGAAAACTACTCCTTAAATGCAAAAAAAAGACTCCTTATCTGTACTCTGTGAAGTCCATTTGATTAATCTAATCAAATTGAGGGATAATATACAGAAGATTTGAGGGTCATGTCTTCTCTTTCAATTCAGTTAACACCTTCTGTACCAGATTTCCTAGAGATGTTGTTTGCAGAGGAATCTTGGAACATACTCATTTTATTAGCTGAATTTAAAAAGGATCGGATCTTTTTAAGCCTCAACTAGTAGAATACAATAATTTTGAATTTTAAGAAAGCTGAATATTTCCCAATCCATTCAGAGATCAAGATTTGACATCTGTTATTTCCCGCTCAGTGTTAAATGGCAATTTTAAAAGCAAATTACACGGCACCATTGTATATGGGATTTCATTTCCAGTGGGCTTTGCTCCCATCAACAATTTGAATTTTGATTTTTTACATGGTGCATTTTCTAGCATTTTGGAATAGACTTTTTATATATACACATAAATATTTTTCAATATGTATACTACTTCACAGAAAAGAATGCATCCAATTAAGCTAGAGAGAAAACAACTATGACAGTGAATCATGTGGTAATCTATTAGCAAAAATATACCTAGTTCTTGACGCTTGTTTCTTGAAGACCAACTCTACCTCTGCAGCACATGTCTAACAAACCTGGTCGAATGTTTTGAGGAGGTCACTAATGTGGTAGATAAGGGAGTGTCTATGGATGTTATTTATATGGACTTCCAGAAGGCATTCGACAAGGTTCCACTTAAGAGACTGTTAACAAAAATGAGAGCAAATAGAATTGGAGGCAACCAATTGGCTTGGATAAGGAATTGGTTAGGAGGAAGAAGACAGAGAGTAATGATAATGGGTATAAGAATATAAGAACATAAGAAATAGGAGCAGGAGCAGGTCATTCGGCCCCTCGAGCCTGCGCCACCATTTAATGAGATCATGGCTGATCCGTTTTTGGCCTCAACTCCACTTTCCTGCCCGCTCCCCATAACCCTCGACTCCCCTGTTGCTCAAAAATCTGCCTATCTCAGCCTTGAATATATTCAATGACTCCGCCTCCACAGCTCTCTGGGGTAGAGAATTCCAAAGATACACGACCCTCTGAGAGAAAAAATTCCTCCTCATCTCCGTCTTAAATGGGCGACCTCTTATTCTGAGACTATGTACTCAAGTTATAATAGCAAAATACTGCAGATGCTGGAAATCTGAAATAACAGCAGAAAATGCTGGAAATACTCAGCAGGCCAGGCAGCATCCGTGGAGAGAGAAACAGAGTTAACGTTTCAGGTCTGGGACCCTTCATCAGAACTGGAAAAAGCTGGAGATGTAACAGATATTAAGCAGGTGCAGGGGCGGCGGGGGGGGGGGGGGGATTAGGAGGGGAGGAAGGAATTGAAAGAACACCCTGTACTTTGGTAAGAGGCAGGAAAGATAAAATGTTGCAAATGGGAATGGCAAAAATCATACTGCATGAAAAATGGGGGCAGAGATAATTATCTGAAATTGTTGAACTCAATGTTGAGTCCGGCAGGCTGTAAAGTGCCCAATCGAAAGATGAGGTGCTGTTCCTCGAGCTTACGTTGAGCTTCATTGGAACAATGCAATAGCCCGAGGACAGAGAGATCAGAGTGGGAGTGAAGCGGTGAATTAAAGTGACAGGCGACCAGAAGCTCAGGGTCACCCTTACGGACTGAACGGAGGTGTTCCGCAAAGCGGTCGCCCAATCTACGTTTGGTCTCCCCAATGTAGAGGAGACCGCATCGTGAGCAGCGAATACAGTATATTAAATTGCAAGAAGTACAAGTAAATCGCTGTTTCACCTGGAAGGGGTGTTTGGGGGCCCTGGACAGTGGGACGGGAGGAGGTAAAAGGGCATGTGTTGCATCTCCTGCGCTTGCACGGGAAGGTGCCAGGTGAAGGAGCAGGGCTGTTGGGGGTGATTGAGGAGTGGACCAGGGTGTCGCGGAGGGAGCGGTCCCTTCGGAATGCTGAAAGGGGAGGTGAGGGGAAGATGTGTTTGGTGGTGGGATCACGTTGGAGGTGGCGGAAATGGCGGAGGATGATCCGTTGAATGTGGAGGCTGGTGGGGTGAAAGGTGAGGACAAGGGGAACCCCATCGTGGTTCCGGGAGGGAGGGGAAGGGGTGAGAGCAGAAGTGCCACCTCCAACGTGATCCCACCACAACCAACGTGATCCCACCACCACCACTCCTTCAATTCCTTCCTCCCCTCCTAACCCCCCCCCCCCCCTGTCTCTGCACCTGCTTAATATGTTACATCTCCAGCTTTTTCCAGTTCTGATGAAGGGTCCCAGACCTGAAACGTTAACTCTGTTTCTCTCTCCACGGATGCTGCCTGGCCTGCTGAGTATTTCCAGCATTTTCTGTTGTTATTTATGTACTCAAGTTGGCAGGATGTGACTAGTGGTGTCCTCCAGGGATCTGTAGTGGGGCCGCAGCGTTTCATTATATTTATATAAATGACTTGGATGAAAGAATAGAGAGCCGTATATCCGTGATTGCTAACAACACTATCTTAGGTGGCACAGTTAGTGTAGATGGGAGCAGAAAGTTGTAAAGGGACACTGATAGATTTAAGGTGAGTGGGCAAAACTGTGGCAGATGGAGTTCAATGTGGAAAAGTGCGGGGTCATCCACTTTCGACCTAAGAAAGATAGATCAGAGCATTTTCTAAATGGCAAGAAGCTGGGAACTGTGGAGGAGCAGAGAGATTTAGGGGTTCCAAGTACAGAAATCACTAAAAACTAGTGGACAGGTACAAAAAATAATTAAAAAGGAGAATGGAATATTGGTTTTTATCTCAGAGGGCTGGAATGCAATGGGGTGGAAATTATGTTACAGCTATACAGAGCTCTGGTTAGACCCCGTTTAGAATACTGCATTTAGTTCTGGGCACCGTACTTCTGGACGGATATATTGGCTTTGGAGGGAGTGCAGCGCAGATTCACCAGAATGATACCGGGACTAAAAGGGTTAAATTATGAGGACAGGTTACATACACTAGGCTTGTATTCCCTTGAATATAGACGATTAAGAGGTGATTTAATTGAGGTGTTTAAGATGATTAAAGGATTTGATATGGCAGATAGAGAGAAACAATTTCCTCTGGTGGGAGAGTCCAGAACAAGGAGGTTAAACCTTAACATTCGAGCCGGGCCACTCGGGGGTGATGTCAGGAAGCACTTCTTCACACAAAGGGGAGTGGAAATCTGGAACTCTCTCCCCCAAAAAGCTGTTGAGGCTAGGGGTCAATTGAAAATGTCAAAACTGAGATTGATAGATTTTTGTTAGGCAAGGGTATTAAGGGTTATGGAACCAAGGCGGGTAGATGGAATTAAGATACAGATTAGCTATGATCTAATTGAATTGCGTAACAGGCTCAAGGAGTTGAATAGCCTACTCCTGTTCCTATGTATATGATGCAGATTATATATAGCATATAATAATGGGGACCAGGTATGAAATGGGGATTAGACACATTAAAGTGTAAATTCAGCAGAGTGGAACAGCCAGATACCGACACACAATGGGGGCAAAATTAAACCACACTTTGTCCTCTTTTTGGGCGCAAAAACCACCAATTCTGCAGTCCTGAGGCCCTCAACCAATATGCGCTGGAAGTACATTCATATTGGTTCATGTGATATTGAGGCGTCCATAGTGGCTGTTTGCAAGGGGCGTAATGCCAGTTTTGCGACCCCGCCACAAAATTGACGAGTTTTTTTAGTTTTTCTTGGACTGCCAACGCCAACAAAACGGTAAGGGTTTTTTCTTTTTAAACTTACCTTAATGTGGAAACAGGAGTGCTGCTCGGTTCTACAGCAATACAGTGGGCTGCTGCCAGCCCCCCTTCCATTCGCCTATTCCCCCGCACCCCCCACCCCCAGACTGACCTTACGGTTGCAACCGGCATCACAGTCGACCCAAACTGGCATGGGACAAACCAGCGAGCTCCCTCTGGATGCCCGATTGGCATAAACAGCTCACCAGAATTATGGAGATGAGGCCAGAGACCCAATTTGTGATGAGCCTCGGGCATGGGCACCGCACGTTGACCGCGTCACCAATTTCATGCCTGAAATCGGGCCTAAACTAATTTCTCTTCCCACGGCTCAGACCAGCATTGCAATCCTGGGGACAGCATCATCTCCACAGTTTGGGAGGAGAGGGTGGTGGAGCACAAGTGCCTTCTAGGGTGCTTCGGCTGCGCCCACCCTGATGGAGGCCCAGAAAATCAGAACAACTCCATGCCACTCCAAGAACAAAGGAGTGGCCCAAGAAGGGTGGACAAGCAAAGTAGGTAACTGATCCCCTCTAGGGGTTCGGGGCATTTTTTACTGGGGCCTCAGCTGATGACAGTTCCATTGAGGCCTACCGAGGGCGCAACGGGTGGAATTCCTGGGATAGCCCAGGAGCTCCCCAGCCTTGATGCAAGAGAGGATGGGCACCAGATTCACCCACATCTCCTCCCACTGGAATTTCTCGTAATGGCACACAAACAGATGGAAACCCAGCAGAACTGGGTCCCGTCCCATTTTCTAGGCCCCGAACATAGATCTGCCCAACTGATGTCCTGGCCTGGACCATTATTTCAAATGTAGCATGCATGTGGAAGACTGCTGAAGAGGGCTAAGCATAAGACACTGTTTAATCTTCATTTATAGCTTAGCCTTCAAAAATGAAAAGGTGGTATACACTGTATACCCTCAGTTACATTTTATCAGAACGGTTGCTTATCTTGCTTTCACAAATGAAATGTGGGAATATTTAGTACACGCTCCACAACACCACACGAGCTGATATGTGGGAAAAGATCTGTGATACAACAGAGGTTATTCAATTACATCACAGCATAGAGGATGCCGTATAATTCTGGTTTTACAAAATGTATCTAATTATAAATAAATAACTACATGATTATGTATGCTCACTTATTTGTTGCCAAATGAAATTATAAATTTGTACAGCAGTTACATAAAAGGAATGTCGCTGCATTGTTAACTTACCCGCTGAAGAAAAGTTCTCATTTACAAACTCAGAATTCTCATTCACAAATGCCGAAAGATCGGAAGGCTGAGGATAATCAGGTTTATCTTCTTCTAATTCAGTTTGTATTCCAGAGTAGGACCATTTCTGATTTGTCACGGAAGAGGCCAGTTTCTCTTCATCAGTGGCATGTTCCACTGTGCCAATTACCGGTGGTGTCTCAGGGGTAGTAAGTGGGGTCGAATCCTAAAGTGTGAGCATCAAAAATATTCATCTTGAAATCAAACTCTGAAGCAGTATTACCAGCCTGTCTGATAGAAGGCATACTTGGGCTGTCGGGGACTTTTCGGCACAGCCAAAGAGTTATAAATTGGATGCCAGCATTGATTTCCCAAATACTCCTGTGCCTTCAGGAAAATGTTTATATCAAGCTTTTATATCAGAAATTTTGGCTTCCAAACTAGAATTTCCTCCATGTAAAAGGGGGCCACATCAGGGCTATCAAACATGTTGTACATTGCACCACTGAAATTGATAAAGGTGTCAAATAAAGGCAGAAATGTAAGTATATCAATTGTTTTGCTATCCCTGAATTAGCCTTTCTGACAGTTACCACCCTCTTCCAACTCTCCCTCCTTTCCCCTTCCATTTGTCCATCAAGTCAATGTAATAGTTAGAGGCTCTGGAATTCATTTGAATCTATGTTTACTGACCTGTGAGGATGCTTCAGATAGCGAGGAACGCTTCGGGGATCTCTTCACCCTAAAAGTATTTCTGCAGATAGAAGCAATGCATTTAAAATCTTCAAATGCACCAGGTATAACTTCACAGAGGAGCCAAAAATATTTAAGAGCTCCTGATTAACAGAATTTTAGATTGACAAGTATACTTGGAATGCAAGTGCCATATAACAGCTTCAAGCCCCACAACCACTGAAACATGGTGAATATTTCTTTCTAGGATGCTGTATGGTGTTTCATTATAAATTGCACTCTTTCATAAATGGTCATTTAACAACACAACAAACAAGCCAGTGTTGCTGAAGGAATTTGCTCACTGCTTTGTATATCAAAGCTCACAGGTCTTGAATAGCATATCGAGATCTATCGCAAAGGCTCAGCAAGGAGGCCACCTATCAAAAAATCATAACCTATCCTGTGTAATGAATCTGTCAAGGAGTTCAACTTGAAGTTAAGTGAAATTCCCAGCAAAGCTAGTCACAGTTTTATTTATTTTTAAATAAACATGCAGCAGTATTGGTGCTGCTGCTTTGAAGCCTAAGAAATTAGTGGGAACTGCTGGACAGAATCGCAGCATAAATAGAAATCAGAATGACCGTCTGATCCAAACATCTTGCCTGGTCCACACAATGCAAGTACAGTTAAAACTTTTTTTTGCAGGTGCCATTAGGCAACTTGAAAGATCATTTCTAGCCAAGGTACAGCACAGGGATAAATAAAGAAAAAAACCATAGCTGTCTTATGCTAATTTCTTTTTAAAAGACAATGAAGGTATTAGGTAATAGATAAAAACAGGCAAGTGCATCAGCAGCTCTGAAATGGCAGCAGCAGGCACGCACATGGAGCAGCTGCAAGCATGCTGCACACAGAGATTTAAATGTACTTACAACAGAGAACGTCTACAGTCCTGCGACATAGAGATAGATACATAGAAAAGAGACAGACAGCCAAAAGGAACTGACAAGGAGAATGTGAACAAACACAGGAAAGGTTTGCTAGGAAGTTGGGATAGATCCTCTCAATGATAGACATGTACCTATACTGTACTTGTGAACTGATGATTAAGGACAATCTGAAAAATGAGAATGCAGGCAAGAGTCCTTCGATAAGCCCACCGATGTTCAATGTTCCCACATAAAAAGGTGGAGCCCATGATGACTTTTTAATGCCAGTATTTATAACTGTTTGAATCGCTGCAAAGTTAAGTTAAATCATTTGCAGTGTTGAAAATGACTACTCAAGCTCAAACATTTGCTGTGGGCACAGTGAAGGTATCAACAGCTAGTCGCATGTTTTGAGAGGGTACAACGTTTACATATATGGGGGATGATTTTGGTATGTTCGTTAATCAGACTGGAAGTGGGTGGAGGGTATGCGGCAATCGCCCAGTGTGGGGCCCAATCTATTTTTGTGGTAGGTCCTCCTTATAATGCGATTGGCGAGCTGCCAGCGCAAAACACGCTCCCCACGTGGCATCTTGCTGATACGTAGGTGCAAAATCGGGCAAGGTGTCCCACTTGAAAAGTGCCTGCTGCAGCAGCTTAAAGGGGAGGTGTATTTAGCATTGGGATCAAAAAGAAGTGGCACCGAGGAGCAACAGGCAACGAGTGCAGAACCTACGGCAGCAACTACATAAAATTTCAGATTGTGTTAAGGTGCAAAACCCACACCAAGTGCCAGAAAAATGTCTCCAAAAGCTTTATCCAACAGCAGATGAGGATCCCATATCGCTGGAAATGGTCACCTCCAGACTTGTACCGCCCATGGTTGGTGGACAGGAGCAGAAACTGGCAGTAGTCAGGCAGGCAGAGAGGAAAATGGCATTGGGGTCTGAATTGCATCACTTGATCCCTATATGCACACGTATGAAGTCCCCCCCCTCCCCCCGGGCCACCGCCTGTTTCGGACAGGAGCTCTGGGGGATGGGTTGCTAGACCACCCAAAAATCAGAGTGCTTCATTTTGGTTCCACTACTGCTGTTTTAGTGCAAATGGGCAGTAATGAAAGGAAAATTGCCACCATAGTGATCACAGCCAGTTAAATTATTCGGAATAAATCTGGAGTTATCAGTGGTCAGCATCGAGTAAAAAAACAAAAATTTAATTGAGAGCTTCAAACAACGAGAGTAAACTTGGAATTCTTTATAGATCCTCAATGAACCCAGAAATAAAATGGAAGACTTTAACTTGTCTGTTATTTTTTGAAACCTCCATTATGGTTAGTAACAGAACTATTGAAATGGCAGTCAAAAGGAACAGCAAAACTCACTGATTGGAGACTGAGCCTATTGTGATGTCTTTGTGACAGTTTGGTAATTGTTTCAGTGCTCACAGGAGGGCTAAATAAGGGAAATCACTTTGAAGATGGAAAAGAAAGTTATGGGTATATTGGCACCATAGCAATACAATAATTGTCAGTGTTAGAACAGGTCTTCGGCATGGACTGGGAACCACGCCACATATGCATTCTTACTGCAGTTTATTTTCTAGTAGCATTATTCTCAAATCAAATATTGTAACTTAAGTGTCTTGTGAGAATGATGTCTTTGTACAAATAAATTACAATATCTTCCACTGAATTCTGAAGCTATGTTGGAACCAGGTTTACACAGTATAGTGAACGCAGTCTTCAAATGACAGTGCGCTATGTTCTGTATAGCTTCTATCAAACAGAACACCTATTGTGGAAATCAAATTCATCATTTCTTCCTGACACACAAACATTAAAAAAAATTACCAATTCATTTTTTAAAAAGTGTTGTGGAATTGCTCAAACATTGCACAGAACAATGGATTGGCGAATACTGTGAGGGAAAGAATAGCCAGACTGCGTGCGGGCTGCGTGGCGGGTCAGAACCGTGTGTTGTTCTGATGATCCCGTTCCTCAGAGTGACTTTCAGTTAATGGCGCCTATTAAGGCAGGCCTGCGCGTTTCCTGGCCCTATTAAATGGTGCGGGTCTGATGACATCATCGATGACTCATTTCCAGTGGGGATATTTAAAGCAGCCTCGGCTACATCGCATTTAAAAGTTCATCTAGGAGTGTGCAGGGAGAATATTGCAGGATCATCTTATTGCTCACACTTCAAAACATGACTTCACAAAGACAGCGGGCTGCACCTAAGTTTTCAGATGACTGGGTGAATCATCTGAATCCCTACATATTCTTGTGGAGGGAGTCAGAGCACGCAGGGAGGTCCTCTTCCCTGCTAATGGGCAGAAGAGACCTCCTCAGGAGACCAAAAAAAGCCTGGCTCCGAATAGCTGAGGAGGTGAACAGCAGAGATGTGGTGAGGCAGACCTGGGTGCAGCACCGGAAGCACTTCAGTGATCTCATGCGATCAGGAAAGGTGAGTGCAAAGCCACACTCACCTTCATCCTGCTGTGCCTGTCACCACATCCCCATCACTCTGCCTTTCCAAGCCTACTCCTGCACATCATTACTCACACCAACATACCTTGCACGTCCACCCATCCCTCTCTATCTACATACTCGCATCCCCCTCGACTAACCACCCCTCACACTCACCCTCATCCTAATGCAATCATACCAAGCAACACCACACAAGGAGGCCATTTGGCATTGGCACCACACTCCCTCATAGTCACCCTCTAAAGATGTAACCCACACATTCCTTACACTCATGCCATCACTCTAACTCAAACTTCTCTTCTTTCCCTCCTTGTAGGAGAAATGAGCGCACAACAGGGAGAGGGACAGAACCGGAGGTGGCTCTCTATCCTTCACCATTTAACTCCAGCAGAGAGGTCGCCCTGGAGGTCTCGAGTTGTGGAGCTGCTGGCGGTGGGAGACGGAGGGGGACCTCTCAGCAACCTGGTGACAGAATTATATCTCATACAGCTACATGGCATACAGCAGTCACTCATATGGTGACTGATGTCAGCAGCCAGTGAATGTTCATCATGTGCATAATGGTATAGTTACCCATTCTTAATATAACATTTCTAAATCATCTCTTTACTCTCCCACAGGTCCATCAAGAGCCCCCCACCCCCACTGTCCAGCCAGAGAAGGAAGACGACTCCTGAGGAGCCTCCAGCCTCTGAGGGTGTACCATCACCAGACCTAAGTGCACCCAGCACCAGCGCAGATACGCACACCTCGGTGGGTCCTGTGCAAGATAGAGTAGTGTTGTCACCTGGTGTCTCACAAGTCACAAGTGAGCAAGAGCAGATAGTGGCGACAGGGACAGCAGTAGAGACTCCTCGCCGGAGGGCGCAGGATGCTCCCAGCTCTGCTCAGCTGCATGCAGATGCTGAGCCTCAGGAGCCATCGAGAAAGAGGGTGATCCTGGAGGTGCAGGAAGAAGTGCAGGAAGCTCTGTCAGGTTTTTCGACATGATGTCTGCAAATGTGCAGAGAATGGAGGAGTCAATCTCCAACATGAGCACCACCGTGACGATGGCGACTGTAGGCTCTTCCATGGATAGGTTGGCCTCCTGCATGGAGCAGCTAATGTGCCACTCACAGGAGCACATGCTATCTATGGAGAGCAGATGGCAGAGGCTCATAGACCTCCTCTCTGGGAGGGATCTAAACGTAGACTTGGGTCCAGACAGCCCCACTGCTGTGCAACAATATGCTCTCCAGCCAAAAGTGTCTGTGCAGTCGCAGCAGGGACGTGAGCAGGCTGCCTCTACCTCTGCTGAAGCCACAGGGGTTGCACTTTGCGTAAACAAAAAATGACACAGAAGTAGATGCACAGGGGTAAGCACATGGGTGTTTAATGGAACCTTAAGAATAACTTCTTTAATGTTATGACACATATAAAAGTATTTATTTTCACCACTTTCCGCTCATGCCCATTTTTGTCTGCTACTTTGTAAGTGGCTTAGTGAGTAGGAGTGAATGGTGAGCCATAATGTTACCTCCAGCAATGGGGGTCAGTGTGAAAGGAATGGCTTGGTGATTGCAGGGATGCTTTATGGTGTTGGGGGGGGGGGGGGGGGGGGAACCTGACACAGCATGTGGCAGCCATATGGGTGTAATGCAGGAAATTAAGTAAATCTGGCCATGATGATGCCACCCCTGGCCTCCCGGGCAGCAAAGTGCTCTGGTGCTACTAGCATCTGCTCCTCCTCTGAAGAAGAAGGGTGTATGCTCTGTGCCTTGCTCCTCATGCAGCTCTAATCCTTGCTGCTACGCTATGTTATGCAGCGCGCAGCAGACGACGACAATTCTGGAGACCCTGGCTGGTGCGTACTGAAGCTTTCCTCCAGATCTGTCAAGGCATCTTCAGCATGCCTATTGTTTGCTCTATGACACATCTTGTGGAAATGTGGCCTTCATTATAGCGCCCCTGAGCCTCATTGCTTGGTCTCGTCAAGGGTTTCATGAGCCATGTCTTCAGTGGATAGCCCTTGTCTCCAAGCAGCCAGTCGGTAAGTGTGTTTGGCGGTGCGAAGAGCTGCGGGAGGGTGGACTGGTGCTGGATGAAAGAGTCATGACAGGGAATTTGGAACACACATGCATGATGATCTTCCTATGGTTGCAGACGAGCTGCACATTGAGGGAGTGGAAGTCCTTGTGGTTCACAAACACTCCTGGGTGATGTGGGGGTGCCTTGATGGCCACATGTGTGTAGTTGATGATACCCTGCACCCGTGGGAAGCCAGCCAGAGCGGCAAAGCCGATCGCCCGCTCAGTAACACTGGCTTCATCAGTGGCAAAGTTCACATAATTGGCTGACTTGTCAAACATGGGATCGGTGACCTGTGTGATGCATCTGTGGGCAGCCAACTGCAAGATGTCGCAAATATCTGCTGCAGATCCCTGGAACGCGCCTGAGGCGAAGAACTTGAGTGCGGTGGTGACTTTGACAGTCACTGGCAAGACGTGTCCACCCGCTCCTCTGGACTGCAGCTCTTGCTCCAGCAAGCTGCAAATGTCTGCGACGACCAGGTGTGATAGCCTGTGCCACCTTTGGCACTCAGTCATGTTGAGGAAGCTCATCCTCTGCCTGTATACCCTGTGTTGTGGGTATCACCGTCGGTGCGGTGCAGCCCTGCGCTGATGCCCTCTGTCTTGCGGAGCATCAGGTCATTGAGGAGAAGGTTGTTGGTGGTGTTGTTGCTGCTGCTGGTGGTGGGGCTCATCCTGGTATGATTCTGAGGACCAAAGTGAGCTAGTATAAAGGGCACCCATGCTGATATAATGGATGGCAGGTCAAGTAGAGATCAGAGGAACAATCTGTCAATGGTGTGATAGTTACTAGCAATGTGGTGAGAGTGGTTTCCAAGGTTGCAGAAAAGACTTGCAAACTCCAGACACCTAAATCTGTGCTTAAAATGGAGTCCGCAAGAGCCTTTCCCTTGGGCAAGTAAGCAGGTGTCATGTGGGAGTATTTATTGCGCTTTCCATGCTCGGCATTAATGACCTCGCTCAATGGCCACTGAGCTTCCGCCTCAGGTTGACAGACGTAGTTCTCGAGCTGCATGATTCCTGTGGTCATCCAGTGAAATTCAAATGGTCTGTTTAAAATCCCTGTTAAGGGTCTGACAACAAGGTTTTAATGAGATTAATTAGGTCGCCCGCCTCTGCCATTTGGGTCGGTGGCATGCTAGCAAATGGGCCTGAGTTAAAGACACGAGGAGGTGGGATGACAGCGCGTTCCCGGCCCGCACACATTTTCTGCGACTTTCACTACTGACCCGCCCCCAAACCCACATGCACGGCAATGGGAAAATTCCGGCCAATGAGTTCTAGAAGCATAAATATAATAGCAAAATACTGCGGATGCTGGAAATCTGAAATAACAACAGAAAATGCTGGAAATACTCAGCAGGCCAGGCAGCATCCGTGGAGAGAGAAACAGAGTTAACGTTTCAGGTCTGGGACCCTTCATCAGAACTGAAAAAAGCTGGATATGTAACAGATATTAAGCAGGTGCAGAGACGGCAGGGGCGGGGGGGAGGTTAGGAGAGGAGGAAGGAATTGAAGAACATCCTGTACTTTTGTAAGGCAGAAAAGATAAAATGTTGCAAATGGGAGTGGCAAAAATCATACAGCATGAAAAATGGGGGCAGGGGTTATTATCTGAAATTGTTGAACTCGATGTTGAGTCCGGCAGGCTGTAAAGTGCCTAATCAAAAGATGAGGTGCTGTTCCTCGAGCTTACGTTGAGCTTCATTGGAACAATGTAATAGGCCGAGGACGGAGAGGTCAGAGTGGGAGTGAAGCGGTGAATTAAAGTGACAGGCGACCGGAAGCTCAGGGTCACCCTTACGGACTGAACGGAGGTGTTCCGCAAAGCGGTCGCCCAATCTGCGTTTGGTCTCCCCAATGTAGAGGAGACCGCATCGTAAGCAGCAAATACAGTATATTAAATTGCAAGAAGTACAAGTAAATCGCTGTTTCACCTGGAAGGAGTGTTTGAGGAAAGAGATGTGGCTGTGAAACCGAGTCTTGGCAGATTCTCGTTCTACTTGGACCCCGCCCTCTGGCCTCTTACCCTCTCTAGATCTTTTCATTGCCAACTGCCGACGTGACATTGGCCGTCTCCATTTCTCTGCTCCCCTCTCTCACTCCAACCTACCTCCTTCTGAACTTGCAGCACTCCGTTCTCTCCGATCCAACCCTAACATTATCATTAAACCTGCTGATAAGGGTGGTGCTGTTGTTGTTTGGCGAACCGACCTCTACCGTGCAGAAGCTGAACGACAACTCTCCAACACCTCCTCCTACCTCTGCCTGGACCATGACCCCACTAGCAAACATCCTCCCTTCCCACTGTCCAGGGCCCCAAACACCCCTTCCAGGTGAAACAGCGATTTACTTGTACTTCTTGCAATTTAATGTACTGTATTCACTGCTTACGATACGGTCTCCTCTACATTGGGGAGACCAAACACAGATTGGGCGTCCGCTTTGCGGAACACCTCCGTTCAGTCCATAAGCGTGACCCTGAGCTTCCGGTCGCCTGTCACCTTAATTCACCGCTTCACTCCCACTCTGACCTCTCTGTCCTCAGCCTATTACATTGTTCCAATGAAGCTCAACGTAAGCTCGAGGAACAGCACCTCATCTTTTGATTAGGCACTTTACAGCCTGCCGGACTCAACATCGAGTTCAACAATTTCAGATAATAACCCCTGCCCCCATTTTTCATGCTGTATGATTTTGCCACTCCCATTTGCAACATTTTACCTTTCCTGCCTTACAAAAGTACAGGATGTTCTTCAATTCCTTCCTCCTCTCCTAACCCCCCCACCTCCCCCAGCCCCGTCTCTGCACCTGCTTAATATCTGTTACATCTCCAGCTTTTTTCAGTTCTGATGAAGGGTCCCAGACCTGAAATGTTAACTCTGTTTCTCTCTCCACGGATGCTGCCTGGCCTGCTGAGTATTTCCAGCATTTTCTGTTGAGTTCTAGAAGCAGACGTTTTGTCCTCGACAATAACAAGAACAACAATTTGTATTTGTATAGCGCCTTTAACATAGTAAAATGTCCCAAAATTTGACACCGAGCCACGTAAGGAGATATTAGGGCTGATGGGTAGGTTTTAAGGAGTGTCTTAAAAGAGGAAAGAGGGGTAGAGAGGCGGAGAGGTTTAGGGAGGGAATTCCAGAGCTTAGGACCTTGGCAGCTGAAGGCACGGCTGCCAATGGTGGAGCGATTAAAATTGGAGATGCTCAAGAGGCCAGAATTGGAGGAGCCAGATATCTCGGAGGGTTGTAGGGCTGGAGGAGATTACAGATATAGGGGAGAGGAGAGGCCATGGAGGGATTTGAAAACAAAGATGAGAATTTTAAAATCGAGGCGTTGCTTAATCAGTAATAAGTTTAAAAATTGAAAGATAGAGGCAGTTACATTAATGCAGCACCAATTGGTCTGGGAATAGGTCTGCTGACTGTCATTGGTTGCAGGTGGGTAAATAAAGTGGGGTCAAAAATAAGGCAGAACAAATGAAGCAGGTACTAAAATTAAGATTTTGTGTATGAAGATGAATTCTGAATTAGAGCAGGCACTACCAAAATATTCAAGACTTTGAGTCTTGGCCTGTGCCGAGTTAGCTGAGTGCAGCCAAGCTGACAGTAGACAACAGCTGACCTCGACCTCCCTGGGCTAGGGAGTGATGTGGAGGGGCAGTCAGTCAGGATTTCTGCTCTTTACTGCTGTCCAATAGCCTCTGCTGGAAGATGCATGTACATGGATGTTAGGTGCAGACAGGACAATCTAATTGTGATGCTCTCCGTGATAAAAATAACCTGCTGACACTCACTGAATAATAGCCACGTAGGCGAGGTAGCAGACTTGGCCTGTAATCCAGCATGAGTCAGTATCTTCAGAGTGGGGGCGGGGGGAGGTGGCCAGAAATTGATGGGTAATTTTTAAAAAATTACATTCAACAACTTACAATTTTGGTGTATGCCTTTTATCTAAATAAGAATGTCATTTAAAAAAAAATGTACCAGACTTATTTCAAGCGAAGAGATACAGCATGTCGTGCATAATGTATTTGTATTGCTTTTACCGATATGAGAATCGCCATGGCACCATTTCAAAGGAGTGCTTGGGTGAGGTGTCAATTTTTACAACATTTATTGGTAGCCAAATTGTTGAAGGTTTCTTATTTAGCATATCATTTGTAGTATGTACAAGCAGCTAATTTGTGTTAACATTCAGTGAGGTATAGAATGTCGATATAGAACAAAAGTAGTTCTGTAAAATGTGTACCTAATGAATGCTTTTATGGGCTGGGCAATGCAAAGTGTTAATAAGGCACAACAATGGAAAGAGAGGGCAATATATTACTGATGAAATAATAGCAGCAATATTATTGACTATCTCAGCAATGTAAAAATCCCTGGTACAGTATATGCACTCAGACATTAATTTGAAGTTTCCATTGTTACCATGTCACTGTCACAGTGGTAACTCAGGTTACCAATACACTAACCTTATTCATCATTATTATTACTTAAAGGAGAAATATATTCTACTGAATAGGACCATAATCCTGTGATTAAAGACATCCATACTATGAGTGGCATCTGTCAGTTGTCCCTTATTAGTGCTAAATTTTAACTGTAGGTCGGTTAGAAGCAACCAAGGAATAGATATTTTGCATAGCCCTCTGCTTTATGTAACATTATTTTCCATTCTGGTGAGGTTACGAACAGGAACAATTGGTTGTGAGCAATTCCCTCCATTCATAATGTCTGTGGAGCTGAGCTTTACGTCATCACATAATAGGCTATAGAAAATGTCTGCCTCCAGACTGCCTCTAGTGAACAGTTTAATATGTTAGCAAGTGATGGCTGAAAGACAGTAGCAAGTGTTCAGATATCTATAAAAAGTCAACAACATTCTTCAATATCTTACAGTTCTGCTTTAAAAATTCCAAAATATATCTCAGCTTCACAATTCCTGCTGTTAATCAGATGACAACGCTCTACAGTGAAGTTATCACAATAGTTTCAAGCATTGCAATTCCAACATTACATTCTTTTGCATTTTCAGAAGACATCAGTACATTATGGCCAAAAAAATTCTCAGAGCTGTTCCCGCTCTGCTGCTGTAACTTCGCTGGAGATGCACCGAGGAAAATCCTGGCCGAGATTTCCAAACACAAAAACTGAATAATGACAATTTAAAAATTGGTCATGAAATCACATTCATCACCCAATTCCTTTTTTCTAGAAACCTCCCTTCACACTTTACTGACCAGGAGTAAAATGCGTTAAATCAGAGAGAGATTTTTTAGCTTAGGGCGGGAGCCGTGAGGGCGGGGGACCGAGAAACCATCCTGACCTCGACAGCGTGAGACCCGGGCAATTTTAACTCCTGGGCCTCCTCTGCATGCCCCTGCTCAGTATCCCACCCAAAACTGGTGAAAAGTGGCAGCTAGCCGGCGGGAGGAAGCGAAATGTTGAGCAGCAGGAGGGCGACCTAAGGAACGGTGCCTGGGGCTCGGGTAAGTGGCAGGGAAGAGACTTTGAAAGGGCCTCACGATTAGGAGGATGGGGGGGTGGGGGGAAATCCCAGGGCAGTGGAGGCCTAAACTTTTCTTATAGGGACCAGAGGACTGGGGGAACGGAGTGGCACATTGGCGGGTAAGTATTTCAGGCGATATTAACCACTCGCCAGTTTCTGTCGGGAAGGTAGGGTTAAAATCATTCTAGTCTCTTAGATTGAGTTACCTCACTCTTAGCAATTCTAATAAAATTAACTTCTTACTAACTGTTCAGGACTTTCCTTTGACGTTCTCAGAAAAGGCAAGTCATTCTACATAAAATCACAGTCTGTTAGTTTAGTGACAAGTTGTTCTAACTTCATTTTAAATATTATTTCTAGAGATCACAGTTTCTATTCTATAATTAATTATAGACAGTCGAGAGAAAATAATGACGATTACTTGATAAGGAAAGAAGTCTAATATGCTACGATACTATACTAATAAGGTAATTGGTTCGATAAACTTTCCTCTCGAAGTTCTGAAGACACTCTCTCCTCCCTATATCCTTACTGTATTAAAACGAATGCTCAGCACAATCTCCTACTCAAATTCATTCTTTCCCAGGACCTTAAAACTCAACAGCTCAGTCAAAAATAACTTTTTAAAAATATATTGTCACAAAAATTCCAATTCCACATTGAGCTTTTATTTGTTAAAACGTAACATTCTCCTTCCTGGACTGCTTCCTATTGTGTTGTCTAAAATATGGATTAAAGTCAAAAATTTTATTTACTTTGTCTTATTTTTTACTAATTCCAGGTTATTTAATAATCTATATTATTAAACTAGTTGAATATAATAACACTGAGCAAGTTGAATTGCATAGGATAGGAGATCAACAATGATCAAGTCAAGAATCAGAACTGGTTTCACTCATTTTTCTGACAGAAGGTTTCAACACGTGCTGCTTCGTACAGATATGTAACACAAGCAATTAAAGCATCAGAATATCATGATATTTGTCAGACTTTCTAGATCTGTAAAAGCTGCAGCAATCGCTATATTTTACCAGGCATTACCCTCTGACTGACCAATGCCCATTATGACATCACAGCACATTGCATCAGGCACGTGCTATCTGGATATAGAAAGGGGATGGGGTGAGAGGAACAGAGGTTATGATTAGTGCTTGCGGTTAATAGAAATAGTTTTGAATATTTTGATATAAAATAGCAAAAGTAATGCGCAATCAGAGGAAAGAACATACACGTTTCTTGTGATGGAAATGGGGGAGGGAGCGTGATAGACAGACAGACATAAGAACAATCAGGACACAAGCAGAGAGTCAGTTACACAAAGAGACGCGTAAGAAAAACCTCCACCCGCCCCCCATGAGTGATACCATAGATCATCATCTGGTTCCTTCCAGAATCCACTTGCTTTCCGTTATACTTAATGAACAATCCTAGAAATTGATTAAGGAAAACTTTACCTCTGGATTTTTGTGGAGCAATAAAAATATTCCAGGCAGAAAAAATGTCCAAGTTATCTTTTCTAAGGATTTAGTAACGGGATTAAAATTTCTACTAAGAACTTCAATTTCTTCTTTTGAACCAACTACTTCTTTTCCCCTCAACAACTCTCAATTCTATATAAAACTCAGGTTTATACAAAATTTGAATGCTGTCATGTAAGTGTAGCCTTACTGTCCAAATGATTACCCCGGATATTCTACCTATAATGTAAAAAATATTTTAGGATACTTTCAATTACATCAAATCATTTCATTGAATAAAGTATCACACTGGGGACCAAACAAGGCAATACACTAATCATGATCTGAACAAAATGGTGGAAGCTTAAGAATACTTTCAGATAATTGTACAGCATAACCACAACAGGATCTAAGAAAATTAAATATTCATGAGTAATTTGTCTATTGATCTAATCACTTAATTTAAAATATTACAATTGCATAGTTCTAGAGCAACAATGCCCCTTTTATGTCTGTTCTGACAATCACTCAAGATGGAGACACTTTTTGTCCACGCTTACTTTCATTCAGAAGCCGCAGCAAGTGACAGCAAAACCATATGGCCCATTAAGGCTGTCAAGTTAAGTTAACTCATGTCCTGCTGCAAGAAACATTTGTTCTGGAGGTGATATTCCTCATGTGACAGTATTTGAAAAAGGTTAAATTGGATCTTCCCGAATGTCAGCAACTGACAGATTCAAAAAGAAAAGGCATTCATGTCTGTTGCAGTTTTTGCCCAATTTTAAATCAAATGTGAAGCAATTTGATAGTGTGACAAGTGACACTCTTTGGCCACCTGCTGATAAAGATACTCAGTCTGCATCCTTGAAATCACAGGTTCAAATGCATACTCCAAACCCACAATCATGTTTTGGGTTTCAGTAGTTCTCAGCTGGATAACTGGAGGAAGATCTCAAGAATAAGGGAAGAACCCCCCCCACCCCCCCGGTGAAACCATCTACTGTGTCATAATCACATTTTCTGAGCAGCAGGGGCAGATTGGCTTCCACGAAAGGGCATAGGATTCTTCAGGATTCTCACGGAAAAAGGGGAGCGCCGATAAAAAGCGCCATGGAAACATTCACAGGGGCATTTGTGAAATCTCCCAATTTCCCATATGGCCAGTCCACCGCTGCTTAGCAGTACCAATACTGAAGTGAAGTCCAGGATGAAATGTCTATGTTCTGCTCATCTGCCCTTCCCGCTATAGTAGGTGTGGAGCCAACAGCCTTTAAATGGATTCTCTCCTCACCTCACTCCCTCAGGGGAAAAAAAGGGGAAGGTGGAATAAAAAACGGCATTATTACAAAAAGGCTAGGAGAGTAAAATGTTCACTATCATAAGAGGGAAGTTGAAATGGTCTGGAGGGTCCAAAATAAAGGGGTATTGCCTTCATGTAAAAGTATTTGGACAGAACAAAATTAACGTTTGACATAAACACACACACACACACACACACACATGGACTGTACGCACAAATGGGAACCAAAGCTAATAGTCCCCTCTCTAATCTAGGGGTGCTGACGCCAAGTGTAGCACTCGCGACCACTGCCCGACAGAATTCAGCTAACTCAGCATTGACTATGGATATACAAACACAGACTCTTATTGGGGAGAGTAAGTATGCCTCAAATTTAGAGGGAAACCAGCACTCATTTTTCCTTCTTCTTGCTTGGCCTCCCTGATCACACACTGGGTCGGGAATCTGCTCCCAGGACTCTGCCAATAGCACTTTATATATTTGCCAGGAAGAGCACAAAAGTGGCGGGCAGGAGCAAAGAATGAACCTGTATCCCTTCACCATACTATTTTGTATCAGTGCCACCAACCCATCTTCAGGTCGCTATTTTTTTTAATACAAAGTACTTCCTACTAACAATACCAGCACAAAATGAGGATTGTCATAACCAGTATGCTGGAATTTTCTAAAACATTCATGTTTTTTTTAATACAACAGCCTGCAATCAGACAATTTAGGACACTGGAAAACTGCAAAGCACAATATTGGTTGGTAAGACTTAATATATATATCTGTACATTTTGCTAAAAGTAACTTTTATTACTTACGTCTTTAAAGGTAGCCTCTTCTTCTTCGATGATTTATTATTAATATCCCCGTCACTTGCACCAGTGTCATCATTCACCTCAAATGAAGCAGGGGAATGGGAAGGGGATCCTGAGATTTTTGTAGAAGATTTAAATGGGTCCACAGAGTTATCGCAGTTGTCCTTGTTAAAATTGGATGAAGCAGGAGACAATTTGGGAGAATTTGGGACCTGCACATTAGTACCAAATGGGTTGAAATTAGGATCATCCCATTTAGCAGGATCAAACGAATACGTGGTCTTTGGAATAGGGATATCATCAGGATCAGCAGTTGAATAAGATGGTGTAGCAAGAGCACTGTCTGCCTTTTCAACTGTTGGAACCTTCTTGATTCCTATCTTTGGCTTTCTAAGTGGCATCTTTCCACCAGATTTTTTGCCAAATTTCTTAGGAACAGGTTTTTTTTCTTGCTCAGTTTCAAAACTGTCTTTATCCTCAGAATAATCAAATTCCAGCCTCACTGCATGGCCCACGGCTGGAGAATCAGAAACTGTTCCAGACTCAGGTGCTAATTTATCCGATTCTTTCAACACGACAAAAACGGTCTCACTTTCACTCTGTGCTACTGATAAGCTTTGTAGTTTATCGCCACTGGCAAATGGATTAAGCTCAGAAAGGTTATCTGGATCAAAGCTGCAGGAAGCCAGAAGAGGAATGGGAGAGTCCTGTTGGTTTACGTCACTTTGTAAACTGCTGCAGGATGATTCCGATATAGCCACTTCTTTGTTAGTCTCAGGGACTGTAGGCCTTGCTTGGGTTTGTGACGCAGTTGGGGTCTCTGTTAGTTTATCTGCTTGTGGCTCTGCTGGTTTCTCTGATTTAATCTTTTTTACAGATAGTGGTCTAGGTTTCCTTTTCTTAACACTGGGAGCATTATCTGAGGCTATGCTAAAGGCCTCTGCCTGCAAGGTTTTTGCCACATCCTCTGTACTACTAACATCTGTAGTTCCATCAGACTTTCGTGTGAATGGTGGAGATTGTGGTGGTGGAGATTGTGGTGGTGGAGATTGTGGTGGTGGTGGGCTGGAACTGCTTGTAGCACACAGAGACTTCTCACTGGCTTGTTCACAAATTTTGGAAACTTCTGACTTCACAGGTGAGCTTGGCTCCAAAGAGGAGGGAACTTGGAAAGAGTCTAAAACATCAAGACTATCAAAATCAATTTTATAAGCTCCACTGCTGGCTATTGGTTTATCTTCATCAAAGACAATTGAAGCTGACTCAGAGAGAGGTCTGAAGGAATCGGTTTCCTGCAATGAGGTTTCAGGGGCATCAACAATCTGATTATCATCAGGAAAAAACACTGAAATAGAAAATAAAGAAGCGATTATTGTACATTACCAGTGAAAAAAACTGCATTAGTCCTTGACATTTAAATTGAGATCAGTTCTTCTTCTACCCCAACACCCAACTTTAAATAATCCAAATCCTTTAATAAAGATGGTGTAAACATGCATAGGTTTGCAAAAAAAAGTGATTTCCCCCCCCCCCCCCAAAATTTGAGTCTACCCATTCTGGCATTGCAGCCAGCAAGAATATTTTATCTGCTGTGACAGTAATAACCTAAAAAAAAATCATAAAATATAAATGTAATAGTCATTTGCAGAAATGGGGTCAAATGCAATATTCAGACAGATGACATTCAACTCTGCCTTTCTGTCACAAATAAACTCTAAGGATGATCCCTTCTCTGTGGTGTCAGACTGCTTGTCCGCGTGCTCTTGAATGAGTCTGCACTTCCTCCAGCTAAACATTGGAAAGACTAAAGTCATCATTTTTATTCCCTGCCACTAAACCCACTCCCCCTTCCTGGCCACCTTGGCGTTCTGTTCAATCCTGAGCTTAGCCCCATATTCCCTCCATCAATAAGACCACTTACTTTAAACTCCATAACATTGCCAGCCTCCACCCCTACTTTAGCTCTTCTGCCACGAAAAAACTTATTCATGTCTTTATCACCTCAAGACTATTACTCCAATGCTGGCCTTCAATCTTCCACCCTCTATAAACTCCAGCTGATCCAAACTCATGCAATTGGTTCTGTTACTCTGGTGGTGGCAAGTCTATTTTAAAATTAATCTTCCTCTTACCAGGGTAATATTAGTAAGAGAGGAGGGGAAAAATAAGGTGAAGGAGTACTGTCTGCATCCCCTCCCACAGTGTGTTTACTCATGCAAATAGCTTAACATTGCTACTTTTCACAGTTATCACCAGTTTGAAACTATCACCCATTACGTGCAATGAGTTATATTTGGGGTTCTTTACTAGTAGTCCCTTCATGTTCATTGCCTTCTTTATGTGAATAACAAAATCAGTGTCTGTGCCCATTTTGTGTATGGATTTCCTTTTGCACCATCCAAACAGCTTCAGTAATTCAAATAATATTCTATTAATGTCAGGGGAGTTATTCCCAGTGTCCTGGACAATATTTATCCCTCAATCAACACCATCAAACCAGATGATCTAGTCATTATCACATTGCTGTTTGTGAGAGCGTGCTGTGCGCAACTTGGCTGCCGCGTTTCCCACATTACAAGTGACTACACTTCAAAAGTACTTAATTGGCTGTAAAGCGCTTGGGACCTCCGGTGGTCGTGAAAGGCGCTATATAATTGCAAGTCTTTCTTTTCTTTTTATGTCGCTCCAACTCGTTCCAGTAATTGCAATGTCCCTACGTAAAAGGTTAGAATATTCCATGTTCCAATGTCCAACTCTTTGTTATTTTCCTATGTGCTACAGGACAATTCAACCTCCTTTGGCTTACCTCTTGACTGTTATCTAGTTGGTTAGGAATTATTATACAATGTTGTTTATTTACCATCCAAAGAAATTCCTTTTCCTGTTCCGGTTTGTTTTGGCACCATGGCATTCTTAGACTTAGATAAAACCTTTGTCTGTGTGTAAAAAGATCCAGACTAACTGATTTTTGACTATGCATTGGTAAAGCTTAGAGGGTAAATGCAGATGGTGTCTATCGTCCCTCCTGAAAAATTGCTGAAATTCTATTTGGAAAATTAGCTCATGACCACAATATACTTCAAATTTAAAATTTAAATCATAGACAGAAGTTGCAATCAAATTATCAAAAAATACAAGATTCATCATGAAACTTGCCACAAAAATAACAAGGTTCTAGAATGTAAACAATATTAACTATGAAGCTGAAAGTGAGGCTCCAATGCAAACTTGCCTTTCTTATGGATCTGCAGAGGCGAAGATATGGTCATTAAAATCTGCATAATTGAAACAACTGTATGCAAAACATGCTGCTACCAAATACGCAAGCTCCTTCTACTGTTGAAAAGATCAATGACCTAATGAGGCCAAGAAAGACATCATAAAAATAATCATGTCTGTGGTATAGCATTATGGATAGGCCACTGATATACTTCCAAGAATGGTGCTAAAAGCCAAAATGAAGAGATGATGACAAAGAGAGCAACCAGTGTATGGATGATGCGAGCATATACAGAAACTAGTTGCTTTATGGCAAGTAATCCAGATCAATGATGTCAAATCAAGACAGCAGATTAACAGCAGTACCCTGCCCACACTGGGTCAAAAATAATATTGGATTTAAAGACCCAGGTTTTTGATCCTAAGGCCAGCTGTAACCAATTCATTTTAATGGGTTACTAGTGGTGTTACAATTGGAACACTTAGGCCAAAGTGTCAAACGAGAGATAAATATAAATGTAAAGATCATGTTATACCCAAGGTGTAATCGGCATGGTTCATAAATGAGAGGGGAATCGACAATATTCAGATCAGTGAATAGTAAATGAAGGATGCAAAAAATGCCATGGGGCAGAGTACAAGTTATTGCATTACCTCTAGTTTTATTGCATGAACATGTTGTGCAACCCATCTCTTTTGCTTGCTGTTCATTCGAAATTAAGCTCTCCACTGGATAGCTGGACATACAGAGCAAGATTTTCTGCTTTAAGTGTGCCACTTTAGTAGTGTTAACAGGACAGAAAATTACCAATTCCTGCTGCTGTCAGAATCTTCCACCAGAAGTGAGGGTAGACATAGAATAAGTCCAAATATGGTGGGGAGGGGGCCTATTCAAATTTAACAGGAATGACCAGTGACACTCATTTTTCTTCTATTCATTCACAGGATGTGGACATCGCCGTCAAGCCAGCATTTATTGTCCATCCCTAATTGCCATCTAGACCCACAGCAATGTGGTTGACTCTTAAC
The DNA here is from genome assembly GCF_052327205.1 of Somniosus microcephalus. Classification (NCBI taxonomy): domain Eukaryota; kingdom Metazoa; phylum Chordata; class Chondrichthyes; order Squaliformes; family Somniosidae; genus Somniosus; species Somniosus microcephalus. Next base: position 37,964,629 of record NC_140994.1, on the reverse strand, counting down.
TGCCCTCTGAATAAGCCTTGCAAGCCACTCAGTTGTATTCAAGAGGCGGGAGGTTTAGAGGGGATTTGAGAAAGAACTTTTTCACCCAGAGGGTGGTTGGAGTCTGGAACTCATTGCCTGAAAGGGTTGTGGAGGCAGAAACCCTCACAACATTTAAGAAGCATTTGGATGTGCACTTGAAATGCCATAGCATACAAGGCTACGGGCCAAATGCTGAAATATGGGATTAGATTAGGCAGGGCTTGATGGCCGGCGCGGACACGATGGGCCGAAGGGCCTCTATCCGTGCTGTATTACTCTATGACTCTATGACTCTAAGACACCTTCTTGAGGGCAATTCGGGATCGGTAAGAGATATCGAAGCATACGGTCTCGTACCAGCAGGTTTCGAAACAGTTTCTACCCCCAGGCCATAAGACTCATGAACAAATAATTTATTATTATTTATTACTGTTGTTTTATTTATTATTACTGTATTTCTATTAGTATTTTTATCACTGCTATGCCATATTTATTCCAATGTTGGGAGGACTCGTAAAAATCAACATTTCATTATGCAGTACACACGTTTGCTGCATATATGACAAATAAAATTGAATTGAATTGAATTGAGGTGGTGGTGAGTCGCCTTTTCGAATAAAACTGAGTGGCTTGCAAGGCCATTTCAGAGGGCAGTTAAGAGTCAGCCTCATTGCTGTGGGTCTGGAGTCACATATGGGCCAGACGGGGTAAGGGCGGCAGATTTCCTTCCCTAAAAGACATTAGTGAACCAGATGGGTTTTTATGACAAGCTGGTAGTTTCATGGCCACCATTACTGATACTAGCTTTTTATTCCAGATTTATTTTTAATTGAATTCCCCCAGCTGCAATGGTGGGAATTCAACTACGACCTCTGGATTACCAATCCAGTAACATAACCACTATGCTACCATACCCACGTTACTGACATCCAGCATTGGTAAGGGCCAGTAGAGGGGCTTATAAATTCTAATTTCCCCCTCAGGGAGTGGAATCCATCATGGGGTGATCGATTCATTCCTTCCATCCGCGATTTTAAGATTTTAGGCACATATGGTTTTAGGTTACTTGCCCCGCAGGTTGGCCCCGCTCAGCAGCTGCAGGAACCAGAGGCTGCAGCTGCTGTTTTCCACCCCCCACCCAAGCACCAAGGTGAAATCCCCAGAGCAGATGGGAATAATGCAGCGAGCCCACCTGAAATCTGTAAGTTAGCCTAACCCCAAGGAATTCACCAAGGTTAATAGTCAGGTGCGGAAATGCACCCCACTGAACTTAGCAATGTTGTCACCAAAGCGAAACTCAAAACATTTTAGACAAAGTAGATACTTCCTTTAATCTTTTTTTTTTAAGTACACTTTTTCTGCCCAAAGAGGAAGATCTCAAGTCATAGTAATGGAAGCTTGTGAGATCATTTAGGATCTTTCTTTACATAGGATTTGAAATGTCGCCAACTAGTCCATGCAGTGTGACACGATGCTGAATTATGTGAGTTTCTGTTCTAAATTAAGGTTCCTGTTCTCTGATCTAAAGCAATCATGTGGAGAGCAGGTTATTTCAATGATGGAATAGAGAGTGCAAGAAGCAATTAGTGAAAAACTTACACAGAACACAACTGCAATTTATTCTATCAGAAATCATGCTAAGTAGGTCTCTATGAATTACAAATCACAGGAAATAGTAACACAAATTGCAGTCACACAGCACTATGAGCGGAGAAAGAGCTGGTGTTAATGCATAGCTTCTTTGGTGAATCTGCACAGAGTCTTTTCTCTTCCTCTCCCATCCCCTGTTATAATTGAATTTATGTGATGCATACACCCAGTTACAATCATAAATGGGCATGACAATCCCAGTATTGAGATGAATTTCATAATGACCCTGATTATCATTTCTATCAAGATCACTCAGCTACTTCTGACTTTAAGTTGGGATGCAATTCTAAATGCGAACCTTTACACCTCAATTGCTAGGTACACTCAAAAACATAAGACAGCTTCCTTAATCACATTATGATCAGAAGATCTCAGACTTAGTTCTCCAGGCCCCATAACTACACTTAAAATAAGGAGAGATGATAGGCATCATATACAATAAATGACCATCTCTAAAGCCTTCCTCCTATATATCATTGGAACAGTGCAGGAGAGGTTTCAGCCTTGTTAATTTTAAGATCTCTTACATTATATCTAGATCCAATAGTTCTTTAAACTATTTATTCTGCCAAATCACTAATTACAGAATACAACATTTATTTTTCATTCAGGTATGCATGGAATTTTACCATCATTAAGGATGTTATAGAATGGAATATTTTTGTACTTTTTCTAGTTTTATCATCAAGCACTCCCAGGTAAGATGTAACACAAGTCAGATTATGATATAGTTTCCTCTGCTCTACCCCCAAATTATACATTAACCCCAGCCCCTGAAGAACACCGTCACGGTACTAGTTGACATATACAACAACGCACACACAAATAATGGATGTTCATAAGTGATTAACGAGACTTTAATTAACTCTAGCGGACTGGACAAAGTTCACATGGTTTCTCAATGTCATCTGAACCTAAAGATTAAATAAAAAACGTAAAATATACTGGAATAAGAAAAAGCTGTTTGGCCTATCAAGCCTGCTCCTCTAACAGACTCCATATAAGCTACTTTATCTCGACTCCATTCCCACGTACCACATATTTCTGTTCCTGTTTGGAACTAAAAAGTGGCACAGGATTCAGCTACTACCTGGCTAATATCTATCCTGCTGGGCTGTCTACAAAGTTAAATCAACAACAGGAGCCTGGGCAGCAGCACGAGAGGAGCTGATAGCTACATCTTCCGCTCCCCCAACATGTGATATTTAAATGGCAATTTTCTCTCAGTTTTAAATTTGAGATACATTTTCAGTTTTTTAAGCTGTACTTTCTCCAACTAAGAGCAACTGAAAGATAAGGACAAAAGTGGTCTGAATTAATGGGCATAATTTTAATCCCCAAGAACAGGTGGGTGGGAAGTAAAAAATTTCAAATTTCAATCCCAACCCCAGCCCACCTGCTTCCGATTTTAAAGCAGGTGGGTCGGCAGGGCAGGCGAACAATCCAATCTCAGTCACTGAAATCTCAGCAAAGTCACAAATGACATCCTTTGCAGGTTTCAAGGTTGACCACTCCATCCTCCTCCAACGCCTCTCCACCGTCGTCCAGCTGGGTGGAACTGCCCTCACCTGGTTCCATTCTTATCTATCTAATCGTAGCCAGAGAATCACCTGCAGTGGCTTCTCTTCCCGCTCCTGCATCATTACTTCTGGTGTCCCCCAAGGATCTATCCTTGGCCCCCTCCTATTTCTCATCTACATGTTGCCCCTTGGCGACATCATCCAAAAACACAGCATCAGTTTCCACATTTACGCTGACGACACCCAGCTCTACCTCACCACCACTTCTCTCGACCACTCCACGGTCTCTAAATTGTTAGACTGCTTGTCCGACATCCAGTTCCAGATGAGCAGAAATTTTCTCCAATTAAATATTGGGAAGGCCGAAGCCATTGTTTTAAGTCTCTGCCACAAACTCCGTTCCCTCGCCACTAACTCCATCCCTCTCCCTAACATCTGTCTGAGGCTGAAGCAAACTGTTCGCAACCTTGATGTCATATTTGACCCTGAAATAAGCTTCTGAACACATATCCGCAGCATGACTAAGACCGCCAATTTCCATCTCCGTAACATCACCCGTCTCCGCCCTTGCCTCAGCTCATCTGCTGCTAAAACCCTCATCCATGCCTTTGTTACCTGTAGACTTGACTATTCCACGCACTCCTGGCTGGCCTTCCACATTCTACCCTACGTAATCTTGAGGTGACCCAAAACTTGGCTGATCGTGCCCTAACTCGCACCAAGTCCCAACTTGCACCAAGTCCCAATCACCCATCACCCTGTGCTCGCTGACCTACATTGGCTCCCGGTTGAGCAACGCCTCGATTTCAAAATTCTCATGCTTGTTTTCAAATCCCTCCATGGCCTCGCCCCTCCCTATCTCTGTAATCTCCTTCAGCCCCACAACCCCCCCAAAATATCTGCACTCCTCTAATTCTGTCCTCTTGAGCATCCCTGATTATAATTGCTCAACCATTGGTGGCGTGCCTTCTGTTGCCTAGGCCGTAAGCTCTGGAATTCCCTTCCTAAACCTCTCCACCTCTCTACCTCTCTTTCTTCCTTTAAGGTGCTCCTTAAAACCTATCTCTTTGACCTACCTGCCCTAATTTCTCCTTGCGTGGCTCATTGTGTCAAATTCTTTGTCTTATAATACGCCTTGGGACATTTTACTGTGTTAAAGGCGCTATATAAATACAAGTTGTTGTTGTTGTTTTAAGGAGGCTGCGTGCCTCCATTTTAACAATGAATTTTATTTTTAAGTAATGTCGGTTGGGTTTCCCAGGGCTCGGGAAACCCGACAGGTAAAAGGAGGCGAGATGGGCTGGATCCACAAGCTAAGTGCAGTTACAGCACTGCTTGTGGGTTAGGAGGAGCAGGAGTGTTTCCTCCAGGCCCAACAAGCAAATCTTTTTACAGACCCCACGATCAGCCGACCGACCCCCCCCCCCAATCCCCACAATTACCCCCCAACCTCAACCCCAATCTCCCCCCAACCTCCACGATCACCCTGACCTCCACGATCTTCCCCCCTCCCACATCCGGCGATCTCCCTCCCCATCCTGCCGTAATCTCACCCCCCCCCCCCCCACCCCCACCTGATTTTTCTGTCCTCTCCTCCCTCCTCTCTGCTTCCCGCCTGCAGCATTCTGCCACAGGCTTTGCCCCCAACAGACAGACAGCCAGTCAATCAGGCTGGCCATCGGGTGGGTAACCTCCAGGAAAAAATTAAAAGACATCTCGCTGTGAATTTCAGCAGGATGTCCGGAAAACCTTTACTTCCAGGTTTCCCATCTGGAAATCCTCCCCCACCCCGCTCTCTCCATGGCCTGAGTAATTGTCAGGGCCAATAAGTCTATAAAAATGTTAGAAATGTGAGTTTTAGACATAGCTCTGTTTATGGTAATCTCTTTTTTGGAAGCTTCGGCATAACTTTCAAAAATTGCAACCAATGTATATTTTCAACGAATCACCTTTCACCTGTTTTTCTCACACTGCAGACGTAGGGCTGAGATCAGAGGCCAATTTCCTCTGGAACAAATGGGAAAGGAGACAGGAAACAGCAGCTGTGTGCTCGGAGACACTCCTGGTGATTTATCATCCACAGTCACCCAGCACACACAGGAAAGATGTGATTGCACTAGAGAGGGTACAGAGGAGATTTGCGAGGATGTTGCCAGGACTGGAGAATTTTGTACAGACTGGGGCTGTTTTCTTTGGAACAGAAGAGGCTGAGGTTTAACTGAGGTGTATAAAATTATGAGGGGTCTAGATAGAGTGGATAGGAAGGACCAACTTCCCTTAGCAAAGAAGTCCATAACCAGGGGGCATAGATTAAAAAGGATTAGAGGGGAGTTGAAGAGAAATTTTTTCACCCAGAGGGTGGTGGGGGTCTGGAACTCACTGCCTGAAAGGATGGTAGAGGCAGAAACCCTCATCACATTTAAAAGTACTTGGATATGCACTTGAAGTGCCGTAACCTACAAGGCTACGGACCAAGAGCTGAAAAGTGGGATTCGGCTGGACAGCTCTTTTTCGGCCGGCACAGACACGATGGCCCAATGGCCTCCTTCTGTGCCATAAACCTCTTGGATTCTATGATTCACACTAATTCTGCCCCAAAATGAAAACGGAACAGAAGGAGGAAAGCATTTACATTGTCTAAAATGGTTTTTCTGATACTCAAGCTTGAAGGAATCCAAATTATTTTAACCGATTCAGACAGCTTTCCAACGTGGTGAAAAAGGGGACGCAACATATTCCAGTCATGTGGAGATCGCACCATCGTGCCCTTATGGAACATCACACACATTTTCTGATGAATGTGAATGTTGCCCAGTCATCTTGTTGCATTATGGGAAAAGAGGATCATCAGGTGTGGGTGGGTAATGAGGACAGAGAATGTTGACATTTTCAGTTGCCGATTCCAAGCCTGTCAAATGCAGCTGCAGAAGGAACAGTGACACAGAGGCACATAGTAGGAAAACAGAAGAACATGGAAGATATTTTAATTTATACAAAGTGAGAAAGATAGCAGTAATTACACAGATCAGAAAAACAGTACAAATTCCAGCAATCCAAAGGGTAGAATTTCAGTTTAGCTTTCAGTTATTGGCTTGGGCATCATTCAGGATTTAAAATGCACTAAGTGTTCACAAACCTGAAATGTTGTTGCCACTAAATGCAAGTGTTATTGAAAAGATTTCATATCAATGCAGCGAAATAAATTTAAACTGAATTGTTTCATGTCCAGTAATACTGACCATAGTGGGGGAGGGAATAAAGGAACTCCGCTAAATTAAAACATTTGCAGTGTAAACGTGCTCTATAAGAGAAAGGAGGAGCTGTATTCTGTCTGATGATGGCCTCTCTATCTCATACCTCAGCTCCACCTATTCTTTTCCCCTAGGATGTTTGAGGTAGTAATATTGATGTGAGAACACAGATTTGTTTTCTACTGACTTTGGCCACCCTTTATAACTTTCCCATAAACATCTTTGGGGAAACTATTTTGAATGTGAACATTGATCCTGTTACAATTGTGTGCCTGCCTTTCCACTTGAATTCAGTGGGAGCATGCTCTTGAAGTAGCCACTGTTGAATTACTTCTTTTTGACATAGTTGAATTGAAGCAATTGTAAAATATCAAAACTTGCCATTGCTCAATTGTGTGAAAAATCTGACCACAGATGTTACAAGTATTTTGAATACAAATTGAAGCAAAAACATGTTCTAACATGCAGGCACTGCACATGTAAATCCAAAGTTAATATTTCCACCACTGCATTGGCCATTGTCCTGCTCTGCATAGAGGGAGTAGTTCGAGAGAGAAGTCAAGTGCCACTGTTTCCTTTCCAATGTTCCAACAATATATTTGTATCTGCGGTTTCTGAAAACATGCTTCACTCCACACAACTGTGTTCTGGTTGAACCCACATCTGACGTGTACGCAATTTGTGAGAAAACTCTTCCCCAAATAACTTGCAACCGCACTTTCAAACTCCCAATACAACCTGTGCTGGGGAATGTATTAGAACCAGAAGAACCAGTTTGTGAAATTGTGCTTCTTGGGTACCACGTCAGCGTCTGACAATGGGAGTTAGACCTTCCTCTGTGGAACATCCAAACTTGTTACGTTAGGAAGGTCTATTTATTGGCGCTCAAGGAGTGGGGCAGGGGCCGAACTAATTGGCTACCCTACTGGTCAATCCACAGACACATAGATGTGAGAGGATCAGAAGTCAAGCTGATGTCTTTCTCGTCTTTCTCTCCAGCTAAGGATCAGATAAAGAAAGGACACATGAGCACATTATGTTTAGTTGTGAAGATCCGATGAGGGTGACAAAGGATGAGTTGATCCTCATTTAGACAGAATCAGAATTGGTCAGAAAAGTTATATTTAGCCTGCTAACAAGGTAAGTGTGGCATGTTTTGTTTTCCTGTTGCAAGAAGTGTTGGTGAATTACGTTGAAGGAAGGTGAGATTTACAATAAATGTTACTTTGTTCGCTCACTTATGCGCTGTAATATAAAGCAGCTCAATGATTTGTATCTGGCCTTGTCTCACTAAAGTCCATGTTTCAGAAGATTGGAGAAGTCCACGTGGCAACATGTGCAGGATTAGTCCAGTTCATATAACAAGCGGTTTGAACGACATAATCTCCAGAGGTCACACTATCTTATGAATTGTTATTCGACAGTAAGGGTAAACTTCTGATCACAAGGACAGAGATCCGCTTACGGGAGAGACAAGTGAGGCTGAACCTGAGCGAGTATCTAGTTTCAAACCAAAATCTGCAACGGTATCATCCACAGACAGCTTCCACATGTATGCTGATGACAAGCCAGGTGTACCTCTCCACCACCACTCGTGATCCCTCCACTGCTTCTGTGCTGTGAAACTGCTTGGCCCTGAATTTCCACAGAGCTGTTCCAATTTTCAGTGGGAGATCAGCAGAATCTCTGGAGAAGCAGCATTAAAAACCACTTTTAGTCATTTCTCCAGGAGTTCTGCTGATCTCTCACTGAAGTTGCCACAGGAGATGAGGAGAATCCCTATGGAAATTTAGGGTCTTTGTCTGAAATCCAGTCATGGATGAGTCTGTACTTCCACAAATTAAACACTGGGAAGACTAAAGCCATTGCCTTTATCGTACTCCACAAACTCCACTCCCTCACTCTCCCGAGCCACTGCCTCAGGCTGAACCTTGGCATCCTGTTCAACCCGGAGATGAGTTTACAACCACATACTCTTTCCACCAGAAAGATTGCCTGCCTGCACCTGCATAACATCACCCGCTTCTGGCCCTACCTCAGCCTATCAGCTACTGAAACCCTCATCCATGTCTTTGCTACCTGCACTATTCTAATGCTCTCTCTGCCAGTCTCCCATCCTCCAATCACCAATCGCCATGAACTGCAGCTCATCCAAAACTCTGTTGACCATTTCATACCCCAGCCCAAGTCCTGCTTGCCCATCACCCTTGTCCTCGCTGAAATATGTTGGCTTCGTTCCTTAACGTCTCAAATTTAAATTTTTGGCGCCATCTTTAAATCACTCCTCCCTATCTCCAACCTGCCCCCCGAACTCTTGTTCTTCTCACTCCATCCTCTTGTGCATCCCTTCCCCTCCCTTCACCCCACCATTGGTGACTATGCCTTTCAACTGGCTAGGTCTTATTCCCTGGAAATCCCTCTCTAAACCCTTAACTCTCCACCTCCCTCCCCTGCTTTAAGACCCTCGATAAAACTCATCTCTTTGACCAAGGTCTTGGTCATCCTTCCTAATTTCTCCTTCTTTGACATGGTGTCTGTTTCCTGACAACTCTGAAATGCCTTGGATCATTTTTCTACATTAAGTGCATTATATAAATGCAAGTTGTTGCTCACATCAAGAGGTGAAAACTAACTGAGCAAACAAAGATGAAATTAGATCCTTTCTCCACATTCTTCAGTGCAGTAAGTGAGGAGAAATCTAAAAATGTAACGTATATATGTGCACATGCAGCGCCTGCCGACATTAAAACAAAGTAAAATAAAATGTTCAGCAGGGACACACTGCAACTACATAGTAGCTACCCCATAGACAAATAGAAACATTACCTTCAAATTGGGGAACAAGAATTATTCATCAAAAGGAAATGAAAGGATCAATTTGAGTATTTTACATCATCTCACAAAATTATATGAAAACCACCCATGATGCGCTTTAATTGGCAAAGTGACATTCGTCACACTGAACTGCCTCACGCACTGTTATTTTTCTCTGTGCTGGGTTTAAACATTACCTTCCACAGCTAAAGTAAAATGTCGCAAAAATAAGATGCCCAATATAGTTTTAATTTATGGAATAAAATGAAAGTTATGTGGCAATCCAGCTTCACAGAGTTTCACCCAGATTGGTTTCCCCATTACCCTCCACTGTATTTAAAAAAAAAATCTAGTACAGTATGATTTTCTTGATATACCCTCTTACAAAAGAATAATCTGACCTTTGCACAGCAACTGGAGTGCCAGATGTCCTCCATAAATGGTTGCCTTCCAGCAAGATCAGCTTTAATAACAGATTGCAGATTTATACTACTGCTCCAATTACAATTTCCAGGACAATTTTTTCTGCATATTCATAGAGAACCCTTGTACTATGTCACCGCAGTTAACAATACTTTCATTCACTGAGGCAATGGGGAAAATAAATCAACAGGAAAACCTTTCATTGCAATATTCACGACATAATATCCAATTAATAAACTCCTTCCTACTAATTACTATAGCTTTCAAGAGACATGCTCCTGAAAGATGCCTAAGTAGCTTTCACCTCAAAAACTCAGTTGATCCACAATTAATAATATTGTGACAGGTGTTTTATTTTGTCTTGTATAAATGTAGCAAATTCAATGCTCATAACTCTGGCTATTATCTTAACAAGCTTTCAATTTGAGTGACCATTTCAAGAACCCAAGTTTAATTCTACTGGGAACAAGAGAAACAGGGGAGTTGACAAAATGAATCTCCAGATCTCTTATCATACTCTCAACTACACCAGCTGTTGACCTGGATAATAATGGTAGCTGCCCTCAGCAAACTAATTAGCAGCTCCCAATTTTTCTTTCCCCATCAAATATGCCCTGCTCAGCATACTCTGTGTTTTCAATTCACTGAAGGCCATGACTGTATCAGCTGTGCAGAACTGCAGTTTCCCTCCCTATTTCCTACAATATGTGACAAGCAGGGTTGTTCAAATTCTATTGTGAGAAATACAATTTGATCTCTTTGGTACAATATTTTCTACATCAGTTTAAAATGAATACATAATTGATGACACAGTGAGTGTTTTGGAGTCGCAGCTGCCAGGGTCAGTGATGCACAGGTTCAACTTGCTCAGTATGTGGAAGGTTCAGACATTTGATGCATTCACTGGTAATAACATCCCAAATCTTTCATGATGCTACCCCCTTGCCAAATAGTATTCTTATAGTGAAAGTTCTACAGGCATGCAGTCAGGGTTTTCTGTGTGCAAGGACTGCTTGGGTGTTTCTTCTCCTGGCTGCCTTTTCTGAATAATTAAAAGTATATTGAGAGCCAGAGTAAATGATTCATTCAGTCTTGTGTTGTGCAACAGTGCCCTAATATGCCAGTATTGGCAGGGAGTGATTCTTTCACACCGTGCTCAACTTCAGCCCCTGTGAGCAAAGAGTATCACTGACACCATCTGTGGGAAAGTTTGTAGAGGCAGAGAAAATGCATTGATATGTTGGAGACTTTGCATAAACGGGTACTTTTAAAAAACGATAAGAAGAAAAACTACGCATGCTGGAAATCCAATATAAAACAAAGAAAGTGCTAGAAATGGACAGCAGGTCAATAAGAATCTAAGACAGGTTAATGTTTCAGTAGGAACCATTCAGTAGCTAGGTCATAACTAAAAATGTTGAGTACCAATGAAGGGTTTCACTCCAAAATGTTAACCAGCATTTCATTTCCAGATATTAACTGATCTGTCAGGTTCAAGCCACACCTTAAGCATATAACCTAGGCCGACACGTCATGGCAGTACTGAGGAAGTACTGCAATGTCCGAGCAGCCATCTTTTAGATGAGGTGTCTGTAGTGTATGTACCTTGAAGAAGGAACTATATTCTGCAGCCCCTGTATACTGCAGTACCAGTAGTGACCACCCCTGTATATAAGCCTGTGTAGTAACTTTGTATAGTAGTTCCAGTTTTGTCTCCATTCAGTAAACACCTGTTATAACCAACTTCTGCAGTCCGTGTCTCAATTACACACGGACATTACATTGGCGACGAACAGATCCGAACTTACCTACAGTTCTGCACCACCTCACGGGGATCCATCCCTGAAGCGAAGTTATTAGAGGTCGAAGCCAGAAGGAAGAAATCCAAAAAGAACAACAACAAAAAAACAGAAGAAATGGGCGTCGACCGTGGGCAACTGCCCTCTGATTCATCGAATTCGAAGATTTGCAGGAGAGGCTGTCGAGAGCTGGGTTTGGTTCTCCAGTCTATGGTGTTCCAGCTAATCGGGCTGGTGGCAGGTAGTACACTGATCCTTCCTGGGCTGCGGCGGGCTAGAGCTCGATCGGGTGGCTTTTCAACGGGGCCGAGCAGCATTGTCGGGAAGAGGAGAGAGAGAGAGGATGGAGCACACAGGGCGCAGCCGGTGCTACGAAGCCGGGCAGCGTACAGACTCGAGAAGAGGGAGGGAAGTGTCCCATAGGGTCTGCGCTGATGAGGGGAACAGTAATTAAAATAAAAGAAAAAGAAATTAGAAGCGCAGAAAGCCGCGAGGAGCTGCAGTTGCCACGGGGACCGCGGAGAGCGGCGTTGGCAGCAGCGCGGGGGGAAGCGTGCGAAGACCATAGGGCATCGCCATCAAGGCATAAAAACGCCAGCAACAGCGCTGGCAGCAGCGGAAAAGGCAGAAAGCGCGGGAGGTGCCATTTTGTTCAATCGGGGAAGAAGGCAAAGCGCGGGAGGCGCCATCTTAGATCTCCAAGATGCCGAAGACTGGCAATATCACTGCCTTCGATAATGCAATAGAAGACTGGACCACGTATGTGGAAAGAGTCGAAGTATATTGCAAGGCAAATGAAGTAGCTGATGAGAAAAACGCATCAGTACTACTAAACTTAATGGGCGCAAGAACGTACGGCCTATTGCGGAACCTGATCACTCCAGTCAAACCGATGGAGAAGAGTTTTAACGAAATTGTTGATATCCTACAGGAACACCTAAATCCTACACCGCTGCTGATAGCAGAAAGATTTAAATTCCACAAGAGAAATCAGCATAAAGATGAGAGCAATGCTGATTACCTTACGGAACTACGCAAGCTATCAAAGCACTGCCAGTTCGGAGCAGGACTGTCAGATACCCCACGGGACAAATTTGTCTGTGGACTCCTGAGTGAAGGAACCCAGAACAGGTTACTCTCAGAGAAAGAGTTGACGCTAGATAAGGCTTTCAGCGTGGCAGTATCATACGAAGCAGCAGCAAGGGGAGCTGCAGAAATACAGCAAAAGCCACAGGAATACGGCACCCATGAAATGACGTGGGGATTGGAAAAATGTTATAGCTGCGGCAGAACAACCCATGACCAGAAGGACTGCTGGTCCAAGGACAAAACATGCGGGCAATGCGGAAAGATGGGACACATTGCACGAGTTTGCAGGTCCGGGAAGAAGACTAACGACAACAAAAAGACTACTAAGGAAAAGTACAGGAAAGTACAAAAGATGACGGACAGTAGTTCCGAAGACCAGAAGAGCGATAGTGAATCCGGGAACAAGAGACTAAGCTGTCTCAAACTACACAACGTAATCGCAAAAGAGGATCACCGAACCATTTGGGTCACCCTCACGATAGCAGGGTCCCAAGTCAAAATGGAACTGGATACAGGATCAGCCCTGACCGTCATGAATCGACGAGACTACGAGCGGCTATTCTCACACATACCCTTGAAAGACACATCCATTGTCTTGAAGACATATACGGGGCAGAAAGTATACCCTAGAGGGAAAATAAGGGTGCCTGTCGAATACAATGGCGAGGAAATACAGAAATTGTATCTGTACATACTTCAAGATAGGTCAACCAGTTTTGGCCCGGGACTACCGCACAGAGAAATGGCAGCCAGGAACGATCTGCACACGGCAAGGACCTCTAATGTATACCGTGGACGTTGGAGAGAGCATTGTAAGACGCCATGCTGACCAGATTCTAGAGTCACTGGAAAACGTCAAATCTACACCACGATCCTATACACCTGGTGATGAAACCGAAGTACCAATTGCATCTACCTCAGAATCGGTGATATTGGAAGCAGACGAACCAAACAACGACGTTGATCCCGAATCAACTTTGCCAGAAGAACCTGATACCCCAAAGAGGCGTTATCCGGACAGAATCAGGAAGCCTCCTCAAAGACTGAATTTATAATTGATTAACTTCAGCTGATGTATATAGCAACTGTAATTGTAAATATGTTATTTAATTATTAATCGAATGTTATATACTGTTTAGCTAAAAGGGGAGGAATTGTAGTGTATGTACCTTGAAGAAGGAACTATATTCTGCAGCCCCTGTATACTGCAGTACCAGTAGTGACCACCCCTGTATATAAGCCTGTGTAGTAACTTTGCATAGTAGTTCCAGTTTTGTCTCCATTCAGTAAACACCTGTTATAACCAACTTCTGCAGTCCGTGTCTCAATTACACACGGACATTACAGTGTCTGCTTGCTTAAACGATCCCATGGCACTATTCAAAAAAGAGCATGGCCGTTCTTTCAGTAGCCAATCCAACATTTGTCCCTCAACTACCACCACCAGAAACAGATCAACTGGTCATTTATTTCATTACTCTTTGTGGGGCCTTGCTGTGTCCAAATTGGTTGCCTTCTTTGCCTGCAAAACAGTGACTGCACTTCAAAGGTAATCCATTGGCTTTGAAGTGTATTAGGATGTCCGAACGATATCAACGGCACAATATAAATTCAAGCTTATTCTTTCTTTGGATTTCCTTGTTTTTTCTTCATTGTTAAAAATGAGCTGTTCTGTTCAATTCTGCCTGAAATCTGAATTAATTGAAAGCCTTGTCTGCAGCCTTTGTACTTTTGATGCTGTCCTCACCTGCAGGTTATTATTCATTTTTATATATTAACAGTGAGATGTCTTGACATTTAATAAAAAAAATAATCAGACCAGGTTCCCATTAAGCATGTGGTGATATTAGTCAGATTAACATCGTTCAGCCACAACGCAACAGGGATCAGATATTCCCTTAACGAAATCAAACACCTTCATTAGAGAGTAGGGTAATTAATTGCTGCCAGGGAGGTCAGAAGCGTCTCTTTGACAGAGTTGTTTTTCACTATTCTGAATGGAAACATTCAAAGAGCAGTTTCCTGAAAGGTTGTTGTTCTGGAAACTACACACTGCTTTGCTTGTCTTTGTTCTGACACTCTGCCAAATTGAATACAGGTGCAGGCTTTTAAAAAATCTTGTATGCATACCATACATTGAACATTAGTTAATTGTTCAATTACTAAAGGTGTCCATGTTAAGACGAGCGACAGTGTTGGGTTTTGAAACAGACATATAAATGTTTTAATGAATGTCGACTAGAATATAAAAAATATATAAATAAGCATGTAAAACTTTGCGTTCTCGAAAAATATGCAGGTTTGGATATTGTATTACTAGAATGACAACCAGCCACATTGTCCTGTTCAGCAATTATATTCCAAATGGAAGAATTCCATTGAGTTGGAGGAAAATGTAGGATTGCCTGGTTTAAATTCAATTTTTTTTCAGCAGAGCTACCAGAATTTCAAGTTTTGACAATTTTAATCTATGAGTTTGAAACAAAGTGCTTTTTCAGTGATATTTTGCTTTCCAATCCTTGGTGTAATGAAGTAATATTGTTGTATTCATAAAAACCAAAAGCATTGTCGGTCGTTGCACTAATATTTCTTGTGAAGTTTGGCAACGCATAGCTGACTCTGATCGAGATATTTTGAATTAAGGAAGTTCATTTCAGTCCTTCATGTAAAAGAAAAGGCTTGTTATTTATATAGCGCCTTTTACGACCTCAGGATTTCCCATAGCACTTCATAGCTGATGAATTACCTTTTTGAAGTGTGGTCACTGTTACATAGATTAAAATGAAGCCCGCCAAAAAATGGAGTCACCCAAGACCTCACTAACAATGTGTGGAGCAGAAGACTGCTGTTTGTTATATTTTGTGGCATCAATTAATCTTTAAATCTCTACTCACTACTTTGACCAATTAGCTATCGAAATAAATGCAAATCAATAAATCCAGAGCTATTTTAAATAATCAATCCAATAATAAGCATAACACTTTTCAAGTAAAACATCCTTTTTTTTAAAGAATTAAATGCTATGCCAATAGCAGCTCCAGTAATAAAATATGAACAGGATGGAGCGGGTTAAAAGAAAAACTGCCTGAGAAAGATCTGCTTGACTTGATTCTATTTTTAAAGAGTAACATAGATTTATACACCAAGACTTATACATAGCCCTCTGCTGACTTGAAATTAGTTCAATGCCAGAAAATCCATCCAGCACAAAGTGACCCTTCACTCTGTCACAATGAACATTTGTTCTCCTTGTAAAAACTTCATATATAGCAAACGTTAGTAACTGGAGGTGGCTCCATTATCATTAGGATAACAACACTAATATGTCTGACAAATATATGAACTGTTAACTTTTGACCAAATCCAGCTCTATTTTGGATTCAGATGCCGCATATGGTCAACTGGGGTAAGTGCAGCCTCTGTGATTTATTTTTAGCACGCGAGTAAAGGTTCTAAAAACCTTACACTGCACTGTGGGAAGCTGCTACAGGGATCCGAATGAGAAGTGTGCATTCAGGCTACCTTTAAGGACGGCACACTAAAGAGCTACTCAAATACCCTGCAATGATGTTGTGACATCAGTTACTGCCTCCGCACAACCAAATATGCAAATGCAGTAAATTTAAAAAAGGCAAAGCCTTACAAAATCTCTGCTGCAGTGCAAAAGCTATCATTGCAGCAAACAAACAGTGAAAGCACTGTGTACAGCTTTTACAGCAGATTGTTCCAGGAATGAAGGCTGCCTGAGCGACTCCTTAATATGGCAACAATGCCTGATTCAAAGTCATCAGCGTGATAGATTTCAGTGGCTTGGGCTCCAACACTGAATTCACTCTGCAGGTTGTAAACATGCAGCCACCATCTTAGTAACCTATTGAAAAAGGACTGTTAGCACTTACTGGGGTCGATTTTCACTTCATTTGTCTGGTGTTAACAGCGCGGCGAAAGCCTCAAAATAGGGTCGGTAACCTTACCGTCGTGTTAAGGCTGATGATGTAGCTGGCGTCATACCGAAAGGGGCCTAACGCCAGGTGTCCAAAGCGCCGCCCTTTTGATATGCAAAGCAGGGTCATATGATGGCAGTAGGATCCCAATTACCATACTGGTTGGGACTGGTCGGAGTCTGTGTCAGTTCCATTGGCGCTGAAGAGGCCCAGCAAAGGTAAGTTTGGAAATATTTTGGGGTTCCCAGAGGAACAGGAATGCTCCTCCGGGCTCCGCAAAAATAATCTGGACAACTGACACCCGGGATCCTCCCGCTACGATTGCAACCCATCCCGAACTTACCTTGCAGGAGGCTGGAGCAGCCAATATTGGTAGGCCCTAGCGAGCTGCGTTGGCACCCGCAGTCTAAAAGACTAAAAGTCGGTCACCTCAATGTCAAAATCAACCCCACTGTTTCGATGTAAGACTGCTTTTGTATCCCACCAGTTTAGTGTTATTAGAATACAATTAGTCCTTACACACACATCTCTTAGGGATGTCCTTTATAACAGAACAGAAAAGGGTAAAGAAAGGATTTCTCAAAACAGAAAGATGCTACAGGAAACTTTCGATTAACCGGCCCCTAAATAACCGGAACGCTCTATCCACCGGCAAAATTCAGGAGTCGGTTCAGATAACTTTTATTACTTGTATTACTTTTTTTACTCCATTTGTTGCTGTGCAAGGGTGTAGCTGAAGCCTAAGCTACAGAGACGCTTGCAACTTGTGCTGATTGTTTTGAAGCTGTGGGTTTGTTGCTTTATACGGCGCTCTGAGCTCCATATCTTTTACTATAGCGTTCGGTTATCCGGAATTGTTGATGAACCGGCATCACGTCGGTCCCGTCCGTGCCGGATACCAGAAAGTTTCCTGTACCTTCAAATTTTGCAGATAATAACTTTTCCAAAGATCCAATTTAATCAATACAATTTTTCAATTTTGTGACTCATACTTTAAGGTGAGCTATCTTAAGATTTAATTTAAATAGAAAAAGAGGGAGGGACACCACTTGGAAAATACCATGGCTTTATGTTAGCAACAAACCTTTTGCATTCATTAACAAGGAATTGTTTGACCACACATTTGTATTTTGAGAGGTTAGCAATTATAAAAATATATTTAAGTTACTGCTTAAGTTTTTTGAACATTTTGAAAGACTATAAGTTATTCTATACTTTCACTTGGTTCAACACATCTTGAAATATGCTCATCTCGGAATGGCTTGGTGCATGAATTATATAGAAAGACACAATAACAGTAGGAAACACAAAGTGCCACCCTGTTTAAAATTCCCATCTTTTGTCTGTACTGCTCTACGCTTTTGTGTCTCCACTTTATCAGTTTGACCTTCAGCCGGCCCTCATTAATCATACTTGGCTTTCTTTACCTGAATCTTCTGATGGCAGCTGCTCTTGGCTTTCCTTTTCAGTAGCAGTGGGAGAGATCTGCGGAGGGACTTTGACAGGTGTTGTCTCTTCAGGTGTCTCAAACGCTCCTTCTGAGTCTGAGCTCCTAAAACAAAATGAACACGTCCTGTGAAAAGTCCATCCAATTCCATTGAGATTATAACCCCATTAGTTTTGAATCTCTTACTCTTCCATAACACCAAAAGAACTTGCCTAGCTCCAGTTATTTTCTGCATGAACTGGAGACTATAGTCTCCTCCACCACACACAGTAGACCATGTCCATCGAGCCCATTGTACTGGAGACAGAACATGCCACGGACTAAAAGCCATTTCTTTCCTAATGCTGTCTACAAGATAGGCTGTAGTTTAGTTCAAAGCAAGAGAGAAACTAAGGAACTCCTGTTCAGTTGAGTGAATGTAAGTCACTGCAGGCTGGGCATCCTTTATGCTCCCAGCAACTGACGTTCTTTCAAAATCTCCTTGTATGGCATAAAGTAGCTGCCTTTACACTCGATTCCATCAGTCGTTCTCCATTCACAGTGTGAACCCACTGCTGGCACTGCATAGGCTGATTCAGAAGGACTTCAGTGTTGTATCTGACGGCAGCAGCCATTTGATTGACCAGATCCGATTCTGTTATTTTCACTGAATTTCAATGAGATCTCAAACCCCAATCTCGCTTTCACAGCACCACTGCTTGGAGCGTACCACTAGCATGGAGGTATTCTGTTACCAGAAACACCGACACATGCAAAGAGATCCTCTATCCACTGCACCAGCATAACCCCTTCTTTCTATTGCACTAAACCCCTGTGTTATTGAGTGTCTTAATGGTTATGTTTCAAGGATAAGAATAGATTTAATAAATTAATTCTTCACTCTCGCTGAACTTCGCTATTCAGCAGATTTTTTTAAAATTGATCTAAACAGTAGGAAATTGTAACGGAGAAAATGGAGTTAAAATTTCAGCTGTTGGCAATAAGTCTATAATTGCAGTGGCTCTAAAATGATAACATAAGGTGATTGGCAAGATAGTGGCACCAGGATGTGTCAATCAAGTATCTCCTAGACTAATGAGGGCATACAATTTCTCATAAGTGATTACCAATTTTCCACAACATTTTGAGATATCAGAGTTTCACAGTAAAATGTAAGTAAGAATAGGAACAGGAGTAGGCCATTCAGCCCTCAAGCCTGTTCCACCATCCAATTAGATCATGGCTGATCTATATCTTAACTCCATCCACCTGCCTTGGTTCTGTACCCCTTAATACCCTTGCCCAACAAAATTAAGAATTTTCTCTACATTTTTCTAAATTTAAAATGTCACCCCCTGCATCCATATTCTTAGTTGAGAGTCAGGTCAGAAATCATCCTTGCATATCTCTAGGGAGGAAGTCTATTCTCGTCCATAGCTCCTTCACTGGGAAAAGTTCTTACGTAAATCTGGGAAGAAATCCATCTCCAGTTTCCTTCCGCCCAAGGATAAATGTATTTTGTGACTTTGGAGCCCCATAATTTCTTCAATACCTGGTTATAATGGCAGCTCTCCAAAAATTTTTGAAGCTTGGTATGATTTGGCTAATTGTGAGAGTAAGAATTCTATTTTCTTTCTCGTCAATGCATGGTTTGAGGGGATCAAATCCAACCAAACCAAAGAACTGAATCTGACTGACCAGAGATCCTGTGGTCCTACATTTGTGATCAGATGTTTCTGTATAATGTACAGGCTTCCCTTGTATGTGTATGATAATTTTCCTATTTAATCTCAAAATGGAAACAGTAGTACCCTATTGTTAAATCAAATTTCACAGCAATCTTTTAACGACATCCAAAATCTGCTATCATTTGGCTTGTGTCCAGTATGCGCGGTGTCAAGTTAGATTTTGGAAAGCCACTTGGGAACAAGACAAACAACAAAAGAAGCCCAACATCTTGTTGCTTTAGCTTGTTATACACTCATCCTTCCTGCAGTAGACTTGTATACATTTTCCCTGTAAAATACAGAAACCCTGTGGACATGGGAAAGCATTATAGTCTTCAGAAATGGTGTCCCAAAGACAGGAAATAAAGATGCCTTTCTTCTGCTACCATACCACTAAGTAAAATACAAACACACGTCCCTACAGCAGAGGAATTTTAAAAATCCCTCTGTAGCTCTAAAACACTGATGGCAGCACTTGACCACCAGCTGTTACAGCAGTGAGAAGATTCTGCGGATGTGCGCCATTGCTTAAAACAGAAAGACGGGCCCAAACTCAGTGATGGGAGTTGAGTAAAATTCCTGCATTTGGAAACGAACCCTGAATTGCCAAATTTGGGTCACTAATGCACCAAGTACTGCAGTATTTAAACAGCATTGTGAACAGACAGCTGTGGTTACACTGCCTGCGTGCATTGCTGTCAAGTGGGGGAGGGCAAAACTACGCACATACGTTCACACATTTCATCCACTGAGCAGTGACCATCAGCCTTTGACTGCCAGTGACATTTTTAATACTGGAAAAGAGCTGACAAGACATTCCTTCTCGTGATCAGGTTTTCAAACTGACTGTCAGTTCAGTGAGCTGACAGTTTAAAAAAAAGTGATGTACTACGCTAATAGCACAAGACTACCCTTTTCAGCTAAGCTCACTGCCACATCAAAAGCACCAATGTTATACAAGTAGGTATACTGCAAAAGATCATAGCATGCTAATACCAAATATGCAGGGCATTACATTTCAGTGCTGGTGCACAGTTGAAATATGTAGCAGCAAGTAATTTGGGTGGTAAAATTGGCAATCTGGACAACAAAGTATTCACCTAACCAAAGCAAACAGTTAAAATTATTAAGTTAAGACATCCATCTCCAGTTTCCTTCCTCCCAAAAATAAATGTATTTTGAGACTTTGGAGCTGCATCATTTCTCGAATACTCAGTGATAATGGCAGCTCTCCAAAATGTAAACTCTTTAATGTGGTTATGAGTTCTGAAGCTTGTTACAATTTGGCTAATTGTGGGAGAAAGAATTCTATTTTCTTTATTGCCAATGTATGGTTTAGGGGGCCCAAAATTTAAGTACTTCAGTCAAACCAATAACTTAATCTGACAGGCCAGAAATTCTGTGGTCCCACATTTGTGATCAGGTTTTCTTGTATAATGTGCAGTTTCCCCCTGTAAATTTGTGATTATTTTCCTATTTTTTCTCAAAATAGAAACAGTGTGATTATATTACCCTACTGTTGAATAACATTTCACACCAATCTTGTAACTGCATCCAAAGATTGCTATCATTTGACGTGTGTCCAGAATGCATGTGGATAGAGAAATTATGCTGAATTATCAATTTCTATTGAACAGAAATTTTCATTTACAATGGCTGTATCAAAGATTAATATAATACTAGAAAACAGGGTAGCAGAACATCAAGGCTGCAGCTTGAGATAATTGTGTTATTAACACATATGCATGCAACACTAGAAGAACTGGTCTGGAACAAATATGGTTAATTATTTGTCTAAAGTTGAATTGTTGGCTACATTACACTGCACAGCTAATGGAAGATTTGCGACTATAGATTTGAAGTGCATGTTATCTGATGTAATACCTCATTATTATAAATGGACTTACAAAAGGCCTTCGATAAGGTACCGCATAATAGACTCATGACTAAGGTCAGAGCATGTGGAGTCAGGGGACAAGTAGCAGAATGGATAGCAAACTGGCTACAAAACAGAAAACAGAGAGTAGGGGTTAAAGGTAGTTACTCAGAATGGCAGAAGGTGGGAAGTGGTGTTCCACAGCGATTGGTGCTGGGACCACTATTGTTCACCATTTCTATAAATGATCTCGACTTGGGAATCGGAAGTACAAACACAAAATTTGCAACTGGCACCACATTGTAGGGTACAGTTAACACTGAGGAAGACTGCCACAAAATACAAGAACACATTTATAAATTTGCAGAATGGGTGTGTAAATGGCAAATGAATTTCAATAAGGAGGTTACCCACCCCTTGGAAAATAAGTCTAAATGGGATAGAAGTGCAAAGGAATGTAAGGGTGCAGATTCACAAATCATTAAAAGTAGCATTGCAGATTAACAAATCCATAAAAAGTGTAAACAAGGCACTGGGGTTAATTTCTAGAAGGATAGAATTCAAAAGCAGTGAACTTATATAGAACCGTGGTTAGACCACACTTGGAGTACTATGCACAGTTCTGGTCTCCGTATTACAAAAAGGATATAGAAGCACTGGAGAAAGTGGAAAAATAGATTTACAAGGATGATACCAGAACTGAGCGGGTGCAACTATCAGGAAAGACAGAACAGGCTGGAGTTCTTTTCTCTAGAAAAGAGAAGACTGAGAGGTGACCAGATAGAGGTCTTTAAAATTACGAAGACATAGATGTAGAGAAGATGTTTCCACTTGTGGGGAAGTCCAAAACTAGGGGCCATCAATATAAGATAGTCACTAATAAATCAAATAAGGAATTCAGGACAAACTTCTTTACTCAGAGTGGTGACAATGTGGAACTCGCTACTGCATGGAGTGGTTGAGGTGAATAGCATAGATGAATTTAAGGGAAGATTAGTACATGAGGGAGAAAGGAACAGAAGGATATGTTGATAGGGTGAGATGTCGTAGGGTGGGAGGAGGCGCGTGTGGAGCAGAAACACCGACACAGACCTGTTGGGCCAAAAGGCCTCATTCGGTGTTGCAAATTCTATGGATGTTAGATCCGTGTACCTTGATGTTGTGTCCTTCAATAATTAGACAAGAGACTGCAGGGAACGATCAACAGGTGTTTACGGAATGAGGGTTATTCTAGAACTATCTTTACAGATCCCTACTCAGGGTTTATATACAGGTGTGGTCACTGCCGGTACTACAGTATACAGGAGCTGTAAAAAGTAGTTCTCCCCTTAAAGGTACATACATTACAATTCCTCCCCTTTTAGATTAACAGTACCATAACACTCATTTAACAATTAAATATCAAACTAATTACAATTAACACTTTTAACATGCAACATTAACTGAAAATAGTCTATTTATAAATTCAGTCTTTGGGGAGGCTTCCTGATCCTTTCTGGATAGCGCCTTTCCCGAGTGTCTTGCTCTTGGTGCGGAGGCGATTCTAGCCCCCTGTCGTCGGTTGGTTCATCAGCTTCCGATGCTACTGTTTCTGGGGTAGATGCTACCTGTACGTCAGGTTCCTCATCAGGTACGTAAGGCCGAGACATGGGGTTGACTCGTTCCTGTGACTCTAGGATCTGGTCAGCATGGCATCTCACAATGTTCTCCCCAACATCCACTGTGTACATTAGTGGCCCCTGCCGTGTGCATATCATTCCTGGTTGCCATTTCTCTGTTCGGTAGTCGCGGGCCAAGACTGGTTGCCCTACATTGAAGCTCCTTGTCGGCTTCTCATTGATGTGCTGGAATTGCTTATTCTCAACATCTCTTCATACATTTGGTCTGAGCAAATCCAGACGAGATCTCAACCTTCGGTTAAAGAACATCATGGCCGGGGCCTGGTTGGTGACTGCATGTGTCGCATTTCTGTAAGCTAACAGGAAATTGTCCACCTTATGCTGCAGTGGAATGTTGTCATCGCACATGGCCTTTACTGCTTTTTGAAAGGTTTGTACGAACCTCTCAGACAATCCATTTGTGGCTGGATGATACGGGGCGGATGTGTAATGCCTCACCCCATTCCTTTTCATAAATCTTCGAAACTCTTCGGACACAAACTGTGGTCCGTTATCAGAGCAAATCTGCTCTGGCAAGCCGTTCCTGGCAAAAATGGTCCGTAGGACTGCAATAGTTTTCTCCGTGGTGGTGGAGGACATTTTGATCACCTCAGGCCATTTCGAGTGCGCATCCACGGCTATTAAAAACATTGAGTCCATGAATGGACCAGCAAAATCAATATGCACCCGTTGTCATGGAGATGAGGGCCACTCCCATGGGTGTAGAGGGGCATGTGGTGGTGCATTTTGGACCTTCTGGCATCCTGAGCAGCTCTTTGTCAGGTCCTCGATTTGCTGATCGATCCCCGGCCACCACACATAAGCCCTAGCAAGGCTTTTCATTTTCACCCCTCCCAGATGACCTTCGTGAAGCTCATTGAGCACTCTCTCCCTTAGCTTGGGTGGAATTACCACTCGGGATCCACACATCAAGGTCCCCTGGCATACTGACAGCTGTTCTCTTCTGGATGAGAATGCTGGCAACAGTGAGTCACCATGTGCTGGCCATCCCTTCACCGTCAAATCATATACCCGAGACAGTGTCGGGTCATTTCGGGTCTCCTTCTCTATACCAGCGTTAGTTACTGGCAAGCATTCAATTATAGTCGAATGAAATATTTCGACAGGATCCACTGCTGGTGCTTCCTCCGCAGTAGGCAGTGGCAGACGTGATAGCCCATCAGCGTTTCCATGCTGTTTCGTGCCCTTATACTCGATTTCATATTGGTGCACCCCCAGAAAAAGGGACCATCTTTGTAGCCGTTGCGCAGTCATCACCGGAACACCCTTCTTTGGATTAAAGATGGAGACAAGTGGTTGGTGGTCAGTCAGCAAGGTGAAATTCTGCCCGTGCAGATAGTGATTGAACTTTTTCACTCCCCACACTAGGCTGAGGGCCTCCCTGTCAATCTGGGCGTAGTTACGCTCGGCTGAGGTTAGTGACCGAGATGCAAAGGCTACTGGCCTCTCCGAGCCGTCCGGGAATTTGTGCGACAGCACCGCTCCAATGCCATAGGGTGATGCATCACACGCCAACCGAATTGGTAGTGCTGGGTTGAAATGAGCCAACATCTCTTTTGATGTGATCAATGCTTTGCTCTTCTGGAAAGCTCGTTTACATTCGTCACTCCACTTCCATGGTACCCCCGTTTGCAGCAGGGTGTTCAGTGGGTGTAGTACGGTAGACAAATTCGGCAAGAACTTATGGTAGTAGTTCACCAGCCCGAGGAACGACCTCAGTTGTGACACATTTTCCGGTGCTGGAGCCTTGACTACTGCCTCAATCTTTTCAGGGGACTTATGTAACCCCTCTTTATCAATAACGTGGCCACAATAGGAGATCTGCTTCTGGAAAAACTCGCATTTGTGGCGATTAGCTCGGAGCCCATATTCCTTCAATCTAGTGAGCACCTGCTCCAGGTTGGCGAGGTGATCACTGTCATTTTCGCCCGTGACCAGGATGTTATCCAAATAACACTGGGTCCCTGGAATCCCTTGCAGGACTTGTTCCATTGCCCTTTGCCAAATAGCTGGAGCTGATGCTACCCCGAACACCAGCCAGTTGTATTGGTAGAGACCTTTGTGAGTGTTGATCGTGAGGTACTGTTTCGAGGCTTCTTCTACCTCCATTTGCAGGTACGCCTGGGCCAGATCAATCTTAGTGAAGCGTTTCCCTCCAGATAGCGAGGCAAAAATATCTTCAATCCGCGGAAGCGGATATTGTGCAGTGTGAAGGACTGGGTTCACTGTCACCTTAAAGTCCCCACAGATGCGAACCTTCTTTGGTTCCCCAGGCGTATTACTCAACGACCTCTTCATTACAGGAACGATGGGTATAGCCCACTCGCTCCAGTCCACTTTGGACAGTACTCCTGAACGTTCCAAACCTTCCAGCTCTGCTTCGACTGCTGGGCGGATCGCATAAGGTACCGGTCTGGCCTTAAAAAACTTTGGGCTTGCATTTTCCTCTATTTTGATCGTCGCTGTTATGCCTTTTAGTGTTCCGAGTCCCTGCTGGAACACTTCTTGTGCGTCAGTTAGCATTTTTGACAGTCGTCCAGGTGTGACGTCGTCATCCTTTTTGGCATCTACAGTCAGTGCTTGTATGGAATGCCAATCTAGCTGTATCTTCCGGATCCATTCACGTCCTAGTAGTGGTGGTCCTCCATCTGGCAATACATATAGGTCCATTTTTGGTGTTTCCTTGCCGTTATATATAACATTCACCCTTATTTTTCCTTTGGGGTAGACTTTTTGCCCCGTGTATGTCTTCAAGACAATCTTTGTATCTCTCAAGGGTATATGTGAGAATAGCCGCTTGTAGTCCCTTCAGTTTATGACTGTTAGAGCTGATCCTGTGTCCAATTCCATTTTCACTTGGACTCCTGCTATCTTGAGCGTGACCCAGATAGTTTGGTGATCCTCCGTTTTGATCACATTATGTAGTTTCAGACAACCCAGCTCCTTGCTTCCGGAGTCTGTATCACTTTTCTGTTCGTCTGAACTACTCTCCGTCACCTTATGTACCTTCTTGTACTTCTCCTGTGGAGATTTCTTGCTGCTGGTTTTCTTTCCCGACCTGCAGACTCTTGCTATGTGTCCTACTTTTCCACACTGTCTGCACACTTTGTCCTTGAAGCAGCAATCATTATGGTCATGTGTTGTTCTGCCGCAGCGATAGCACTTCACTGTTCTGTATGACATTTCATTTGTGCCATATTCTTGCGGTCTCCGTTGTATCTCTGCCACGCCCCGTGCTGCTGCTTCGTGTGATACTGCAATGCTGAAAGCCTTGTCCAGCGTAAGATCCTTTTCTGATAGAAGCCGTTTCTGGGTTCCTTCACTTTGAAGCCCACACACAAACTTGTCCCTTAAAGTATCTGCTAGTCCCGTTCCAAACTGGCAGTGTTTCGATAGCTTGTGCAGTTCCGTTAAATACTCAGCATTACTTTCATCTTTATGCTGGTTCCTTTTGTGAAACTTAAATCTTTCTGCTATCAGCAGCGGTGTGGGGTTTAAGTGGTCCTGTAGGATTGACACTATGTTTTCAAAATCCTTTTCTACTGGCTTCTCTGGGGTTACTAGGTTTCGTAGTAAGCCATACGTTTTTGCACCCATTGAATTCCACAATACCAGCGCTTTCTTGTCATCTGGCACTTCATTCGCCTTGCAGTATACTTCTATGCGTTCGACATATGTCGTCCAATCTTCGACTTCATTGTCGAATGCTGTGATACTGCCACTCTTTGGCATTTTTGGGTGTGGTTAGACTGACTTAAAATGGCGTCTCCCGCGCTTTCCTTTCTTCCCCGCTGCGGCTTGAAATGGCGTCTCCCGCGCTTTCCTTTCTTCCCCGCTGACGCTGCTTGGCCCTTGAACACCGGCTGCGCTCTGCGCATTTTCCTGCGCCCCTCTCTCCACCATTGACGCTGCTCGGTCCTGAACACCGGCTGCACCCTGTGCGCTCTACCCTCTCTCTCTCCCCTGTCGACGCCGCTTGGCCTTTTTCTGTGCTGTCGGTCGGCTCTAGCCGCCGCTGTCCGGGAAGGGTCTGCGCAGTACCTGTTGCCAGCCCGTTTCACTGGACCACCGTGACTGGAAAGCCAAGCCTGGCTCTCGACAGCCTCCCCTGCGATGCTCACATCTCCGCTGGATGACTGGGGGTTTCCCGTGGTCGACGCCCATGCTTCTGGACTCGGCCTTCTTCCACTGTTCTCCAGGAGCGAATCCCTGGGAGGTGATGTAGAGTTGCAGGTATGTTTGAATTTGCTCGTCGCCAGTGTTAGATCCGTGTATCTTGAGGTTGTGTCCTTCAATAATTAGACAAGGGACTGCAGGGAACGATCAACAGGTTTTTACTGAATGAGGGTTACTCTAGAACTAACTATACAGATCCCTACTCAGGGTTTATATACAGGTGTGGTCACTGCCGGTACTACAGTATACAGGAGCTGTAAAAAGTAGTTCTCCCCTTAAAGGTACATACATTACAATGGACGTAACCTTTGTGTGGGGCAATTTCTAATGCAGAGTATTATGTAGTAGAATTTCATTAATTAAGGATGTGCATATCCTTTCTTCATTCAATTTATCACTATCATTCCGGGAAGGCAAGAACATTCCAAGACTTCTTTTCTACATGATAAACCATCTCCTTAAATCCCTTTTCCCCAGCCCCTCCACCTTCACCTCCAATACTAAGTGCAAGGATTGCACGGCTTTCTCCATTTTGAAGACTGAGACAGTCTGTGACACTTGTCTCTGCTGCTACCTTCCCTTCCTCCTGACCTTCCACCAACTCATCCTACCTCCAATCCTGTCACTTTAAAGTGTCACTCCCATGTTCCCCACCCTCTCCAAGCTCATAAGACCCATCCATTGTTTGTTCCCCTGATCCCCTCCCCACTCAACTGCTGATCATTCAACCACATCTCCTAGCCTCCATGCTTGTTAGCATTGCTAATAGCTCCCTTCATTCAGGCACCAGTCCCCTCCCTTTCAAAACTGCTGTCATCACCCTCTCATCAAAAATCCCACCTATCTTCTCCAACAACTATCCCATCTCTAACCCACCTTTCCTGTCCAAGCTCCTCCTATGTCATCAGCTCCCAGCTCCATACTCATCTATCCCAAAACTCTCTATTTGAATCCCTTCAGTCCAGCATCCACCCTGCTCACAACAATGAGACCAGTCTAGCCAAAGTCATGAATGGCATTGTCTGTGACTGTGATTGCGGTGCATTATCTCACCTTGTTCTCCTTGTTTCCCCAACTGCAATTGATACAGTCCACGATGGGATCCTCCGACACCACCTCTCCTCTGAGTCCTCACAATCCACTCCTACCTAAATGCAACCAGTGCCTCTTCGACGAAGGCTTTCTTCCTGCCCCAGCACAGTCTACTGGAGTTCCCCAAGAATCTGCCCTTGACCTGCTCCTCCTTCCCATCTACATGCATCCTCTCAGTGACATGATCTCTGCCGGGGACACCTGGCTCTACTCAACCACCTGTTCCCTCAACCCTAACACTACTTCTTTGCTGTCAAACTCCCTCTCTGACATCAAGTCACAAATCAGTCAAAGTTTCCTTGCAACTGAATATATGAAAAAAAAGCCATTGTTTTCAGCCCCTGCCATAATTCCACTCTAATTCCATCACTAACTCCATCCCTCTACCTGGCCCCTAAGTCAGGCTGAACCAAATCAAGTAAAACCTTGACATCCTGTTCAACAAATCCCACGTATTATCACCAAGATCGCGTCCACCTTCGCAATATTACTTGCTTCTGCCCTATCCCACCCTCACGGGCACCAGAATCCTTTGATCCACTTTTTTGACACCACTAGACGTGAATTCTAAAACGTCCTCCTTGCTGGCCTTCGAACCTGCAACAAAATTCAATTTGTTTAGAGCTCAGCTGCACTTATCCTGTCTTACATTCAGTCCTCACTGACTCCCTGTCCCCCAATTAAAATCCTTCTCGTCTTCAAATCCCTCCACAGCTCAATTAGCTTCAACTGTATAAAACACTGGTTAGGCCTCAGCTCGAGTACTGCATGCAATTCTGGTCACTGTGGTAAACCACTGTATTGTATATTGCCACCTCTGGGTGGCGCTGTGTATGGAGGCATGCCTCAGCTGACTCCACCCACCACTGTGTGGGTTTCGTTCAGACTTGTTCAGTCACTCACGAAGAAGCATGGTCTCTTCTTAGCTAATAAAAGCCTTATTCATCTCTTCTTTCGACTCATCATCTCTTCTTCGACTCATCACCTTTTATGAAGTAATTGATAAGCGTATCAATTTTATTAGCTAAAAGTTAAATGGCGACACCTGAGGAGCAACAACAGCAACGGATACAGCAGACATTGCTGAGAGCCCTCAGACCACCACGCCTGGACCTCGACCCTCAAGATGTGGGTGCATCAGCCAAGTTTGAACACTGGCTGAGCTGCTTTGAATCCTTCCTCGCAATCTCACAGGTTACAGAGGAGGATCACAAACTGAAAATTTTGACCGCCCAGGTGAGCCATCAAGTATATATGCTAATCCGGGACTCTAATACGTACGTGGCGGCCCTCGAGCTACTAAAAGGGCAATATACGCGCCCAGTGAACACAATTTACGCCCGACACCTCTTGGGATCCCGCAGGCAGCAACCGGGAGAATCGGTAGGGGCATTTGCACGGGCGCTACTGGCACTCTGCAGAGACTGCGATTGTAAAGCGGTAACGGCTGTGGAGCACGCGCAGGGACTCGCCTGTGATGCCTTCGTCAGGGGCCTCCAGTCAGACCACACCCGGCAGAGACTGCTAGAAAGCAAGGAACCCGACCTGAAGACGGCCATTGCCCTTGCGCTCTCGTTAGAGGAGGCCCACCGAAACCTCGAGGCATACCCCCGTAACGGCGCCGAGACATGGCAATCGAAACCATGGGACACGGGACCGCCGCCCCCGGCACCAACCGCTGCAGCGACCCAACCGAGACAGCAGCCTCCGGTAAGAACTGCTTCGATGCCCAGTAACCAGGCCCAAAAATGCTATTTCTGTGGCCAGTTAAAACATCCCAGAGCGCACTGCCCAGCTAAGACAGCTACCTGCTCGGGCTGCGGGAAGAAAGGCCATTACGCTAACGCCTGCAAGGGGAAGCCAGCCAGCAGCGCAGCGTGCGGGCCGTGGGAGCAGCCATCTTATCCGCCATTTTGTGTACCCCCGGCCGCATGGCATCCGCCGCCATCGTATCCAACGCACTCAACCGCCATTTCGTCACCGGAACCGACCACCGTCTCGGCGGATGACTATAGTGACTCACTAAGCCACATACTGGCCTCCGTGACGCTGGATCAAGGCCACCCTCACCATCTATCCAGCTCCATGATGGATATCGCGGTAAACGGCCGCGCCACCAGTTGCCTGATCGACAGCGGGAGCACAGAGAGTTTCGTCCACCCCGACACGGTACGTAGCCACTCCCTCACGATTCTGCCAACGCACCATCGCATTTCTATGGCGTCCAAGTCCCAGTCAATGGACATCAGCGGCTACTGTGTGGTGACCCTGTCAGTAGGGGGCACTGAATATCAAAAATTTAAACTGCTAGTCCTGCCCCGTCTTTGCGCTGCCGTCCTGCTAGGGTTGGATTTTCAGTGCCACCTTAAGAGTGTCACACTAGCATATGGTGGACCCCTCCCCCCACTCACAGTCTGCAACCAACAACTTTTAAATCGCCCGCTGCAAACCACCTGCAGCCTTTCCACATTAAAAGTCCCCCCCCCTCCCCTGTTCGCTAACCTCACCCGCGACTGTAAACCCATCGCTACCAAAAGCAGGCGGTACAGTGCCGGGGACAGAGCTTTTATCAGCTCTGAGGTGGAGCGGCTCTTGAAGGAGGGCATTATCGAAGGTAGCACTAGCCCCTGGCGAGCCCAGGTTGTAGTCGTTAAAACCACTGCAAAACGCCGCATGGTAATCGACTACAGCCAAACCATAAACCGGTACACCCAGCTGGACGCGTACCCCCTCCCTCGCATATCTGATATGGTCAATCAGATTGCGCAATACAAAGTATTCTCCACCATCGACCTTAAGTCAGCGTACCACCAGCTGCCCATCCGCCATGAGGACCGCCAGTATACTGCCTTCGAGGCAAACGGCCGCCTCTACCACTTCCTTAGGGTCCCCTTCGGCGTCACCAACGGGGTTTCGGTCTTCCAAAGGGAGATGGACCGAATGGTTGACCAGAACGCGCTGCGGGCAACCTTCCCCTATTTGGATAACGTCACCATCTGCGGCCACGACCAGCAGGACCACGACGTTAATCTAGCAAATTTCCTCCGTACGGCCCAACGGCTGAACCTAACGTACAATAAGGAAAAATGTATGTTTCACACCAAGCGCCTGGCCATCCTCGGCTGCGTGGTGGAGAACGGAGTCATCGGGCCCGACCCCGACAGAATGCGCCCCCTAATGGAGCTACCCCTTCCCCACTGCCAAAAAGCACTGAAGAGATGCCTGGGGTTTTTCTCCTACTACGCCCAGTGGGTGCCCCTCTATGCAGACAAAGCCAGGCCCCTCATCAAAGCCACCTCCTTCCCCCTGACACCAGAGGCGTGTGCAGCCTTCACTCTTATCAAGAACGATATCGCGAAGGCCGCAATGCACGCGGTGGATGAGTCCATCCCCTTCCAAGTGGAGAGCGATGCCTCCGACTTCGCCCTAGCCGCGACCCTTAACCAGGCGGGCAGACCCGTGGCCTTTTTCTCAAGGACCCTCCAGGGCCCCGAGACGAGACACTCCTCCGTCGAAAAGGAGGCCCAGGCTATTGTAGAAGCGGTGCGTCACTGGAGGCATTACCTGGCCGGGAAACGATTTACCCTGCTCACTGACCAGCGTTCAGTAGCTTTTATGTTTAATAATAAGCAGAGGGGTAAAATCAAGAACGACAAGATCTTGAGGTGGAGAATCGAACTCTCCACCTACAATTATGATATCTTGTATCGGCCAGGGAAACTCAATGAGCCCCCAGATGCCCTATCACGTGGTACATGCGCCAACGCGCAGAGTGATAGGCTGCAGTCCCTCCACAATGACCTCTGCCACCCGGGGGTCACCAGGTTTTTCCATTTTATCAAATCCCGTAACCTGCCCTACTCCATCGAGGAGGTCAGGACCATGACCAAGAGCTGCCAAATCTGCGCCGAGTGCAAACCGCACTTCTATAGGCCGGACAGAGCAAGCCTGATCAAGGCCACCCGCCCCTTCGAACGCCTGAGCGTCGATTTTAAAGGGCCCCTCCCCTCCGCTGACCGCAATGTGTACTTCCTCAACATAGTTGATGAGTACTCCCGTTTCCCCTTTGCCATCCCTTGCCCAGACATGACCAGTACCACGGTCATCAAGTGTCTGAATGACATCTTCGCTCTGTTCGGGTTCCCCAGCTATATACATAGCGACAGGGGCTCATCGTTCATGAGCGACGAACTTCGGCAGTACCTGCTAACAAGAGGTATCGCCACGAGCAGGACCACCAGTTACAACCCCCGGGGGAACGGCCAGGTGGAAAGGGAGAACGCGACGGTTTGGAAGGCAGTCCTCTTAGCACTAAAATCTAAGGGCCTTCCGACCTCCCGCTGGCAGGAGGTCCTCCCTGTAGCGCTTCACTCCATTCGGTCACTGCTTTGTACTGCCACTAATGCGACCCCTCATGAGAAAATGTTCGTTTTCCCCCGGAAGTCTACATCGGGAACCTCGCTACCGGCATGGTTGACTTCTCCTGGGCCCGTCCTACTGCGGAGGCACGTGAGGACGCATAAAACGGACCCCCTGGTCGAGCGGGTGCACCTCCTACACGCCAACCCCCAGTATGCCTGGGTGACATACCCAGACGGGCGGGAGGACACGGTCTCCATACGAGATCTCGCACCCTCGGGTACCCCTGAATTACCACCGTTATCCCCCTTACCACCGTTATCCCCCTTACCACTGTTATCCCCCACCACCCCTCCCAACCCAACCCCTGCAGACGGCATGCCAAAGCCCCAGGAATCTTCGCCAACCACCCAGACACCAGACCCGACGTCGGATGCTGCAACACCACCGCCGCCACCACGACGATCAGGACGTCAGACAAGGCCTCCTGATAGACTTAACTTGTAGTACCCTTCACCCCGCCGGACTTCACATTAAACAAGGGGTGAATGTGGTAAACCACTGTATTGTATATTGCCACCTCTGGGTGGCGCTGTGTATGGAGGCATGCCTCAGCTGACTCCACCCACCACTGTGTGGGTTTCGTTCAGACTTGTTCAGTCACTCACGAAGAAGCATGGTCTCTTCTTAGCTAATAAAAGCCTTATTCATCTCTTCTTTCGACTCATCATCTCTTCTTCGACTCATCACCTTTTATGAAGTAATTGATAAGCGTATCAATCACCACATTACAGGAAAGATGTGATTGCACTAGAGAGGGTACAGAGGAGATTTACAAGGATGTTGCCGGGAGTAGAGAATCTTAGCCATGAGGAAAGACTGGATAGGCTGGGTCTGTTTTCCTTGGAACAGAGGAGGCTGAGGGGAGACCTTATTGAGGTGTATAAAATTATGAGGTCGATAGATAAAGTGGATAGAAAGAACCTATTTCCCTTAGCAGAGGGGTCAAAAACCAGGGGGCACAGATTTAAAGTAATTGGTGGAAGGTTTAGAGGGAATTTGAGGGGAAATTTCTTCACCCAGAGGGTTGTGGGGGTCTGGAACTCACTGCCTGAAAGGATGGTAGAGGCAGGAACCCTAACCACATTTAAAAAGTACTTGGATGTGCCCTTGGGATGCTCTAACCTGCAGGGCTATGGACCAAGAGCTGGGAAGTGGGATTAGGCTGGATAGCTCTTTGTTGGCCAGCGTGGACACGATGGGCCGAAATGGCCTCCTTCCGTGCTGTAACTTTCTATGATTCTATGCCCAGGTTATCCTTTATACAATTAAGAAATATAAGAACAATTTAATCATCGACACAGAGATGGGTAAATGCTGACCACTCATACCTGGTATGAACATCTGTGTCAATTCCTGCAGATGTTACCCACCACAATAGAGGAGCTATTGTTGAGCAAGATGAGTTCTAATTTGAACCATGTTTGGTTTATTCATAAATAAGTAAGATGGTTGTGAGCAATAGTTTTTGCTCTTGATATTTTGTGTAAGTAATTATTTTTGTTCATTTGAAATAGAGTTGGATCAATAGCAAAATTTTGAGCTTATAATGCTTAATCAGTGCTGGAATGGCCATTAAGAGAATCGTCATTGGAGGAGCAGAGATCTCGGAGGGTTGTAAGGCTGGAAGAAGTTACAGAGATAGGGAGGGGCTATGCATACAGATTGTTAAACCACATCCATGCTGCCATTTCAACATACTGAGAACTTAAGCTATATGAAAATGAAAAAAAGAATGTTCTATCACAGGCTCATGCTCGTAAAAGTATATAAAAATAGGCTGTAAGTGGGAGTGGGAGCATGTTGCATGCTTTGTATTTCCTGTCTATCTTCCTCCAGTGGTGGTGGGTGGTGTAATGTATGTACCTTTAAGGGAGAGAACTACTTTTTACAGCTCCTGTATACTGTAGTACCAGCAGTGACCACACCTGTATATAAACCCTGAGTAGTGATCTGTACAGTTAGTTCAAGAGTAACCCTCATTCAGTAAACACCTGTTGAATCGTTCCCTGCAGTCTTTTGTCTGATTATTGAAGGACAAACATTAAGATACACGGATCTAACATTGGCGACGAGCAGATTCGAACCTACCTGCAACTCTGCATCACCTCCCAGGGATTCGCTCCTAGAGACCAGTGGAGGAAGGCCGAGTCCAGAAGCACGGGCGTTGACCACGGGCAACCGCCCAGTCATCCAGCGGAGATTTGAGCATCGCAGGGGAGGCTGTCGAGAGCCAGGCTTGGCTTTCCAGTCACGGTGGTCCAGCGGCACGGGCTGGCAACAGGTACTGCGCAGACCCTTCCCGGACAGCGACGGGCTAGAGCCCGACTGATCGGCACAGAAAAAGGCCGAGCAGCGTCGACGGGGGAGAGAGAGAGGGCAGAGCGCACAGGGCGCAGCCGGTGTTCAGGACCGAGCGGCGTCAACGGGGGAGAGAGACGAGAGACAGCAGAGCGCAGCCGGTGTTCAAGGGCCGAGCAGCGTCAACGGGGGAGAGAGGCGCGCAGGAAAACGCACAGAGCGCAGCCGGTGTTCAAGGGCCGAGCAGCGTCAATGGGGGAGAGAGGTGCGCAGGAAAACGCGAGGCGCTTCCATTGCCATGAGGACCGCAGAGAGCAGCGTTGGCAGCAGCGCAGGAGCAGCGCACGAAACACACAGGGGGTCGCCATTTGCCACGAGGACCGCCGAGAGCGGCGTTGGCAGCAGCGCGGGAGACGCCATTTTAAGCCAGTCTAACCACACCCAAAAATGCCAAAGAGTGGCAGTATCACAGCGTTCGACAATGAAGTCGAAGATTGGACGACATATGTCGAATGCATAGAAGTATACTGCAAGGCGAATGAAGTGCCAGATGACAAGAAAGTGCTGGTATTGTTGAATTCAATGGGTGCAAAAACGTATGGCTTACTACGAAACCTAGTAACCCCAGAGAAGCCAGTAGAAAAGGATTTTGAAAACATAGTGTCAATCCTACAGGACCACTTAAACCCCACACCGCTGCTGATAGCAGAAAGATTTAAGTTTCACAAAAGGAACCAGCATAAAGATGAAAGTAATGCTGAGTATTTAACGGAACTGCGCAAGCTATCGAAACACTGCCAGTTTGGAACGGGACTAGCAGATACTTTAAGGGACAAGTTTGTGTGTGGGCTTCAAAGTGAAGGAACCCAGAAACGGCTTCTATCAGAAAAGGATCTTACGTTGGACAAGGCTTTCAGCATTGCAGTATCACATGAAGCAGCAGCACAGGGCACTGCAGAGATACAACGGAGACCGCAAGAATATGGCACAAATGAAATGTCATACAGAACAGTGAAGTGCTATCGCTGCGGCAGAACAACACACGACCATAATGATTGCTGGTTCAAGGACAAAGTGTGCAGACAGTGTGGAAAACTAGGACACATAGCAAGAGTCTACAGGTCGGGAAAGAAAACCAGCAGCAAGAAATCTCCACAGGAGAAGTACAAGAAAGTACATAAGGTGATGGAGAGTAGTTCAGACGAACAGAAGAGTGATACAGACTCCGGAAGCAAGGAGCTGGGTTGTCTGAAACTACATAATGTGATCAAAACGGAGGATCACCAAACTATCTGGGTCACGCTCAAGATAGCAGGAGTCCAAGTGAAAATGGAATTGGACACAGGATCAGCCCAAACAGTCATAAACCGAAGGGACTACAAGCGGCTATTCTCACAATCTTGAGAGATACAAAGATTGTCTTGAAGATGTACACGGGGCAAAAAGTCTACCCCAAAGGAAAAATAAGGGTGAACGTCATATATAACGGCAAGGAAACACCAAAAATGGACCTATATGTATTGCCAGATGGAGGACCACCACTACTAGGACATGAATGGATCCGGAAGATACAGCTAGATTGGCATTCCATGCAGGCACTGACTGTGGCTGACAAAAATGATGATGACGTCACACCTGGGCGACTGTCAAAGATCCTAACTGACATGAAAGAAGTGTTCCAGCAAGGACTCGGAACACTAAAAGGTAGGACAGCGATGATTAAAATTGAAGAAAATGCAAGCCCCAAATTTTTTAAGGCCAGACCGGTACCTTATGCGATCCACCCAGCCGTCGAAGCAGAGCTGGAGAGTCTGGAACGTTCAGCTGTACTGTCCAAGGTAGACTGGAGTGAGTGGGCTACACCCATCGTCCCTGTGATGAAAAAGTCGTTGAGCAGCACGCCTGGGGAACCAAGGAAGATTCGCATCTGTGGGGACTTTAAGGTGACAGTGAACCCAGTCCTTCACACCGTACAATATCCACTTCCGCAGATTGAAGATATTTTCGCCTCGCTATCTGGAGGGAAACGCTTCACTAAGATTGATCTGGCCCAGGCGTATCGGCAAATGGAGGTAGAAGAAGCATCAAAAAAATACCTCACAATCAACACCCATAAAGGTCTCTACCAATACAACCGGCTGGTATTCGGGGTAGCATCAGCTCCGGCTATTTGGCAGAGGGCAATGGAACAAGTCCTGCAAGGGATCCCAGGGACCCAGTGTTATTTGGACGACATCCTGGTCACAGGCAAAAATGACAGTGATCACCTTGCCAACCTGGAGCAGGTGCTCACTAGATTGCAGAAATATGGGCTCCGAGCTAACCGCCCCAAATGCGAGTTTTTTAGAAAACAGATCTCCTATTGTGGCCACGTTATTGATAAAGAGGGGTTACATAAGTCCCCAGAGAAGATTGAGGCAGTAGTCAAGGCTCCAGCACCAGAAAATGTGTCACAACTGAGGTCGTTCCTCGGGCTGGTAAACTACTACCATAAGTTCTTGCCAAATTTGTCTACAATACTGCACCCACTGAACACCCTGCTGCAAACTGGGGTGCCATGGAAGTGGAGTGACGAATGTAGACGAGCTTTCCAGAAGAGCAAAACACTAATCACATCGAAAGAGGTATTGGCCCATTACAACCCGGCATTACCAATTCGGTTGGCATGTGATGCGTCACCCTGTGGCATTGGAGCGGTGCTGTTGCACAAATTCTCGGACGGCTCAGAGAGGCCAATAGCCTTCGCGTCACGATCACTAACCTCAGCCGAGCGTAACTACACCCAGATTGACAGGGAGGCCCTCAGCCTAGTGTGGGGAGTGAAAAAGTTCAATCACTATCTGCACGGGCAGAAGTTCACCTTGCTGACTGACCACCAACCACTTGTCTCCATCTTTAATCCAAAGAAGGGCGTTCTGGTGATGACTGCGCAACAGCTACAAAGATGGTCCCTTTGTCTAGGGGCGCACCAATATGAAATCGAGTATAAGGCCACGAAACAGCATGGAAACGCTGATGGGCTATCACGCCTGCCACTGCCTACTGCGGAGGAAGCACCAGCAGTGGATCCTGTCGAAATATTCCATTCGACTATAATTGAATGCTTGCCAGTAACTAACGCTGGTATAGAGAAGGAGACCCGAAATGACCCGACACTGTCTCGGGTATATGATTTGACGGTGAAGGGATGGCCAGCACATGGCGACTCACTGTTGTCAGCATTCTCATCCAGAAGATAACAACTGTCAGTATGCCAGGGGACCGTGATGTGTGGATCCCGAGTGGTAATTCCACCCAAGTTAAGGGAGAGAGTGCTCAA
This sequence comes from Somniosus microcephalus, assembly GCF_052327205.1. Taxonomy (NCBI): domain Eukaryota; kingdom Metazoa; phylum Chordata; class Chondrichthyes; order Squaliformes; family Somniosidae; genus Somniosus; species Somniosus microcephalus. The sequence goes on along the minus strand of NC_140994.1, from coordinate 37,926,103 downwards.
TGAGCTTCACGAAGGTCATCTGGGAGGGGTGAAAATGAAAAGCCTTGCTAGGGCTTATGTGTGGTGGCCGGGGATCGATCAGCAAATCGAGGACCTTAGAAAGAGCTGCTCAGGATGCCAGAAGGTCCAAAATGCACCACCACATGCCCCTCTACACCCATGGGAGTGGCCCTCATCTCCATGGCAACGGGTGCATATTTATTTTGCTGGTCCATTCATGGACTCAATGTTTTTAATAGCCGTGGATGCACACTCGAAATGGCCTGAGGTCATCAAAATGTCCACCACCACCACGGAGAAAACTATTGCAGTCCTACGGACCATTTTTGCCAGGAATGGCTTGCCAGAACAGATTTGCTCCGACAACGGACCACAGTTTGTGTCCGAAGAGTTCCGGAGGTTCTTGAAAAAGAATGGGGTAAGGCATTACACATCCGCCCCGTATCATCCAGCCACAAATGGATTGGCTGAGAGGTTCGTACAAACCTTTAAGAAGGCAATAAAGGCTATGTACAATGACAACATTCCGCTGCAGCACAAGGTGGACAATTTCCTGTTCGCCTACCGGAATGCGACACATGCAGTCACCAACCAGGCCCCAGCCATGATGTTCTTTAACCGAAGGTTAAGATCTCGCCTGGATTTGCTCAGACCAAACGTACGAAGAGATGTTGAGAGTAAGCAATTCCAGCACATCCATGAGAAGCCAACAAGGAGCTTCAATGTAGGGCAACCAGTCTTGGCCCGCGACTACCAAACAGAAAAATGGCAGCCAGGAACGATATGCACACGGCAGGGCCCACTAATGTACATAGTGGACGTTGGGCAGAGCATCGTGAGACGCCATGCTGACCAGATCCTAGAGTCACAGGAACAAGTCAACCCCATGCCTCGCCCATACGCACCTGGTGATGAACCCGACGTACAGGTCGCATCTACCCCAGAAACAGTAGCATCGGAAGCTGATGAACCAACCGACGACAGGGGGCCAGAATCGCCTCTGCACCAAGAGCAAGACACTCGGGAAAGGTGCTATCCAGAAAGGATCAGGAAGCCTCCCCAAAGACTGAATTTGTAAATAGACTATTTTCAGCTAATGTTGCATGTTAAAAGTGTTAATTGTAATTAGTTTGATATTTAATTGTTAAATGAGTGTTATGGTACTGTTAATCTAAAAGGGGAGGAATTGTAATGTATATACCTTTAAGGGAGAGAACTACTTTTTACAGCTCCTGTATACTGTCGTACCGGCAGTGACCACACCTGTATATAAACCCTGAGTAGTGATCTGTACAGTTAGTTCTAGAGTAACCCTCATTCAGTAAACACCTGTTGAATCGTTCCCTGCAGTCTTTTGTCTGATTATTGAAGGACAAACATTAAGATACACGGATCTAACAGGTGGTGATTGTGTGGCTGGAGCCACAGCATAAAGGTAGTGTATATCGTCTATTTACCAAAAAGTCTTGCCATGAATATCCTTTTTAAAAATAAAACTAACGGGAAAACGAAATAATTTTGTTTTAAAAAAAAATTAATTGTGGACAGGGTCATTGAGGGAACTGGGTGGTCATAGACACCAACAGCCCTTTTACATTACAGCTCCGCATAACGGCAACCCCCACCCCCAATTTCAGCAACCGTGTTGCAATGTAAATAAAGTGACAATGCTGCCTCCAAAATCACCCCCTCTCTGGGGTCACGAATGGAAGCCACAGCTCCCTGGTACTATCCTAATGAGGCCAAGAACAAATTTGCTGGACTCGCTACCCAATTTGGGCGCTATCCAATTTCTAGGCCAGTACCAGGGTCACTCACACATGGTATGACACTGCCCCAAATCTGCGGTTAATGGCAGGTAATAAACATTGTTCTTGGTCCCTTTAGTTCAATGTAATGTATTTTGGGAACTCTGGATAAAGGAACTGGTTTCAATGATTTTTAAACAAATGCTGAGCAGCATATTTGTAACACCTGAAAGGCTGGCGATAGAAAATCAGAACTCTGGCTCCTGATATTTACAGGGAGGCGGGGAGAGTGCAGGCGAGGCCAAAACTGGGGACGTGGAAGTCCTGCCGATCTTAATGGCAAGGCCACATTTACACCTTGTAGCTCCATCTCCCGTTCGGCCGCTGGCCTTGCCAGCGGGCGAGAGGGAACACTAATGGCAGAAGCCCTTGGCAATCGGGAGGGTGCGGGGGGGGGGGAAGACTGGCATTCAGAAGGAGGAAGGGGGGAGATTGGCAATTGGGGGGTGAGGGAGAGGCCTGTGATCAGGAGGGCTGGGGGAGGCTGGAGATTGGGGCTGTGGTAAGCTGAAGGCTTCCTTGAGGGATCTTGGGGGAGCACTCCTGCTCCTCCTGGCCCACAAGGAGTACTGAAAGAGCCACTTTCCTTGGGGAGTTCCCGCCTCTGTTTGACTGCTAATTTTCCCGACCTCTGGGATACCCGTGCAGCAGCAGTTAACTTCAAATCAGGTTCCCAATTACACTGTAGGAGCCTGATTTAAATACGCCAGTAAGCCAGTCCCGCATCTCCACGGTTTGACACTCCGCCGGTGTAACAATGGAAGTGGCCACGGGCGCGGCGGGTTGGGGTCGCATTCCACTTTTTAACCCCCGCGACCCCCCAACCCTCTCCCGCCCATCATGGGGGATTAATATCGGGGCCGAGATCTTTACATGTAAGAAAGGACTCATTTAATCAGGAGGAAAGAAGGGCAAAAAGAAGGAAAGAAAAGAAAGAATTAAGAACTTTATGTAGTGCCTTTCACGTTCTCAGGACGTCCCAAAGCACTTTACAGCCAATGAAGTAATTTATGAAGTGTAGTCACTGTTGTAATGTAGGGAAATGCGGCAGCCAATTTTGGCCAGGGCACTGGGAGAAGTCCTTGTTCTTTTTTGATTAGTGCTATGGGATCTTTTACACTCACCCAAGAGAGCAGACGGGGCCTCGGTTTAATATCTCATCCGAAAGACTGCACATTTGACAGTGCAGTGCCCCCTCGGAATGTGAAAAAAAATCTAGAAACTGCGATGTCTCCTGCAACCAGATAGCGTGACCACGATCAGCAAGAATAATACAGCCAATTCCAAATATGTTGGAAAGCCTTCCTTTAAAAGAGCTTCGTTTTGCAATTTGGTGGTAGGATCACTCAATTCAAATCTACTACAAATGGTGACCAGCATCATTTTAAAAAGAAAGATTCCTAAAGCTACTCCTGGATCTCTGCCAATTCTTTCATCTTCAGACCCCAGTAACTAAGCTGTTTGTAGCTGAACTCTGCCACCAACCTGCAGGCTGACCCGTTTCCTAGGCAGCAAATGGCCCAGGGACAAATCCTACAAACTCCCCATCATATCTCATCACTGTCCTTATCCAGACACAGTACAAAGAGATGCTTAGACTGACTGGGTTGTGCTGCAATAACATGATTATTTTTTTTTAAATTAAGGATGGTTGCGTGTTCATTAGAATTAAATAGGATGTATTCTCTCCCCTTTAATTACATTTTTAAAAAATATACTTTTAAATAAAATTAAAATGTTGAAGCTGATGGATTTCCATTAAAAAAAATAAATGGGCATGCAATGTTGCTTACGACATGTGAATATGTTAAAGTGGATGGAATTTATTTACATATCATTTTATAATTTTGACAAGCTGCCTGTTCTGTAAAGTGTCACTTCTGACATGCTCAATTCTGACCTTTTTACTACAGTGATAACATCAGCTACCTCAATTCCAATGTTGTCCTCTATATTTTTTTTTAACTAGTGCACAATAATAGTAAATTAACAGCGTGATCTGGGGATTGCAGATAATTAAAAAAATCAACCACGTCTTCACAGATTCCAGAGATCATTTCAGTATAAAAAATATTCAGCAAGTCACACCATTATCCCAGCGCCTCCAATTCTCATTATTGAGCTAAAAATTACACATTCTGAAGCTGTGATGCAAGATTCTTGCCACTTTCAGCATCTGTGAAACCTTCAAATGACTAGGCTCACGTGAAGGAGACAAAGGCATAAAATGGCCAGCAAGCTTTATACAGAGGTTGATGAAATGGAACAAAAGAAGATGTCCTTCTGAAATAAAATGTTTCTAATCAATTCTGTTGGATACTAAGAAACACCGCCTCATCAAAAAAAATGCATCAAATGCAGGTATTGCAAAATATTGTCATCAGTGAACTTTGAAATATGTATATTAATAAAGAGGACATTTTCTTCTCAACTGCACCAGTTATTGCTGGGTTCTATTCAGTGATGACATTGTTACAGTGCATTATTAGAAGAAGCTGTAGATTCAATATTCAATATTTGTGTAAAGGTGTTAAAATCAATTGCAGAAAGTCCTACTCTGGGTACAGTCAAACATTACCAATCAACTTGCACTGAAGTCATCATTGTGCCAACACTGTGTTGCAGTCCTATCACTGAAGCCACAAGATGATGTTGGATCAACTGCTGGCTGTCAGAGATAATTCTTTTTTTGGGTGCTATTTCTAACTGGTAGTGTTGCTGATTTCCACTCTACTACACAATCCATGAAAAATTGTTACCATTCCTCTCTCTCACCTGCCTGCTTCCTAACAAATAATAGTAAGGACCTTTGCATTCTCTCCTCATTCACCATGTTACAGCTTTTGGAATGGAGATTACCCCTGATGTGTGCAACATTAAAGTCACTTTGAACAACAGACTCTTTTTGTTATATTAGGTCGGGGCTACTCAGACTCAGTTAAACTATAATCCTTCAGAACAAACAAAGTGGACAGGTTTCAACTCTTTAACCTGAACTCAGACTCCAGAAGTAAAAATCACTGGCTAAGTCTAGTATTCTACTTAGGTCCTTATTCTCTTTAAATAATCAATTCTAATGAGTCAATCATTGTTGCAATAAACTATCATAAGCATCTATTAATTAATAACTATTTGCAACTGGCTATAATGGGACTTATGAAACTAGTCACTGGATGGCTTAAAAGAATATTCTGGCATAACTCTAATTATATATATCATTCCTTTTTTCAAACTAAAATCATGCCCAGCTAGTTGAATAGCTAACTGCTGGGTGCTTGCTGGTACATCTTCTGAAAAAGTACAAAATAGCTTTGAAAGAAAATTTATTTTTTGTGGCTTTATCACCAAATCTATCTTACAATGTCTGATTGCAACATAGAAACATAGAAACATAGAAGATAGGAGCAGGAGTAGGCCATTCGGCCCCTCGAGCCTGCTCCGCCATTCAATGAGATCATGGCTGATCATCCAAACTTAGTACCCTGTTCCTGCCTTCTCTCCATATCCCTTGATCCCTTTAGCCTTAAGAAATATATCCAACTCCTTCTTGAATATATTTAATGAATTGGCCTCAACTGCCTTCTGTGGTAGAGAATTCCATAGGTTCACCACGCTCTGGGTGAAGAAATTCCTCCCCATCTCAGTCCTAAATGGCTTACCCCTTATCCTTAGACTGTGACCCCTGGTTCTGGGCTCCCCGACCATTGGGAACATCCTTCCTGCATCCAGTCTGTCTAGTCCTGTTAGAATTTTATAAGTTTCGATGAGATCCCCTCTCATTCTTCTAAACTCCAGCGAGTACAAGCCCAATCGACCCAATCGCTCCTCATACGTCATTCCTGCCATCCCAGGTATCAGCCTGGTGAATCTTCGCTGCACTCCTTCCATGGCAAGAACATCCTTCCTCAGATAAGGTGACCAAAACTGCACACAATACTCAAGATGTGGTCTCACCAAGGCCCTGTACAACTGCAGCAAGACATCCTTGTTCCTGTACTCAAACCCTCTCGCTACGAAGGCCAACATACCATTTGCCTTCTTAACCACCTGCTGCACCTGCATGCTTACTTTCAGCGACTGGTGCACAAGGACACCCAGGTCTCGTTGCACTTCCCCTTCTCCCAATCTAATGCCACTCAGATAATAATCTGCCTTCCTGTTTTTGACACCAAAGTGGATAACCTTGCATTTATCCACGTTATATTGCATCTGCCATGCTTCTGCCCAATCACCCAACCTGTCCAAATCATACTGGAGTTTCTCGGCATCCTCCTCACAGCACACACGCCCACCCAGCTTTGTGTCGTCTGCAAACTTGGAGATATTGGCCTAGAAATTCGGTGGGCTGCGCCACCAGTTAGTACCCAAAGAGTGCACTTAGTGGGTTTAGCGCCACTGGCCACGCCTCCCGCGAAATTTAGCGGGGCGCTAATGGCGGCGTTAGCCTGTAGCGCTGCGCCGCCACCGATGACGTCATCGGTGTGCGCAGCGCCCCGCTACAGCCCCGATCGCGATATTTGGTCGCGCCCCCCCCGCTGTAACGCTGGTCGCAATTTGCGACCGGTTCAGGGGGGCCTACCTGCGGCGGTAGTGGCGCTAATTAAAGGGGCGGTGCGGGGCGGCCGTTTTTTTTTGCTGGCTGCCTGCCAGCACCTCCTCGCGCCGCCGTCCCCGGCCTCCTGAGCCGCCCCCCCCGGCAGTGCCAGCTGTGTCCCAAGAGCCCAGCACTTCTCCTCGGTGCTGGGCTCTTTTGCCGGCACTCGCGATCTCTGATCGCGCTGGTGCAGGCCCCTCCCCTTTAAGAAGGGGAGGAAGGCCTGCAGTACCGCAGCACGCCGTGCCGCAGCGTGTGGCGCTGCGGCACGTTGCGCTGCGATATTCAGTTGCAGCGCCCCAAGAGGGACGCGGGGCACCTCGAGCAGCGCCCCGCTTCCGTTTGGGGCGCTGAAACTGAATATCGGGCTGGCGCAAGCGGCTCCGTCCGGAGCGGTAATTCCGGCGCCCAGGCGAGCTTGCCGCCCCAAATGGGGCGTCACCGAATTTCTAGGTCATTACATCTAGTTCCCTCATCCAGATCATTAATATATATTGTGAATAGCTGGGGTCCAAGGACCGATCCCTGCGGTACCCCACTAGTCACTGCCACTCGGAAAAAGAGCCGTTTATTCCAACTCTTTGCTTTCTGAGTTAGAGGCCAGAGCAATAATCTAGTTTCAGGTTCAAGTAGTTAAAACTGCTAAATGGGAGGAAAGAATGGTTATGGTGGGTGAGGGGTGGTGGAAAAGGCCTGTGTCACCCACGTTTTTTATCGCTATGAATTCAGTACTTTAGTCTTCTCAGGGACTCTGCAGACGCTTTTACATTTGGCACTTCTGTAGTTCAGGTCACGGGAGAACAGTATCTGTGCACTGGCTCCTGTGTTTACATTGGTAATACCAGCTCAATTATCCTTATGGCTGAATCATATACCTGTATTTTTGTAAATTCAGAATAAATAAGAGACACCAGGTGCTAAAACTGTATAAACAAAGTCTTCTAGTGATCTCTTGTTTAATGCACGGTAAGCTTTAGGTCAGAGGTAGCTTGGGAACAGATATTATTGTGTCCAACCCCCACTTTGCCAGTGGACAGAATGAATAGGGAAAGTGTTGCTGTCCCCATTCACATCACCGCAGGGGATTGAGGTTAATAATCTACAGGACATGTCTGTTCTCGGGCCACCTCTAACCTTCAGTGTTAAAGAAACACAGAACAAAAAGAGATGATTAGATACTAGTGACCCGAGTGTTTGTAGCTATCTACTTGCATTTTAGATGACTGTAGTTTCCTTTAAGCGACATGTGTAAGGCACCATAATATGCACAAAGCATGGGAAATGGAAAGCAAGAATCACAGTGAAACAAATAATACTGACTCTACTCCAATGAAGGAGATTATCACACAGCAAATTAAAAAAGAACCAAAATTTAAGAAAAACAGCAACAGTATGTTTAAAAACCTACTGCTTCAGAAATAGTCAATAAAATGATCTACAGATTAAAGCCTTTTTGTACAAAATGGAACATTCCCTATCTGAATAGCACTGTACATTTTTCCAGTTCTTACAAATGGGACAGAAGCTGTTAAATCCATCTCTTTTTCCCACATCCTTAGTTTTTTGCAGCTCTCTCCCTCTCCCTAAATACTTGAAATTCAGAGGCTCAGAAGTGCCTTGACCCTGACTAACCTTTCATGATGCAAAAAAAGGGGCAGACACCCAGTAGGCCCGGGCCCCCATCCCAAATTCCACACCCAGGCTCCAACCCAAGTTACATTTTAGAAATGCCCAGGAATTTCAGGACAATTGTTTATAAAGGTACCTGGAGCATCAATGGCCCGGATATTCCGATCCCTACGGGTGGGTACGCACTGTGTACACACCCGTAGGGACATCAGAAATGCCGGTTTCTGGCATGCACAGCGCATGCGCTGAAAACCAGCATTTCCGATCTGTCAAGAATGCTCTTGACGGATCGGACACCTGCCCTGGAGAAGGGCCTCTGCGGGCGGATAGTTCCGCTTTCTGGAGACCCTCCACCCGCAGAAAACCCTTACAATTCTTACACTGGGCATAAGGCCTGATTTCACCAGGATAAGAGTTGAAAAAAGTTTTTTTTTTTAATTTCACTCATTTATCATTTAAAAATACTTTTAAAAAAGGTAAGTTTATTTTTAACCCCATAAAAAACTTTAATTATTTTTTTCAAAAAGTTAAATTTTTGTTTAAAATATTTAATTTATTGTAATTTCAATTAATTTTAAAAAGGTGATTTAAAAAAAAAATTATTTAAAGTTTTACTATTTTTTTCATTGATCTCCATTCATATATTTGACAGGTCTATCTGTCAAGTGTATGGCGAGAGATTCCCTTCTTCTATTGGCTGGCCTGACCCACGTGATCCCAGGGACGCTTGAGCACTTGGAGTTTGGAGAGGCCCAGGATCGGAAGTGTAGGCGCCTCGGGAGCCCTCGGGTAAGTTCGTAGATTTTTCCAGATTGGAGGCCTCATGATTTTTAAAAAATTTATTTGTTCCTGGGATGTGGGCGTCGCTGGCAAGGCCGGTATTTATTGCCCATCCCTAATTGCCCTGGAGAAGGGGGTGGTGAGCCACCTTCTTGAACCGCCACACTCCATGTGGTGAAGGTACTCCCACAGTGCTGGCTTTGTCACAACTGAGTGGGATGCTAGGCCATTTCAGAGGGCAGTTAAGAGTCAACCACATTGCTGTGGGTCTAGAGTCACATATAGGCCAGACTGGGTAAGGACAGCAGATTTCCTTTCCTAAATGACATCAGTGAACCAGATAGGTTTTTACGACAATCTGATACTCGTTACTTTTTCAATTCCAGATTTATTTAATTAACTGAATTTAAATCCCCAGCTGCCATGGTGGGATTTGAACTCCCGTCTCCAGGTTATTTGTCCAGATCTCTGGATTACTAGTCCAGTAACGTAACCACTATGCTGCCGTACCCCTCAGTTAAGGCTCACTCCGTGAATAAAAGCCACTTTGGGGAGGTGTCAGAGTGTGGCTGCTACCCGTAGATAGGATGCCAATAGCAGCATCAATATCTTCAAGGGGGAGAGAAGAAAACAAATAAAAATACAACATGTTGGAATATTGATTACCGTATGCCATTAAATTCTCTATCTAGCCCAATTTCAGAGTGCCGTTGGTGAAGGCCTCAGGAAAATTACCTACTTATCCTCTTACTTTAGTTCCTGTGTGACCTGGAGCGATTGGGAGATGTGGAAACAAATAAAGAGAATATGCCTTAAAAAATGACCTTCTTAAAACAGCTACAATAGAACACACTATCTAACCTAAATGCACTGTGAGATAATACCTCATGCAGTAAATACATATTAAAATCATTCACCTATACCATCAAAAGCTCCATATAATGCAAAGATGACATGGCAGGCCCACCAAAACCGTGCTTCCCTAACCTTTTGATTCATAAATGCTCCAGTTTTCATTTTAGTCAAAGCCAGCTGTTAAAATCACACACTATCTCCAGCCATTTTTTTTACTAAACCAGTATTTGCACTTTGACTCACAATAAAGGTGCCTATTTGCACAACAGCAGCAAATGCTTTAATAACCATTTGCCAAGCCTATCACCTATTTTGATGATTTTTGATGATAATATTGCAAAGGATTGCTTATAATACAGGCTGCACCGTTTGGCTCATGTGATCACACTGAACTATTTGGTTCTTTACACGGACATCTCAAAACAGTCGATTTTTGAAGTGAAAGCAGCTGTTCCCTTCAATCCACATACTGCACAAAACCTCGTGCTAAGCAACACACATCTCCTTGGAAACCACACTGCCAAGAATGTGCCGAAGACCAGAGACCTTAACAACCAATTGAATTGTTCACACAACTGCAGCCATGACAACAACGGCACTTTGCTCTATGGAAGCACACCTCGATGATATCCTGATGCCGCGATGAACTGTATCACCTCCATTCATGGTAAATCTCTTTCCAATTTTGCTGGAATTCTTACGTTTTTCTCAGACACTTTTAGAAATGATATCACCAGGACTGAAATCTTAATAGATTGGGTTAGTTGACGCAAAATGAATAGTGTTGTATACAAGCAGTCTCCTAATCTTGTAGCACACTCATCTAAATAGAATTTTGCAAATATCAGTCAAACAACAACTTGCATTTGTATAGCGCTGTTAACGTAGAAAAACATTCCAAGGTGCATAATGACAAAAGTCAACACCGAGCCAAAGAAGGACATATTAGAAGTTGTGATTAAAAGCTGGTTAAAGAAATGGGTTTTAAGGAGGAGAGGGAGGTAGAGCGGCAGAGGTATAAGGAGAGAATTCCACAGCTCATGACCTAGACAGCTGAAGGCAGAGCCACCAATGGTGGTGTGAAGGGAGTTGGGGATACACAAGAGGCCAGAGCTGGAGGAACAGAAAGTTTTCAGAGGGTTGTCAGGCTGGAGGAGATTACGGAAATAGGCACAAGTGAAGCCATGATGCGACTTAAACACGATGATGAAAACTTTAAATTTGAGGCGTAGGGGGGACCAGCAGCCAACGCAGGTCAGCGAGGGCAGGAGTGATGGGTGAGAGAGACTTGGGCCGCGATTTTACTAACCTCGGCAGGTCCATGGCGGGCAACGTTGGTGGCGGGCCCCGACCCCGCTGCTGGCTCCATCCCGGCCTCTGAAATGAATTTCCCCTGATTGGGCATGTTAAGCCCGCCCAGCGCGTTTCCCGGCCAATTAGAGAAAGTGGGTCTGGTGACATCATTTGATGACGCGTCATCAGCCGGTTTCCATAAAGGGACCATGACCAACTTTATTTTGACATTTGTGCTGTCAGTGTTCTACAGCATTGAGGTGCTGTAAACACTAACAATGACTGCACAGAGGTGCAGGGCTGCACCCAGGCTCTCCCATGATTCCACCCATATGCTTATGGAGGGAGTCACAACATACAAGGAGGTCCTCTTCCCTTCTGATGGGCAGAAGAGACCTCCCCAAGAGATCAACACAGCCTGGTTACACATTGCAGAGGAGGGCACAAACAGGGATGTGGTCAGGAGAACCTGGGTGCAGTGCTGCAAACCTTTCAATGATCTCAGTAGATCACGAAACATTAGTACAAAGCCACACTCAACCTCATCCTGCTGTGCCTCTCATCACATCCCTATCACTCTGCCTTCCCTACCCGACTCCTGCACATCCTAACTCACACCAACCTACCTTACACCTCCACTCATCCCTCTCTATCTACATTATCACATCCTCATCTCACTAGCCCCCCCCCACTTCACACTCACCCTCATCCTAGTGCAATCATACCAACTAACAACACACAAGGGTAGGCACTTGGGTGTTTTATGCAATGTTCATGTAAAGTTTCTGTTAATGTGGTGTCATACATTGAAACCTTTATTTTCAACACTTTGCGTTCTTGGACAGATTTGTGTGCACCTTTAGAAGTGAGCTGCAGTGAATGGTAAGATATAACGGTACCCACCGCAATGGTGGTGAGTGTGAAAAGAATGGCTTGAGCGTTGTAGGGATGCTTTATGGTGTTGGTGTGGGGTGGTGCCAACCTGGCACATCATGTGGCAGCCAGGGTGTACAGCATCGTGAAGTAAATGTGGCCATGGTGAGGCCATCCCTGTCCTCCCAGGCAGGAATGGGGTCTCTCTCTCTCTGAGGGTCGTGAATCTTAGGAATTCTCTACCCCAGAGAGCTGTGGAGGCAGAGTCATTGAATATATTCAAGGCGGAGATTGCCAGACATTTGAACTACAAGAGAGTTAAGGGGTATGGGGAGAGAGCGGGAAAGTGGTGTTGAGGCCAAGATTGGATCAGCCATGATCTTATTGAATGGCGGAGCAAGCTCGAAGGGCTGACTGGCCTACTCCTGTTCCTGTTTCCTATGTTCTTATGTTCTTAGGTGCTAATGCCCTCTGTCCTGTGCAACATCAGCTGATTGCGGAGAAGGTTGGTGGTGCTGTTGTTGGTGCTACTGGTGTGCCTGGTGCTGCTGATGTTGGGGCTGATCGTGGTGGGATTCTGAGGACCAAGGTGAGAGAGTATAAAGAGCACCCATGCTGATGGAATAGATGGCAGGTGAAGTAGAGATGACAGAAGCGATCTCTCAATGGTGGGAGAGGTAATGAGGTCAGATTGGATGGAGACTTGTGTAAAGACTTGCAGCATGGTGAATCTGTTATGGAAATGCAGTGAGGAAGAGTTTGTGGCTGAGGAAAGATATCTCTGTAAGGTGGGAGCTTTTACTGTACATTTGAAGCTGTCAACTCAACAGCTGATTCAATGGCCACTGAACTCCCACCTCAGCTTGACAGACATGGTCCACGACCAGCGTGGACCCCGTGGGTGAGCTGTCAATTGCAGAAGGTGAGCTGAAATTCATTCTTAAGCAGCTCTGAACAAGCCAATAATTACCTGAATTGGGTCCCACGCTGTGAACCCGCCACTGCGTGCCGGGTCTGCTCAGCGCTAACCCGACATCGGGGAAAGGCGCGTGGCGGCGGGTTCACAGCGGGGTCCCGACCTGCTGGGGAAAAAAACTTTCCCACCTGCACCGCCACTGATCGTGCCCGCTGACCCCCTCGGAGAAATCCAGCCCTTGCTGTGGGATTCTATACAGGCAGCAGAGTTTTGGATGAGTTGAGATTTATCATGAGTGGAGTATGGGAAGCCAGCCAGAAGAGCAGTAGAATAATCGAGTCTGGAGGCGACAAAGGCAATGATGAGGGTTTTGGCAGCAGATGGGCTGAGGCAGGGGTGGAGATGGACGATGTTATGGAGCTGGAAGTAGGCAGTCTTTGTGATGGAGAAAATATAGAACGCCGAGGTTGTAAAAAAGCTGGTTCATTAAACACAGTGGCCAAAGAAGAGGATGGATCTGGTGGTGAGGGTACTGAGTTCGTGGCGTTTGACCACCGATAATAGCAGTAATAGGATATCGTCTTTACAGGTTTTAAACAGAAAAGCATTTGGCAAACCCTTGTTTGGGAACGGAGAATATCTGTGCAACATTCTTGTCATAATTAAACCATGTACATGGGTCTATGTAAATTATAGTAGTGCATATTTAAACAAATCAGAAAAAAAATTGGAAAACAGTCTTTTCATGATAACTTTGAAGAACACCCTCCAAGTAATCTTTCGACAGTATTACACAATACCATAAAGAACAAAGGGCATGGTGAGGCACATGCAGTAACTGGGGCCACATCAACTAAATAATCGTCACCTGGTTTGGGTTTGACTTTTACGTTCAGTATTTCTAAACATGTGTACTGGTTACTTACTTTAATTTACATTAATAAACTGACTCCCTTATCTCAAGGACAAAACTTTTGTGCGTCTACGATTCTGCCATCGTGATGGAACGGCCAGCTGTAGCAATGTAGATGCTGGGAACGCCACATGAACATCTGCCTACTATGGTCTGAACTACAGAAGCACGAAATGTAAGAGCACCTTTCGTCACATGCTTTACTGATTTTATCTGTACTCTGGATGTTGGAAGTTTACCAATATATCCAATGATGACAATATATATATAGATATATATATATAAAAAATTGAGGTTGATTAGGGAATTTACATTAGCCAGCTAGGGATGAAATTCCTTTAAAAAAAATGAGGAGTGCTCCTTTGTTCTGTTATTCGCAACCTGCTAAGGAAATAGAGGAATGTATGGCTTTGATAAATGCTTGGAATAATCTGCTAGGTAGAGTAGTTTAGACAAACAAATATTCATGGTGTTCAAAGGCAGATGGATGCTATATAATAATGGGATATATAGGATATTGGAAGAATGAGCTTCGAAAAGTTTATTCTGACTTCTCCCTTTGTTCTTCTAGTGATATTCTTGAGCCTATTCCCCCTTGTTACAACCAGTGGAAACAATCTTTCACTCAAAACCATTCATAATTTTGAAAACCTCTCTTAACCATCTCTATTCGAGTGAAAAAAGCCCCAATTTTTCAAGTCCGTTTCTCATGAATATAATCATTTATTCTTGGTATCATTCTAGTGCATCTTCACTATCCTTTCCATGGCTCTAAGATCCTTTCTATGCCCAGAACTCCAGGCAATACTACAACTGTGAACCAAAGTCTTGTACAATACCATTATCTATAAAACCCAGAATCCCATTTCTCTTTATCACTTTTTCTATCTACACTTCCACCCTTAAAGAACATATGTATCTGCATCACTAGCTTATCCATGTTCCTCCCCTCTGTTAAGAATCTTGCTATTTAGGGTATATCTCCTTTTACTGCTTTTTATCAAAAGCTCCTACTTCTTATTTCTCTACATTGAATGACATCTGCCCATTCCTCCAACAGTCTGCCTTACAGTTTGACATGGCCCCTAATTTGTTATCATCGACAAACTTTGATATCAATCCTCTTGTGTACATGTCCAAATCATTTCCATAAATAGAAAACATGGTTTTATAAATGGTACTGCTGCATGGTTTCAATTTAAAGTATGGGTTTACCTTATCAGTACCATTTAATATTTTATATACGTCAGTGAAGCCTTCCCTTAATCACTTTCTTTCCTGACTGCAGCTTGCGATTTTCTGCACTTTCCTCATAGCTCATCTCATTCACACTTGGGACCTGTTTTGTTGCTCTTCTCTGTACCTTCTCTAATGCATATTTTTTATGACGTGGTCACCATAACTAAACATGGCACTCTAAGTGAGGTCTGTAAAGCCTTAGCACACCTTAGGAAACCTATTTGCTGTTATTTTGGCCATACGTCCCAACATTATATATATTTTTAAATTTGTCATATTTTCTATACATTAAGAGAGAAAGTTTATTATTACTCCCAGATCCCTTTCTACTACTCCCTCCAAGAATTCAATTCCATTAATTGTGGTGTTAGCCCTGGCTCACTGGTAGCACTCTTGCCTCTGAGTGAATAGGGTAGATTTTAACTTGGCCTGCCCAGCCAAAACAGGGCAGTAGTGGAGTTAAAATCACTGTGCACCACTTAATGCTTCACTACCATATTTACTGAGGTCTTCCGCTGGGCAGGAGCCTCATTACTGTATGTAAATTGGGGTCCTATGACGTAAATTAGGGCCCCGATACAATTTTGAGTGACAACTGGGCAGAGTGTGCGCTGTGCACAATCCACCCAGTTCAACTAGAGGGTGAAAAGAAGAGGCCCCAAATACTTAACTAAATAATTATTTTGTACGGCCAGGAGGAGAAGGAGTTGTATGCTGGGCTCCACTAGAATAATGTGAGTTGCTGTTGCCCCAGGCTCCCATTACTTCTTCGATCGACCCCACCTTCACCCCACCAAAATCTAGCCTCCTGTTGGCTAGGTTGGTCTCCAGGTAGGTGTTCCACTTGCTGCTCACTCATTCCATGCCTGGAGTTAAATTCTACTCCAGAAGGTCATGGGTTCAAGCCCCACTCCAGAGAACTGAGCACACGATCTAGACAGATACTTCAATGTAATACTAAGGAAGTGGTCAGAGGTAGCGTCTTTCGGATGAGACATTATGCCGAGGTCCCACCTGCCCTCTCAAGTGGACGTATAGATTCCATGGCACTATTCAAAGAAGAGCAGGGGAGTCCTCTCAGTGTCCTGGGCCATATTTATTCCTCAACCAACACCACCAAAACCAGATTATTTGGTCTTTATTTCATTGCTGTTTGCGGGACCTAGCTGTGCACAAATTGGCTGCTCTATTTCCCTCCATTACAACAGTTACTGCAATTCAAAAGCACTTAATTGGCTGCAAAGCACTTTGGGATGTCCTAAGGCCATGATATAAATGTTTAATTTTTTCTTACTCCTGATGCACACAGTACAGATTTTGAACAATGTGCGTTTATCAATGGTGAGTTTCATTTGTCACTAGTCTGCTCCTTTCCCCGACTGACCTAAATCCTTTTGCAATTCTTTTGCTGTATTCACAGTCTCTACTGTTCTCTCTATTTTGGTGTGATCATCAAATTTGACAAACCTGCATTTGGTTTTGACATCCAAGTCATTAATATAGATTGAAAACAGAGTTCCAGGCACTCTGGACCTTTATTCAACAATTCCCTTCCATTACATTTCTCATAAGTACTCTGATTTCAATCTATTTTTTGATCCAACTTCTAAGCTATATTTTGTTTTAATTAAATGTTACTGTCAGTGGTCTGGAACAATTAACCTGTAATTTCCACTAGGAATGGTATATGGGGAGAGAAAACCAAAGACACATCCTGGTTTGAGAACTGGAATTAGTCACACTGGTGAGAGGTTGGGGTTAAGGAATATTATTACCCCAACTTCAAAATCAATGTAGCATTTCTATGGCTCTCTGGATAAGAAAGCTAAGTTATGGGATCTCTGTGTTTGAAGTCATGCCACGTTTGTGTTCCAGACATGGACCAAACATGGCAGGGTAACCTCGATTGGCTGGCTGGCCCTTTTTCATTTCTACCTTAATATTTCAAACAATTTACTTTATTACTTTTGTTATGATTTTAAAAGAATAAAAACATCCTTCATTTAGGCAATGGTTTTCTGACTGGGTAGGACTCACCCTTGTTACACATGATGTCACTGAAGCATATGGGATACATGCACAGGCTTCTTCCTGTACCTTTCAGGTATAAATGCACACACACACACGTGTCTTCAGTAAACAATACATTACGTATGACTATTTCTCTTCTAATATAAATCCAAACAGTTATTCACTGGTACAATCTGTGATAGAATCTTCACATCAAGCAATGAAATATTTAAATGGTCCCCACAGTTCTCATTAGCTCGCCAAACTAGAAAGTACAGAGGCCATGTGTGCTTGGTTGAATTGAACAGAGAGCATCATCGGTCCCTATCCACATGCATGCAGTCATTACATCATAGGTCACTAGAGGTGTTTTGATGTGGTTTACTGTAGCTGTATGCAGTACAAAGGAACCTGAATAATTTAGTAAAAATTGCATTTATCCTGCTGAAGAGTGCCATTTATTTAAAAGCTGTATCAAACTAATCATTAATGATATTTCTAAATGTTGTTTAAACTGGTTTTGCATGCCTTGGAGCAAATCTGTCAATAAAAAAGATGGTCAAAGGGAGAGAATCGATATGCAAGGCCTAGTTCTGCAGGGTGGCTGTATTATCTCAGTTAATAAATATAGCACGAGTGCCCAGTGTAAGACAATAGAGAAGAAAAATAGTACAGATGTGGTTCAGTGCCGGTAATTGCAAGAGTGTTAATGGACTGGAATCAGCATATTGTGCCTCAGACAGCTCTGATAGATAGTGTATTCTTGCATTAGTTACACCCAGCCTCAAGGGGTGGTTCTGTTAGCTAGTCTCTTCATTTACTGCTGCAATAAAGAAAGCATATGGCACAACACCACACAAACAGTCTTTCATATCGTCATACTCACCAAGATTGGAAGTCAATCATCACCTGCTCAACATAAAGCCCAGAAGAAGACAATGACGTTTCCATATTTATTTCAGATTTCAAGTCACCCATTGAACTAGCAGCTGCTTCTAGCTGTGCTTCTGCTGCAAGTGCAGCAGCACCAGGGGCTTAAACAGGCAGCTTGTAGATTTTCTGTTAACTTTGCATAGGTTGAAACTTGCTACATGTGAATGTACTGAGAAAAGAAAACCCTAAAGATGTTTTTAAAGGCCTTTTGAGTGGATCTATATTGCTATGTATACAACCAGATTACTGTTACATTCCTACTATGCAGTACAAAAAAAAACCCTGTGCATTTAGTCAGCACCACAATTACTAAAGAAAGGCAGGGTCTTGATTCTAAATAATCCTATTCAAAAAGCACCATTGAAGGGGAGAGTCCCCATCTCAGCTTTTAAAGCCAATAAGAAAATTCCTACTGCATCAACCTGCAGCTCCACAAAAGAAAAGGGCAGATCTCTCAGAAGTACTACTATGGTAAATATGCATTTCAAAACCAAAGCATCACTAAATCACACTCAGATCATTCAGCATTTCTTACATACATGTAATAAATATTGTTCATAGGTTACAGCAATCTAATTTTTATTTTAATACCAGTTCAGATATTACAATAATGCCATTGAGAATATTAAATATTGTCCTTCAGGGATAGCATATTGTCCTTTAGGGATAGCACAGGCTTGATGAAAAGCCAGGGCCAATAGGTGGCTGCCAGTACTAACTACACTGTGATGGCTGATGATACTGCTGGCCTAGTGAATGAGGTGGGGAATTATGGTTGAAAAACAAAACAAAAAATGATGCAGGACTCACATAGCCTCTGTAGGTTCCCGATTCAGGCTGCTTGCCTGCCTCTGCTGCACAGACTGGGAGCCTCCCATCCTTGGCTTGCCCCTGTACAGAAGCTCCAAGCAGGGCCAGCCTCCTTGTTAGCTCCACTAGCGAAAAGCCCTGAGAGGTCTGACTGTAGGGCTGCGATGCTGCACTGCAGATGGGAACAGCTGCTTGCATCAGTGACAGCAGTACTGTAGCGGCCGGTTCTGATCTCTGAACTGCTGCCAGCTCCAGGATGCATCAATATTACTAGAGACTTTCCTGGCTATCGTGGGGTACACAACAATGACATGCTCAGTCATCAACAAAAGCTAGCACAACTAGTACCGCCACAAACCCACACATAAAAAACAATTGATAAGATGGCAAAACACAGGATAAGATGACTCCTCCCTATAAGCACACAGCCAGCTCCCTGAAGAGCTGCAAAAAGCAGGGCAGGTACATTGTTCATTGTCTACCTATTTGTATATTAAACTGATTAAATTCAGTGTCAATGTAGCATTTCTTTCTTTTTTCCGGAGCTATAAATTATATATTCAATATTTATTCTCACAAGCATAGGAGAGTGGAGATATCTTTGCCACAAACATACATCCCTTTTCAAAATGGAATATTCCAACAAGGGAAGCAGACAGCACTTCAGCAGGAGCCAGCACGCATACTGAGAGAACTGGAGGTATTTCATCTGTTGTATTTAACTCATTGACTGCTGTTGCCAAGGAAACACAATTAACAAGTCCTGCATGAAGAATCCCAGATTATTGTTGAGTTTTAAATGGCCACTGTTTGAAAATACATTTGGCAAATGTTTTTTCCCCCATTGGGGAGGGAAAGCACCTGCTCGGCAATTCTACTACAATGACTTCACACACAAGTAATGCAATGAATACAATCCAGATTATTGCTTTGGAGAAGAAATTGCTTTTTAATATGCAGCAAGTAAACCAAAAAAAGATATAAACCCCACTTTACCTGCCATTATAAAGAAACTGAAACGAGATGATATAATGATAGGAAAAACTCCTCTGATGGCTTATGGGTAATGATACAATGGTAGATTTTTCTGATTGGCGTTCAGGTTAATGCCTGTGTAAAAACAGCGCATCAGGATGCAGTACGAGTACATTAAGCATTTAACTTTAAGCATATGTATATGAACTTCGCCAATCGGAATTTCTATCATGCTGTCTGTAAACCACACAAACTAGAAAGCTCCAGGTTTAATCCCCAGTCTGTCCTGAGTTAACTGATATCAACCAGGGCGGTGGTAAGGATGCTACAACCGGCCACAGTATCCAGGGTAAGGGATGGACTCACATTGAAGAATGGCCATTTAGGAGACAAGGCTGCTCTTACCAGTCAATCATGAGCCCAGCATCCCAGCATGAGTCACCATCTTCTGGAGATGAGGGGAGAAAATTGGTGCCTGGTGGGAGGGGAAAGAAGTCCAGAATGCAGAACACAATCCTGCCAGTTATGCAATAACTTTATTCAGGTAAATATTGGTTCTCGTCACGAAAGTTAGTGATCGGCTACTAAGGAAAGAAAATAATACCAACTCATAGAATAATTTATGTTTAACTTTAACAATACACATTAATCCTCACAGATGTAACAAATGTAACTACTATAAGCCATTTTAATTATTTATGCCATAATATCAGAAAATTCCAGGTTAGAAGCTATCATATTAAAGGCATGCTATCTGTGATTGTTATCAGATAGACTCTCTGTTCCACATAGCCGGTGGCACACGAAAGGTATAGGCAGCGACTAGGAAATCAGGCAGAGATTGCTCCTGTTGAATCTTGACCCATTGTGTGCTAATAGTCTTATCCCAGCCAGACCGACAGTACTCTCACACAAAGCAGGCGATAGTATTGATTTTCATATTGAAATGAAACTAACGATATTGAAAATAACGCAAGAGAAATGCAGGTTTCCTCGTGGGGAATTCACTGGGATCACCTGTATAAGATGGGTGATCAGGATCGGGCACATTTGGGGTGCTGAAGTCACTGTTTAAAGCAGTTTATTTCAACATTGGAAAGTGCTCTTCAACTTTGAGTTTCTGAATGCTGAATACTTCATACAGTTTTTGATATTTTGTTTATTTTTGCCCCATATATTTGCTAGGAACATGCAGCATTGCTGCAATCAAAACTCTGGATATAGGAATTCCGGTGAAGATTCCTCTTGTGTTATTTGGAAGAAGAGATGGATAAAAGAGGGGTGGGGGAGGGGGGCGTTGGTGAGATAGGTTCGACTGCACCAGAGGCAGAGTGCCTGCATCAGAGGCAGAGTGCCTGCATTTGTCTTTGGTCACCCAGCTGTGTTTATTTGGTCCAGGCACACCTACCTGGGAATGTCTGGAGAAAGCTGTCTTTGCAGGCTCCATTTCACCAGGAAAGCAGTGATGGATTTGTGTCATCCGCTTTGAGGTGACCTGCAGACAATTTTCACCACAAGGACAACACTACTTGTGGCAGTCAAAGTCATTACAGCCCTGAATTTTTCTGTCTCAGCCCCATTATAAAGGTACTTCAGGGGTCAGCAGCAACATCAGACAATTCATTGTACACTGATGCATCAAACAAGTCACTGCTTTGTTTGTTCACTATGGCAAACAACTTCATAATTTTTCCCATAAAAAACAAGCAACAGAAGAAAGAAAGGAACTTGCATTTATATAGCACCTTTCACAACCTCAGGACCTCCCAAAGCGCTTTACAGCCAATGAAGTACTTTTGAAGTGTAGTCACTGTTGTGATGTAGGAAACCCTACAATTTTTTCACATTGAAGGATTCCTCAAAGTCCAGGGTAGTATTGAAAGAACCTTTGCGGCCATTCAGACTCCCGCACACAACCACGTGGCCTTATGAACCCCACAAGGGGTTCCGTGAATATCCAGATGGTCAGTGAGCAGCAACTCAGAATCGTGTAGGCCAATGCTTGCTTCCCAGGCAGCTTATATCTTCAAAAAATCCTTTGTGCCTTGGGTATTTGAAGATGGCAGAAATCAAGGATAGCTTCACAGAGTCCAATCCTCTTCAGCCCTGACTCTTGATCCACCATGGAGACAACCATGAACAGCAGCAGAATGACGGTTATGTTTTTAGGTCCTAAAATATTGAGCATGGCTTATTCAAACTTCAAAGGTCTAAAATTAGGGGTTCCCTCCTTGCATTCAGGTTTTCTCACCCCTGTTATGCACCGTCTCTTTTTGCAAATATAGTATTGAAATGCTGCAATTTCGAACAGCACATAAAGAGTGACATCTAAGGGCTGGATTTTCATTCAGAAGTCGTGAAGGAGGCGGGACTACAACTTTCGGGTTGTAGTCCCGCCTCCATCGAGATGCGGCCAATCCACACGATTTTCACTTGATTGACCTTGTTGAGCCCACCCAGCGGGCTCAGCAGGCCAATTAAGGGCCACTCGGCAATAGGTGATGTCACAGACTGAAATTTCATCTGTCAAGACGTGTTGACAGATGAAATATCAGTGTTTCACAGCTGTTTGAAGCTGTCAAACACTGACAGTCTTACTTCTAACCTGAGTCCTTCTACGCAGACTCAGTTAGAAACCTCGCCGGCACTGAAAGCTGCAGGCTGTCACTTTTGACAGCTCGCGGCGATTCTGCTTTCTGTGCCGGCTGAATGATGGACTCCCGAAACCTAGAGGAAGGAAGGTAAGTACAGGTAATTTAAACTTCTTTACACACTTTAGACACACCAAACACACTTACCTTTGCACTCATGCACCCATCACTCACCTGAACACCGACATCTCGACCCCTCCAAGTCCTTCAACCCGACGGCCCGACTCCTCTAACTTGGCGTGGTTTGGAGCCGTCGGGAATCCCACACAACAACCTTCAAAATAGGGATTAGGCTAAAAACTGCCTGTTAACTACCTGTTAACAGGCAGTTAATTGGCACTAATCCCTTCCCGCCTCGGGTCGGCGGATCCCAGTGCGGGGCGGGGACCCGCCTCCTTTGAAACTTACACGGAGGTGGGTTTTGGGCGGGATGGTGTCGGGACCCCCGAATTCGGGATTTTAGCCCCCCACACGCCTAAAAGCCCGCCTCACGGCACACTGAAAATCGACCCCTGCATCCCAGCTTGTGTGTAAGTGGCCATGCAATATGCAGGTAGCTTAGCATGCAGCCTCAGTCACGGTTTGACAGGGTGAGATGAAGCTCTATGTGGAATACATAGGGCCCGATTTTGTGGATTGTGTGGGAAATGGTTGGATTCCCCGAATGTGGGGTTCTGACCCACAAAAAAATGTGTCAGCCAGCTGCACGCAATTTTCCCTTAAGTGGCCAATTAATTTCCAGCGTGTGGACAGCCTTGCTAATTGTCCATTTCTAGTCAGAAAGCCCCACAGTATGATGTCATCATTCATGGTGCTTTCAAGGTCCACAGCAAGCATTGCTTCCTCTGTTGGCTTCCAAACGAACCATACAGGATGGCAGAGGAGCCTGCAGCAGCTGTGGCCAGTGCCAGACCCCGAGCTGCCTCCAAATTCGACGAAGCTTCACTGCAGGCATTATTGGATGGTGTGGAGATGCCGGAGTTGGACTGGGGTGGACAAATGTAAGAAGTCGCACAACACCAGGTTATAGTCCAACAGCTTTATTTGAAGTCACAAGCTTTCGGAGCGCTGCTCCTTCATCAGGTGAAGTGGAGAGATGCATAAAGACACAGCTTATATAGTCAGAGAATAATGTCAGATGTTTACAGGTAATCTTTCTAACTGCCATTTATCACACCTCGGCAGAGAGATAATCACAGCAATCAAAGGTGTGAATGGTGTCCAAACAGGTCAGTCAGGAAAACATTACATCATTTCCTGACTGACCTGTTTGGACACCATTCACACCTTTGATTGCTGTGATTATCTCTCTGCCGAGGTGTGATAAATGGCAGTTAGAAAGATTACCTGTAAACATCTGACATTATTCTCTGACTATATAAGCTGTGTCTTTATGCATCTCTCCACTTCACCTGACGAAGGAGCAGCGCTCCGAAAGCTTGTGACTTCAAATAAAGCTGTTGGACTATAACCTGGTGTTGTGCGACTTCTTACATTATTGGATGGAGTTAGGGCCCACAGGGAGGTCCTCTTCCCTAGGTCAGGCAGGAAGAGGCCTTCCACTGAGACCAAGGCTGCATGGATGCAGGTGTCAGCAGATGTCAACTCGAACGTGCATGTAACCTTGGCATCACATCTCTAACTCCTTCCTCTACTCCCCCACAGGACCATCCAAAGCCCCCGTCCCCACTGTGGACGAGGAAGAGGCTATGCAGCCAGACTCCTCAGAGGAAGCTCCAACCTCTGAGGGCGCAGCGTCAGCAGAAGTAAGCACACCCAGCATCAGCGCAGACACTCACACCTCGGGGGGACCTTCGGGACATAGAGTAGTGTTGTCACCTGGTGTTTCACAGCTCACAAGTGAGCCTCAGCAGATTCTGGAGACAGGGACAGCAGTGGAGAGTCCTCGTCGGAGGGCGCAGGACTCTGCCAGCTCAGCTCAGCTGCGCTGCATGTCGACCCTCTGCCTCTGGGTCCATCCGCAAGAGAAGAGGTGATGGATCTCCATGCACAGATGCAGGAGTCTCTGGCAGGTTTTGTCTCCAGGGTCGCTGCGAGTGTGGAGCGAATGGAGGAGTCCATAGCGACCATGAGCAGAGCCTTTGTGGAGTCATTGGCGCATGAACGCATCACCATGGAAAGGTTGGCAACCTCCATGGAGGAGATAACTCGCCAGGGTACGGAAAACATGGTGAGTGCTCATAAGAGAATGACATCTCTTGAGGAGCGTTGGCCATCTATTGAACAGAGAAATCAGACCTTCATGGAAGTCCTTCTGAGTAGGACTGCCAGTGCAGAAACGGGTCCCCATGGCCCCCTAAAGTGCAGCAAGGTGCTCTCAAGCCACTTCCAAGCGCTGGCCCCTTCTGGCCTGTGCAGCTTCAGGTGAGTGAGCAGCAGCCTGGTGCTCCTGGTGCTCATCCTGCTGTTCCTGGTTCTGCTGCTGCCGCCTCTGCTGCTGGAGATCCTCTAATGGCAAGAAGGGAAGGAAAAAAAGGTGTCCCATGCTTCTCGTAGATGCCTCCGCTGAGGAAGCGCTGAGTGAGGGTGGCGAGAGGGGCTTCCCAGGAGATCACATTGGAGAAGTGTGAGGCTCCAACCTTCCACAGCTGTGCCCAAACCTTGAAGAAGTAGCCCCAAGCCTGCAGCAACAAGGTCCTTCACCATACAAATGCTCTCCGATTAAATCGCAGCTTTCCCGAATGACCTGCAGCTGACAGCAAGCAAGCCGGCAAGCTTCACGCCAGGTTTCATCAGCGGGGTTCCCCGCAGGCGTGTTTAGCGTGGGGAACCCTTGAAAATAGCAAGGGCCCCTGAAAATAGGTTTAAACATGGTAATAATTGGTGATTAGTGTTCTGACGGCCAGTCCCGCCAGCGGCAGACGGGACTGATTCGGGTCGCAGAGAAACGGCGGTCCGAAAGTCGGACGGGGCGGGGAATCAGGCGGTGGGGGGGCGGGGGGCGGTCGCAACGTCCTATTTCTGCGATTTTCGGCCCCCTCCCGCCTGAAAACCCGCCCGACGGCTGGCAGAAAATCGGGGCCATAGTTTGTCCCTGCACTCAGGATAATGAAATGCTGGATAGCCTTATCTTGGCAGACTTCCTCAAGCTGTTAAACTTGTTTGTCATGTGTTCTTGGACTGTCAGACACAACATTTTGTGTCTGTTTGTCACCTCAAGCTGAGTGGATGGAGTTCCTGTTGGGAGAGTGCCTTGGGATCCCAAACGAGGCAAATCTCCTTTGCTGCACTACTTGTACAACCACTTCCACAGCAGCACCAGGAAATGGAAGTGCTCGGCAACCTTGGTCAGCCCTATCCAGCGTTGTGGCCAGAAGAACTGAGGATGCCCTGAAAAGTGATGGTTCCTGCCTCCTGCTGAAAGCAAGCTACTGTTTCGAGTTGGAAGTGCAATATGCATAAATGAGGCCAACCGTGTGAAATCTGGTGAGTTCAGCTCAGCGCAACTACAGCAAGTGCAGAGTTTGCTGAGCTCCAGTCTCAGCGCGTAAATGGTAGCACCAGAAAATTGGCCCCCTGCAGGATTTGAGTTCTTGTCCAATTAACTCATAACTACCTGGTTTTGCAATTTATTTTTCACTACAGTGTGATGTAATCTTTGTTTTTGTGCAGAGCTGAAGATACATTTAGCAACAAAATGTTATACCCTACAACTGGCATAATCCAGTTAGAGATTAAAAATATTGGTTTCCATGGGCACCAGACATACACTTCATGTGAAAAAACAAATGCGGTTACATATCCGCTTAACCATAGTGAGGTGATACTCCACCTCACAACAAATTAATGACAAGAATGTAAACATTGAGTTACATTTGTGATCTCACCCATTCACTGATGAAGCAGATCAACTTTAGAAGCTAGACTTGAAAGCAATTCCAAGTTAAAGAAAGCTGTTCCTTAAAACTGAAGTGTTTCAATCATTAATGTTTGGTAATGTTATGGAGGTCAATCAAGATGAATTAATTCTTTGAAACAAATTTATGGAAATAAAGTCCTTTATTGCTGATCTTTTATAAGCACTGTGTGTATTCATGAAGGCATGCGACCAGCCCCACATATTTGATGGATTAGGCAATAAAATAGGTCAGATTACCCATTAAGCCAGTAAGGTAACCATTCATGTTAATGTTATGTTTTCTTTTAATATTTTCACTGGAGGTCCTGCTGATTTTTCACTGGAAAATGTGTTTATTGATCATATTTGTGAAAAACACGTCTCTCCAGCTGTATGTCAAGCAAAAAGAAAAAAAAAATCAATGGAGCTAAAGGACGAAGCAAATGCCCAATTCATTAGATCTATTCAGATTCATGCAGCACTTTTGATATCAGGGTGAATATTGACTCCTTTAAAGCCATTTAGATTTTTTTAATAAACATGAGTTGATCTATTTAATGCGAACTAAAGTATTTGCAAAAAAAAACGTTAAAAAGTGCAGTGCAATTTGTAGATAAATCACAGACTGCTGAAATATATTCCAAAAAACAGAATAAAGAGCTGAATTGAGGTTATTGTGCACACAGGCTGTTTGGCTGCTGCTGCCTCACCTCAGGGGTTCTGGGTTTACCCAGATTATACAAAGGATGTCTTTTTAACCCTTTAATGACTTCAGCTATGTTTCTGGGCTGCAGTTTTTTTTTTCACTCTATTCACATAAAAAGCCACCATGACCTGCGGTTTTAGACATATCTCATTCTTATCATTTGCAGAGAAGCTTACTTGCATCTGCTACAGCCAAAAACCTGAATTTTAAAAGCTGTAAAACTGTATTCTGAACAGAGTTAAGGGTCCTATGTAAAATGAGGCCATACTGTTTCCCAGTGCCTAGCATAACAACTGTTCAGTTTGGCACTGATTACACTAATTTTCACAGACAGTAGATTACTGGGGTAGCAGGTGCTCTTCTGGTGTGTGTGTGCTGGTGTGCGCGCGCATGTACTGCGAGAGAGAGAGAGAGAGAAAAGGTGGGTGGTCCGGTAGATTCTCAGCCTCTTCAAACCTGACCTGGTGGTGCTGTGTGTTGGTATAAAAGCAGAGAGAATGTTATTCTCTTCCCTCTCCAATTTTCACTTAAACAGTCTGACCAGATTGATCTATATATATACTAGCTGAAGTGCCCGGTGGTGCCGAGGCTTTTTCGAGGGCATGTTGTTGTTGGAAGAGAGAGAGAGAGCGACTGGGGGGAAGAGAGAGAGCGACTGGGGGGAAGAGAGAGAGCGACTGGGGGGAAGAGAGAGAGCGACTGGGGGGAAGAGAGAGAGCGACTGGGGGGAAGAGAGAGAGCGGGTGGGGGGAAGAGAGAGAGCGGGTGGGGGGGAGGGAGAGCGGGTGGGGGGGAGGGAGAGCAGGTGGGGGGAAGGGAGGGGAAGGGAGGGCGGGGGGGAAGGGAAGGGGGGGCGTGGGGGGGGAAGGGAGGGGGGCGCGGGGGGAAGGGGGGGCGGGAAGGGGGGCGGGGGGGGAGGGGCCGCTCTCGGAGCCCCCGCCCCGCACTCTCGAGAGCCCTGCTCTCCAAGCCCCAGCCGCCCCGCTCTCCAAGCCCCAGCCGCCCCGCTGTCCGAGCCCCGCCTGAGCCGAGCGCGGAACACTCACCAAGGCCGAGAGCACTGTCGAGAGCCCCGCCCCCCCCGCCCGAGCCGAACGCGGAACACTCACCAAGGCCGAGAGCACTGTCGAGAGCCCCGCCCCCCCCCGCGCGCGGAACACTCACCAAGGCCGAGAGCACTGTCGAGAGCCCTGCCCCCCACCCACCCGAGCCGAGCGCGGAACACTCACCAAGGCCGAGAGCACTGTCGAGAGCCCCGCCCCCCCGCCCGAGCTGAGCGCGGAACAGAGACGCCGCGTCTCACCTGCTGCTGCTGCGCGCGCACCCTGACCCTCGTGGCTGACGCCGTTGCCCTGGGTAACGTGACACGGGGGGTGGGGGTGAGGAGCTTAGCAGAAGCCCAATCACCTAGCTCGGGCGTGGCTGGGCAAGAAAGGCGCAGGCTTTCAGGCCTAAGAAAAAAACAGGGAAAGGTAGGAAAAAGAATGTTCAGGTTGGAGAAAATATTTACAAATGAGTGATTTTTTTAAAAAACAATTTAATAAATTCAATCTTATTTTGGTGGAAATGTATATTTGAAAAGAAAGACGCAGAAAGCAGGAAAAAGAATGGAAGCAAGATGGCGGCGACTCACCTCGGTTCAGAACGATAAGGCCCGCCCACACACGCACCGATTGGTCGACCGTCAGGTCACCAAAGCGTAGGATTGGTCAATCGTCCCGTCACTCGACCGTAGGAGGGCCCGGCCGCACGTGGCAGCAAGCCGCCGTACGATTGGTCGACCTCGAGGTCACTCTGTCGCTAATGAGCGGATAATGAGATGCGAATGAGCGGAATGTTGAAGGTTTTTTGGATACCGCGGGCGCGATTTTAGCCTGGCTGAAACGTAAATACGCTTAAAACCGTCTCGGAAGCGTAAGCTTTCTTTGGCGGTAACGCGCGCATAGGTACGCCCTGTAACTTTCGAGCGCATAGCCCGCCAGACGCACACGCGATGACAGACAGAATGACAGAATGCCAGACAGACAGACAGAAGGACAGACAGAACGACCGATTTATATATATAGATATATATATATATATACACACACACACACACTGAGAAAACTGATTTAGTTATGAAATAAAAAATAATATGCTAATGAGACATCAATTTTTATTGTATTTATTTTTTTATTGAAATCAATATTACAGCATCTTGTCAGATTTGCTTTTCCTTTCTTACTTCCCCATCTCCTCTGAAGGAAGTGACTCAGCAAAATATGGTTCAACAGCCAGAGGCAGTCTTTCAGTACCTTGCCCAGGTTGCCATTTTTCAAGAGCAAACTTGAACAATGATTATTGACCAGCTACTTGATTGCAGGAATCAATATAGCCAAGTCAGATGCTGTCCTTGCACACACATGTCCTCCACTGGGTCACTAGACAACAATCAGGAGCAGGAACCTTGGTTGTTCCCGATCTTTACCTGGGGACACTGAGGCTGGTGACTATTGAAATGCACTGAACGACGTGCAGTTGCTATATTTGCACGGCAGATACGAGCTAAACACGCCACAGAAAGTTAAGTCTTGTCCATTTCAGTCTAAGTACCCTTTTGACGATGTGATAAGTGTTAATTACTGCCAAACAATCTTGCTGGCACTGAAAATTAACTAATACAAGTGTGGAGTCTCATTCCTTCAGGTTTTAATTGTTGTTGGAGGTTTAAAAAACAGGAAATGGAAATTAATTTTTTTTTTTACTTTTCATTTCTGTCTCATTTTTTCTCTCCCCTAATCCAATCTTTCTTTCCCTCTTTATTGCTCTTTCTGGTACGTGATTTGACTTTGTTGTCCACTCACGCTTTCAGCAACTTGCCACACAAAAACATTAAAAACCTAAACGTGCAAGGACAAGTCTAACTAACGGCAAATGCAGTTAGATGCCCTGCTACAGAAAATTATGGCCCATTATACTTCACCTTTTAATGTTACATGAGAAATAGGAAATATAATGTTCCAAAATGTTTTATACTGCAACAATGGACCTTAAAAAAGATCTAGTGGAAGGAAGCCCGGGGCAGTGCTTCTAATTCAAGGTATTGCACAATTTTGCACGAAATTATTTAACTTTAAAAAAAGCAATTTCCTGGTCTCTGAAAACTGTTCTTCCCTTTCACCGCTCAATTTCAAAAAACAATAAAAAGAAGCTCTTCTTTTCCACACTCTAACTTTCAATCTTGCGGCCCATGTAAAGTTGGATCTTAAGAGATCCCATACTTCCCTGTCAAAATCTCTCCGATCAGGATTGCGCCCCTCCCAAGATACTAAAACGGGCTTAACCAAAGTCATAAACAACATTCTCTGTAACTGTGACCATTAGGCATTATCTCTCCTTGCTCTCTCTGCAGCCTTTGACATGGTTGACCACACCATCCTCCTCCAAAGTCCCTCCTCCGTTGTGCTCAATGGGACTGCTCCTTCTTTAAGTTCCACTCTTACCTATCTAATCACAGTCAGAGCATCTCCAGCAACGGCTTACTTCCCTCCCCTGCACAGTTACCTCCTCTTCCTCATCTGCATGCTGCCCCACAACATCATCTGCAGATATGACATCAGTTTCCACATGTATGCTGCCACACCCAGCTCTACCTCTCCACCCCTTCTCACTTGTCCGACATATATCCTGGGACAAGCTGCAATTTCCTCCAGCTAAACACTGGGGAGACCAAAGCCATCATCTTCAGCCCTCACAACAAACCTGGTACCTTTGTAGGGCTGTGGGGAAAGAGCGGGGGAGTGGTGCTAATTGGGTAGCTCTTTAAAAAGAAATGGCACAGGCACAATGGGCCAAATAGCCTCCTTCTGTACTTGGACTCTAGGTTGTTTGCTTTAGTTTGACTGCTCAAGAATTTCACCATGCTTCTTCAAAAATGATGGCATGTCACTCAAATAGGAATAGCTTCACACATATACAAGAATCCTACTCCTTTACCTCAAATCATACAGTCTTCGGCTACCAAGCCCCGACAGAGACATCCTTTTTTTGATCAGCCGAGTGTCTGGCATGCATAGAAACCCAATGGCCCAGATTTTGCTGTACTAATAACGGCAGGCTGTCAACGCTCACTGTTGTTACTGGGTAAAATTGACAGCAATTTCTGATGTCCGCACATGCGCAGTTAAACGGGGAAATCGGGAAGTTGGTGTCAGTGATACCCTGCTCCTCCACAGGGTGCGCTGTTGCAGTTTTCATCGATCGAATGTGCCCATTTATCGCTATAATAATGGCATAAACTTGTGGTACTTACTCACTAGTCTTGCACTAAGGACCGATAAAAATGTTAGGGCTTGTACAATCAGGAGAATCTGAGTTTTTAATGGCATAATAAGTGATCATTACTGCTGAACAACCTCTCAGGCCCTGAAAACTTAATTTTACATGTGTGGAGTCTCATTTTAAAATTAAAATAATTTTTTTCGTTTTTCTATTTTTCTTTTTAATATCTCTCCCTTAATCCCATGTGTATGTCCCATTCTTTATTTCGCTTCATGCACAATGATTTAAATGTAATTTATAGTTCCTCTTTTTTACTTTCTGCTTTGCACTCTGGATGTCTCAGTGAGGATTCTTCATTCTGATTGGTTAAAGCGCCTCCCTGCTTCTTTCACTGCTCACAGATGTCACAGATCCCCTGTAGTGGGCGCCGCATTCAAACAGATGCCAGATGACTGGAAGTCTGTAAGCAACTGTACGTGAGGTGAATGACGAAAGCTGTTCCTTCGCAGCTCACAGCAAAATTCGGGCCAACACCATGTCTAAGGATGCTATAGTCACTGGTTTCACTTTGCACCAGTGCTGCAGTTACAGTGTAAATGTAGCTTGAGTCCATATTCAAGCCTGATGGTCCACTTCACTTGGGTGCACTAAGACTGCCTGAAAGCACTCTGCTTCACATTGGAGTCAGTTTAGCCTGCTCACCCAATTTACCACAAACCAGTTTAGCATCAGCCTAAACCACATTGCACCAAAGATAAGCTTGCTGTGTACATGCATCACAAGGCTCACAAATTATGCTCAAGAAATCCACAAATGTAGTTAATGTTTGCCGATATGGAGTACGCAGTTTCAGTTGTGGGAAAGAACCAGCTAACCCAAGTGGAGAGAGCGCAGCCAAAGATTGGTAGAGCCAATGTTTAGGGACTCCCAAATGCACAAATGTACTTCAGAGTTTAACCAGCTAAAACAGCGCAGCCTACTAATACACGAGTAGTCCAGCCAGGACAATCACATCCATTAGGACATTGACTTACAGGGTTACCTAGAGCCAAGTGGGGAGAAACGCAGTCCTCAGTGGCAGGTCTACCTCTGCAGGTTCCATTATTCAGCTAGACTGGCTGGCCAATTGTCAACAGTGCCCTGAAGTACTGCCTGGCTCAGGTATCAGACTACAGAGTTTGCCACAAAGGATTGAGTTGGTTCCAAATCTCCATCACCAAGCATGTTATCTTGGAGAAACAAAGAGATCCTGTTTCCCGACCACCGCATTCTGACTCCTGGGTGATTGGCACAGATCCCCTGTGGTGCTTTGAAAGGATCCAGTGTCAAAAACTTTTTGGGGGCAGTGGTCACTTTTGCAGTGTCAGCCTGGAACAATTGCACTGTTCAAACACAGAGCTCCTCCAAGAACCCCTTGCAGAACATGTTTTTTTAATTTGTTCCTGGGATGTGGGCATCGCTGACAAGCCCAGCATTTATTGCCCATCCCTAATTGCCCTTAAGAAGGTGGTGGTGAGCCACCTTCTTGAACCACTGCAGTCCTTGTGGTGAAGGTACTCCCATAGTGCATTTTGTAGTGTATGTGCCTTTAAGTCAGAACTACTTTTACAGCTCCTGTATACTGTAGTACTGGCAGTGACCACACCTGTATATAAGCTTTGCGCATGCCTCTGTACCCCCAGTCTTGAGACTACCCTCCTCCAGTAAAGACCTGTTTATTGTAAATGTACAGCATCCGTGTGATTATTTAATAACAGCATATCCACTGAACCACGGATCCAACAGTGGCGACGAGTGTCGATTCGAATCTACCTGCAACATTAAAAAAAAAAAATAGTCGAGGCCAGGAACACAGGCGTCGACCACAAGCAACCGCCCAGCAGTCAGGCAGAGATTGAACTTCGCAGGGGAGGCTGTGGAGAGCCGGGCTTGGTTCCCCAGCCACGACGAGCAGCAAGAAACCGACGACAGGTCCAGCGCAGACCCTTCCCGAGCAGCGGCGGCTGGAGCCGACCGACGGCGGAGAGAAAGCCGAGCAGCGTCGACGGGGTAAGACAGAGGGTGAAGAGCGCAGGGCGCAGCCGGGGGTTGAACACCGAGCGGCGTCGAGAAAAAGAAAACAAACCGGAGAGAGAGAGGGTAGAGAAACAGCCGGGTTCAAGACTGAGCGGCGTCGAAAAATATAAAAAGAAGAACGCGCAGAGCACAGCCAGGGCTCACGGGCTGAACAGGGTCCGGGGGGCGAAGAAAGGGGAGCGCGGGAGACGCCATTGAGCCGCGGAGAAGAAAGAGCGCAGGAGACGCCATTTTTAGAAGCCGCAGCGGAGAAGAAGGGCGAGCGCGGGAAGGAAGGAAAGCGCGGGAGACGCCATTTTGTGCCAGCGGAGAAGAAGGGGCAGCGCGGGAGGCGCCATTTTTGACAGTTAACTCACACCCAAGGATGCCGAAGAGTGGCAGTATCTCTACGTTCGACAATGAAGTCGAAGATTGGGCGACATATGTGGAACGTATTGATGTGCTGCAGGGCGAATGAAGTGCCAGATGCTAATAAAGCACTGGTTCTGTTAAATTCCATGGGTGCAAAAACTTATGGGTTACTGCGAAATCTAATAACCCCAGAGAAGCCGGTAAACAAGAATTTTGAAAGCATAGTAGAAATCCTACAGGACCACTTAAACCCCACACCGCTGCTGATAGCAGAACGATTTAAGTTCCATAAAAGGGACCAACACAAAGACGAAAGCAATGCTGAGTACCTAACGGAACTGCGCAAGCTATCGAAACACTGCCAGTTTGGAGCGGGACTAGCAGATACGTTAAGGGACAAGTTTGTGTGTGGGCTACAAAGTGAAGGAACCCAGAAACAGCTTCTATCAGAAAAGGACCTTATGCTGGACAAAGCTTTCAGTATGGCAGTATCACATGAAGCAGCCGCAAGGGGCACTGCAGAGATACAACGGAGACAGCAAGAATATGGCGCCAATGAAATGTCCTATGGAACAGGGAAGTGCTATCGCTGCGGCAGAACAACACATGACCAGAAAGATTGTTGGTTCAAGGACCAAGTGTGCAGATAGTGTGGGAAAGCAGGACACATAGCAAGAGTCTGCAGGTCTGGGAAGAAAACCAACAGTAAGAAATCTCCACTGGAGAAGTATAAAAAGGTACACCAGGTGATGGACAGTGGTTCAGACGAACAGAAAAGTGACACAGACTCCGGAATCAAGGAGCTGGGTTGTCTGAAACTACATAAGGTAATAGAAATGGAGGATCACCAGACTATCTGGGTTACACTCAAGATAGACGGAGTCCAAGTGAAAATGGAATTGGACACAGGGTCAGCGCTAACAGTCATAAATCAAAGAGACTACAAGCGGCTATTTTCACACATACCCTTGAAAGCTACAGAGATTGTCTTGAAGACGTATACGGGGCAAAAAGTCTACCCCAAAGGAAAAATAAGGGTGAAAGTGACATATAAAGGCCAGGAAATACCTAAAATGGATATATATGTATTGCCAGATGGAGGACCACCACTGCTAGGACGTGAATGGATCCGGAAGATACAATTAGATTGGCATTCCATACAGGCGCTGAAGGTTGAGGCCAAAAAGGATGACGACGTCACACCTGGATGACTGTCAAAAATGCTAACTGACGCAAAAGAAGTGTTCCAGGAGGGACTAGGAACACTAAAAGGAATAACAGCAACGATTAAAATCGAGAAAAATGCAAGCCCAAAGTTTCTGAAGGCCAGACCAGTGCCTTATGCGATCAGACCAGCTGTTGAAGCAGAGCTGGAAGGGTTGGAACGTTCAGGAGTACTGTCCAAAGTGGACTGGAGCGAGTGGGCTACACCCATCGTTCCTGTAATGAAGAGGTCGTTGAGTAATACGCCTGGGGAACCAAAGAAGGTCCGCATCTGTGGGGATTTTAAGGTGACAGTGAACCCAGTCCTTCACACGGTACAATATCCGCTTCCACGAATTGAGGATATTTTCGCCTTGCTATCTGGAGGTAAACGCTTCACCAAAATTGATCTAGCCCAGGCGTACTTGCAAATGGAGGTAGAAGAAGCTTCGAAACAATACCTTACGATCAACACTCATAAAGGTCTCTATCAATACAACCGGCTGGTGTTTGGAGTAGCCTCGGCTCCGGCTATCTGGCAAAGGGCGATGGATCAGGTCCTGCAAGGGATTCCAGGGACCCAGTGTTATTTGGACGACATCTTGGTCACGGGCGAAAATGATGGTGATCACCTCGCCAACTTGGGGAAGGTGCTCACCAGATTAAAGGAGTATGGGCTACGAGCTAATCGCCACAAGTGCGAGTTTTTCCAGAAACAGATCTCGTATTGTGGCCACGTCATCGATGAAGAGGGGTTACATAAGTCCCCTGACAAGATTGAGGCAGTAGTCAAGGCTCCAGCACCGGAAAATGTGTCACAACTGAAGTCGTTCCTCGGGCTGGTAAACTACTACCGCAAGTTCTTACCAAATTTGTCTACGGTATTACACCCACTGAACACCCTACTGCAAACAGGGTACCATGGAAGTGGGATGACGAACGTAGACGAGCTTTCCAGAAGTGTAAAGAATTGATCACATCAAAAGAGGTGTTGGCCCATTTCAACCCAGCACTACCAATTCATTTGGCATGTGATGCATCACCCTATGGTATTGGAGCGGTGCTGTCGCATAAATTCCCTGACGGGTTGGAGAGGCCAGTAGCCTTTGCGTCTCGGTCACTAACCTCAGCCGAGCGCAACTACGCCCAGATTGACAGGGAGGCCCTCAGCCTAGTATGGGGAGTAAAAAAATTCAACCACTTTCTGCATGGGCAGAAGTTCAACTTGCTGACTGACCACCAACCACTTGTCTCCATCTTTAATCCTAAGAAGGGCGTTCCAGTGATGACTGCACAGCGGTTACAAAGATGGTCCCTGTTTCTAGGGGCGAATCAATATGAAATAGAATATAAAGGCACGAAACAGCATGGGAACGCTGATGGGCTATCGCACCTGCCACTGCCTACTGTGGAGGAAGCACCAGCAGTGGACCCTATCGAGATATTTTATTCGTCAATAATTGAACGATTGCCAGTAACGAACGCGGATATAGAGAAGGAGACCCGCAATGATCCGACGCTGTCTCGGGTATATGAATTGACGGTGAGGGGATGGCCAACTCATGGCGACTCACTGTTGCCAGCATTCTCATCCAGAAGAGAACAGCTGTCAGTATGCCAGGGGACAGTGATGTGTGGATCCAGAGTGGTGATTCCACCCAAGTTAAGGGAGAGAGTGCTAAATGAGCTACATGAAGGTCATCTGGGGGGAGTGAAAATGAAAAGCCTTGCTAGGGCTTATGTGTGGTGGCCGGGAATCGATCAACAAATCGAAGACCTAACTAAGAGCTGCTTAGGATGCCAGAAGGTCCAAAATGCACCACCACATGCCCCTCTACACCCATGGGAGTGGCCCTCCTCTCCATGGCAACAGGTGCATATTGATTTCGCTGGTCCATTCATGGACTCAATGGCCTAGAAATTCAGTATAGCCACTTTTGGGGCGGTAAAGTCGGGCGGGCGCTAAAGTTAGCGCCCGCCGGAAAGTGGAGGCCACTTCGCCGATATTCAGTAGCTTTGGCCAAGGAGTTTGGGCGAGCGCTGAAACTGGCGTTGCACCCCTATCTTTAGGCGCTAAGCCAGCGGTGCAGAGTGATAACGCCGAGGCCGGGCGCAGCGCAGGTGCGGTCATGTTTTGATTGACAGCAGACACCCTGACGCCGGCCAGCTCTTAAAGGGGGAAGGGTCGACTTGGTCTGCTGCCACGCCCTGAATACTGCAGCCCTCCAGCTAGGCCTGAACACTGCTGCTGGACCCAAATAGCGCCTGAAGCCATGCAGAAGGCCCGTGAACGAGCGCAGCGCTTCTCAGAGCATGCTTTGAGGGTGCTGCTTAGGGGTTTGGAGAAGAAAAGAGATATCTTGTGCCCGGACAGTGGCAAGAAGGCTCCCAAGAGGCTGTACAGGAGAGCCTGGAGGGAAATCGCCCAGAGGGTCACAGCCAACAGCGATGTCCCCAGGACTGGTGACCAATGCCGCAAGAAGTTCAACGACCTCACTCGGTTGGTCAGGGTGAGTACCCTTTCCAGTGTCCTCCTCATCCTTGCATGTGCACCTCACATTATGGGCAAAGGGACCTCAAAGGCCTAATGGCCAGCCCTCCTCCAGCAGCTATGGCACTGGCATGATCATCAGTAGCACTTTCTGCACTTGACACACTGGCCAAGCTATTCGACCATGGGAGGCAGTGCACACAACAACAGGGCACCACACTGTACTTAGAGGCCGTCCTTTCTCTTGCAGGCCAAGCTGGCGCAGAATCTGAAGAGCCGGACTGTCACCGGGGGAGGCCGTGTCCAGTTCCAGGAGCTCAGTGACCTGGAGGAGCGCGTGGCTCGACTCATGCGTGCCCGGGTGATTGGCCCCGTTGCTATTGGAGATGCCGACCCTGTGCTGGGCCCCAATGGTAAGGACATGACCGTTTGGACCTCTCTCGTTCCCCTTGCGCTTCAGATCTACATCCTTTGCCACTGTCCCACCAATGCGCATAATGCCACCACTCATGCCTCCCTCGCTGACGCCCTGTCCTCACTCTAAAGCTACTCTTGCGCATTCCTGCTTTCAGCTGGTGAGGAGGAGGTCCCTGAAGCCGCGAGTGTCAGTCCCTCGGAAGAGGAGGACGACGAGGACCAAGAGGAAGGCGGCACATCGGGGGAACCCTCATCTGCGCCAGGGGATGGCAATGGAGGGGACACGTCTTGCCTGGAGGAGAGCCAGGGGGAAGTGTTGCAGGGGGGTGTAGCTCCTGTGCCCAGTGGCGTCCAGCCACGCGGGAAGGGTCGAGCAGCACGGCTGCCTTCTCCCCAGAGGGGGGAAGTGTTGCAGGGGAGGGCAGTTGCTGGGCCCAGTGGCGTGCAGCCACGCGGGAAGGGTCGGGCAGCACTGCTGCCTTCTCCCCAGGGGGGGGGAAGTGTTGCAGGGGAGGGCAGTTGCTGGGCCCAGTGGCGTCCAGCCACGCGGGAAGGGTCGGCCAGCTCGGCGGCCTTCTCCCCAGAGGGAGAGTCCGGCCTCCAGTCCGAAGACGGTCCTCGCCCAGGAGGTGCGCCTCCTTGATCAAATGTCCGCGGATTCGGAGCGGCGCCACACCGAGTTCATGGGGGTTGTGGGACAGTTGCCTCAGGCCATTGAGTCCCTGGCTCATAGTGTGGCCGATTTCGGGGACTCACAGGCCAGGGGTGTCGAACAACTCGCGGCAGCACAGGACGCGAGTCGAGAGTTCATGAGTGGTGCCGTGCAGACACTGGCTGGTCTGATGCGGGCACAGACCAGGGCAGTACGGGCACTCACTTCTGCCACACTCGCTGTGTCACGGACGCATCGCCAGGGCACCCGCCGCGCTGCTGCAGCACAGCGGTCTGGCCTTCACCAGATTGCTGCGCTTGCTGCAGTGCCAGCCCGGCCGAGTGCCAGTGTCTCTGGCGACCAGCGAGCGCCTGGCATCAGCCAGCTTGCCCCCATTGCTGCAGCCGCCACTGCCACTCCCCCAGCAAAGCTGCGACGAGCTGCTGGAGAGACTGATGCTGCCCAGCCACAGCTGCAGCAGTCAGCAGCCGGCCCCTCCAGGGCCGGACCTCGTCTAGGCCGACCCCCAAGGGCATCTGCCGTCACGCTTTGTGCCCCTCAGGAGCCTTCCCCCAGCCTTGCAACACCCACAGGGCCCAGGTTGAGGCGGAGCAGCAAGTCGGGCAGGGGCCGGAGAAGCCTGCACAAGGACTCGCCCTCTCGGCACACCAAGTAGAGTGTGTTGCCAAACGTTTTTTTAGATGGGGGTGTTTGTGTTCTGTATGGGGGGGTTTGTCTTGGTAAGGCCGAGGATGAAGGCCAATTGGATGGACAAGTTTTGTTATTCCTCCCCAGGTTGTGGGAGTGAGATATGTTTTTGACTGTTTTTTGGGGGTGTTGTCTGTTTTTCTGTTTCATGTGGGAAGGGCCCTGAGTTTGTTAAATAAAGCTTTTTATTTATTCAGCTTGTCCATGCGTCATGTTTCAAGTGGTTGTTGCGTTAACCGGCTGAGGGCTTGCGGAGCGGCTGCATTCAGGTGCGTTCATTGCCACAAGCCATTCCCTGACAGGGGGCCTAGAAGTGTCGTTCAATAAGCCGCCGGCGGACGGCCCTTGGACCTTGTGGCTCCCTCCTGGGCTGGTACTCCTCCTCCTCCTCCTCCTCATGGTCCTCCTGCTCGTCCTCCTGAGGTGGTGGTCCAACGTGAGGTGGCAGTGCCTGAGTCCTGCGGATAGCCAGGTTGTGCAGCATGCAGCAAACGACGACGAACTGGGAGACTCTATCCGGCGAATACTGTAGAGATCCGCCGGAACGATCCAGGCAGCGGAACCGTTGCTTGAGGACGCCAATCATTTGCTCTATGATGTTCCTTGTGGCTTGATGGCTTTCGTTGTATGCCTCCTCAGCAGAGGTCCTGGGCGCGCGGAGCGGGGTCATGAGCCATGTACACAAAGGGTAGCCCTTGTCCCCGATAAGCCATCCCCTTGGGGGAGGCTGTGCCTGGAACATGTCAGCCACAGTAGTCTGGCGCAGGATAAATGCATCATGGTTGCTTCCTGGAAAGCGGGCATTGACAGCTAGGATGCGCTGCCTGTGGGCACACACCAGCTGTACATTGAGGGAATGGTAGCCCTTCCGGTTGCGGTAATCCTCGGCATTGTCGATAGGTGCCCGCATAGCCACATGCGTGCAGTCAATGGCGCCCTGCACCATGGGGAAGTCGGCGATCCTGGCAAACCCGACTGCACGCTGCTCCTGCCTCTCTAGGGTCATGGGGAAGGAGATGAATTGGTGTCTCCTTGCGAAAAGGGCATCGGTGACCTGCCGGATGCAGCGATGCACGGCGAACTGGGAGATGTTCGCTATGTCCCCAGCAGCGGCTTGGAAGGAGCCGCTTGCATAAAAGTTCAGAGCCACCGTGACCTTCACTTCCACCGACAGAGACGTCCTGCACATCAGCTGTGGACGCAGATCTCTGTGAAGCAGCTGGCAGATCTCTGCAACCACCTCCCTTCTGAAGCACAGCCTCTTAACACAATGCGCGGCAGTCATGGTGAGATAGGACACCTGCTGGCGGTATTCCCTGAGTGGGTAAGGCCTACGTTGCCGACGCCTGATGGCCCCTCTGCGTCTAGGCATGGCTGCCCCTCTCACACAGCGTCTGCGAGCCCTTCGCACATAATGCTGGAACTGAGGGTTGGAACCCCATGCAGCCCCAATAATATACTTGCAAACAGTGAAATCACAATGAGTCAAATTTCCAAGCTCTGGCCAGAAGCCAAAAATACCTCTCCTATGTTGTCCCAAATCAGTAAGGTCTGTTCCTTGGTCTCTGTCCAGAAATCCAAAGCACTAAAGTCATTGCAGCAAAATGGCTGGCCTTTATAGTCCAGTCTGAGTGCCCTTTAATTAGCGCTCCCCGAGGCCCGCAGGGCCTCTGCTGCGTTCCACTTCACAGTTCTTAACAGCGCCACGCCCACATTGGGCGGGCGCCACTGAAGTTCCGGTTTGGGGCGCACAAACAGCGTTGCACGACGAAATGACGTCATAAGCTGCGCGCGCAGCTGAGCGGGCGCAAACACTTTGCGCCGGCGCTAAATGTCAACTGAAGTTGGGCGTAGGCACAGATCGGCCTGCGCCCGGGCGCTAAGTGCCTAGCGCTCGAAATCTACTCCTCTTATGGCGCTAACGGCTGGCGGACGCAACTGAATTTCTAGGCCAATGTTCTTAATAGCAGTGGATGCTCATTCAAAGTGGCCTGAGGTGATAAAAATGTCTTCAACCACTACAGAGAAAACGATTGCAGTCCTACGGACCATATTTGCCAGAAATGGTTTGCCAGAGCAGATTTGCTCTGATAATGGACCACAGTTTGTGTCCGACGAGTTCCAAAAATTTATGAGAAGGAATGGGGTACGGCATTACACATCCGCCCCGTATCATCCAGCCACAAATGGATTGGCTGAGAGGTTCGTACAAACCTTTAAGAAGGCAATAAAGGCCATGTGCGACGATGAAATTCCACTACAGCATAAGATGGACAATTTCTTATTAGCCTACCGAAACGCGACACATGCAGTTACCAACCAGACCCCGACCATGATGTTCTTTAACCGAAGGTTGAGATCTCGTCTGGACTTGCTCAGACCAAATGTGCGAAGAAATGTTGAGGACAAACAATTCCAGCACATCAATGAGAAGCCGACAAGGAGCTTCAATGTAGGGCAACCAGTCTTGGCCCGTGACTATCGAACAGAGAAATGGCAAGCCGGAACGATATGTACAAGGCAGGGGCCATTAACGTACACAGTGGATGTCGGGGAGAACATTGTGAGACGCCACGTCGATCAGATCTTAGCGTCACAGGAACGCGTCAACCCCATGTCTCGAGTACCTGGGGATGAACCCGACATACCGGTAGCATCTACCTCAGACCCAGTAGCAGTGGAACCCGATGAACTACCCGATGAAAAGGGGTCAGCGTCGCCTCTGCACCAAGAACAAGAACCTCCGGAAAGGCGCTATCCCGAAAGGGTCAGGAAGCCGCCCCAAAGACTGAATCTATAAATGGACTTTTG
Source organism: Somniosus microcephalus (assembly GCF_052327205.1). NCBI lineage: Eukaryota > Metazoa > Chordata > Chondrichthyes > Squaliformes > Somniosidae > Somniosus > Somniosus microcephalus. Next base: position 37,884,290 of record NC_140994.1, on the reverse strand, counting down.
TTGTTTAATGTACATGTTGAAATGTTAATTGTTATTTGAATATTAGGGGTACTACTAATCTAAAAGGAGGAATTGTAGTGTATGTGCCTTTAAGTCAGAACTACTTTTACAGCTCCTGTATACTGTAGTACTGGCAGTGACCACACCTGTATATAAGCTTTGCGCATACCCCCAGTCTTGAGACTACCCTCCTCCAGTAAAGACCTGTTTATTGTTAATGTACAGCATCCGTGTGATTATTTAATAACAGCAGATCCACTGAACCATGGCTCCAACACATTTAGGGAGCGAGTTCCAGGGTTTTGACCCAGCGAAGATGAAGGAATGGCGGGAATTTCGAAGTCAGGATGGTCTGTAACTTGGAGGTGGTGGTGTTCCCATGTGCCTGCTGCCCTTGTCCTAGGTGGTAGAGGTTGCGGGTTTGGGAGGTGCTGCCTTTAGACAAGTTGAGGGGGGTAGTATTTGATGGATTAATGTCTTCTGCCATGCTGCTTTATTCTCCTCGCCTCCACAGGCTGCTGTTCCTCCTCCTCCTACTCCATAAGGATGACATAGAAAGGTATGCCCATTGAAAATGTCATACCTTCTCCAGGTCACTGTGAGTATGTTGGGGAACTGGGGATGGGAGTGGGGCATTCGGGGTCCAAAAATGTAGGGGTGGGGTGAGACTACAGCACATTAGGGAGGGGGTCAAGTGCAAGTCTCAGTGAGAAAAACTGTGACAAAAATGAGGTTGAAAAAATGTTTGTGAAGCCAGAAATCAGAAAGCGAATACGATAGCAAAATACTGCGGATGCTGGAAATCCGAAATAACAACAGAAAATGCTGGAAAAACTCAGCAGGCCAGGCAACATCCATAGAGAGAGAAATAGAGTCAACGTTTCAGGCCGACACCCTTCGTCAGGACTGAGAGAAAACACAGGAAATGAAACAGATTAAAAGGCCAGTTTGGGGGCTGGGAAATGGGGATGAAAGAACAAAAGAGAAGTGAAGAGACATTAAGAGGTATTCAAAACGAGACGAGATGGTGATAGGACTAGTGGAGACAAAAGACGGCTCTAGATTAGGTGTGAAATGCGCTGGCAGAATGGGAGACAGCTGCCATGTGGGAGAGAAAACAAAGGGGAAGGGCACAAAACAAAGGTGTAGATAAAAAATATATATAAAAATGTAATAGGGGCCGAGGTTATGATCTGAAATTGTTGAACTCGATATTGAGCCCGGAAGGCTGTAAAGTGCCTAATCGGAAGATGAGGTGCTGTTCCTCGAGCTTACACCGAGCTTCCGTGGAACAATGCAAGAGGCAGCAAACGGTGAGGTCTGAGTGGGAATGGGGCGGTGAATTGAAATGACAGGCGGCCGGAAGCTCGGAGTTACCCTTACGGACTGAACTGAGGTGTTCCGCAAAGCGGTCACCCAATCTGCGTTTGGTCTCCCCAATGTAGAGGAGACCACATCGTGAGCAGCAAATACAGTATACTAGATTGCAAGAAGTACAAGTAAATCGCTGTTTCACCTGGAAGGGGTGTTTGGGGCCCTGGACAGTGGGAAGGGGGGAGGTATAAGGGGATGTCACTGTACTTACATCTAGACAAGTTCTTGTGATGGCAGAATTTATCCACTAGATTGCGCTCAAGTGTTTCCTCAGCTCACAATCAAATTCAAAATACACCTTTCAGTCACACCCAGCACTAAAGTAAACCAACTGGAAACCAGTTCTCATCCTCAATTAATACTACCCCAATTATAAAACAGAAAACAAATATAGTCTCAGGATAACAAGTTTACAAGTAAGATTTTTACACCACATACCTCTCAAGTTCTTGCAGCTCTGTCCTATCAACCTGTTTGTCGATGCCTTCAGGTGAAAGAGGAGGTGGTACAGATGGAAGAGGACGAACTATTGGCTCTTCGCAATCACAAGACACAGAATCACTGGAAAATGCAAAGCATGACAAGACATCTCAAAACATGTTCTCTCTTAGTTTCATAAAAAAAGTAAATTGACAGCAGATTTTATTGCAAATTGTTGCTTAATAAATAGTGAAACAATAATTTATACACAGACAGTCAAATCACCTCAACAAAATAGAATTACTTCAACTTGGGCGTCTTTATTCACATATTTCCACATCTCAAAATATTTCCATCGTGCAAAAGCTTCCCTCCATTTTCTCTCTACCTTAATAACCTCAATGCACACTGGGATAGTCCCATCTACCTGTCGACGCTTAAAGCAGTTTGCCTCTATTCACATTTTATCCTAATCTAAATAACAACAACAAGGCCATGCCTTCTGTTGCCTAGGCCCTAAGCTCTGGAATTCCCTGCCTAAACCTCTCCGCCTCACTACCTCTCTTTCCTCCTTTAAGATGCTCCTTAAAACTTAACTCTTTGGCCAAGCTTTTGGTCACCTGCCCTAATTTCTCCTTTTGTGGCTCGGTGTCAAATATTTTGTCTTATAATACTCCTGTGCAGCGCTTTGGGACATTTTACTACGTTAAAGGTGCTATATAAATACAAGTTGTTGTTGTAATCTAAATAAATTCATTGAACGTCAGAAAGCTAGTGAAAAAAAGGAGCTGAAACTTTAAAAAAAAACCTTTAAAATTAGTACAGGTGCCTTTCTTAAATATAGTTAAAAAAGTAACTTTCTATTGAATATTGCCCTTCTAAAAGATCCAAAACACAAATGTTTTCAGAGATTACCCGAAAGGCATTTAGGATCGTAGTGACCGTTTGTAAACAGCGTGGGGCTGAAAGCACATGGGATGCGATCCCAGTATTGTTGGGATCACACCCACCGGTGCCCTCCAGTGATGACCCCAACAGAGTATGTGGGGTCAGTGGGAGGGCACTTGAATAGCATGGGGCCAGTGAGCAAAAGTACCGCTTTGTGAGTTGGATTCCGATTTCCAACGGAAACTGATATTGGTTAATTGTGGCCTGATAAGTCACAAGGATAGAAGGAGAATAGAAATAACAAATTGATGTAACAGGAAGTTCTCCGCTAAGGTTAAATTAAATAAACATTGTTAAGGTACTGAAGAGGAAACTTTTCAGTTTTGGCCTTCCTCTTGCCTCGGATACCTTGTGTAGGATAGTAACATTTCTGCTCAATCACTGTACGCCAAATAACCTACAAGGCACCTCCTTAATGAACTGGCTGGCCTTCACACGTCTCAGTATTATAGGCCACAGTACCACAGCTAATAGTACCAAAGCTCATTCTTGAATTCTATTAAATATGGTCATTTTATATCCTAATAAATATATATACAAACATAGGGATAGATTTTGAACTTTATTGCCTGGGCATAAAGCATTTCCTGGGCAGAGTGCAGAGAGGAAAATCAGGTGGAGAGGATCACACACCCGTAATCAGTCCAGCTCCGTGATGGGCGTGCAGTCCTCCCTATCTCTTTAACCTCTCTGTGCTCAGGTGCTGCTTAATGCCCAGACTGTAAAGACCATAATTTACCCCATGATCTTGTTAAAAAAAACACTTTGGCACCACATACCTCACAAGTTGCTTTTGCAGACCTGTTGTATCAATGGTTGGCTTGTCGACATCATCAGATTGCAGAGGTGGAAGTGAAGGAGGTAGAAGAGGAAGAGGAGGAACTACAGTCTCTTCACTATCAGAAGACCCGGAAACACTGGAAAATAAGAAGCATAAGCAACAACATTTCTTAGAACATATTCTTTAACAACAAAACAATGGTGTTGTTGGTTAACTTACAGAAATGCTTCCACTTACTTAACCACAAAACATCAATGACAAATAGCTAAAATAACAGCATACATTTTGGAAATTTGAATCATGACTGTTTGCACTAATATCTCTCACGTTTTGAAACTGACCCAATTTAAACTCAAACTCTGGGCTGGAATTTGCCAATGGGGAGCTTTTGGAGGCGGAACTCCCACTTGTCGGGTTTCAGTCCCGCCTCCATCAACTTCTGGCCAACCCACGCTATTTTCCCTTGATTGACCTTGTTAAGCCTGCCCAGTGGGTTTAGCAGGCTAATTAAGGGAAAGCCGGTGACAGAGAACGTCAGCGTATGATGTTGCATCTGTCAAAAAATTTTGACAGATGAATTGTCATCGTTTGACAGCTCTGTGAAGCTGTCAAACACTGACATTCTCTGTTGTTTGACGAGTCCTTGTATTCAAGACCTCATCAAACTTCTCTGCTGAGCAGAAATCAGATGGCTGTTGCATCGGAGAATGCAGCAGCCATCTGTCATCTCTGCCGGTGAGATGCAAGAGTCTCCTGTTCCCCAACCTCTTTACAGGCAGTTAAGTGGCTGTAATCCCCTTCCCGCCTCGGGGAGGCGGCTCCCAGCACGGGTCGGCTACCCACCTCCTGGGAAGATGGCACGGAGGCGGGTTGGGGACGGGATGGGCACACGCCCCCAGATTCAGCCATTTTCCCGGCAGTCCCACCTCCCCAGGGCTGGCAAAATTCCCCCCTCTGTTGTTATTGCCTTTGTATAATTCAAAGCTTTTGTTATTTAGAACAGGAAAATGATGTTGCTTCTGTGCATACAGGCCGTGCATGCTGTGGTCAATATTCTCTAGTGCTTGGCAGTCAAACCCGTGGTCCTTAAAGTGACCATTGGAGGCTGCCTCCCGAAAGGTTAATTTTTATTCAGTTACTTTTCTTATTGTGGAGCCAGGAGATGCAGGAGCGCTCCTCCCGGCTCCACATTAAATTCGCGAGCCTCTGCTAGCCACCATACACACCCCTCCCAATTGCCTCCCAGCATTTCACCTCCAGGACTCTGCTTACTGTCTCAGCCAGCGGCCAAGCCAGACAATCTTTGTTCTTCCCAGGACCAGCGAGCTACCTCTGGAGCCGTGACGGTGGCACGCAGCTTGCTGGTAATAAGCAAATGAGGCCGGCGGACCAATTTTATGCAGTCCTTCGGGCACGATCCAATTTCTAGGCCGATGGGTGTTATATAGTGTGAAAGGAAGTACAGTCCCCACCACTTAAACCGCCCATGTTTAAAGCAGGCAAATAGCGCAAACCATTTCCATTACCATTATTGTCAATTACAAAGTCACCGCTTACAGTGTATTAAGTGCTCTGGCTATTTCGGGCAGAAGCGATTGTTCAGTGAGGAGTTCGCACCTCATTCAGGTGCAATTATTTTCTATATTTAATGTCCTCTAAGGGACAGCTTGCACTGACTGCAGTAAGAAACATGTTCAGTGAGTGGTTCGCACCTCGTTAAGGTGCAATTACTTTGTATAATTAATCCCCTCTAAATGGAACGGGATTTATTGAAGCACTCAAGTTTGGCTTGAATTGTGAAACAGCCCCAAGTGGGCAGACGAAACGCTTCAAGGACACCCTCAAAGCCTCCTTGAAAAAATGCAACATCCCCACTGACACCTGGGAATCCCTGGCCCAAGGCCGCACAAAGTGGAGGAGAAGCATCCGGGAAGGCGCCGAACACCTCAAGTTTCTTCGCTGGGAGCAAGTGGAAGCTAAGCACAAACAGCGGAAGGAGCGCACGTCAACCCAAGCACCCCACCCACCCGCCCCTTCAACCATCATCTGCCCCACCTGTGACAGAAACTGTAGGTCCCGCATTGGACTCATCAATCGCCTGAGAACTCATTTTTAGTGTGGAAGCAAGTCATCCTCAGTTCCGAGGGACTGCCTAAGAAGAAGTAGTAAAATTTCACACACCTCTTCTTCTGTCTCCTAAACAGATACCATTGTGTGGAATTATGTCTTGTATGCAGAAGTTTAAGGGAGAAGTTAACATCCACAGGCTGCACTAGGATTACAGGAGCATCCATTAGCCTATGAAAAATATCTTCCTTTTTGGTATCAAGTGTCCCTGTGCTCCCAGAAACCACAAGGATCGATTTTGTGAGGCATGTCTTCTTTTTATACCACCTTATAATAAAAGGGAGGGAAAAAAATCATGCATCTTTATATCAAGCCTGGCCCGGAGATACATTCATGGTGATCTTTCTCCATATCTCAGCTTCTCCTGTTTCCTCGTATGCAGCAGTTCACATCATAACAATATAACTCTCTTTTCTTTTTGGGGTCCTTTCTCTGAGTCACATCATTGTTGTAAGCCTAAAATGTTGCCAATAGTGACTGCCGTATCCAAAATAGTTTCAGACTGGAAATTTGCCTCATCATTTCAACAATGCCATTTGTGAAAAGCTCAAACAGTGGTATCTTCAAACATAAACTTCTGTATGAGGGTTGCATTGATTAACCTCTTCAGAAATACCACATGGAAAAGACTACAGTGAAACCACTGTCCAGCACAATACAAATGGATGGTTTGACTGTACGATAAATGTTGGAGGGGTCATTGAATTATAAGCTCTCCTTTCAAGGTACAGTGATGGTATCTTTACTTATGGATTTGTAGATGGCTTGTTTTGAATCATGGTTCCACTGACAGTTACATAAACTTGCTCAAAGTGTTTCAAACAACTCAACAGATTCACAGTTTGTCACTTTTTCCAAATACAGTATCAGAAATATCTTTTAATTTTCCTTCAGCCAGAGGCTCACTGGTTGCAAATATATTTTCTGTTTTTCTCCACCAGGTTAATGGAGTAATATCACAGATCCTCTATAAAGTACTGTATAGTAATGAAACCTTCACTGACTTAAACAAACTGGATATAATTTCTAACACATTTCTACAACAAACTATAATGACAATTTATTGTTAAAAATAGAACCCATCAGGTTTAGTTATTTTTGACATAACAAGTTTCCTCCAAAGAAACTTTAATTCATAATTAACTCCATATCGGCCTATTCCCGAGGTCCCCACCATCACAGAAGCCAGTCTTCAGCCAATTCGATTCACTATTGGCTGTGGGCCCGGACAACATCCCAGCTATCGTGCTGAAGACTTGTGCTCCAGAACTAGCCACGCCTCTAGCCAAGCTGTTCCAGTACAGCTACAACACTGGCATCTATCTGACAATGTGGAAAACTGCCCTGGTATGTCCTGTCCACAAAAAGCAGGACAAATCCAATCCGGCCAATTACCACCCCATCAGTCTACTCTCAATCAGCAGCAAAGTGATGGAAGGTGTCATCAACAGTGCAATCAAGCGGCACTTACTCACCAATAACCTGCTCACTGATGCCCAGTTTGGGTTCCGCCAAGACCACTCGGCTCCCAACCTCATTTACAGCCTTGGTCCAAACATGGACAAAGGAGCTGAATTCCAGAGGTGAGGTGAGAGTGACTGCCCTTGACATCAAGGCAGCATTCGACCGAGTGTGGCATCAAGGAGCACTAGTAAAACTGAAGTCAATGGGAATCAAGGGGAAAACGATTCACTGGCTGGAGTCATACCTAACACAAAGGAAGATGGTTGTGGTGGTTGAAGGTCAATCATCACAGCCCCAGGACATCACTGCAGGAGTTCCTCAGGGCAATGTCCTAGGCCCAACCATCTTCAGCTGCTTCATCAATGACATTCCCTCCAACATAAGGTCAGAAATGGGGATGTTCGCTGATGACTGCACAGTGTTCAGCGCCATTCACAACTCCTCAGATAATGAAGCTGTCCATGCCCGCATGCAACAAGACCTGGATGACATTCAGGCTTGGGCTGATAAGTGGCAGGTAACATTCGCGCCACAGAAGTGCCAGGCAATGACTATCTCCAGCAAGCGAGTGTCTAACCACCTCCTCTTGACATTCAATGGCATTACCATCGCCAAATCCCCCACCATCAACATCCTGGGGGTCACCATTGACTAGAAACTTAACTGGACCAGCTACATATATACTGTGGCAACAAGAGCAGGTCAGAGGCTAAGTATTCTGCGGCGAGTGTCTCACCTCCTGACTCCCCAAAGCCTTTCCACCATCTACAAGGCACAAGGGCAGCACGGTGGCATAGTGGTTAGCACTGTTGCCTCACAGCGCCAGGGACCCGGGTTTGAATCCGGCCTCGGGTGACTGTCTGTGTGGAGTTTGCACATTCTCCCCGTGTTTGCGTGGGTTTCCTCCGGGTGCTCCGGTTTCCTCCCACAGTCCAAAGGTGTGCGGGTTAGGATGATTGGCTATGATAAATTGACCCTTAGTGTTAGGGGGATTAAATACGTGGGGTTACGGGGATAGGGTGGGATATGTGTTGGTGTAGGGGTTACGGGGATCGGGTAGGATATGTGTCGGTGCAGGCTCGATGGGCCGAAATGGCCTCTATCTGCACTGTGGGGTTTCTGTGATTCTGTGAAGTAAGGAGTGTGATGGAATACTATACACTTGCCTGGATCACTGCAGCTCCAACAACACTCAAGAAGCTCGACACCATCCAGGACAAAACAGCCCGTTTGATTGGCACCCCATCCACCACCTTAAACATTCACTCCCTCCACCACCGGCGTACCGTGGCTGCAGTGTGTACCATCTACAAGGTGCACTGCAGCAACTCGCCAAGGCTTCTTTGGCAGCACCTCCCAAACCCGCGACCTCTTCCACCTAGAAAGACAAGGGCAGCAGGCGCATTGGAACACAATCACCCCCAATTTCCCCATCAAGTCACACACCATCCTGACTTAGAAGTATATCGCCGATCCTTCATCGTCGCTGGGTCAAAATCCTGGAACTCCCTACCTAACACCACTGTGGGAGTACCTTCACCACACGGACTGCAGTGGTTCAAGAAGGCGGCTCACCACCACCTTGTCAAGGGCAAATAGAAATGGGCAATAAATGCTGGCCTTGCCAGCAATGCCCACATCCCATAAGCGAATTTTTAAAAAAATGAACTCAAGTGATTTAACTATGCCCTCTGTAGACATCTTTTCAGCAGTTAGAATTGACTGGAGAGCATGGGTAGCAATTAAGTCTCTATCCAACAGAGGAAAGTGAATTGATTCATATTGCGAATGTGAGTACACACTCACCACAATTCTCCATCCATAATAGACAGAAAATCAGGGGAGTGGGTTCCTAAATTCTTTGTACATAGAAACATAGAAGATAGGAGCAGGAGTAGGCCATTCGGCCCCTCGAGCCTGCTCTGCCATTCAATGCGATCATGGCTGATCATCCAAATTCAGTACCCTGTCCCTGCTTTCTCCCCTTATCCCTTGATCCCTTTAGCCTTAAGATATATATACAACTCCTTCTTGAATATATTTAATGAATTGGCCTCTACTGCCTTCTGTGGTAGAGAATTCCACAGGTTCACCACTCTCTGGGTGAAGAAATTCCTCCTCATTTCTGTCCTAAATGGCTTACCCCTTATCCTTAGACTGTGACCCCTGGTTCTGGACTCCCCGACCATCGGGAACATCCTTCCTGCATCTAGTCTGTCTAGTCCTGTCAGAATTTTATAAGTTTCAATGAGATCCCCTCTCATTCTTCTAAACTCCAGCAAGTATAAGCCCAATCGACCCAATCTCTCCTCATACGTCATTCCTGCCATCCCAGGTATCAGCCTGGTGAATCTTCGCTGAACTCCTTCCATGGCAAGAACATCCTTCCTCAGATAAGGCGACCAAAACGGCACACAATACTCAAGGTGTGGTCTCACCAAGGCCCTGTACAACTGCAGCAAGACATCCTTGTTCCTGTACTCAAACCCTCTTGCTACGAAGGCCAACATACCATTTGCCTTCTTAACCGCCTGCTGCACCTGCATGCTTACCTTCAGCGACTGGTGCACAAGAACACCCAGGTCTCTTTGCACTTCCCCTTCTCCCAATCTATTGCCATTCAGATAATAATCTGCCTTCCTGTTTTTGCCACCAAAGTGGATAACCTCACATTTAGCCACGTTATATTGCATCTGCCATGCTTCTGCCCAATCACCCAACCTGTCCAAATCATCCTGGAGTTTCTCGGCATCCTCCTCACAGCACACACGCCCACCCAGCTTTGTGACAGCTGCAAACTTGGAGATATTACATCTAGTTCCCTCGTCTAGATCATTTATATATATTGTGAATAGCTGGGGTCCAAGGACCGATCCCTGCGGTACCCCACTAGTCACTGCCTGCCACTCGGAAAAAGACCCGTTTATTCCAACTCTTTGCTTTCTGTCTGCCAACCAGTTCTCTATCCAAGTCAATATATTGCCCCCAATCCCATGTGCCTTAACTTTACACGCTAATCTCTTACATGCTTCCAGCAGTCAAAACTCCAGTCCAGGAGCAGAAATCCATAAAATTACCCTCTTTACATATTGCTAAAGATTGAAATATATGGGGAAAAACATATATTTTACCAGAGCAATAGAAAATCTGGTCATTTGACTTTAACTTTGTACGTCTTATTCTTCCCAATCTGTTACATCTAAAACTCTCATTACTGAACAAAAGTTCAACTTTGGCTACGTCAAAGGGTGCAGTTCTACTGCCATTTTTATGCTGATGCATTGTTGTTTTGATTTTGAGTGCACATCAGCATGAAAGTGGCAAGATAAATTTACCCAGATTTACCCAGTATGTAAAAAGCCCAACAAGAGAGGGAGCACTGCTTGATCTAGTACTGGGAAATGAACCGGAACAGTTAAGAGAAATAGTCGTTGGGGAACATCTAGGCAATAACGATCGCAACACAATTAGGTTTAAGATAAAGATTGAGAAGGACAGAAGCAAGACAAAGACCTAAGTAATACATTGGAAAAAATCTGATTTTAAGGTAATGAAAATGGAACTGGGGAAAGTAAACTGGAAATCTTTACTGACAAAGAAATAGAACAGCAGGGGGAAACATTTAAAACAGTGATCAATAGAGCCCAGGAAAAAATATATCCCATTAAAAAGCAAGAAGAAACTAGTCAGTAATGACACACCATGAATGAAACTAAAGAAAAAAGGCACACACTAAGTGCATAGACAATAAAGCAGAGGATGACAAAAGGGAATACAAAATGGTCAAGAAAGAAGTCAAAAAACCATTAGGAAGGCAAAGAGAAACTATGAAATTAAATTATCAAGCAATAAAAAAATATATATATATATTCTGCAGACACATAAATAACAAAACAAAAATCAGGATAGGGATAGGGCCACTAAGGAATACACATGATAAACTCACAGATAATGATGGCAAAATGGCAGAAATATTAAATAATTTCTTTGCCTCAGTACTTACCAGGGAGACTAACATGGTGGGTATGACATTAGAAGAAGAGATCAAGAAAGATATAAAGACATTTAAGATAGAAAGGGGGAGATAATTGATAAACTACTCAAACTTAGAGAGGATGAAACCCTGGTCTGGATCAATTGCATCCGCGCATATTAGCAGAAGTTAGGGAAGAGATAGCAGAGGCATTCTTACCTATATATATAAATTCATTAGAAAAGGGAATAGTACCAGAGGATTGATGGACAGCTAATGAGATTCCTACATATAAAAAAGGGAGATAGAACAAGTCTAGGGAACTATAGACCAATTAGCTTAATGTCAGTTGAAGAAACGATAATGGAATCCTTACTCAAAGATTGGCAAATAGTGGGAAGTGGTGTTCCACAAGGATCGGTGTTGTTCACCATTTACATAAATAAATCGGAAGTACAATTTCAAAATTTGAGGAGGACATCAAAATAGGGAGAGTAGTTAATACAGAGGAGGACTGCGATAATATACAGGAAGACATTAATAAACTTGCAGAATGGGCATGTAATTGGCAAATGAACTTTAATATAGTAAGTGGGGTACAGAAGCATAGTGGTTAGGTTACTGCACTAGTAATCCAGAGGCCTGCACTAATGATCCGGAGGCATGATCATGATCCCACCATGGCAGCTGGGGTATTTCAATTCAAGTTAATTAAATAAATCTGGAATGAAAAGCTAGTATCAGTAATGGTGACCATGAAACTACCGGATTGTCGTAAAAACCCATCTGGTTCACTAAAGTCTTTTAGGGAAGGAAATCTGCTGTCTTTACCTGGTCTGGCCTATATGTGACTCCAGATCCACAGCAATGTGGCTGACTCTTAACTGCCCTCTTAAATGGCAGCTTACCACCACCACCTTCTCAAGGGCAATTAGGGATGGGCAATAAATGCTGGCCTTGCCATCGGCGTCCACATCCCGCGAATGAATTTTTAAAAAGTGTGAGGTAGTACATTTTGTTAAGAAGAATAAGGAAGCCACATGCTCCTTGAAAAATAAGTGCCTAAATGGTGTAGACGAACAGATGGAGTTGGGGTTACAGATACACAAATCACTAAAAGTAGCAATGCAGGTTAATAAAGCCACAAAAAAAAGGATAGAATTGAAAAGCACAGAAGTTATGTTAAACTTGTACAGAACCTTGGTTAGACCTCACTTGGAGTACTGTTAACTGTTCTGGTCTCCAAATTATAAAAAGGAAATAGAAGCACTGGAGAAGGTGCAAAAAAGATTTACAAGGATGATACCAGAACTGAAAGGTTATATCTATCATAAAAGATTGAACAGGCTGGGGCTCTTTTCTCTAGAAAAGAGAAGACTGAGGGGTGACCTGATAGAGGTCTTTAAGATTATAAAAGGGTTTGAGAGGGTAGATGTAGAGGCAATGCTTTCACTTGTGGGCGAGACCAGAACTAGGGGCCATAAATATAAGATAGTCACTAATAAATCCAATAGGGAATTCAGGAGAAACCTCTTTACCCAGAGAGTGGTTCGAATGTGGAACTCGCTACCACAAGGAGTAGTTGAGCAAATAGCATAGATGCATTTAAGAGGAAGCTAGATAAGCACATGAGGGAGAAAGGAATAGAAGGATATGTTGATGGGGTTAGTAAAAGGGTGGGAGGAGGCTCGTGTGGAGCATAAACAGCAGCATGGACCTGTTGGGCCGAATGGCCTGTTTCTGTGCTGTAAATAGTTTGTAATAGTTTGTAATAAATCAGAAGATTACCCAGTGCAAAATAAAACTTTGAGATGTGAAAACCCCTCCTGGAAGTCACCTCACAGCAGTTTAAAAAAAATGTTTTGGTGTATAATAATTAACATTTAAGGAAAATATTATGTATCAGTATTAAAATTACAAGTCATGAAAAAATAAAATAATTTATTTTCAACTGGATATCAACTATAACCAACTGGATGATGCAGTCAGTTGAACTTTGGGCTTTCACCTCTAGGACCTGGGTTCAAAACTAGACCACAATTTTGGAACAAGAATCTCTTATGTCTGCTGACTTTTAACCCAATTTTTACCCTATCCAGTGGGCAGTTAAAATCGGGGACTTAATCTCTCCGATGCCACTGCCTTCCTATTTAATTTTAACCTGCTGTTTTTAGCAGACAGGTTGGACATTCAGGCCTCAGGAAAAACTGGAGTCGAGTCCTGATGATGTGATTGGAGCCAGATCTACGGGCTGGATTTTCTGGGGGGTCAGCAGGCAGGATGGTCAGGAACCCGCTGTCAACCCGCCACAACATTGGAAGAATTCTCTTACCATCATCTCTACTTCACCTGCCATCTATTCCATCAGCATGGGTGCACTTTATACTGCCTCACCTTGGTCCTCAGAATCCCACCACGATCAGCCACATCACCAACAACAACATCAACCTTCTCCGCAATCACTTGATGCTGCACAGGACAGAGGGCATCAGCACCCGAGCACATTGCTGCCCGGGAGGCCAGGGATGACCTCACCACAGCCAGATTTACTCCACTTGACACTGTACACCCTGGCTGCCACATGATGCGCCAGGTTGGCACCACCCCACACCAACACCATAAAACATCCCTACAATGTCCAATCCATTCCTTTCACACTCATCACCATTGCGGGGGTACCGTTATGTCTCACCATTCACTGAAACTCACTAAGCCACTTCCAAAGATGCACACAAATCTGTCCAAGAACGGAAAGTGTTGAAAATAAAGGTTTCAATGTTTGACAGCACATTAACAGAAACTTTACATGAACACTGGATAAAATGCCCAAATGCCTACCCTTGTGTGTTGTTAGTTGGCATGATTACAGTAGGATGTGGGTGAGAGTGAGGGAAGTGATAATGTAGATAGAGAGGGATGGGTGGAGGTGCAAGGTAAGTTGGTGTGAGTAAGGGTGTGCAGGAGTAGGGTAGGGAAGGCAGAGTGATGGGAATGTGATGAGAGGCACAGCAGAATGAAGGCGAGTGTGGCTTTGTACTAACGTTTTGTGATCTAATGAGATCATTGAAAGGTTTGCGCCACTGCACCCAGGTCCTCCTGACCACATCCCTGTTTGTGTCCTCCTGTGCAATGTGCAACCAGACTGTGTTGTTCTCCTGGGGAGGTCTCTTCCGCCCATCGGAAGGAAAGAGGACCTCTTTGCGTGCTCTGACTCCCTCCATAAGCATATGGAGGGAGTCATGGGAGGGCCTGGGTGCAGCCCTGCACCTCTGTGCAGTGATTGCCAGTGTTTGCAGCACCTCAATGCTGTAGAACACTGACAGCACAAATGTCAAAATAAAGTTGGCCATGATCCCTTTAAGGAAACCGACTGATGACGTGTCTTGAATGACGTCACCATACCCGCTTCCTCTAATTGGATCGGGAAACGCGCTGGGCGGGCTTAACAAGCCCTATCAACGGAAAATCATTTTGGACAGCAGGATGAAGCCAGCAGCGGGGGTCAGGACCCGCCACCGACGTCGCCTACCCCGGACCCGCCGAGGTAAGGAAAATCTTCGCCTACATATTTAAAGCAGGACTCCACATTGTTTTTGCTACATGCTTCCCTGATCTCTGTATTTATACATCACCCCACTACATCACTGCTTTCAGGAGGTCTGTAGACAACTCCTACCAGAATCTTTACTGTTCATTAATTCTACCCATAGTATTTCCACTGCCTGGTCATCCTTACTGCTATAGTTGTGTTTTAAAAAAAATCAATAATGCTGCTCATCCCCCTTTCCCAATGTTATAGTCTTTTCTAAAGATCTTATAACCAGGAATATTTAGCTCCCAATCATGCCCAACTTGTAACCAGGTCGTTGTAATGGCCACTGTCATAAATCGCAACTTCTACAAGAAGTACTACTGAACGGCCAGCTGAGGGTGCTGCCCGAGGAGTATAAATACTCGGGAGTGGGCCCACCTTGGCCAGAGACAGTCTGGAAACAGGAAGCTAGTGACTACTAACTAGACCTCCATGTTTTGTTACGTCAATTAAAGCCTTGCTTTATGTACAACCAAGTGCGTAGTGAGTCTTTATTACATCAGCCACTACATCATCCCCTTTAAGCTGAATTTGTGCTCCTAACTGACTTGTTTTATTTCTTATGCTACGTGTATTCATGTACAGAACTCTTATTTGGGTAACTACCCCCACTCTGCCCATATGTCCAGCTGGTCTTTTCCTCACACTTTTTGACTTACAGTGTAGATTTTCCCTTCCGACCACCTTAACTACTGTAGTTGAAATCTTTTGCCACAGCTCTCTTTACTCTTTACACAAGGACATGGGTGCCTCTCCGGTTTAGCTGAAGGACATGCCGTCTGTACAGCTCTGGCCCCAAAAATGACCCCAGTGGCCCAAAAATCTGAAACTCTCCCCTCTACACCATCCATCCGCCACGTTGACAATCCTAATCTTTCTCTCCCTGTCTGGTCCTACACGTTGCACTAGGAGTAATCCAGAGACTACTGCGCTGGAGGTTCTGCTCCTTAGTCCACAATTTAACTCATTAAAATCCCTTTTCTTGAACCTACTCCTATCGATGTCATTGGTTCCCACATAAACCATGACCTCTGGCTACTTGCCCTACCATTCCAGAACCTTTTGTATTCACTCCGTAATATCTTGAACCCTGGTACCTGAGAAGCAACATACCATTCGGGACTCTGGATCACATCTGCAAAAGGACTTATTTACTCCCCTGACTACAGAATTCCCCGCAATCGCCTATTCTTCCTGACTACTGCTTCCCCCGTGGGATAACACTTGCTCCTCAGTGCCTTGCAGCCGCTCATGAGGAAAATACTCATCACTGAAAGGAGTGTTGCCGAGGTTACTTTCCAGGTTTTGCTGATAATCAAATGTTCCAACATTAGAGAAGTTCTGTTTTATATTTTGATGTAATGTTACACCAGCATAACAATGTTCTGTCAACACTTCAAAACACCATTGCTGAAAAGATTACAACAGAAAGTTACTACTGTTATCACGGTATATTCTGCCTAAGAAGTGCTTTGTTCCCATAGCAACAGTGTAATGTTGAAAGGTTTGTCACAGCCAAGCCATTTACTTGTGCTTCAAAGTAGCAATAGTTGTATTTAGCAAATGGTGCATTGTCTTAGGTAAAATGCGTGTAAAGTATTTCTACCCTCTTTCCATCAGTAGAACCAGATTGAAGATGCAAGGTTTGGTAATATCCTGGCTTGATTGCTATGGTTCTGCCACCGTGGGCTGGATTTTGCCAATGGGGAGTTTTTGGAGGCGGGACTCCCACTTGTCGGGTTTCAGTCCCGCCTCCATCAAATTCTGGCCAACCCACGCTATTTTCCCTTGATTGACCTTGTTAAGCCCGCCCAATTAAGGGAAAGCCAGTTACAGAGGACGTCAGCGTATGACATTTCATCTGCCAAAACTTTTTGACAGATGAATTGTCATCGTTTGACAGCTCTGTGAAGCTGTCAAACACTGACATTCTCTGTAGTTTGATGAATTCTTGAATTCAAGGCTCATCAAACCTCTTTCTTTAGCAGAAATTAGATGATTGTTGCATTGGAGAATGCAGCAGCCATCTGTCATCTTTGCCGGTGAGTTGCGAGAGTCTTCGCATCCCCAACTCTTGAAGCCTGCAGGAAGAAACAAAGGTAAGTAATCTTTTTTTAACACTTTCCACTTACTTCAGATACTCACCTCTCCACACTTGCACCCGTCACTTACCTTCACAGCGCACTTTTGCACTTTTCTGATCCCCACAGACCCACTACTCGCCTCGGTGATCCTGGCGGGATTTGGAGCCTTCGGGAAGCCCGCACTTGTGTGGGCAAAATGGGGATAATCCTCTTATCTGCCTGTTAACTACATGTTAACAGGCAGATAAATGGCACTAATCCCCTTCCCACCTCCAAGGAGACGGGACCCGGCGCGGGTCGGCTACCCGCCTCCTGGCAAGATGGCATGGAAGCGGGTTGGGGACCCGCCCACAAATTCTGCCATTTTCCCGGCAGTCCCGCCTCCAAACCCGCCTCCCCAGGGCTGGCAAAATCCAGCCCAGTGTTTGCATTCATGGTTGATGACAGTACACTGGCAATGATTCACTTCGCGTTTATTTGTCATAAACTTTATGAGAAATATGGGGCCAATAATATGACTGGGCCCCCTATTATCAGGTGCAGAAGCCTGAGGACTGCTCAGTGCCCAATGCACTGAGCACAAGGGAATATTAGCAGGAAACACCTAGGGCTACAGGACCCTGCGCACCAAGTGTGAACAAAGCCCCAAAAATGATGGAGTTAGTGGACTGCCTAAGCAACAGGTGCTTCAGGAGAGGCCCACTTCAAAAATGTTAAATTCAGTCTAGGGTGCCTCTCTCCTTGTTATAGGACCACTCTTACTTTGCTGCCCACGTCTGAGGAGGCCTTCAATAGTTCATACTTCAATTAGGGACATACTGGCCCACAGCTGGACAAAAGAAAGCAGTACTTTTTCAGCAGACAACAGCCCTTCACTGGCTGCTGGCACCTGACATTCTGGTCACTGGCACACTCCCAGTGTTTGCTATGCGTCAGGTGTGTTAATAAGTTGACCTCACAATATTGAGTAACGTGGGTTGATTTGGGCACAGGTGTGGCCAGTGGCTAAGGAACAGTGGTCCTGGCAGCTCTGCACCAGGACTGCATTATAGGCTCACAGATTTTGTATTCTCTCCATAAAGGAGCAGGATAAGTGGAAACACTTATTTAACAAACGTATAACCTTGTCATCGTTTGACCTTGAAACAAATTAACTTTCTATTGTCTTATTACACAGGTGTTGTGATACTTCTGAATATTTACCACCGAACCAAAATCCAACTTGAGCAGGATGTAAGATCGTGATACACAGTAATGAGCATTAAAAGGGATAAAAGATATGTCCCCACATAATGAGGTCAACGACCAAGCTAAGGATTCTACACAATTACAGGAAATCATTACAGTACTTTATCAAATCTACCTGTGAATTAACCCCAACAGAATCTGCATCACTATTTACAGCATGAGGAAGAGGCCTGTGGTGTTACAAGGCACAGTATTGCTAGTAACAAATAATGAATATATTTATGACTGAATAAAGCACAGATAAAATAACGGTAAAATAAATATAATAACCACATAATAACAGTGGCAAAGTTATATAGATTAAACAAATAAACATTTTATTTCATAAGTGAGGCTGAATGCCACAGAACACACCTTTGTATACATTTGCAATACCTTATTAAAATGTGTTCAACCCCAAGAATATCTGTATCACTGCATAGAGGAAGAGGAGAAGGAGGAATTGACTCTGCGGTGTCACTATACACAGTATTGCTGGAAAAAAGATGATTAAACATGAGTAGAACCAGCATCTGCTGTGGCACAGATTCACAGGTTTAAATATGCAGGTCCAGTACTTTACTCATAGATTATGAACTAGTTCATACTATCATCAATAAACAAAAGCAAAGCATAATGGCCCAGAATCTGTGGTTGTAATGACGGCGAAACTGTCAGTGTTCACTGTCATTACTGTGTGAAACTGACAGCAACTTCTGGTGGCCAGCACATGCACGGTTAAATGCGGAAATTCAGAAGTTGCTGCCAGTGATTACCTGCTCCTCCACAGAGTGCGCTGTTGAAGTCCTCGCAGATGAAAAATCTTACAAATCACTTGAATTGACATGAACTTCCATTTTTTACACTCTAATCTCACTGTTAAAAACCTACCAAAAAGTTAAGCCTTGTTGAATGAGGTGTAACTGGGTTTTTAACTGCATACTAAGTCATAATTACTGCTGAACAACCGTTCTGGCCCTGAAAACTAATTTTATATTTGTGGAATGTCAAATTTCTCCATTATGATACAAATTCCTATAGATTTTTAGAATAATTTTTTTTAAAGCTTGTTTATGCTATTTCAGCTTCTACCTTAATCCCATGTGTATGTCGCAATTTTTATTTCACTCTCAAAAATTATTAAAAAGTGCTTTTTACTTCCTGGTTTGCTGTCTGTGAGATTGGCTGCTTAGCCTGCTTAATGACATCACTGTTGCTGGATGCCGGCGATCTCCTATACATGGTGCCAGAATGAAATTAACATCAAGAAAGGTGAAATCCACGCCACAGAGATCGCTAAATCTTTGTGGGCAGCTTCATTCGAGGTCAGCAGTGAGCGCCATCACTTTGCCGCTGACTGCAAAATCCAGGACACTGTTCTTCAAAACATCTGAATTGTTTTAAGTTGTAAAATGTATAATAGATGGAAAATCATGGACCGTGTACCAAATGCCTAGTGCATGGTACCAACTGGCAAGGCTTCTGTTGGTAATATGCATTCATGAAATCAGCCCTCTGGCACACTGGGAAGCTGAGTAAAATGCTATTGTACTTTAATTTCTCTCCAGCCAGATAGATAGAATCCATGTATCTTATTAGGCCTTGGGGATGGAGAGCTTAGAGAATAGAAATGTTACACAGATGTAGAGTAGGCTGTTCTTTAGGCTACAGCTCAGGTGAAATTTAAGGTTCCTGTAAGGTATTGTAGCAATACTCTGACCGCACTGCCCGAGGGTGCCTGGTACTAGATAGGCAAAGGAAAATGTTCCACTTGATAGAACTATCACCTCTCACAAAGAAAAGCAAACAAAACAAATGCACTCTGTAAATCTATCAAACTCTTCAGGCTCATGATAACATTTGCGTCCGTCAGATATCTTCACATATATACTCAATGAAAGCTTTTACATGCAGATACTGCTGAAGGATGAAAAGAACGGTGTCTCTGAATCATTACAAGATTTAAGTCAGTGGCATACTGCACCTAGCACAGTGAATTGTGACTGCATGTCCGAACTTGATCATATACAGCTTCAGGTTTTTTTAAATTCTAGAAACATGACAATAAAAAGATTACCCTGTGTCACATAAATCACGTGTCACATCTGTGTAACAAATGATTCCTGTATTCTAATAGTTCTTACTTTGGCCCCATTAAAAACACAACAATCCTCACTCAGAATAATAAAATTGTTGATATGAATTTTGCACCACATACTTTAGCTCTTTCTGCAGATGTGTTGTATCAGTGGGTGGCTCATCTGTACCATCAGATTGCAGAGGTGAAGAACAAGAAGTTGCGGATGGGAGAAGAGGATCGACGCGTTCTCCACAATCACAAGGCACAGAAACACTGAAACATAAAAAACACGATCAACAATACATCTCAAAACATGCTTTAACTTCCTAAAAACCTGCTGGTTACAATTTACAACAACGCTATCAATTATTCAATACAGCAATCAAAAATGATTAAAATCTTAAAAGACACCACTGTACCATTAAAATGACTGACAAGTGATTTCACCAAAATTTGTAAGCAAGAGAGACCAATTGTATGATGATGCCTTTATATCCTTGGTGAATGCTAAAAGCTACCAATGGACCTGACCAGGTGTGGCATACTTGTGTACTAAATAACAACAGAAAATGCTGGAAAAACTCAGCAGGTCAGGCAACATCCGTGGACAGATATTTGAGTTGACGTTTCGGGTCGAACCCTTCTTCAAAACTGGAAAGAAAAGATAGATCGGAGGCAGGGCTGCGATCGGACAAAAGAATAAAAGAAACAAAAGAAGTAAAAAAGAGACAATAAAAGGTGTTAGAAGCTAGACGAGATGGTAATAGGCTGAGATTGGGTGTAAAGTGTACTGGCAGGGCAAGGGATAGCTGCCAGGTGTGAGAGCGAAACAAAAGAGCGAAACAAAAGTCCGTAAGGGTGACCCCGAGCTTCCGGTTGCCTGTCATTTTAATTCAACGCTCCATTCCCACTCGGACCTCACCGTCCTTGGCCTCTTGTATTGTTCCACGGAAGCTCAACGTAAACTCGAGGAACAGCACCTCATCTTCCGATTAGGCACTCTGCAGCCTTCCGGACTCAATATCGAGTTCAACAATTTCGGATCATAACCTCAGCCCCTATTTCATTTTTTCTTGTAATTTTTCCACTCCTTTCACCACCCCCCCCTTTCCTTTTGTTTTGCTCTCACACCTGGCAGCTATCCCTTGCCCTGCCAGTACACTTTACACCCAATCTCAGCCTATTACCATCTCGTCTAGCTTCTAACACCTTTTATTGTCTCTTTTTTACTTCTTTTGTTTCTTTTATCCGATCGCAGCCCTGCCTCCGATCTATCTTTTCTTTCCAGTTTTGAAGAAGGGTTCGACCCGAAACGTCAACTCAAATATCTGTCCACGGATGTTGCCTGACCTGCTGAGTTTTTCCAGCATTTTCTGTTGTTATTTCGGATTTCCAACATCTGCAGTATTTTGCTATCATACTTGTGTACTATGCAGGTTAGTACTAACTTGTTAGTTAAATATTAAATTGCAGGAGGATCCATATTGTAACCTGTTTTGTATAAAAATGTTATTGAGGATTAATATCCACGGCTATTTCTATTAATGACTTTCCTTTTCCAATTTCCTTGCCATTTATCCTTTCCTCTCCTGAAGGCGCTGACTCTCAGACATATCTGATTCCTCAGTCGCCGGCAGCCCTCTGGTATCTCAACCAAATGTCTCTTCTTCACGCATGAACCGAGACAGTGAATTTCAGCAGAATATTCAACTGTGAAGGCTATCCCCACTCAGTTGGATCCAGTTCTCGCCTGACATCCATACATGCACAGGGGTAGATTTTCACCTTCACCGCCTGGCCAGTAATCGGGCTGGGCGGACTTCACACCCTTTACGGAACCCGCCTGATTTTTCATTCTATTAATTTTGATGGAATGCAAATCAAGCCGGACATACAACCCACCCAGCTAGTGAAGTCAAAAATCTACCCCATGGACTTTCCAGCAGGGAATACAGGAAAGTGATCACAAGCAGGAACTATGGCAACATTTTTCCCTTTCTACTTTCGGGGCCCTGAGACTAAGGCCACGATTTTCTCCGTGGAGGCGGGTTGGCATCGGGAAGGGTGCTCAGCGGGTTCCGGATCCGCTGCCGGCCCCAGCCGGCCTGCTAACACAATTTTTGGTTAGTTGGGCTAGTTCTGCCCGCCGTGTGGGTTACCCGCCCTCATCACAAGGTGCGGGTCTGTTCAGCTGCTCTGCTGACGCGTTTGCAGCCGGAGTATTTAAGGGGGCCATTTCACATTTACATCTGAAGTCGTTTCTGCTGCTCCTGACTGCTGCTGCTGCTCACTATGTCTTCAGAGAGACAGAAGGCAGCTCCCCGCTTCAACGAGGAATCCCTGCATGCTCTTGTGGAGGGAGTCAAAGGTTGTTGGGAGGTCCTATACCCAGGACATGGAAGAAGGAAATCTCCTTAGCAGACGAAGGCAGCCTGGCTGCGAATAGCTGAGGAGGTCAGTGCCAGGTCCATGGTAAGACGCACCTGGGTCCAGTGCAGAAAAAGGTTCAATGATCTCCTGTGCACAGGAAAAGTGAGTATAAAAGCGCACTTACCTTAATTCTGCTATGTCTGTCATCACTTCCCCATCACTCTGCATTGCCAACCCACCCCCTGCACATCCTAACTCAACCCAGCATCACTTGCACCATCAACCATCCCTCCCCATCTACAGAATCACTTCCCCATCTAACACTCCCTCACACTCACCCTCAGGGTTATGCAATGACAACAACTACCAACTCAAAAGGAAGGAACTTGGTAATGGGAACCCACTCCATCATAGTCTCCCTCTAAACATCTATCCTATCCATTCTATGTACTCATTCCATCACTGTCACTGAAACTCCACTTCTTTCCCTCTTTGCAGGAAAAGAGATCCCACAATAAGAGGGAGAGGGAGAGAACAGGAGGAGGACCACCATCAATGGCGTAGCCGACCAACGCTGAGGAGGCGGCTTTTGAAATTATGGGATCAGTGGAACAGCTCGAAGTGGGGGACAGAGAGACGGGCTCAGTTGAACAACCTGTTGACAGAATGCTTCTCCATCCATCTTATTTGGTTTTCATGAGTGACACATATGGCATCCGATGTCAATAGAAATTTAATGCTCATCGTGTGCACAATGGGATGTGTCAGCAATCTACATATCACATGTTTAACTCATATCTTTACACTCCCACAGGACCAACAAGAGCCCACCTCCCTACAGTCCAGGAGGAAAAGCAGGAGGACTCCTCAGAGGATGCTGCATCCTCTGAGGGAGCAGCGTCAGCAGCAATCAGCGCATCCAGCACCAGTGCAGTGACGCACACCAAGGTGAGTCATTCGCGAGATAGAGTAGTGTTGTCACCTGGTGTATCACAATGCACGGGTGAGCAAGAGCAGATGGTGGAGACAGGGACAGCAGTGGGGAGTCCTCGTCGGAGGCTGCAGGACGCTCTACGTTCTGCTCAGCTGCATGTAGACACTGAGTCTTGGGGACCATCCAGAAAGAGAGCGGTGCTGGAGTTTCAGGAACAAGTGCAGGAGGCTCTGACTGAGTTTGCAACCACGGTGACTGCGTGTGTGCAGAGAATGGAGGAGTCCATCTCAAACAAGAGCAATGCCATTGTGCACGCAATGGTGAATGCAAGTACCGCCATGGAAAGGATGGCAACCTCCATGGAGGACATAAATCGCCAGACTCAAACCAACATGGTGACTCTACTAGATAAATGGTCAGCTATGGAGGATAGATGAGCATCTATCATGGAGAGGAACCAGAGGCCCATGGACGTTTCCGTTATGAGAACTGTCAGTACAGAGACGGGTCCTCGTGGCCCCACTGATAATAATAATAATAATAATAATTCAACTTTCTTGTCATTGTACAATGCACAAGTACATGAACAACGAAATGTGATCTTGCAAGCTCCCATGAGTCCAGTACAAATAACATTAACATTAAACGTAAATAGCACCATCCTGGGAGAAGCAAAGCCGCTGCGTCTGTGCGCGCCGCCATTCCATTTCCACCATTCCTCCTGTCCGACAATCTTCAGCCCAACGCCCGGGCCTGCTCACCAGCCGCCCCTCCCGGGTGCTCTCCAGCTACTTGCTAGCAGAGAAGTGCGGGTGGCCCATGAGAGGGATGGTGGTGGGAGGCGATATGCAAGTGGGGGCTCCTCTCCCAGCACTCAAACTTCCAGCCCCTTGCCAACCCATCGGTCAGAGCCCCAGATAAGCACCCAAGCAGTGATGGCTGAGTCTGCCCCTGTGCACCCGCAGGAGGAGCAGACTTTGGCAGGGCCTTCACAGGCACCAAAACCCAGAGGATGACTGCCAAAGACGTCCAAGCAGGCACAGCAGGGAGGCGAGCAGGCTGTCTCTACATCTGCTGAAGCCACGGGGGAGCACAACGTAGATGCACACGTAAGAGAAAGCTGACACATAAATAAGCACAAGGGTTCTCATTTTGGGTGTTCTGATAGAATTCATTGTGAAGTTTCTGTTCTTTTCTTAAGTTGTAATAAATTAATGTTGCATGAATGTTTGACATTGTTGCCAAATGAGGTGGTACAGTGAAGGCTAAGGGTGCTTTTTATGTCCAGCAATGCAGGTGACAGTGGATATAGAGTTAACACCACATACTTGCAGCCTAAACACAGAATGGCCATGATTTTGCCGGAGCTCAGAGGGCGGGTTTGGAGTTGGGTCAGAGGTTAAAATCATTTTGATTGATGGCAGGTTCCAAACCCACCGTCATCCCGCCTCCACACAACCTTCCCAAGTGTTGGATCCCCGATTTGCGAATGGACCCAACATCTAGCAGTGGGAAACGGATTAAAGGCAATTAACTGCCTATTAACAGGTACTTGTCAGCAATTTTCAGGGTCTTTTTCGATTTTCCAGCTTCTGGGTCGGGTTTTACGACGTCCGGACAACACGCCAGGTAAGTGTGGCGTGTTGTGAGTCTGGTCTGATGTTTGTAAAAAGATGACAGCTGCAGAAGTGGTGTCAAGGATGTCATGTTGCACATGGTGAGTTTCAGAGCAAAGAAAATGTTGGTTACTGCATTTTTTATACATATACAGATTTCTTTCGCTTACAAGTTTTTAAATCCAACTGTATGTCCAGTGCCACCTCATTGGGAGACCCTCTCTCACCAGTGACAGATCGCTTCTGTCATCTCACTTGCAGCTGCCATCTATTCCAGCAACATCGGAGCCAATGAAACAATCAGACCTTGGTCCTCTGAATCCTTCCACGATCAGCCCCAACACCAACATCCCCAACACCAACATCACCAACCTTCTCCGCCAACACCAACATCACCAACCTTCTCCGCCATCACCTGATGCTGCACTGGACACAGGGCATCAGCCCCTGACAACATTGCTGGCCGGGGGGCCAGCGATGGCAACACCATGGCCAGACTTTCTTCCCTTGATGCTGTAAACCCTGGCTACCACATGATGCGCCAGGTTGACACCATCCCACACCAGCATCGTAAAGCATCCCTTTAATGTCCAAGCCATTCCATGCACACACATCACTATAGCGGGGTGGGGTTGGGGGGGGGGTGGGGGGAGGGGAGTTATGACTGAACAATCACTGGAACTCAGTAAGACATTTCTCCCTGCTCAGATCTGTCCAATAAGGAGCACTTTTTGAAAAAGAGATTTCACTGTATGACAACACATTACCAGAAACTTCACATGGACATTGGCTAAACCTCTCAAGTGCCCACCCTTGTGTGTTGTTAGTTGGTATGATTGCAGTAGAATGAGGGTGAGTGTGAGGGGTGGCTAGTGAGATGGGGAAGTGATAAAGTAGATAGAGAGGGTTGGGTGGAGGTGCAAGGTAAGTTGGTGTCCTGGGGAGGTCTCTTCCGCCCTTGGAAGGGAAGAGAATCTCCCTACATACTGTGACTCCCTCCATAAGCATATGGCGGGAGTCATTGGAGAGCTTGAGTGCAAGAGTTCACCTTTGTGCACTGATTGTCAGTGTTTTCAGCACCTCAATGCTGTCAAACACTGAAAAATCAACTGTCAAAATAAAATTGTGCATGGTCTCTTTAAGGAAACCGGCAGATGACACGTCATCAAATGACGTCATCAGACCCGCTTCCTGTTAATTGGCCGGTAAGACCGCAGGGCGGGCTTAACAAGGCCAATCAAGGTAAAATCACGTCTGCAGAGTGGAGGCAGCTGGGGGCAGGACTGGAACCCAGAAACCAGGTGACCTGTCCCCATCCTGACACTGCTGAGAAAATCGCAGCCAATGTGTCACTCAAATTGTTAAATCACCAACCTCTGACATTTGAAATTGACCAGGTTTGAGAGTGCAGCTTTTAGACTGCAATTGCAGCTGTGAAGTTTCCAGCTCGTTGGTCTTCCCGACACACTTACCTGGCTCGTGAAACCCGACACAAAACTTGGAAAATTGCAAAAAGCTGTCAATATAGCTCTAAACAAGCACTTAACAAGGAGTTAAGTGCCTTAAATCCCTTACCCGCTGCTTGGTGTCGGGTCTGTTGTGAGATCGCAGACACGACAATCCTGAACCTCAGACGGAGGCAGGTTTGCGGCGGCTTTCCAACTCGCCGTCAATCATTGCAACTTTAACACCTGACCCGCCTCTGAACCTGCCCTCCGAACACCGGCAAAATCGCGGCCTAAGTGTTGCTCTCCCAGTTGGGTTCAGTTATCTCAGCACAGGAATCAAGCCTGGAACCATCTGCTTATATGCCTTAGTGCTACATTAGGGGATTTACCAATGAGCCATCAGTAGAGTTAGATTAGGAACCTTTCTGTTTGCACACATTGGAGTCTCATGCAGGAAATGCCACCTAAAAAGCATACAAAAATTTCCCAAGACCCTACGATGTGAAGTTTGATAAGCACAGGTAATATCAACCACTCCAACCTGTGAACAGATATGGCATAACAGCAGGAATCGTTATAATGATCATCAACAACAACTTCTATTTATATAGCGCCTTTAACGTAGTAAAACATCCCAAGGCGCTTCACAGGAGTGTCATAAAACAAAATTTGACACGAGCTGCATAAGGAGAAATTAGGGCAGATAACCAAAAGCTTGGTCGAAGAGGTAGGTTTTAAGGGGCTTCTTAAAGGAGGAAAGAGAGGTAGCAAGGCGGACAGGTTTAGGCAGGGAATTCCAGAGCTTAGGGCCTAGGCAACTGAAGGCATGGCCACCAATGGTTGAGTGATTATAATCAGGGATGCTCAAGAGGCCAGAATTAGAGGAGCGCAGATATCTCGGGGGGGGTTTGTGGGGTTGAATGAGATTACAGAGATAGGGAGGGGCGAGGCCATGGAGGGATTTGAAAACAAGGATGAGAATTTTAAAATCGACGCGTTGTTTAACCGGGAGCTAATGTAGGTCAGTGAGCACAGGGGTGATGGGTGAACGGGACTTGGTGCGAGTTAGGACACGGGCAGTCGAGTTTTGGATCACCTCAAGTTTATGTAGGGTAGAAAGTGGGAGGCCAGCCAGGTGTGCGTTAAAATAGTCAAGTCTAGAGGTAACAAAGGCATGGATGAGGGTTTTAGCAGCAGATGGGCTGAGGCAGGGGCAGGGATGGGAGATGTTACAAAGGTGGAAATAGGCGATCTTAGATATGGCGCGGATATGTGGTCGGATGCTCATTTCAAGGTTAAATCTGACACCAAGGTTGTGAACAGTGTGGTTCAGCCACAGACAGATGCCAGGGAGAGGGATGGAGACGATGGCTAGGGAACAGAGTTTGTGACGGGGACCGAAGACAATGGCTTCGGTCTTCCCAATATTTAAATGAAGGAAATTTCTGCTCATCCAGTACTGTATGTCGGACAAGCAGTCTGACAATTTAGAGACCATGGAGGGGTCGAGAGAGGTGGTGGTGAGGTAGAGCTGGGTGTCATCACCGTACATGTGGAAAATGACACTGTGTCTTCGGATGATGCCGCCGAGAAGCAGCATGTAGATGAGAAATAGGAGGGGGCCAAGAATAGATCCTTGCGGGACACCAGAGGTAACGATGCGGAAGTGGGAAGAGAAGCCATTGCAGGTTATTCTCTGGCTATGATTAGATAGATAAGAATGGAACCAGGTGAGTGCAGCCCCACCCAGCTGGATGACGATGGAGAGGCATTGGAGGAGGATGGTGTGGTCAACCGTGTCAAAGGCTGCAGACAGGTTGAGCAAGACGAGGAGGGCTAGTTTACCTTTGTCATAGTCACAAAGGATGTCATCTGTGACTTTGGTAAGAGCCGTTTTGGTACTTTGGCAGGGGCGGAAACCTGATTGGAGGGATTCAAACAAGGAGTTCCCGGAAAGATGTGCATGGATTTGGGAGGTGGCAACATGCTCAAGGACTTTGGAGAGGAAAGGGAGGTTGGAGATGGGGCGGTAGTTTGCAAGGACGGAGGGGTCAAGGGTTGGTTTTTTTGAGGAGAGGGGTGACGATGGCAGATTTGAAAGAGAGGGGGACAGTACCTGAGGAGAGAGAATCGTTAACAATATCAGTTAACATGGGACATCATAACAGAAGACTTCACCACATTGCCAACTTGTAGGTCCTCACCAGTACCAAAAGTCACTTTATAACATAAACAAGATAACCTTTGAAAGCTTTGAAGCTTCTTCAGTTTGAATAACTACAGCTGAAGCTAGTTTATGTTATGCCCTTAACTATGCTTGATATAAATTGATATAAATCAATGACAATCACACACAATAATATTAAGTCAAGTAAGTTTATTTCACAAAAATGGATGTGTCTGCTGAACTTTACTTAATTTATTTCTGTATCGACCTTATCCAGCCTGTGTGCGCTCCTTCCCCATGTGTGCTCAATTGGCTGACTTTGTAAACTTTAAACTTCAGGCCCCGATTTTCGGCTTGTGTGGGGAATGGTCGGATTTCCCCGAATGTGGGTTTTCTGACACACATAAAAAAGTGTCAGTCAGCGCCATGCAATTTTCCCTCAAGAGGCCAATTAATTCCCAGCATGTGAGAAGCCTTGCTAATTGTCGAATTCGAGTCAGAAATCCCCACAGTATGATGTCATCATTCGTGGTGCTTTCAAGGTCCATAGCAAGCACTGCATCCTCTGAAGGCTTCCAAACGAACCACACAGGATAGCAGAGGAGCCTGCAGCAGCTGTGGGCAGTGCCAGACCCCGAGCTGCCTCCAAATTCGACGAAGCTTCACTGCAGGCATTATTGGATGGGGTTAGGGCCCACAGGGAGGTTCTCTTCCCTAGGTCAGGGAGGAAGAGGCCTCCCACTGAGACCAATGCTGCATGGATGCAGGTGTCAGCAGATGCCAACTCGCTGGGAGTCACCAGAAGAACCTTGGCATTACATCTCTATCTCCTTCCTTTACTCCCCCACAGTACCATCCAGAGCCCCCGTCCTCACTGTGGAGGAGGAAGAGGCTGTGCAACCAGACTCCTCAGAGGAAGCTCCAACCTCTGAGGGCGCAGCGTCAGCAGAAGTAAGTGCACCCAGCACCAGCGCAGACACTCACACCTCAGGGGGACCTTCGGGACATAGAGTAGTGTTGTCACCTGGTGTTTCACAGCTCACAAGTGAGCCTCAGCAGATTCTGGAGACAGGGACAGCAGTGGAGAGTCCTCGTCGGAGGGCGCAGGACTCTGCCAGCTCAGCTCAGCTGCGCTGCATGTCGACCCTCTGCCTCTGGGTCCATCCGCAAGAGAAGAGGTGATGGATCTCCATGCACAGATGCAGGAGTCTCTGGCAGGTTTTGTCTCCAGGGTCACTGCGAGTGTGGAGCGAATGGAGGAGTCCATAGCGACCATGAGCAGAGCCTTTGTGGAGTCATTGGCGCATGAACGCATCACCACGGAAAGGTTGGCAACCTCCATGCAGGAGATAACTCGCCAGGGTACGGAAAACATGGTGAGTGCTCATAAGAGAATGACATCTCTTGAGGAGCATTGGCCATCTGTTGAACAGAGAAACCAGATCCTCATGGAAGTCCTTCTGAGTAGGACTGCCAGTGCAGATACGGGTCCCCATGGCCCCCTAAAGCACAGCAAGGTGCTCTCAAGCCACTTCCAAGCGCTGGCCCCTTCTGGCCTGTGCAACTTCAGGTGAGTGAGCAGCAGCCTGGTGCTCATCATGCTGTTCCTGGTTCTGCTGCTGCCGCCTCTGCTGCTGGAGATCCTCTAATGGCAAGAAGGGAAGGAAAAAAAGGCGTCCCACGCTTCTCGTAGATGCCTCCGCTGAGGAAGCGCTGAGTGAGGGTGGCGAGAGGGGCTTCCCAGGAGATCGCATTGGAGAAGTGTGTGAGGCTCCAACCTTCCACAGCTGTGCCTAAGCCTTGAAGAAGTAGCCCCAAACCTGCAACAACAAGGTCCTTCAACATACAAGTGCTGGCCCTTTAAATCGCAGCTTCTCCTTACCTGCAGCTGACAGCTAGCAAGCTTCACGCCAGCTCTCAGCAGCGGGGTTCCCCGCAGGCGGGTTTCAGGTGGGGAAAGCCCCAAAGTCGCAACGGCACGGGAAAATCAACTTCAACAAGCAGATAATTGCTTGTTAGTGCTCCGATGACCAGTCCTGCCAGCGGCGGCCGGGACTGAAGCAGGGCGCGGGGAAACGGCAGTCCAAAAGTCGGACGGGGCGGGGAATCAGGCGGGGGGGGTCCCAACCCACTTTTTGGCCCCCGGCCGCATGGAAAGCCGCCCAACGGCGGCCAGAAAATCGGGGCCATTTTAAGTGGAGATGTTCTAGGGCTAGCATTAGACATGTCCAATTCTCCAGTGAGAGAATGAGCTCCAGATGGGACAGTGCCACTAACTGCTGTTTCTACCTCAGGGACACTGAAGCCTTCGGTCATCTCAATGGAGAACTCCCAGAATCCTGCTATTACTCCAAAGGAAGCTAAGCTTACATTTGACAACAACAATGTCATGATGCTAACCAACGAATGGCTCAGTGGGTAATTATGCAAGATGGAATCCAGTCTCTCCATGTTTTGCTGCACTGGGAATTGTAGGTCTCTAGTGCCTATTTCCACATTAAATAATGGACTTCCTTCCTGAACCTTCTTTAGTCTGTGAGCAGTCTCATTGTCTTTTGAGTTTGACAAGGGAAGTAACAAATGGTTCCTCTTCTGACAGTGGCACTGGGTTAAAAATTCGGTATCGCCGCGCCAGGTCTTTAGTGCCCGAAATTTTGCGCTCGCCCGGATTCCCGTAGCGCCCGCCTGAAATTCAGTTGCGCCGCCCCAAGACGGAGGCGGGCGCTATTGCAGGGTTTGGCCGCCTCGTTTGGGGCGATGAAAGTCAGTTTCAGGCGTCCAGCTGCCGCTGCGGCACCCGATGCGGTGCGGCAGGCTGGGGTACTGCAGGCCTCCTCCTTCTCTTAAGGAGGAGCTGCCTGCAGCCGTGAGATCGCCGCTGGATTCCCCCGGCAAATGAGCCCGGCACCACGGAGAAGTGCCGGGCTCGCGGGAGTCAGACACCAATGCCGCGGGGGGGTGGTGCAGGAGTCCGGGGAGGGAGGTGCGGCCAGGCGGCCGCCGGGAAAGCGGCCGGCCGCCCCTCCACTTTATGCGCCGGCCTCTCGGAGCTGCAAGGCACCGTTTCTCAAACACTGTTTGCGGCCGCTACGGGCGAGGCGGCCGCAACTGAATTTGGCCACCGGCATGGAATAGCATTGGAACCGGGGCGCTGCGCACACCGATGACGTCATCGGTGCCGGCGCAGCGCTACCGGCTAACGCCGATGTTAGGGACCAACTGAATTTCGGGCGCTAAAAAACTTCCGGCGCAAACCACTCTATAGCCAATAAGTGGGCGCAAACGCGACTGAATTTCTAGGCCACTGTCTTCAGCACCAGTGTGTACTCATGCCAGAAAGTGCTTGAGCTGATGTTGATGCTGGTGCTAGTGATGAGTGCTGATCCATTTACCGATGCTGTTTGGGGCTAGTGCTAGTGGATCTTCAGAGTGACTTCACGGAAAATGATGCCCTTGGAATCTCTAATGGACATCCTGGGCTTTATACAGAGAATTCAAGATACTTACAGAATATATTAAAGAATAAAAATGAGATGCTGCATATTCCTAATAAGCATATCACATAAGACATACATACATTATTCAGAAATAAATATATTTTTGAAACTCATTTTGTGAATATTTTGTACACTAGATAGTCACATACCAGATTCAGTAGTGCCCTCTCCCACATCATAGTTTCCAGCGCCCACCAAGCATGTGATAGAAAAGAATGCAGACACTGTGACCTCAGCAGGTGTCTTTTTTCAGATTAGGTTGAATATGATCTTCTCCTTGGCTGCCTTCTTTCCGTCACTTGCTCCTTGACATCCATCCAGATGCTTTTGATCCAAAAACTGCACTTAACTGCTCAGTAACCTCATGCCATCCCTCGTGGCTGTTACTTATGACTGCACTCCCCTTCATCCACAATAAGATCAAGCACCTACTCTGTGAATCAAGGCTTTCTTTGTGTAAATGCTGTTTTTGTGTACGCTGGTAGTGGTGCACAGCAGCGTACTGCCTTGTAAAGCTAATTGAAAAAAATATTCCGTCTGTTTTCTGACTTCTTTAGACTTTATTCTGCAGTACATTATCAAGCAGGATTGCAGACTACTGTACATTGTTATTTTGGATGAGTGGTAAATTGCAGCCAAAAATAATTGGAATGCGTAGAAGGTGATTCTTCCTATAGTCTGTAAGGACACACTGTACCCTTTATCTGGCTGAAGAAGTTTGAGCAGAGCTACAATATTTCAGTCAGACTTGCAACAGTTATTCAAGTTACAGTGAAGCTCCCCAATAAACTGTTTGGCAGCTGTTCCAGTAAAGTTAATTTTAGAACACAGCACTGAATAACAAGGCATTTAGAAACACAAGGCATTCCCTTGGTATGATGGCATCTGTAGTAAAATGCGTCTGGACTGACAATGTAATTTGTATTATCAGTCTTTCAGTCCTGAAAATACAGCCAACGGAATAAACCCTGCACAGCTCAGGCATGACTCATCGCTCTTGTACTTCTGATCTTTATGCTATATATGGCTTTTATCATAACCACACTTGTATGCTTGATGCGATCTTTACCAGCATCCAACCATTTATATTAGAAGTAAAAGTTTGGGTTTCTTTGGAATTAAAGTTGGAATTATTTTTGGAAGCCCCCTAATTCCCCTTAAATTAACTAAAAGGAAAAATACAGACAAATTTTCCAACTGTTTTGGGAATCAAACACCATGTTTGACTGCCAGGAATCTGCATATACGTATATGGCAAGCGTAAATTATAAATATAAATATGCAAGAAAAGACTGACCTTTGTTTCTTGTGCTGCAGTGACTGATTACAGCTGCTCAGTGACTAAAAAAGGAAAAGGACCCTGCTCATGTATACTGCCGTTGATTTAAAGTGACAAGCCGAAACAAAATCAAAATGATCCAAATTAGATTATCCATTAATTCATCCAAAGTGGACAAATTCTGATGAGACAGGGTTTTCAATTTGGTTGGATTTCACCCTTAATTCCGAGCAGTGCTCCTTCAAATTGTAGCTGGAAGCTGGAGGTATCGCTGTGTCCCTGTATCAATTTGCCTGGAAGGGCTCGAAGTTGGTTTGTAGTGAAAAGTACGCAGTCTTTTGGGTGGAAGTGAATGGAAAGCCATCTGTCATCTGACTGACAGGAAATAACTATTTGTCTAACGCTAATATGTTTTACATCAAGCAGCCACCCAGCTGAGAGCTTTGAAAAATATTGCACATATTAAGCCAAGCCACTAATGTGAATACAGATAAACAAGATGCTTTTTCAAAAATAATAAGATTGTACCATTGCACATAAATGTGCAGTACCTTAAAACAGACTGTTCAGCATCATCCTGGAGAAATATAGCATCATTCCGCGAAGAAGAGGGAAGAGGAAGATCCGATAGCAGAGTAGAACAGACCGTATCTTTGATGTCACAAGGCACAGAAGTACTGGTAACACAGAAATGACAATAAAAACCAATAAGTGTCTTTTAAAGTGATGCAATAGAGATAAAATAATATTTTCATCCCTGTGAACAAATATTCATCCTCTAACCAATTCAGCCGGGAAATCTCCAATAGATGAACTGATTGAAAATGGAAAGGACTACTGGTGGGTTTAACTAAAGGCTGGGTTTCTGGAACCTCGAACCTTGTAAGTGCAACAGTTAGAAGTAAGTTTATTATTGTGTTAAAATAATCTCAAAATGCGCTGTTTCTATTGAAAACGGAAAACCAGAAAGGAAAATTGGTTCATGATGGTGGTAAGAATGTTAATATCAGAATGAAGAGTTCCAGCTTTAAGGTTCAAGTTGTATAGTTACCATGTCCTCAAAATGACTGACCTCAACTGTAATGAATTTCATCAGTTGTCGCTTGACTTCCAACTGGAGTAATTAACAGTACGGTTACCTTGTAACAGTAAAATTTAACACTGGAAAGGAAATCCTGACCTTATCCATCTCAGCCAACTGCAGGTAGAGATCAACCTATTATTGGCCCAATTTTGAAACTACTTTAAATGCTAGCAACAGAGATTAATATATTTTAAAATCCATTTTATTAACTGTAATTATAATTGGGTCTACAATCAAACCTGACTCACTTTGTATTTTACTGCAATAATATAATCAAAGCATAATTCCATTCAACAGCACAAAGCTCTATTGGAATGAGCTTGTTTGGATTAGGTTTTGAAGAGCTTTTGCATCAGCGTGTCGGAATTTTGTTTGGATGTCAAGAAGCATGGCGTATTAAAATATAGAGGTAAGTTTTTCCTGAGGTTAGGGAAAGAGCACAGTTGCAAGCAAAGAAGAAACATCACAAAATCTGTTGGTCAAATCTCACCAACTGAGATAAACATTTTACTGAGCCATAGTAAATTGTCATTTTGTTAAAACATTTTGTGGCAAAGTGGTATTATACTCCACTCAGAGGTAAACCACTGCATATTACCATGGTCATGGCTGACCTCTTACCGAAAATGCTACGGAATGGTGCAGTTGACACCTTAGGTACAGCATCCCTGCTGGGTCTGCCATCTTCTATGTATACATAAAGCACAGTGGAAAATATAGTCAAAATGTGATGCTGGATAAAATGCCATCTGTGAGATGATATTTGAAGCAAACACGTTTTTGCCATAACAGAAATACGATCTTGGTGTGAGTGCTGGGATCCGCCCGCTGGGGCCCTCCACCGCTGGCCTTGCCAGCGTATCCACAGTGTGGGGGAGGTTCCCAATTTTAAATATTCCTGTGTCACTGTGGGTGCATCTTGGGCGCCCGCCATAGCGGGGACATGGGAGAAGCAGTTCAGGGCAGCGCTTGTGGCAACCTCAGCATTGCGAAAAAGTTTCAAAGACCCAGCAATCTGCTGGCAGAATCTTCAAAGTTAGTTTGGGGGTCCAGGCCAAAGAGCCTAGACTATCAGTTAGATCTGTCTTCCACTGGCCGGGAGGTTGGTATACCAGCTTTCATCCAGTGTACCAACTATCCATCGGATCCCAGGACGGTACCGAGGAAACCCCTGGCCTGCAAGTCCCTTCTGTCCGGCCATGACCCCCTGATGCAGGGAATGATATTTCGGGTAGACAGAGGTTTTGCCTCAACATGGCCCCATGGATATTAACAGCACAGGCCTGGACCCGCATTATCCAGGTTCCAGCCTAATTCACTGGCCTTCTGCCATGTTCCTGCCCAACGTACAGTGGTAGTGCACTGGAAGGCCCACGGACATTTGGGACTTGTATTTTGTCTGTATTAACACTTAGATTGCTGCTAGATCCAGGGAATGTCTGTCTTTTGGAGCAAACTGGGGTTTTTTAAGCTCAAGTACTGTGACATTGAAATAAATGTTGGTTACTGTTATGAGTAGCTTTATCACAGTGATATTAACTCTATAGAAATAAAATCAACACTCAAAATACAATATTTAATTTAAAAATACATTTTCAACACTACTTCTGCTTGCTTGCCCGGTTATTCTCTTTTCCATTCTCTTTTAATTTTACTTGTTTTCTGTCTGACCTACCTTTTCTGAACCTTTCAAAACGGTTGAACCCTTTACTTACCGCTTTCCTGTTTCCTTCATGCTCCCGCTGGTCAGCACACAGAGATGGGAACAATTTAAATAAAAATTAGGTTTTCAATGCCTGAAAACTGGCTCCAAAGGCTGGTTGTTCAGCAATTGAACGCCCACACACTGACGCCTTGTCATGTCCTAGATAAAAATGTGTGGACAGGAAGAGGCTGCTGATAAACTGCAACCCCAGAAGACCACACCCAGATGAGTAAACGTATCTGAGACATACTACAAGTTAATGAAGCTAAATGAACTGAAGTATTTTGTGGTGGAATCAATTATATATAGGTGGAGATTGATGGAGCCCACCAGACAGGAAAGGCCTGTGGTGCTGCAGCACAGCATTTGCATCAGAACCTCAAAATGATGCAAAAACTGTAGTGCAGCAGGAAGACAGGGAAAGCAGCCGGTTTCCCAAGCTCCATCCCCTCACTGTCATTTAAATTTGGTAGGGCGACCAGCGGCATCCCTTCTAGTGGGGGAGGAGTTGGGGGTGGGTTGGAGATTTTGTTTGGCTGATTTAGGGGCAAGGACTCAGTAGTAGGCCTCCCCACCGAATTTTCTCTGCTGCACCATTCTGGGACTGCCCGAGAGCAGGCAGTTTGACAAAAGAAAATCCAGGCCAATTTTTCCACTATACAGGTAGACTATCCTTTATCCGAAAACCTCGGGACCAGCCGAGTTTCGGATAAAGGAGAATTTCGGATTTCGGAAGGTGGGTCGGCGGGGGTCCGCGGGGGGTCGTGCGCACGACTTACGCTGACGCTCAGCGTAAGTCAGTCGGGGTCGGCGGGGGTCGGGGCCGGCGGGGGGGTCGGCGGTTGTCGGGGCCGGCGGGGGGGGTCGGCGGTTGTCGGGGCCGGCGGGGGGGGTCGGCGGTTGTCGGGGCCGGCGGGGGGGGTCGGCGGTTGTCGGGGCCGGCGGGGTCGGCGGTTGTCGGGGCCGGCGGGGTCCGCAGGGGGGGGGGTCGGCGGTTGTCGGGGCCGGCGGGGTCCGCGGGGGGGTCGGCGGTTGTCGGGGCTGGCGGGGTCGGCGGTTGTCGGGGCCGGGGGGGTCGGCGGGGGGTCGTGCGCACGACTTACCCTTTAACCGAACTTCCGAAACCGGAACCCTCTAAAAACCGAAGGTTTTTTCGTTCGTACGCACGACTTACGCTGAACGAAAAAACCTTCGGTTTTTAGAGGGTTTCGGTTTTCGGAAGTCCGGATAAAGGGTAGTCTACCTGTACTTACTATTCATAGGAGGGAGTTGTAATATGGAAATGTGTGTTTGCTGTTGACACGTAAAGGATATTTGCCAGTTTGTTGTGGTTTGTGTTTTTTCAGAATTATCTATTAAGTGTAGTAATAGTACCGATAGAGATGGATTTGTCAGTAGGAATAAGTTGTGCAAAAATGAGTGGCGTCTGAGCACCCCAAGGTACATTTTTCTCCACGTTCTTCTTGGACCGTGCACCAACTATGGACAGATTCCACCCAGGCTTCCGGCAATGCCGCTCTTACCCAATTACCAGTAATTGGATTAAAGAAGCCCAGGTGTGATTCTCCTTCTGGT
Source organism: Somniosus microcephalus (assembly GCF_052327205.1). NCBI lineage: Eukaryota > Metazoa > Chordata > Chondrichthyes > Squaliformes > Somniosidae > Somniosus > Somniosus microcephalus. Next base: position 37,846,545 of record NC_140994.1, on the reverse strand, counting down.
TTTCCTTTCTTCCCTGTGAAAAAGTAACTGCTGCAACCCAAATATCCCTACAATGTCTTGGGATGAGGATCTCAGCAGCATGGGGGTCTGAACCTGCACCACTTCCCTGTGGGGTAGATTTTAGGATTTTGCACTCCTGTCGCGGAGGTTCATGAGCCAGAAGAACATGTTGGGAATTTGGCGCAGAGGTCAGCGGGATCCGCTATATCATCTGTCTATAAAATTGATGGTGATGAGGTCTTGACCAGACTCTAGAATGAAGAGACGTGAGACTCCCTCCTCCAGGGAGTCCCATTCCACTTTGTTCTGGTGTTGGGTCAAGCCAATGCTGCAGTAATAGTTCAAATGCAGACTGCAGCTTCGGTGTGAGATAAATCCGCTTTACACCAACACTACAGTTGTAGTGGAAATACACTCGTCTTTAAAAGTTGCAGGGAAAAATGACAATTGATTGAGTTTAAAAAATTGAACAATGATTAGATATCAAGTCATGATTAAAAAAGTGATAATGTCATATGAGAAGTTATGGCTGCTCAGCATTATGGGTGAGGCCATAAATCCTTAGACAGCACTATAATGATTAGGAAACACTTTAAATGGTGTATTATGGGATTTGCTAATTAGGTTCAATATGTGTGAGTCTTGAAAGTGCTTGACCTTTATTGAAGATCCTTGGTCACATTGTGCAGCAGCAAACAGAAATGTGCAAAAGTGTAAACAAGAGTTTGAAATATTCATCGATGTAGCTTTAATCATTCCGATGGTTATGTTAGCATAGGTGTGTTCCAATATGTAGCACCGTAAAGCTTGTTTGTTTTTCTTGTGATGAGTGCATTGTGATTAGTCACCAGGCTCCAACAGGGCTGCTGACATGTCCCAGTCTCACTGCAGACATATGCAGATATGAGATCGCAGCTGGAACTAGAATGATTTAAAGTATTTTAGAACAGCTGTCACATTAGATTAGACTGTGCAATTAAAATGTCTCACTTTAGGCCTTCGGAACTTAACCTTTTCTTGTGAATTGTGAGTTCACTTCTTTCCAGTTGCAAATGTGTTAGATTTTTTACTCATTTGTCATTTTACTTTTTCCTTGTTGAACTGAACTACATGTCTGCAGTTTGTGCACAAAATGTAACTTAAATACAATGCAGCTTTTTAAAGACAAATAGAAAGTAATATATATTTTTGCCTAAAATATCTAATTATTCCTGTATCAGGGGTTGGATAACTTGCAAAAAATAATGCAAGTATGTTATCCACCTGCATGTTTAGGATTAAATCCTGTATTCTAAGCAAAGGTACATGGTATTCTTTCGATGTTACATGTTTCTAAGGGATACGTGGATTCTCAGCAGAAGCAGAAGTGTTGCCAAAGGTCCCAGATTGTTCGGGAGTCTCCCGGAATTGCCGAGCGTTCTCCTGGGCGCCGCTGCTGGCAGCCCGGGAGAAGAGTAATTTGTTATTATGGTTTGTGACTGCGCACCTCGACCGCCACCGTAAAAGTTTAAGATTATAGCCTTCAATGGCAGTCAATGGCACCCTCAGCAAAGCAGATATCAAGCCATTAAGTGAAAGCATTAACATTTGCAGACAGCAGTGAATGTCATGTGACCAAATATCATGTGACCAAGCCTCCAGGATTAGGTTCAACCAGAATTGGCAACCCTCAGATAATGCCACGTTATTAACCTCTTGAATAGAAGAGCTGGATACATATGTGTTTCCGAATGAAACTGAAGATAATAAGGGTATGTACAGACATAAATGATCAAATACTCAACTTTTTAAACCGTATGGACTAGTTTTAGCATTAGGAGAGTTACTGCTCTCGTCCACTCGCTCATAATATTAAATATTAATATTAAAAGATCGCCAAGGGAGCGGACGTGGCTCAGTGCAATGCAAAGCTTGTAGTAAATTTGGGGTCTGCTGACTGCTCATTTATACTATAAAGGTACTTGTTCCTGTTACCCAAAGTATAATAGTACCCCTTCAACCTGCAGCTACTGGACTATTGGAAAAAAGCAGGGCCGTGTGATTAATTTTGGATTGCTGTAGCAATGAGGCAGAACAGACATAATGGGCCAAGTTGGCCTCCAAGTGCGCTGTAAATTTCTATGGTTCTATGGTAACCAAATATTGAATTTCTCTTGTGTGCTATAGCCACAAACATATTCCAATTTTTTTAAACTTTGACATTTTTTTAAAATGTACATGAGAGATAACAATCATACATTGTTCCAGCACAGAAACAGGTCATTCAATTCATCAAGCACCAATATCTCGCCACATATAATCCCACTCTCCTACTTGCTACCCATATCCTTTTTTTCAAGCAACTCTCGAATTCCTTTTTTAAAAGAAATATGGACTCTGCTTCAACAAATGTTTGAGGCAGAGAGTTCCATATCCTAACCACCCTCTGTGAGGGAGTTCTGCACTATTAGATGCACTCTCTTTCAGATGGGATGTTAAACTGAGACCCCATCTGTCCTCTCAGGTGGATGTAAGAGATCCCATGGCACTAGTTGAAGAGCAGAGGGGTTTGCCTGGCATCCCTCAACCAACATCACTAAAACAGATTGTCTGGTCATTTATCTCATTACTGTTTGTGGGGCCTTGCTTGTGCAAATTGGCTGCTGTGTTTTCCGAGACGCTTCAAAAGTACGTCATTAACTGTAAAGCGCTTTGGAACATCGTAAAAGGTTTTATGTAAATGCAAGTTCTTTCTTTAAATTTGCGCCTCATTGTTACTCTGCCACTGTCCAATAGAAACAGTGTGTTGGCGCTTTACATTGGACCAACATATAGCAACACAGTGTGCGAAAAAGCAGAAGTAATTATCTGCTCCATTCAATTCTCAATCTGCGCTGTGTCATGCAGGGAAGCATCAAGCAGAGGCATGCCAGCTTTCCGTAAGGGGCAAAGGGAAAATCAGATGGGAATCAACTTGTTGGGCTGCTGTTGCACACTTCCAAGCAGCTGGCTGAGAAACACAACAGTAGAGGTCTTAAAGCAGGCCAACCCTTAGAGTTACATGACTTGTTCCGATCGAGACATACAAACTGAGAAAATTAGGGATGGATCAGGGTTGTGCACATTTTGTTGGAGAGTAAATACATTCAGTATTCCATGACAGCTGCTGCACTTTCTCACATGCTTGCCTTCAGAACACCGGACAGGAAGCGGTGAATTTATAACATTATGTGGCAACATTAGGGCATGATGAGGTTAGCTGACAGGAAAAGATGCTTTTACAGTGGGATGTATACTGCCACTCACAAAATATTTTGTTAAAGTATTTAGGCCAAAATTCCGTGGGGGTTCCGTAACTCTCGCAGGAGACCAGTGGAACTCCTGTGGAACTTCAGCCCCATTATAGCCATTTAAATGGGCAGTGGTTTCAGGAACATGACCATGTAATGCAATTTACAGCGTTACATTGCATGTCTGTTAGAAGATGAAAAGATATGCCAAACACTTTTTCTTGAAGGCAGTCCTTTTAAGGCATTAAATGGGTCAGGTTTCAGAGAGAAAAATACAGTGACTATTGCAAAAAACAACAAGGAGGTCTAGATTGGGGCTGGTGAAAAAAAAAATCCAAATCTGGAGGCTACAACATTGAAAGCAGGTGCTGGAATCTAAACTGAAGATTAAGGGATCTGAAAACAAGGTCCAGATGCAGGCCCGAAACACAGGTTTGGATTGTCTCAATGTGCTCAAGCCTAGTGTGATTCCACTGAATCATTTGTACATCCAGTTGATTACACAGGTAGTAAAGTAGAGGATAATCACAATGAAAGCGTATGAGTTCAGCACCTGTTAATAGTTTGCTCAGAGGACTCTTGTACGGTCTCAGCAGAAACAGTGTGAGGAGTAACTGCAAACAGAGGATGTGGGGAATCTTCTTGTTTTTCACAAGATGACGATACACTAGCAGAGAAAGAACAAAAAATATTTTGTGATTTTACAGAACTAACGATCGTGCAAACTGTTTCACAAAGTTATCCAGCACTTCTCTCCACTTTACCTAATTTGTGACTGAAAAATTCAACTTGCAGTCCACTTGATGACTCACTGGGTAAATGCACCATGTGGTGTAACACTCAGACATACAATACAAGAATGATCCCAGGCTCAATCCTTTGTTCTGTACTGGGGTATACTTTCCTCCGTTCACTGACGTTTGCAAAAAGGTCATCATGAGTACTTCACACTCGCACTGCTAAATTAGCAAATGAGAAAATATACCCTCCCATACTGGGATACTACAACTGGCCTCGGCATCCCTTCATTAGGGAGGGGAAAAGTTGGCCACACTGTCTGTTCTTCATCATTGGCTGGCATCCTCTGCTCCCCTCTCCTTCCCCACCAAGGGAAAATCAGATAAAATGTTTGCCCACATTGCTCACATACACAAACGCACACTTCCACACAATCGGAAATACTGTCTTTGAGTAACATTGGCAGGGCTTGTGAATAGATGATCACCTACCTAACCTCTCAGTTAGAGAATAGTGCATATAGGGACTTTAAAAAGGGGGCAGGCGGAGGTAGCAAATAAATAGGCTGTTTATGATTTCTATAATCCTATAAATCTGGAAGAGTAGTGGTCTCTAGAATGCTAAGTAGAGAACGCTGGTAAGCATACAGATTAGAAAGTGCACAAGAAAACCTCATTAAACTCAGACAGATAAATCATTGCTGTAGATATGATTTACAGTGGTAGAACCGCTACCACGTTAGAAGTTACTGCATTTCAACCAGATTAATTTTTTTTGGTAATATAGTTTTAATGTTGAGTCAGTAATATGTTAATCATTACCATTGTTGTCATACTAAGGGGTAGAAAATCTGGAGCACCTGTTTTTGGGAGCCTATACCTAAATGGTCCGGCCCGTGGCGGCCCCGCTACTGGGCCTTGGGACTCACTTCCATCAAACCGGCGTGGCACAAACAGCCAGACATCGAAGAGTCAACAAAAATCGGGCCGTTGTGCGAATATGATTTATTTACAGTGAGCTGAATATATAAGGAATTCAAGAAAACAAGTAGTTTAAAAAAGTCATCTTTTTTGTTGAGGCATTGAATTGAAGAATTTGAAACTACAAACAAAAGGAATTGATAATTAAAGAACAAAGCTCCTACTTTTGGAGAAAGAAACCATTACTGGCTTGTAAGTAAACAACAGAAGGAGCCAATTTCAACTCCCTCCGGCCGGGGGAAACAGGGCAGTAGCGACCTGAAAATGGTGTCAGATCACTTGTCTCCCTGTTTACACTGGCAATTCTGCCACTGCCGTCTTGTGTAGGGTCCTGAGATCAGCAGCTGGAGGCAGGAAGCCATTTGTAATATGCAAATTAGGGTCTTATGATGTACATATAACAAGAACAAGGGTGAAAAGCTGACACATGGGCTGAAATGTTAATTGTAAGCCTCGAAAGCTGACTTCTGGAATCTATGTATGTTGTACAGTTTATGTTTTCGCAAGAGGGTTAATATTTAAATGATTTGCAGCTACAGTTGAACGGGGGAAGGGGCACATTAAGTATTGGTGAGATCCACAGCCTAAGAAAGAGTCTGAGGTCTACAGCAATTCTACATTCCAACATCATTACCAAAGCATTTATTAATGAGTTTCTTAAGTACAATACAAAAACGGAAACATATTTTAAGAACAATTTGTAAATGTTTCCTGGCACTTGAGAATGTATGAACTAAACTGAGCTTAGAAGTAAATGGAAAATGTGAAATTAAGCCAATCACAGACTTTATTTTTCTGAGCATATTTAAAACTTTTGAATTCTGTGACAAAAAACGAGAGGTTCAGATTTGGATCTGAACTGAGATTTCTCTGCCCATGCACAAGGTTGAAAATATTTGCCAATTTATTAAAAAAAAAGCTACATAACATAATAAAGCACAGATGGAATCTTTGACTCATCTTCAAACCATTTACCAGCACAAACTTACATAAACTTTTCAATAACAATCCTTCTTAATTGCACAGACCCATTTACAGATGTGAGAATTTTTTTTCTCCCCCCTATTACGAGCTTTTTGGCCTATTTAAAATATTTAACATCTGACCTCAAAGCCTTTCATCAATTTTTACAATCAAAATCTTAGTACATATTTGTTAACATTACTCAACAGACCGTCTTTCCTTCACCAAATTGATTGTCAAAAGGGTTGTAATTCTTTAAGGCAAATATTCCTGGGTCTAGTCACAGTGAATATCAAAAAAGTTGGGTGGGTCGGAATACACGCTTGTAAAGGAACCTACCCCATGGGAGGGAAGAGAGGCGAGTCTTGTGCCTGCTCTCCATACGTCAAGGGGGCCTTTCTGGGGGAGTTCCTGGGCTAAACAGAGAATTCTGTCCAGTACTGCCTCATAGTTTGGCTTGCTGGGAAAGGGAAATGGTGGGAAAGCAGCAGAGGCAGTTACGGCTTCTCCAGTTATAGAGTATCCCCACTTTAGTACAGTGACTTTAGCTGCTTTTATAGTGCTCCCAGTGCTGACCTAGTACTGTCAGCTGCCAACACACAGAGGTTGTCACCCATAGGGATCTCCCAATCTGAGTCGAATTACTATAACACTTTTACATTGATAGAGCTGTGTTTTTTGTATTCGTTCCTGGGCTGTGGGTGTCTCTGGCAAGGCCGGCATTTATTGCCCATCCCTAATTGCCCTTGAGAAGGTGGTGGTGAGCCACCTTCTTGAACCGCTGCAGTCCTTGTGTTGAAGGTACTCCCACAGTGCTGTTACGGAGGGACTTCCAGGATTTTGACCCAGCGACGATGAAGGAATGGTGATATATTTCCAAGTCAGGATGGTGTGTGACTTGGAGGGGAACTTGGAGGTGGTGGTGTTCCCATGCGCCTGCTGCCCTTGTCCTTCTAGGTGGTAGAGGTCATGGGTTTGGGAGGTGTTGCCGAAGAAGCCTTGGCGAGTTGCTGCAGTGCATCTTGTAGATGGTACACACTGCAGCCACGGTACGCCGGTGGTGGAGGGAGTGAATGTTTAAGGTGGTGGATGGGGTGCCAAGCAAGCGGGCTGCTTTGTCCTGGATGGTATCGAGCTTCTTGAGTGTTGTTGGAATTGCACTCATCCAGGCAAGTGCATAGTATCACTGCTGCCCATTTTGTGCCCACACCGAAGTTGAATTTTACCCTCATGGTGCTAAAGGGAGTGTGGCGACACAGATAGAATGGTGGTTAAATGGCAGAAAACAGAGTTGTGGTTAACGGATATTTTTCGGATTGGAAGGATTTAAACAATGGTGTCAATGTTGGGGCCATTGCTCTTCTCAACATACATACACATATATATATAGATATATATATCTATATATATATAAATGAGTCTGTCTGTGTGTAGGCGTGCGGTAAACTCAAAAGATATAGAGCGTACCTACACATATGTTATATCAAAAGAAAGCTTATGATTAGGGGAGTGTCATAGGCGTGTTTATTTTTTGGTCAGACAAAATTTTTTCGGACAGTTTACAAAAAACGAACAAACTCTCATTTCAGCTCATTAGCGTTGAGTGACGTGATGGTTGACCAATCCTACGGGGGAACCGCGGTATGATGTGTCACAGGGGGCGTTTCATGGCGTGTGTGGGCGGGACCTAAGCCTGCGGCCTGCCGTGAGTGCGGGACCGGGAAAAGAGATACAGAGTACAGAGACAGAGAGAACCGCGTGGCCCGAGAGACAGCGAGCGGGGGAGCGGCGGCAGCGGCCCGGAGCGGGAGCTGAGCTGAGGTGAGTCGGGCTGGGCCTGAGGCGCTAGGCCGCGCACGGGTGCTCCGGGTCACCGCGGCTGGGCTCTGAGTACCCGGCGTTGCCGAGGGAACTGAAGAACCCTCTGCCATGGAGCGGCGGGCCGGAGCGGGAGCTGAGCTGAGGTGAGTCGGGCCGGGCCTGAGGCGCTAGGCCGCGCACGGGGGCTCCGGGTCACCGCGGCCGGGCTCTGTGTCCAACCCCTTCCCCGGGGTGTCTTCCTCTCTTCTCTATCTCCTTCCCTCACTCTCTCCTTCCCTCTCTCTCTCTCTCTCTCTCCTTCCCTCTCTCTCTCTCTCTCTCCTTCCCTCTCTCTCTCTCTCTACTTCCCTCTCTCTCTCCTTCCCTCTCTCTCTCTCCTTCCCCCTCTCTCTCTCTCTCTCCTTCCCCCTCTCTCTCTCTCTCTCCTTCCCCCTCTCTCTCCTTCCCCCTCTCTCTCTCTCCTTCCCTCTCTCTCTCTCTTTTTCTCTCTCTCCTTCACTCTCTCTCTCTCTCTCTCTCCTTCCCTCTCTCTCTCCTTCCCTCTCTGTCTCCTTCCCCCTCTCTCTCCTTCCCCCTCTCTCTCTCCTTCCCCCTCTCTCTCTCCTTCACCCTATCTCTCTCTCTCTCCTTCCCCCTCTCTCTCTCTCTCCTTCCCCCCTCTCTCCTTCCCTCTCTCTCGCTCCTTCTCTCTCTCTCTCTCCTTCCCTCTCTCTCTCTCTCTCTCTCTCCTTCCCCCCTCTCTCTCCTTCCCCCTCTCTCTCTCTCCTTCCCCCTCTCTCTCCTTCTCTCTCTTGCTCTCCTTCCCTCTCTCACTCTCTCTCTCCTTCCCCCCTCTCTCTCTCCTACCCCCCTCTCTCTCTCTCTCCTTCCCCCTCTCTCTCTCTCTCCTTCCCCCTCTCTCTCTCTCTCTCTCTCCTTCCCCCCCTCTCTATCCCCCCTCTCTCCCTCTCTCTCCTACCCCCCTCTCTCTCTCGCTTTCCCCCTCTCTCTCTCTCTCCTTCCCCCCCTCTCTCTCTCTCTCTCCTTCCCCCCCTCTCTCTCTCTCTCCTTCCCCCCCTCTCTCTCTCTCTCTCTCTCTCTCCTTCCCCCCCTCTCTCTCATTAATGTCAATGATACCATTGTAAAATTATAATTCTGCTTGCTACCTCCAAATTCACATAGAAGGAAAACTGTAAAACCTGGAGTATATGGCTACTGGCGATCCCCATTAACAAAAAACGAAGTTAAACAACCACCTCCTGGGTGCTTAGCAAGAGTTCTTCAATCCCAACAGTTTTATAAACAGTTTTATAAACATGGCAGAGGGTTCTTCAGTTCCCTCGGCAACACCGGTACAAAAAACTGACAAAATCCGCTCAGACGGGCCGCATTAGCGTTGAGTGACGTGATGGTTGACCAATCCTACGGGGGAACCGCGGTATGATGCATCACGGGGGGCGTTTCATGGCGTGTGTGGGCGGGGCCTAAGCCTGCGGCCTGCCGTGAGTGCGGGACTGGGAATAGAGATACAGAGACAGAGAGAACCGCGCGGCCCGAGAGCCCCAGAGACAGCGAGCGGGGGAGCGGCGGTGGCAGGCCGGAGCGGGAGCTGAGCTGAGGTGAGTCGGGCCGGGCCTGAGGCGCTAGGCCGCGCACGGGGGCTCCGGGTCACCGCGGCCAGGCTCTGAGTCCAACCCCTTCCCCGGGGTGTCTTCCTCTCTTCTCTATCTCCTTCCCTCACTCTCTCCTTCCCTCTCTCTCTCTCTCTCTCTCTCTCTCTCTCCTTCCCTCTTTCTCTCTCTCTCTCCTTCCCTCTCTCTCTCTCTCTCCTTCCCCTTCTCTCTCTCTCCTTCCCCCTCTCTCTCTCTCTCCTTCCCCCTCTCTCTCCTTCCCCCTCTCTCTCTCTCTCTCCTTCCCCTTCTCTCTCTCTCTCTCCTTCCCCCTCTCTCTCTCTCCTTCCCCCTCTCCCTCTCTCCTTCCCCCCTCTCTCTCTCTCCTTCCCCCCTCTCTCTGCTTCCCCCTCTCTCTACCTCCTTCCGCCTCTCTCTCTCTCCTTCCCCCTCCCCCTCCTCTCTCCTTCCCCCCTCTCTCTCTCTCCTTCCCCCCGCTCTTTCTCTCTCCTTCCCCCCTCTCTCTCTCTCCTTCCCCCCTCCCTCTCTCTCTCTCCTTCCCCCTCACTCTCTCTCTCTCTCCTTCCTCCTCTCTCTCTCCTCCCCCTCTCTCCTCCCCCCTCTCTCTCTCCTTCCCCCCCTCTCTCTCTCTCTCTCCTTCCCCCCCTCTCTCTCTCTCTCTTTCTCTCCTTCCCCCCTCTCTCTCTCTCTCTCCGTCCCCCCTCTCTCTTTCTCTCTCTCCTACCCCCCCCTCTCTCTTACCCCCCCTCTCTCTTTCCCCCTCTCTCTCTCTCTCCTTCCCCCCTCTCTCTCTCTCTCCTTCCCCCTCGCTCTCGTTCTCCTTCCCCCTCTCTCTCTCTCTCTCTCCTTCCCCCCTCTCTCTCTCTCGCTCTCTCCTTTCCCCTCTCTCTCTCTCTCATTAATGTCAATGATAACATTGCAAAATTATAATTCTGCTTGCTACCTCCAAATTCACATAGAAGGAAAACTGTAAAACCTGGAGTATATGGCTACTGGCGATCCCCATTAACAAAAAACGAAGTTAAAGAACCACCTCCTGGGTGCTTAGCAAGAGTTCTTCAATCCCAACAGTTTTATAAACAGTTTTATAAACATGGCAGAGGGTTCTTCAGTTCCCTCGGCAACGCCGGGTACTCCAGCTAGTATATATATATATGGGAATAGGGGTCATAATATCAAAATATGCAGATGGCACAAAAAACAGGTGGCATGGTTAACTGTGAAGAGGACTTCAGCAGAATATAGACAGGGTAGTTAATCAGGCAGATACATGCCAAATGAAACTTAATGCAGAGAAATGTGAGTTGGGAAGACAACTAAGAAGAGGGCATATACACTAAACGTTAAAACTTGAAACAAAGTAAAAGAACAGAGACACTTAGCAGTTCAGATACATAATCCTTAAAAGTGAGAGGTCGCATTGGTAAAATTGTAAAAATATTAATAAGGACATAGAGTTTCAAAGCGAAAATCCTGTCAATCACCAACACTGCCAACTCCACCTTTGCAACATCAACCCCTAACTCGCCTCCCTGGCCACCAAAATCCTTATCCATGCCTTTGTCACCTTCTGGCTTATAATTACCAACATTCCCTTCACTGGCCTCCCAAACTTTACACTCAATAAACTTCAACTCATCCAGCAATCTGCTCTGTGTATCATATCCCATGTTAAATACACACGCTTATCACCCCATCCTTGCTGCTCTCCATTGGTACCTCATCCACCAGTACTTCATCTCAAAAATCCTCATCCTCATTTTAAGATCCCTCCGTGATCTCGCTCCTCCCTACATGTGCAATTTTCACAACCTTATGTCCCAGCATACGTCCTCCAGTCTTCTGACACTGGCTCACTGTGCATACACTTTCCCTCCACTTCAGCATCCTTGGCAAAGCATTCAGCCACCACTCCCAAATACTCTGGAGTTCTCTTCTTAAACCCTTTGTGACAAAACTTGTGTATTTTTGTCTCCCTTTAGTTTGCATATGTTCCTTTTAAATCCAGTCAGCATACATGACCAGTTTTAAACAAATAAAAGCTGAAAATGCTGGAAATACTCAGCAGGTCAGGCAGCATCTGTGGAGAGAGAAACAGAGTTAACGTTTCAGGTCAATGACCTTTTGTCAGAACCTGGTCATCGACCAGGTCATCGACCTGAAACGTTAACTCTGTTTATCTCTCCACAGATGCTGCCTGACCTGCTGAGTATTTCCAGCATTTCATGTTTTTATATCAGATTTCCAGCATCCACAGTATTTTGCTTTTGTATCAATTAAAAAAAAACCTGATTGCCGATTCCTGTACCAAATTTATTTTGATACGTTAATGTTGCAAGTTTCATCAGTTATAAACTATAGAGAAACAATTCAAACCATGTGATTGATTCAGTTCGTACATGACTAACAATTCCTTTTGTCAATCTGAGTGAGGATATTGAAAATCCAGGAGTAATGGCAATGCTTTTCCAGGATATAAAAGGAGCTTTTCTGTTCAAATCAGAGTTAGTTTGAAAATAACCCGATTGGAAATTCCTGAAAAAGTGAAACATTGGTTTGAATTTCCAAGAAACAACTTTGCTTAATTAGGCTTCCACTAAGGTAAGGAAATCAAGGAAAAGAAGCATTGTATATTATTTAAAAGTTATATTAAAAGATTTAGTTTCATTATAGAGTTGTGATCTTTCTATTATTTTGTCCATTCAAGGTATAGATGGAAGGATTTCTGCTGTAACTATATGATATCACACTAATCTTGTGCTTGTTCGTCTTTTATTAAATATATTTTTTTAATCATCCACTGTGGCCTAACAGATTTCTCAGCTTCAAGTTTAAATTTTCTAAATCTTGTACATTGATACCTTAATGGAGTCTGCTCAAGCTGATTCGGGAGAAACTCAGCATCATACAGTGGCTTGCTGTACTCAGAGTGTTGTGGAGGATCAGGAGCAACAGGTGCAAGTGGAAGAGGTGGAACTGACTCTTTCTTTTCAGACGCCAAGGAAACACTGGTAAACATAGATAGAGATGTGTCAGGATAAACATTCATGTAGCTTAACTATGAAAACAAAGCTAGTGTGTCATCAAAACGACAGCATCACAGCAGAGCCCAATTCTATCATCACATGACATCTCCACACACGCACACTTCCAGCGATAACAAGCAGAAGCAGGATTCTTCACTGATTGTCCCCTCTCTAACCCAGGGACGGTGAGACCAGTTATATTGCCCCTACTGCTGTCCTAGCCAAGATTGGCTATCTCAATTCGGTATTTTTTCAAACAAAATTCTGTAAGATGTTCAACATGCTTTCTGGACTTTTTTCTTTACATTATACTTATGCAGTTTGAAATAGTTAGCTGATGTTAATATTGCAAAATTAAAGAATTATCATGAACATGGAACAGACTGAACTCTATTCAGAAGAGATTAGGGAATGTGCATTCTAAAATAACCCACTGTGGCCGAACAATCTTCTCAGCTTCAAGTTTAAATTTTCTAAATCTTGTACATTGATACCTTAATGGAGTCTGCTCAAGGTGATCCTGGAGAAACTCAGCATCATACAGTGGCTTGGCGTATTCAGAGTGTTGTGGAGGATCAGGAGCAACAGGTGCAAGTAGAAGAGGTGGAACTGACTCTTTCTTTTCAGGCGCCAAGGAAACACTGGTAAACACAGATACAGAGATGTGTCAGGATAACTGTTCATGTAGTTTAGCTATGAGAACAAATTTACTGTATCATCAAAACTACAGCTCATATAAATGGTCACTTTAACAATCATTTTCAAAACAACTTTTACAGTGAGCTAATGTATATCTTATAAATAAAGCAGGAAAAGCTGGAAATGCACAGCAGGTTGAACAGTATCGGAAAGAAAAACACAGGTCAATGTTTCTGCTGGATGGATCGCATCCAAAATATTAACATCATTCCCCTTCAAATTCTGATCCGCCTGCTGCCCATTTCTAACATTTTTTTATTTCAGGTTAACATTTCTTGCAGGTTTTTTCATCTCTCTATATATCCTGCGATCACATTTGACCACAATACATTTTAACATTTCCATTACACATGCTGTAATCCATCCAGCATTTTGTAGACCTTCCAACCTGAGGAAAAATGTTATGCCAAGTGCTCAAACTGCAAGGCAAACCATGTTTCCAGCTAAACAGGCTGGGGATTCAGGCTGCTTTTAACCCCTTAGAAATGTCAGGGTCTAGATGAGCAGAGGTTTGATCTAAGGAATACAGGAGACTCTGATAGCACCCTCCCCAAGTATTAGACTTGGCTCAGTGGTAGAACTCTTGCCGCTGAGTCAGATGGGGTGTCGCTTCAAGCCCCTCTCCTGACACCTGTGCACACCTTATCTCATATTAAATCCACACTCTTATCACCCAACCCTTGCAGACCTCCATTGGTTTCCCGTACCCAGCACATCAATTTTAAAATCCTCATCCTCGTTTTAAGATCTCTCTATGATCTCGCTCCTCCCTACATGTGCAATTTACACACCCTTATGTCCCAGCAAACGTCCTCTGCTCTTCTGACTCTGGATCACTGTGCATACACTCTCCCTCCACTTCAGCATCCCTGGCAGAGCACTCAGACACCACTCGCCGACACTCTTGAAGTTCTCTTCTTAAACCCTTTGTGACAAAAATTAGGTATTTTTGTCCCTTTTAGTCTGTGTCTGTCCCTTTTAAATCCAGTCACCGAACATAACCAGTTTTTAAAAACCCTATTTGCAGATTCCTGTACCAAAATTAGTTTGATACATTGATGTTGCAAGTTTCATCAGTTACAAACTATAGAGAAACAATTCAAACTGTGTGATTGGTTCAGTTTGTGCATGACTGACAATTCCTTTTGTCAATCTGAGTGAGGATATTGAAAATCCAGGAGTAATGGTAATGCTATTCCAGGATATAAAAGGAGCTTTTCTGTTCAAATCAAAGGAGTTAGTTTGAAAATAACCCAATTGGAAATTCCTGAAAGAGTGAAACACTGGTTTGAAATTCCAAGAAGCAACTTAGCTTAATTAGGCTTCTACTGAGGTAAGAAAATCAAGGAAAAGAAGCATTCTATATAATTTAAAAGTTATTTTAAAAGAATTAGTTTTGTTCTAGAATTGTGGGGGGCAAAATTGGGTCGCACCCCCTTTGGGGCATAGGTTCGCCGGTAGCGCGCCGAAAAAGTTAGCGCCCCTGCGCCCGAAATTCACTGGTAGCGCCCCGAGAGGGAGGCAGGGCGCTTCCAGTAGCACCCCAAGAGGGAGGCGGGCGATTCCAGTAGCACCCCAAGAGGGAGGCGGGGCGATTCCAGTTGCACCCCAAGAGGGAGGCGGGGCGATTCCAGTAGCACCCCAAGAGGGAGGCGGAGCGCAACTGGAAGCGCCCCGCCTCCCTCTTGGGGCGCTGCGCTGCGGCACATCGCACCGCGGTACTGCAGACCTTCGTCCCCTTATTAAAGGGGAGGGGCCCAGTACAGCGTGACCCGGGGCCCAGCTGGGCCACCAGGGATCGGAGTGCCGACAAAAGAGCTCACGAGGAGTGCTGGGCTCACGGAGCGCAGCCGGCACCCCGCAGGGGGGCTGCATAGGAGGTCCGGGATGGCAACGGGGGCAGATGCTGGCAGGCGGCCAGCAACAAAAATGGCTGCCCGGCACCTCACCTTTAATTTCTGCCGCACCGGCCGCAGGTAGACCCCACTGGCCCTGTCGGACATAGCGTCCGGTGGTAAGTCAGGGGGCGCTACCGAAGAACGCGGCCAGGGCGCAAGCGGGGCGCTGCTCACAGCGATGACGTCATTGCCAGAGGCTAATGGTTACCGCCACCGTTAACCTCTCGGTGAAATTCACGGGCGGCGTTAGAGACGCGCGCCCAGGCGCTAGTTGCTTTGCGCCCAAAGAGGGCGCTAACAGGAGGCGCAAATCAACCGAATTTTTCCCCCGTGATTTTTTTAATTATTTTGTCTTCTGTAAATATGTAACTATATTATATCACATTACTCTTGTGCTTGTTCGGCTTTTGTTTAATAAATTTGCTTAATATTTTTAACTTAAAATGACATTTGAGGTGATGTTCTACCACATTCAAAGACTGAAGTTACATCTCATGGAGGCATAAGATAAGTCTAGTAGCTAAAAGCAGGGTATGGACAGGGTTTGCTCTCTGTTTTCCTGGGCAAGTTACTGAAAGCCTACCTAAATCGTAAGGCAAGGATAGACACTCTCCAAAGTATGGAGAGTTGGGACTTGACCATGAGAATGAACTAAGAAAGAAGAACTGAAATAATAAAGGATAAGAAGGATGGAAAAGACCTGAAGGAACCCAACACCCCTCCGCCACACTGCTATCTTAATCCTGACCTTGAAAAGCCTCTTCAACATCGAATTCTTCGACCGTGCTTTCATTCACTTCTCTAAAATCTTTCCATCTTCCTGCTCCAAAACTACAGCATCACAGCAGAGATCAATTCTATCATCACATGACATCTCCACACACGCACACTTCCAGCGATAACAATCAGAAGCAGGATTCTTCACTGATTGTCCCCTCTCTAACCCAGGGACGGTGAGACCAGTTATCGTGCACCTACTGCTGTCTTGGCCAAGATTGGCTAAATCAATTTTTTCAATCAAAATTCTGTGAAAGGATGTTGAGCACGCCTTCTAGTGCTTTTTCTTTACATTCTATTTATGCTGATTTGAACATTACAAAATTCAAGAAATGGTCTTGAACATGGAACAGACGAATTAGGTACGGTACTTTCAAAAATCACCCTAAGAGTGACCTAAAAGACTTCTCAGCTTCAAGTTTAAAGTTTCTAAAAGTTGTACATTGATACCTTAATGGAGTCTGCTCAAGGTGATCCTGGAGAAACTCAGCATCATACAGTGGCTTGCTGTACTCAGAGTGTTGTGGAGGATCAGGAGCAACAGGTGCAAGTGGAAGAGGTGGAACTGACTCTTTCTTTTCAGACGCCAAGGAAACACTGGTAAACACAGATACAGAGATGTGTCAGGATAACTGTTCATGTAGTTTAGCTATGAGAACAAATTTACTGTATCATCAAAACTACAGCTCATATAAATGGTCACTTTAACAATCATTTTCAAAACAACTTTTACAGTGAGCTAATGCATGTCATTTAAATAAAGCAGGAAAAGCTGGAAATGCACAGCAGGTTGAACAGCATCGGAAAGAAAAACACAGGTCAATGTTTCTGCTGGATGGATCTCATCCAAAATATTAACATCATTCCCCTTCAAATTCTGATCCGCCTGCTGCCCATTTCTAACATTTTTTTATTTCAGGTTAACATTTCTTGCAGGTTTTTTCATCTCTCTATATATCCTGCGATCACATTTGACCACAATAGATTTTAACGTTTCCGTTACACAAGCTGTAATCCATCCAGCATTTTGTAGACCTTCCAACCTGAGGAAAAATGTTATGCCAAGTGCTCAAACTGCAAGGCAAACCATGTTTCCAGCTAAACAGGCTGGGGATTGAGGCTGCTTTTAACCCCTTAGAAATGTCAGGGTCTAGATGAGCAGAGGTTTGATCTAAGGAGACTCTGAGATGCCACCTTACCCAGGTATCAGACTTGGCTCAGTAGTTAGCATTCTTGCTGCTAAGTCAGATGGGGTGTCGGTCCAAGCACCACTCCTGACACTTGAGCACATAATCTAGTTTGGCATTTCAGCTTGGGAGCCAGTCGAGTTCCTGCCCTCTCAGAACTGACGAGCTGCAGCAGGATGACTACTTGTTGCCCACAGTTTGCTGGTGGCAGGTTAATAAGGTCCAGGCCTCACACTTGCACAACAAGTGGGCAGCGCCATTCCACTGACATTGCGCCTGTTTCAGGTGCTACTTTAAAATCGCCCTGCTGTGATTTGGATGAGCTGTTAAATCAAAGCCCTGTTTGCTGTGTCAGATGAACGTAAAAGATGCACTGGCACTGTTCCAAGTAGAGCAGGGGAGTTCTCCCAGTGTCTGGCCAATATTTATCCCTTAACAACATCACTAAAACAGATTATATGGTCACTTATCACATTGCAGTTTTGGGACCTTGCTCTGTGTAAATTGGCTGCTGCGTTTCCCTGCATTACAACAGAAAGTGCACTTTAAAAGTACTTCATGGACTGTAAAGTGCTTTAGGATGCACTGAGGATCTGAAAGGTGCTATATAAATGCAAGTTCTTTCTTCTTTCCCTTTCATCTCTTTACTTTAAAGTTTTATGTAATGGCTTCAAATCTAGGCTTACACTCCTCGGAGGTACAGCATGGTTGGAGGTGATGTCTTTTGTCTGAGATGTTAAACTGAGATTCCGTCTGTCTGATCAGGTGGTTTGGGTAAACGCTGATGGTCAAAGATTGCAGGCCACAAGCCGTTCAGATTCTTGTGTCGAGTGTTTGTTATAATTGTGCAGTGCGAGTCGGTTAATTGTCCAGAAGAGACTCCCTATTCAGTTTTTTCACCCAGCTTCTAAGCTGATCTCTTGGAGCTTTTCCATCACACAAAAAAAAACATTTTTTGCCTGGAGAGGATTCAGTGAAATTGCTTTTGAGAATCTTGGGAACCCCTGCTATGTTCCCTGAGAAGTTTCAATCACATCCATTGGGAAGGGTTTGCAGTGGCGAGAGGAACGAGGCCAGGGGTGTTTCTGAAGCTGCAACAAACAATGTTTGGCTCCGACCCTTTTTTTTAAAGAGTCATCCGACACTCACAACAAGATAATTTATGCAGTCACAACAAGAAACAGCAGGTTACCATTCAATCCAGAAATTTCTGTTTTTGGAACAATCCAACCACGTACTGTAATTATCTCGAATTCAGAACCAAAACAGCCAACTAACACTGAAGCTACAGCCAACTTTATTTGTAGCTCCTCTGGCATCAATATTATTCCAAAACTGTGGATCTATAATTAATTAGAAAATCGCTTCCATCTAACAGCTTGTGGTTTTCAACTTCATGTGATCAAACACCACCATGCAAGACAGTGTTCTCACCGGGCTTATGTATTGGCGCCAATGCACTACAGGAGAAATCATTCTCAAGTCAATGCACATTGTGAAATCCTTCTTGTACTTTAAATTGATCATCGCAAAGTGATCCCCCATACCAAAACCAATATCAGAATTGTAACCACTAGCACTTTACCCTTGTGTTGAGACCCTTTACTTTATATATTGTTTGCAAAAGAACATGGTCAAATGACCTTTATGCACCACCCATATAATCCTGTTGGAAGCTGTCTCAGAAGATGGATATTCAATCCTCTGCACATCTATATCAACATGCTTGCCTCATGATACTATTCTGGCCCAAGCATATTGACCCATGAATCAATTCAATGTATTTATCAGGCCACAGAGGATCCAGGTATTCCAACACCAGAACGCAGGATCCATGAAAATCGATGGTGGAAAACGGTGGAGCATACGCCTGTAGTTTCTAATTTGCACTCCGTGTGGATGGGGCAACTTGCTGGGCGTGCACATTTGTAAAATTAGCCCTGGTGCCTATGGCGCTGTCAGATCGACAGCGGTCGGGCCGTTTGCCTTCAGCAAGTGACATCAATGGCGGGAAAACTGCACCAGCCATCAATGGTACTCGCATAAAATAAAATCACCTCTACAAGCTCAAAATGCTCTCTGCAGACACGAGTTTGGAAGAAAATAAATGTCTAATTGTACTGCCCGATTGTTTTCAGTTCAAGTGGGTTTACAGTCTACTTTTAACCAACATCACTAAAACAGATTATCTGGTCGTTTATTTCATTGCTGTACGTGGAACCTTGTGTGTAAATTGAATGCTGTGTTTCCCTCCGCTACAACAGAGACTACAAATCAGAGGTACTTCACTGACACTGAAGCATTTTGGGACGACCCAAGGTCATGAAAAGTGCTATATAAATGCAAATAATTTATTCTTAAATTCAAAGTTGTTTAATTCTAATTATCTGATCATTCATATTTTTAGCACTAAATTCCCTCATTACTGTGTTACTTACATTGACTGATACAAGTTATGGATAATCGATTTTTTACAGCAAAAGACAACTGAATCAGGAGTAGACTGCAGTAAAACACATTCACACACCCACCATTACGCTCTACTGAAAACCTAGGGATGACACTGCAAGAGAAACAAATCAGAGCAGCTTTCATTCATTCACTTGGTTCCTTCTATACAGAGGTAGCAGGGAGGCTCAGTCCTAAAATCTTTCAGTCATGTAATGACCTCTACTTTTACTGTTCAGACAAGAACAATGGGGAGGGGGGGGGAAGGTTTAGATGTCCAAAACTCCCACAGATCTTTCAATTAAACTCTGCAGTTGTGTCCTATTCATTCAGAAAACAAGAAATATAAACAAAATGAATCTTTGCCAGCTTTGCTGTTCTTTTCCAAACATCCTACTGTGCCACCAACACGCAGTCTGCCTCCCTTGCAGAATGTTTACATAAATACTGTGCTTTTCCCCTCGTGTACTATCAGATGTGTCTCCAACTTGCAGGCTGATGTAAGGGCTATAGACTTTACAAGTCTTTTGCTCATGTTATTATCACCAATAAAGGCAGAACACCTCACATAGTAAAAGAAAAGCACATTGTACTCCGTCTCTAAAGAGTTATCCATTCTGGTAACTCTTTATTGCAGGTTTATTGACCCAGGCAACCTAAAGTGGCCAATTCTCGAGTCTCTGTGAAATGTATGCAAGACCTATTTCTGTCTGCAGTTACGACTTCATGCTTAACTGAACAGCAAGACTGTTTCCCATAACATGATCTGCCACATAGCACCACTGGGACTAACTTACCGAAGAGTACTGAAGTATAACAAATCCTTTTATATAGCAACATGCTGTAATTCTGGGTTTTTTTCAGTTTAAAGCTTCATTATAGACTTGCAGAAAATCTCATTCTACTTACCTAGTGGCAAGTAAGCCAGATACGTTGTATTTGAAGTTAAGTCTTTTCACAATGGACACATAGTTAGGATGCTGTGGATCTCACAGTATATTGCCCACAAACTGTAATGAATCCCAACAGCGAATACTGAAACAATCTGTAAGTGTATCACTGCTATAAATGACGGTGAGGAACACTTACAATCAGCCAATTAACAGTTAGTGGAGTCCACATTTGAAGCCACAATTCTTGAATGAAGTGCATTGAAGAGTGACTCACACAAAAGGCCACTGGCTATAAAACTGTAGCCTTCCTAAGGAGGCTCCTCCCCTATTGCATTGTCATGAAAGGTCAGCATCTGACTGACAACCAACAAGTGCTCTTCAGACATTTGAAACTGCTGGGGGTCAGCTGGATACAAGTCCATATAGTACTCATACAGTGGGCCCACCCATTTCAATTTACAATTCACAGCTGAAGATTCAGATGAAAAGCCTGCATTTACAGTGTGATGTAAGGCTCTCGAATTACAGTCACAGCATTTACTGTTCTGTATGTTTGTACCTTTCACCCTCTTAGTACTCAACAGGAATTATTTTACAATTGTCTCAATCTGCCTATTTGATTTGATCTAGTATTGTGATGCATGACAATTTGTAAATGGTTTTCATTGCTTTTATCTTAGTACCTTCTAAAATAAAATTCTCACTGATTAAAATGAACAATGGCAAAAAGTGTAATGATCTATCATGTTGGATCAGCAGTGCATCGTGCTACATTAATGGTGGGGCACAGGTTCAGTCTCCATGGCACTGAGGTCTGATCTCAGCTGTGTTTTATTGGGTAGGTGCTAAGTGGAGACCAGACATCTCGCCCCAAGAGAGGGGTGGGAAAATTGGAGGGCAGGTTATCACTGAACGCCTCTCAAGATTGCAACTGAGTTGGTTATTCCAAGAATGGCTTGATTTTAAGAAATATTTCTCATCTCCAGTTCTGTTTCAGAGCTTTTGTTAGACCAAACAAAACTGCAGATGTTTTATGATAGAATAGATATGCGGATATTGAAAGATGGAAAGGGTTAAATTAATTCCAGGTTTACAGCAGAAGTGAACAAAGTGCCGCTGGGAGATTATAAGAATAACCTCATTGTAGCAGAAAGATGAAAAACACAGGACATTCTGGCACTGCTTTGTTCAGACCCTTTTCATGACTGACACAGCCCTGCGTAGTAACTTTAAAACGTGCAAGGTGGGAAGCACATTTTGCTGTTTTCAATAAGCAGTTATTCTGGCAATTTTTAGACGGCCAATTTACTCTCAGAAGGTCTATGAAATTTGCTCAGTATAGAAGGGAAGGGTCAAGTTTTTGAATTATTAAGACTCTGAAGTCTGAGTTAAATTCATGTGTGAACTGTTTCTTGAAACCAGTAAGGAAAACATCCCTTTATCTGTCGGTGTCAGTACAGCAAAATATTGAGCAGGGGCTTATTTCGAAAACACTGTCAAATTACTTCTATCTGAGGTTATATGATGGATAACTGTACAGACTAATCTGTGTAATGGACATTTTTCAGGCAACATCTATGAGCATTTTGTAATATTTAACTGACTATTCAATCCAATTCAAGGCTTTATCATTAATCCAGTTTCTTCATTCTCTGCTAAGCACACTTTCACATTAAATCTTAAATAAACAATGCTGGAGATTTTAACCCGTTATCCTTATTCTGGCAAAGACATTTGGCTTTAAAGCTACTTTGAGCCATAAACAAGGCTGCTTCTTTTTGAAATTCAGAATTAAAGTAGAATGTTCAATGGACTTTCTGATAACAATCCCTTTGCACTGAAAGATTGCATGTCTTGAAATTAGGCTTTCTGAATATTAGTGTACAAATGCTTAACGTGTTCATAAGAATTTTTTTAGTCCATTATTTTAACAGATTCACTAACCCAAATAGATTATTGCCTCCTTTAAAATCACACACAGAGAAACTTCATATGAATATACTGAGAATTTTGATGTTAATATTCAAAGGATCTAATTTCAAGGTAAAAGAAACTTGGATAGAAACCTTGGCTTTTCCTTCAAAATTGTGGGCTGCCAAAACATTTGTCCCCCTTGCCCTATGTGTCCTGAGGAACTTTGTTGTTCACTCAGGAACAAACTAAAAGACCAAATTATGTAAAATCTCGTATTATGGACTTTAAAGACCCACCAGTAAACTCAGTTGAATAACTGAAACAAAGAATTAAAGGATGTCAGCATTTCATTTAAAGGAAATTCTCACTAATTCTCTCCAGTAATTTACACCACTCCACTGACTCCTTGCTGGTGTATGGTTTCACCAGCATTGGGTGTCCTCCAGGACCTCACGCAAGTGCCAATTATTCACATATGTGCCTCGATAGTAAATGGCAGTAGGCTATTTGGCTGTATAGGGCATCGCAACTAAGCCCAACCCTGTCCTCACAATAAATCTGTGCACAGTTATTTCATGCAGGGGTCACTGAATAACAATCAGGCGTCGGAACCCACTCTAACTCAGGCACGGAAGCCAGTTATAGTGATCGCTGACCTGACGGGCAGAACTCAGCACAGGCAAGGAATCAAACCCGGGTCTTCCTTATCTGAGTGGCTCAGCTATTTGCTGGATAGTCACTGGGGTTTAGATGTGATCACTTGAGAAATAATTATTCAGCAGAGACATGGGCAGGGGGTGGGGGGGGATTTTTCAGGGGGTCAGCAGGTGGGCCGGGTGGGGAAACATTTTTTTTGACAGCGGGTAGGGAACCCACTGTCAACCCGCCACCACGCTAGTTTCCCAGATGTCGGGTCTGTCATCGCTGAACAGACCCAAGACGAAGCGGCGGGGAAGGCAATTTAGATGATTAAGAGCTTGTTAACGGGCACATAAAAAACTATTTTAAGCTCATCTTTAGATTTTAAAAGTTCGCCCACAGCTTCCCGGCTGCTCAGGGATCACGTCAGGTAAGCATGAGGTCATTTCTTAACTTGACAGCTGCAAATGTTCTATAAAAGCTCCCATTTCATAGCTGTTCACTTTCCAAGGTTAGAAGCTGTTGCTTAGTGCATTTGGAAGACAGTCTGAGCTTTATGCAGCTTGCAAGTGTTTGGAGCAAACTCTCTATCCAGTGCCACCTCATTGAAACAACCTCTCTCACCATTGACAGATCGCTTCTGTCATCTCAACCTCACCTACTGCACAGGACACAGGGCATTAACAACCAACCACATTGCTGCCCAGGATGCCAGGGATGGCCTCACCATGGCCAGATTTACTTCACTTGACGCTGTACACCCTGGCTGCCACATGATGCGCTAGGTTGGCACCATCCAACACCAACACCATGAAGCATCCCGACAATGCCCAAGCCATTCATTTCACACTCATCACTATTGCGAGGGGTACTGTTATATCTCACCATTCACTGCAACTCATTAAGCCATTGCCATAGGTGCACACAAATCTATCCAAGTACGCAAAGTGTTGAAAATAAAGATTTCAATGTTTGACAGCACATTAACAGAAACTTTACATGAACATTGGATAAAACACCCAAGTGCCTACCCTTGTGTGTTGGTTGGTATGATTGGACCAGGATGAGGGTGAGTGTGAGGGGTGGCTAGTGAGATGGAGAAGTGATAATGTAGATAGAGAGGGATGGGTGGAGGTGCAAGGTAAGTTGGTGTGAGTAAGGATGTTTAGGGGTAGGGTAGGGAAGGCAGAGCGATGGGGATGTGATGAGTGGCACAGCAGGATGAGGTTGAGTGTGGCTTTGCAGTAACGTTTCATGATCTAATGAGATCATTGAAAGGTTTGTGCCACTGCAGTCTGGTCCTCCTGATGACATCCCTGCTTGTGTCCTCCTGTGCAACCAGGCTGCGTTGATCTCATGGGAGGTCTCTTCCGCCCATTGGAAGGGAAGAGAACCTCCCTGCGTGCTGTGACTCCCTCCATAAGCATATGGAGGGAATCATGGGGGAGCCTGGGTGCAGCCGTGCACCTATGTGCAGTCATTGTCAATATTCCGGGGTATAGAATCTTCAGGCGAGACAGAGGGGGGTGTAAAAGGGGAGGGGGTGTTGCAATATTAATTAAGGAGTCAATTACTGCTGTAAGGAGGGATGATATATTAGCGGGTTCCTCTAATGAGGCCATATGGGTAGAACTTAAAAACAAAAAGGGGGCAAGCACTTTGCTGGGAGTGTACTATAGGCCCCCAAACAGTCAGGGGGAGATAGAGGAACAGATATGTAGGCAAATCTCAGAAAAGTGCGAAAATAATAGGGTAATAATAGTGGGGGATTTCAACTTCCCCAATATAAATTGGGACAGTCAGAGTGTGAAAGGCTTAGAGGGTGCAGAATTCTTAAAGTGCATCCAGGAGAGCTTTTTGAGCCAACATGTAGAAAGTCCTACAAGAGAGGGGGCGGTACTGGACCTAATTCTGGGGAATGTAGCCGGGCAAGTGGTGGAAGTGTCAGTAGGAGAGCATTTTGGCGACAGTGACCATAATTCGGTGAGATTTAAGGTGGTCATGGAAAAAGACAAAGACGGCCCGGAAATAAGGGTTCTAAATTGGGGGAAGGCCGATTTTAATATGATAAGGCAGGATCTGGCCAAAGTGGACTGGGAGCAGCTGCTTATAGGAAAATCCACATCAAAACAGTGGGAGACTTTCAGAAGGGAAATAGAGAGAGTACAACGCCAACATGTTCCTGTAAAGGTCAAGGGTGGGACCAACAAGCAAAGGGAACCTTGGATGACAAGGGATATACAAAAATGCATTAGAAATAAGAGGGGGGCTTTTGGCAGTTACAAAAGACTAAAGACAGAAGAAGCCCTAGAGGAGTATAAAAAGTGCAGGGGCATACTTAAAAAAGAAATTAGGAGGGCGAGGAGGGGCCATGAAATAACACTGGCGAGCAAAATAAAGGAAAATCCTAAGATGTTTTATAAGTATATTAAGGGCAAGAGGATAACCAGGGAAAGGGTAGGGCCCATTAGGGACCAAAGTGGCAATCTGTGTGTAGAGCCAGAGGATGTAGGCGGGGTTTTAAATGAATTTTTTGCATCTGTGTTCACTATGGAGAAAGACGATGCAGACATAGAAATCGGGCAAGGGGACTGTGACATACTTGAACATATTAGCATCGAGAGGGAGGAGGTGCTAGCGGTTTTAGCGGGCCAAAAAGTGGATAAATCCCCAGGCCCGGACGAGATGTATCCCAGGCTGCTGTGGGAGGCAAGGGAGGAGATTGCAGGGGCTCTGACACTAATTTTCAGAACCTCTCTGGCCACAGGGGATGTACCAGAGGACTGGAGAACAGCTAACGTAGTACCATTATTCAAGAAGGGTAGCAGGGATAAACCAGGGAATTACAGGCCAGTGAGTCTAACATCTGTGGTGGGGAAATTATTGGAAAAAATTCTGAGGGACAAAATTAATCTCCACTTGGAGAGGCAAGGATTAATCGGGGATAGTCAGCATAGCTTTGTTAAGGGTAAATCATGTCTAACAAATCTGATCGAATTTTTCGAGGGGGTGACTAGTGGGGTGGATGAGGGAAATGCTGTGGATGTGGTGTACATGGACTTCAGTAAAGCTTTTGACAAAGTCCCGCATAGGAGACTGGTCAAGAAGGTAAGAGCCCATGGGATCCAGGGTGCCTTGGCGCGTTGGATCCTAAACTGGCTGAGTGGCAGGAGGCAGAGGGTGATGGTCGAAGGTTGCTTTTGTGACTGGAAGCCTGTGTCCAGTGGGGTACCTCAGGGATCGGTGCTGGGTCCCTTGTTGTTCGTGATCTACATAAATGATTTGGATGAAAATGTAAAAGGTATGATCAGTAAGTTCGCAGATGACACGAAAATTGGTGGGGTGGTAAATTGCGAGGAGGAAAGCCTCCGGCTACAGGACGATATAAACGGGTTGGTCAGATGGGCGGAAAAGTGGCAAATGGAATTTAACCCTGAAAAGTGCGAGGTGATGCATTTTGGACGGACAAATAAGGCAAGGGAATACACAATGAGTGGTAGGACCCTAGGAAGTACAGAGGGTCAGAGGGACCTCGGTGTACATGTACATAGATCCCTGAAGGCAGCGGAGCAGGTAGATAAGGTGGTTAAAAAGGCATATGGGATACTTGCCTTCATTAGCCGAGGCATAGAATATAAGAGCAGGGAGGTTATGATGGAGCTGTACAAAACGCTGGTGAGGCCACAGCTGGAGTACTGTGTGCAGTTCTGGTCGCCTCACTATAGGAAGGATGTGATTGCTTTGGAGAGGGTGCAGAGAAGATTCACCAGGATGTTACCTGGGATGGAGCGCCTCAGCTATGAAGAGAGGCTGGACAGGCTGGAGTTGTTTTCCTTGGAGCAGAGAAGGCTGAGGGGGGACCTGATTGAGGTGTACAAAATAATGAGGGGCATAGATAGGGTAGATAAAGAGGAACTTTTCCCCTTAGTGGGGGGGTCAATAACAAGGGGGCATAGATTCAGGGTAAGGGGCAGGAGATTTAGAGGGGATTTGAGGAGGAACTTTTTCACCCAGAGGGTGGTTGGAATGTGGAACTCAATGCCTGAAAGGGTGGTGGAGGCAGGAACCCTCACAACATTCAAGAAGCATTTGGATGAGCACTTGAAATGCCATTGCATACAAGGCTATGGACCAAATGCTGGAAAATGGGATTAGACTGGACAGGGATGGATGGGCGGCGCAGGCACGATGGGCCGAAGGGCCTCTTTCTGTGCTGTAAAACTCTATGACTCTATGAGTACGACTGTCAAAAATCAATTTGCGCATGGTCCCTTTAAGGAAACCGGCTGATGACACGTCATCAAGTGACGTCATCAGACCCGCTTCCTTCAATTGGCCAGTAAATGCGCTGGGCAACCTTAAGCCCAATCAGCGTAAGATCACTTTGGACAGTGGGCTGGAGCCAGCAGCAGTTTCGCACCCGGCCACCGACCCCGGCCACACCCGACCCGCCGAGGTAGCGGAAATCGCGGCTACGTTTGCTCAGCTGTTCATTAAAAAATTCTGTATCTACTTATCACCTTCATGGGGAAGTGCTGTAATGCAAATGTCTTGCACTTAAACTAGCAGCAATGCCCGAGATGTCGTTTTCAGTAAGATATAAATTAGGTTACGGAATAGAAACAGAGCTTCTGTTCTACTTCAGCCACTATGTTCAGTGTGAATCAATAGAAAGACTGGATGTAAATGCAGCTCTGCGATCTGTACAATCCTCCAGTTTTCTTTAACTTTTTCAATTGTGTTTCTATGTTTCATCTAAGAAGTGTCCAAATCATTAATACACCAGATGGGCTACTTTAAAATATGTAGTGGCCCGAACATCTTGATTAGATTTTCTTTCAAGACAGTGAAATGGTCTTGGACACAGCTACTAAGGCTAACCCTCCATCTGCAGTTGCAATAAGTGCCACAAAGCTGTTAACACTATTAAAGCATGCTGAAATTGTAGGCCATTGTTTAATGACATTTATCAATCTTACTGAGTTCTGATGACAGCTGAATGTCACTGACTTCTTGTGGTATCTCGAGAGTGATATAAAATCTGTTAGTCTGTAAGTCAGCAAACTCAACTTTTTTATATTACTGTCTGCACCAGTAAAACAACTCAATGCCCAACCTACCGTAAGCAATATGATTTATTCTTTTTGCATCTTTTTTGTTGTACGTTTTGCACATTTAAGGTGCCAGTAAAATGTATTAATTTATTTGAACATTTTGGGGGATTATCCAAAACTCCAACAAATTATAGCTGAACAATCATAAAAAAAACACAAAAAGGGAAAGAAAGCTAGTTATTTCCAACTGTTTTTCTGCCTTTGAAATAAGCTAAAGAGGTTGGTGAGATGACAAGGAGAGGAGCTAAGCAGCTGCCAATACAGAGAAATATTCAACCACAAAAAATGTACATTGGGGAGCCAATATAAAGCTTCAAGGACAGGAGTGAGGGATAAGTCGGACTTAGTGTAGGACAGGATAAGCGCGACAGAGTTCTGCACAAGTTGTAGTCTCTGCAGGGTGGAGGATGGAAGGGCAGCAAGGAGAGCATTAGTGCAGTCAAGTCTGGAGGTGACAACAGCATGTGGAGGGGGGGTTTCAACAGCAGAAGGGCCTAGGTGGGGAGAGGCAGTGTTCGGTGATTACCCTAATTTAATTTATTATTTCTATGTAAGGATGTAACTGGCAGAATAGATATTTGAGGATGTAACTGGTAGAATAGATAAGGGAGAACCAGTGGATGTGGTGTATTTGGACTTTCAGAAGGCTTTCGATAAGCTCCCGCATAAGAGATTAGCGTGTAAAGTTAAGGCGCATGGGATTGGGGGCACGGTGCTGACTTGGATAGAGAACTGGTTAGCAGACAGGAAGCAAAGAGTTGGAATAAATGGCTCTTTTTCCGAGTGGCAGGCAGTGATTAGTGGGGTACCACAGGGATCGGTCCTAGGACCCCAGCTATTCACAATATATATAAATGATCTAGACAAGGGAACTAGATGTAATATCTCCAAGTTTGCAGATGACACAAAGCTGGGTGGGCATGTGTGCTGTGAGGAGGATGCTGAGAAACTCCAGTATGATTTGGACAGGTTGGGTGATTGGGCAGAAGCATGGCAGATGCAGTATAATGTGGATAAATGCAAGGTTATCCACTTTGGTGGCAAAAACAGGAAGGCAGATTATTATCTGAATGGCAATAGATTGGGAGAAGGGGAAGTGCAACGAGACCTGGGTGTCCTTGTGCACCAGTCGCTGAAGGCAAGCATGCAGGTGCAGCAGGCGGTTAAGAAGGCAAATGGTATGTTGGCCATCATAGCGAAAGGGTTCAAGTACAGGAACAAGGATGTCTTGCTGCAGTTGTACAGGGCCTTGGTGAAACCACACCTTGAGTATTGTGTGCAGTTTTGGTCGCCTTATCTGAGGAAGGATGTTCTTGCCATGGAGGGAGTGCAGCGGAAATTCACCAGACTGATACCTGGGATGGCAGGAATGACGTATGAGGAGAGATTGGGTCGATTGGGCTTATACTCGCTGGAGTGCCTTGTGCATTGAGTGGTGCTGGAGTTTTGCTAAGTGGGAGAAAAATCATTTAAGTGTATTTTGTGAATTTTAGTGTGTTAAGAAGTCAATTATTTGAAGTAAGTTAAATTTTTTAAGGGTTTTTTAAACTCTTGGGCAGTTTAAACCGGAAGTAGAATCCGGGTATAAAAGGGGAGGGGCTAGTGCAGTGCACGGAGTGCCTTGTGCATTGAGTGGTGCTGGAGTTTTGCTAAGTGGGAGAGTTCGGATAAGTGGGAGGTGAGGGTGTGTTTTTTGCTCTGTTTTGTTCCCCACTCCCAGGCTTGGACAACACTGCGGAGGCGGAGCAGCGAGACGAGTCAACCAAACAGGCCCCACAGACAGTATTCAAGGAGGAGGTTGGTGATCAGCTGGTTGGTTGCTTTTCTTCCTTCTCTTCTCTTTTATACCTTTAAGTTGGTAAGTCCTTTGAATAGTGGTGTGACATTATCATCTATATCCGGGCAGGGTCTTCATAACTAATAATAAGAAATTTAATTAATTATATAGAATGGAGCAGGTGATGTGTTACTGTTGCGAGATGTGGGAGCCAGTGGTCCCCATTGAGGCTCACGGTGATTACATCTGCGACAAGTGTTTGCTGCTAGAGGAACTCAAGTTCCATGTTATGGAGCTTGAGACCGAGCTTCAGACACTGCGACACATCAGGGAGGGGGAGAAGTTCCTGGACTCTATGTTTCAGGAGATGGTCACACCTATGAAGTTAATTACTGCAGATGTAGTCCCTGGTCAGGGACAGGATGGTGTGACTACGAGTGAGGGAGGTACAGGGATCCAGGATGTAGTGTTGAAGGAGACGCAGCCCTTGTTCTTGTCCAGCAGGATCGAGGTTCTTACTCCCTGTGAGGGCGGGAGCGGGGACTGCAGGGAGGATGAGCAACCTGGCCACAGCACCGTGGTACAGGGGGCCATTCAAGTGGAGGGAGTAAAAAGAAATGTTGTAGTGGTAGGGGATAGTATCATTAGGGGGATAGATAGGGTTCTCTGCAGTCAAGAGCGGGAGTCCCGAAGGCTGTGTTGCCTGCCCGGTGCGAGGGTTAAGGACATCTCTTCTGGGCTGGAAAGAAATTTGGAGTGGGAGGGGGAGGATCCAGTTGTCGTGGTCCATGTTGGTACAAACGACGTAGATAGGACAAGGAAGACGGTTCTGTTAAAGGAGTATGAGCAGCTAGGGGTCAAATTAAAAAACAGAACCTCAAGGGTAATAATCTCTGGGTTATTACCTGAGCCACGAGCGAATATGGCTAGGATAAATAAAATTAAAGAGTTAACTGTGTGGCTCAAAGACTGTTGTGGGAGAAATGGGTTTTGCTTCTTGGGACACTGGCACCAATACTGGGACGGCAGGGGGCTGTTCCGTTGGGACGGACTCCACTTGGCCAGTGCTGGGACTAGAGTCCTGGCAAATCATATAGCTAGGGCTGTAGAGAGGGCTTTAAACTAATTAGTGGGGGGGAGGTTTCTAGAGAGCAAATAATAGAAATGACAACAGAGAAGGTCATAGACTTAGGTAGCAGTGGGGGAACTAAAAAACAGAATGTGTCAGGAAGGGACAGAAGGTATGGAGCAAAAAGTAAAGTACTAAAAAGGGAAAAAACAGGAACAAAGTGTTACAAAACATATTTGAAAGTTCTTTATCTGAATGCACGTAGCATTCGTAACAAAATGAATGAGTTAACGGCGCAAATAACGACATATGGGTATGATCTTGTGGCCATTACAGAAACATGGCTGCAGGGTGACCATGACTGGGAATTAAACATACCAGATTATTTAACAATCAGGAAGGACAGGCAGGAAGGGAGAGGAGGTGGGGTGGATATGTTAATAAAGGAAGGAATCACTGTAATACAGAGAAATGATATTGGGTCAAAGGAGCAGGATAGTGAAACAGTTTGGGTGGAGATAAGGAATAATAAGGGGAAAAAAACACTAGTGGGTGTAGTCTATAGGCCTCCGAACAGTTGCAACTCTGTTGGACGGAGTATTAATCAGGAAATAGTTGAGGCTTGTAATAAGGGAACAGCTATAATTATGGGGGATTTTAATTATCATATTAACTGGACAAATCAAATTGGGCAGAGCAGCCTTGAGGATGAGTTCATTGAGTGTATTAGGAATGGGTTTCTTGAGCAGTATGTAACTGAACCGACCAGGGGGCAAGCAACCTTAGATTTGGTCCTGTGTAATGAGACAGGATTAATTAAAAATGTCCTAGTAAAGGATCCCCTTGGAATGAGTGACCATAACATGGTTGAGTTCCATATTCAATTAGAGGGTGAGAAGGTTGGATCTCAAACAAGCATGCTGAGCTTGAATAAAGGAGACTATGAAGGTATGAGAGCGGAATTGATTAGAGTGGACTGGGAAAATAGATTAAAGGGTAAGACGGTACATGATCAGTGGTGTACATTTAAGGAGTTATTTTACAACTTCCAAAAAATATGTATTCCACTGAGGAAAAAAGGGTGTAAAAGAAAAGATAGCCATCCGTGGCTAAGTAAAGTAATTAAGGATAGTATCCGACTAAAAACAAGGGCATATAAGGTAGCCAAATCTAGTGGGAGGATGGAAGATTGGGAAGTCTTTAAAAGACAGCAAAAAATAACTAAAAGATTGATTAAGAAAGGGAAAATAGATTATGAAAGTAAATTAGCAAAAAATATAAAAACAGACAGTAAAAGTTTCTATAGTTATATAAAAAGAAAAAAGGTGGCTAAAGTAAATGTTGGTCCCTTAGAGGATGAGACCGGGAAATTAATGGTGGGAAACATGGAGATGGCAAAAACACTGAACAATTATTTTGTATCAGTCTTTCCAGTAGAGGACACTAAGAATATCCCAACACTGGACAAACAGGGGGCTCTAGCGGGGGAGGAACTAAATACGATTAAAATCACTAAGGAAGTGGTACTTGGTAAAATAATGGGACTCAAGGCGGATAAATCCCCTGGACCTGATGGCTTGCATCCTAGGGTCTTGAGGGAAGTAGCGGTAGGGATTGTGGATGCATTGGTAATAATTTTCCAAAACTCACTGGACTCAGCAAAGGTCCCGGCAGATTGGAAAACTGCTAATGTAACACCCTTATTTAAAAAGGGTAGTAGGCAGAAGGCTGGAAACTATAGACCTGTTAGCCTAACATCTGTGGTTGGTAAAATGTTAGAGTCCATTATTAAGGAGACAGTAACGGGACATTTGGATAAACATAATTTAATAGGACAAACTCAGCATGGTTTCATGAAGGGGAAGTCATGTTTGACAAATTTGCTGGAGTTTTTTGAGGAAGTAACATACAGGGTGGATAAAGGGGAACCAGTGGACGTAGTGTATTTAGACTTCCAAAAGGCATTTGACTAGGTGCCACACAAAAGATTATTGCTCAAGATAAAAAATCACAGGATTGGGGGTAATATTCTGGCGTGGGTGGAGCATTGGCTCTCTAACAGAAAGCAGAGAGTTGGGATAAATGGTTCGTTCTCAGATTGGCAACCAGTAACTAGTGGTGTTCCGCAGGGGTCAGTGCTGGGTCCCCAACTCTTTACAATCTATATTAACGATTTGGAGGAGGGGACCGAGTGTAACATATCAAAGTTTGCAGATGATACAAAGATGGGACGGAAAGTAGTGAGTGAGGAGGACATAAAAAACCTGCAAAGGGACATAGACAGGCTAAGTAAGTGGGCAGAGATTTGGCAGATGGAATACAATACTGGAAAGTGTGAGGTTATGCACTTTGGCAGGAAAAATCATAGAGCAAGTTATTATCTTAATGGCAAGAAACTGGAAAGTACTGTAGTACAAAGGGATCTGGGGGTCCTGGTGCACGAAACTCAAAAAGTTAGTATGCAGGTGCAGCAAGTGATCAAGAAGGCCAATGGAATGTTGGCTTTTATTGCTAGGGGGATGGAATATAAAAACAGGGAGGTATTGCTGCAGTTGTACAAGGTATTGGTGAGACCGCACCTGGAATACTGCATACAGTTTTGGTGTCCATACTTAAGAAAAGACATACTTGCTCTCGAGTCAGTACAAAGAAGGTTCACTCGGTTAATCCCGGGGATGAGGGGGTGGTCATATGAGGAGAGGTTGAGTAGATTGGGACTCTACTCATTGGAGTTCAGAAGAATGAGAGGCGATCTAATTGAAACATATAAGATTGTGAAGGGGCTTGATCGGGTGGATGCGGTGAGGATGTTCCCAATGATGGGTGAAACTAGAACTAGGGGGCATAATCTTAAAATAAGGGGCTGCTCTTTCAAAACGGTGATGAGGAGAAACTTCTTCACTCAGAGGGTGGTAGGTTTGTGGAATTTGCTGCCCCAGAAAGCTGTGGAAGCTGCATCATTAAATAAATTTAAAACAGAAATAGATAGTTTCCTAGAAATACAGGGAATTAAGGGTTACGGGGAGCGGGCAGGAAATTGGACATGAGTCTAGGTTCGGAATGGTCATGGCCCTGTGGGTAGTGGAGTGGGCCCAGGGGCCGTGTAGCCTGGTTCTGCTCCTACTGTGTTCTAATTCTGTGTTAGATTTCAGGAGATGGTTTTATTCCTGTTCCTGGTTGGGGTGGAGATCGCCTTTACAGAAGGTAAGTACTGTAGAAAATATAGGGACAGAGTGATCTCCTGGAAGAATTTCGATCGCCTAGATGGGTCGGAGAGGAATTTCCCAGATTTTTTTCTCCCAAATTGGCCATTGGGTCTTTATCTGGTTTTTCGCCTCTCCCGGGACATCACATGGGTTCGGGTGGATGCACAGTGATAGAAGATTTGAGGTTAGGATCAGATCAGCCATGATCTTATTGAATGGTGGAGCAGGCTCGAGGGGCCGATTGGCCTACTCCTGCTCCTATTTCTTATGTTCTTATGAGTTTAGAAGAATGAGAGGGGATCTCATTGAAACTTATAAAATTCTAACAGGACTAGACAGACTAGATGCAGGAAGGATGTTCCTGATGGCCGGGGAGTCCAGAACCAGGGGTCACAGTCTAAGGATAAGGGTTAAGCCATTTAGGACAGAGATGAGGAGGAATTTCTTCACCCAGAGAGTGGTGAACCTGTGGAATTCTCTACCACAGAAGGCAGTGGAGGCCAATTCATTAAATATATTCAAGAAGGAGTTACTGTAGATATATTTCTTGAGGCTAAAGGGATCAAGGGATAGGAGGAGAAGGCAGGGACAGGGTACTGAATTTGGATGATCAGCCATGATCTAATTAAATGGCGGAGCAGGCTCGAGGGGCCGAATGGCCTACTCCTGCTCCTATCTTCTATGTTTCTATGTTTCTATGTGGAACAATGTATACATAATGTATGATTCTCTCTACATATATCTTGCATAGAATGTCACTGTTGCATTCTGCTTACACAGTACGTCACTGGTCAGAGAGATTGCAGTCTTTTCCGGTCCTAATTTCCTGTGTTCCGATCTATATGTAAAAGTTTTGCACGCAGCACACATTTTGTCCATCATACATGTCACAAGTTTCTGTGTCAATTCGATTTCAATAAATCACGACTGTAAAAAGGTAACGAAAGTACCAATCAAAAGCAGGTGCAAAGACGACCACCAACAACAACAATTTGCATTTATATAGCACCTTTAATGTAGTAAAACGTCCCAAGGCGCTACACACGAGCATTATCAAACAAAATTTGGCACCGAGCCACATAAGGAGATATCAGGGCCAATGACCAAACGCTTGGTCAAAATGGTAGGTTTTAAGGAACATCTTAAAGGAAGAGAGAGAGGTAGCAAGGCGGAGAGGTTTAGGGAGGGAATTCCAGAGCTTAGGGCCTTGGCAGCTGAAGGCATGGCCACCAATCGTGGAGCACAGAGATCTCGGAGGGTTGTAGGGCTGGAAATACTAATAAAGCGCTACTTAAGGATGTATGAAAAGTACTGGTCTAAATCAGCAGTAAGCAAATATCCAACAATAAATCAGCAAGAAGGAGACTAGGATCAATGAAATCCCTCAAAATATTTCTCGAAAATCTTTTCATCTGGTATTTTGCTTTCTCACTAAGCTAAGGATTTAGTATGATAAATAAGGGCCGTGAAATGGCAGAGTCCCTGCTTTGCCAGCAGAAGTGTGACAGATCTGGGACCCCTGTCCACCTATAACCAAGAATATGGACCCCGTCTCAAATCATGGGGACGGGTCATTTAAATAGTCAGAGGAGTTGGCCTGCCCTATCCAGGCTGGGGAAATGGCACAGCTTTTTTGTGTTGCTCAGGGAAACTGATCTTTATGCCAGGACAAGAGGGGGATTGTTTATGAGGCATTTTGATGCTGACGTTGGACATCGAGGCTAGAGTCACTTATTCTGCCAGGCCTGAATAATCACCTGGTCAGGTGCTGGTCACTAGACACTCGACTGGGAAAACTTCCCTGTGACAGTGCTACACCAACTGTAGGTCCAGGAAGAACTACAAATCCACTGTGGGAGGTAAGGGAAGAAATACCTTTGAAAATTATATGAATAACTCAGAAAAAGAAGAAATGTTTCAAGGAGTGCAGAATAAACAAACAAATAAAGTATCTTAAGCAAATACTGCAAATCCACCATGGGGATTGGAGCAAAAGTAAGTATAACTGGGAATAAGAGGAACTATGTAGGAATAATAGTTATTTCCATCTTATATAATTTTGTAGAGTAGCAAGTAAATATAGTATTGCAAATCTTATATCTATATCAGTATCCCTAAAATAAGCTCTGTTCTACCTCATCAGTTATGTGATATGTTGCTATATTACAGCAATAGGTGAACAACTGTGTTTAGGCTGCAGCAGGCCTCCAGTAAGCATCGAAAACCATTCTCTGGATCCTGTACTACCCATGGGAGAGCTAATATCTTCAAAAACATTGTGCGATGTTAATGCCTGAGAATAATTTTTTTTTTCACATTTTGGCACTTATTGTCAGCATCGAGAACTCCCAGGTCAGGTACAGAGCAAACAGATGCAGAATTAGGCGCCCTTAACTCTGCACAAACAATGGGGTAGAAATTGCTTATGGCCCATTTTCGAGTCCATAACCAGCAGCGTGCATCAATAAATAAAAGTTTTTTGTATCAGTTACTGTTAACAAGATATAAACAGCAATGAGAACTTTCTGCATATGATCAAATATCGCATCTTGCATTAATGCAGAGACAACTAAAGGAGGCACTTGTATATGCAAAGGGGAGAGAAGAATAAGCTTTATCTTGGAGCCCGCAAAAGAAAACACATACTTTGATTTTTTTTTAATTCTTGAAGTTTTTATATGGTTTTAAATTATTGAAAATGACTATCATTTTATATAAAATGATGATTAAAGATGATAATTTTCAACAGGCAGAAAATCTCTAACTCTTATGAGGCTGTTCCACTACCCATTGAATGTGTGCACGTAGTTGACAGTTACACACTTTATAGCTCCTGTATGTAACAAAATTAATGATGGTTTTTAATAAAAAATTAATCAAATATGAATATTTCCTCTGGTTGGGGGCGACAGTGATGAGGAATCACCAATTTAAAATTGTCACTAAGAGAGTGAGGAGAGAGGTGAAGAGAAATTTCTTTGCACTCGTTGGAGTGTGGAATGTGTAGTTGAAGCCGAGACCAGTGTATCATTTATGGGAAAAACAGATACATTTTGAAGCAGAGAAAGATGCAGGGATATGGGGAGGGAGCCGGGCAGTGGGATTAGAATTAGTTTGTCCCAGCCAAGAGCAGGCACAGACACAATGGGCCAAAGGGCCTCTTTCTGTGTTGTAAACATCTATGGTTCTAACTATGTACAAAGATTCATTAATTTAGGCTGGATGCCAGTGGTCGCCTTATCTGAGGAAGGATGTTCTTGCCATGGAGGGAGTGCAGCGAAGATTCACCAGACTGATACCTGGGATGGCAGGAATGACGTATGAGGAGAGATTGGGTCGTTTGGGCTTATACTCGCTAGAGTTTAGAAGAATGAGGGGGGATCTCATTGAAACTTATAAAATTCTAACAGGACTAGACAGACTAGATGCAGGAAGGCTGTTCCCGATGGTGGGGGAGTCCAGAACCAGGGGTCACAGTGTAAGGATAAGGGGTAAGCCATTTAAGACTGAGATGAGGAGGTATTTCTTCACCCAGAGAGTGGTGAACCTGTGGAATTCTCTATCACAGAAGACAGTCGAGGCCAATTCATTAAATATATTCAAGAAGGAGTTAGATATATTTCTTAAGGCTAAAGGGATCAAGGGATATGGGGAGAAGGCAGGGACAGGATACTGAATTTGGATGATCAGCCATGATCGCATTGAATGGCGGAGCAGGCTCGAGGGGCCGAATGGCCTACTCCTGCTCCTATCTGTGTTTCTATGTTTCTATGTCCAACTATTACTGTCTTTTTCTACCTTGTGGTCATGATGCCTTTATCCAGTGCACCTGCTGTTACTGTGCCAATTACAGCCACAACATCCTTTCCAAGTTCAGAAGATGAAGAAGAGGCAGATTCAGGAGAAGGACTACAGTCAACAGAGAGCAGGAAAAAGAACAGTTAGAAAAATTGAATACTCTTATTACAACTGTTTGATAACAATATAAATACATTTATGTGGTAAAGTATAGAAGCAAGGACCTATGTACCTTTCAGTCTTTAATCCTTCTGTAAGTCCTGTTCCAGTTATTCTGACTTCAGTGTTTTCACA
Organism: Somniosus microcephalus; assembly: GCF_052327205.1. Lineage (NCBI taxonomy): Eukaryota > Metazoa > Chordata > Chondrichthyes > Squaliformes > Somniosidae > Somniosus > Somniosus microcephalus. Next base: position 37,808,425 of record NC_140994.1, on the reverse strand, counting down.
TGCAGCTGGCAGAAGCCCCTCTTCCTTTACATCTGCTAATGTGTGCGGGGATCTGCCTTCTGGTCTGGCTGTTGGTTCGATTGCAAATAAGAACTCATTTCCAAATTCAGTATCAGACATACAGGACTCTTTTTTAATGGAAGTTTGATCTATTCCAGCAAAATTCCCTGTTGGTAGAACACCCACAATGTTTTCCTGTTCTTTAACATCAATTTCTAAGCAACTTTCTGTTGCATCTCTTGTGCGCAACAAGAGCAGGTGTTCGGTTGCGCTGCTGGGTTCCTTGCTTTTAGTTGTCATGGATTTTGTAAGCTGAGTTTCCTGAGGGGCAGCATGGTTTTTATAATCTGTGCCTCCTGCAGAGATGGTCTCTTTCTCCACTGCCTCTGGGAGTTCATCACTTCCTAGAGCAAAATCCATCTCCAAACTTACTTTCTCTTCGCAGGTGCTATGTGAAATTAGATTGTCATTTGTCTGTTGATGCTCACTATCTGATGTTGTAGTCAATAACTGGTTTATTTCCACAGCTTCAGAAACAGACAGAGTGCAAAGAGTAAACTCTATCTCGGGATCTATTCCAAAAGTCATGCCTTTTTCCATGCTCTCAACACCATTTGCGTAAACACTTTCTTTTCCACTCATGTTCAGGGTCTGTTGTTCCTCACTGTCATATCTTTGCCTTAAAATATCCTCTTTTATTGTTGCGTCAGAATACAAGGAACTAGAAGATAGCTCATTGGATTCTGGAATTATATTTTCAAGACTACGTACATTTTCAACAAAGAAGTTTTCTTTTGTTTCAGTAGTGGATATTTGCTGAACTTCACTAAGAAAATTGTTTGTCGTCTCTTGCAGTTCAGTAGCAATATCAGAGCTAGATAACAATTTCACGCTTTCTGGATGAACAGAGTTTTCTACACCCAGCTTATCGATGCATGCATTTTCTTTGAAGATATTTATTTTTGTTTCACCATCGCATGTCTGTTGTTCAGTGTCATGGCTGAAACCCAGTAATTTATCTTCATCTTTCTCAGTATCACATTTCTGGGAGCTAGATAGCAGTTCCATAGTTTCTTGGGCTGAAATATTATCAGTGTCAGTTAGAAGGTTGCTCACTTCTTTGCTTTCAGTGTTGCAGGTCTGCTGTTGTTCGTTCTCAAAGTCCAATGATGTTCCCTTCAGCTCTACTTCTTCAGGGTCCTGAGGCATGGCTGTCAGTTTATTGGCTTCTGGGATTATACTTTCTCCACCCATCTTAAGGCTGTTCACATCTTCTTTAAAGACTTTTTCTTTTGTTTCTCCGCTGGAAATTTGACTCTTGTCACCATCAAAAGTGGAAGCCAATAAATAATCTTTTCCATTCTCCAGCTCATGAATCTGCAAGTTGGATGGCAATTTTATTGCTTCTGAGGGTGTAGCAATTTCTGTATTGGTCTTTAATTTTAACATGTTCATTTCTGAGATGGCGTCGTGTACTTCAATGTTCCAATGTTGCTGTTCGGTATTCCAACTGACATCTGATAGCTCCTCCCTAAAGTCCATTTTATCCTTTTTCAGAGGGCTAGATGGTAATATCATGGTGATGTCTGGATATAAGTTATTTTTTATATAATCATCTTCTTTACAGGTTTCTGTTTTCATTCCACTGCTACATATCTGCTGTTGCTCATTACTGAAAGCCATCAGTTCAGAGGTGTCAGAATCCTGAGGTGCTGATGCCAATTTCATACTTTCAGGGATTATAATATTTTCCACAGCGCTCTGCGAGATAGGTACAGTTTTTCCATATGCTTCTTCCTCTTTAATTACACTGCTGCACGTCTGCTGCTGCTCACTAGTTAAAATTGATATGACCTTCACATCCTTTGCAGCAGGAATCTGAATACCAGGTATCAATTTGATGGTTTCTGGGAACAAATTATTTGCATTGCCAACTTGGAGGCTGTCCATGCTTTCTGCTTGATGTTCACCACTGAAACCCATTACGTTCTCTGGCAGGACAGCAGTATTAAGGTCCTGTGTGCAATCTGTCAATTCCTTGCTCACTGAGAGCTTAATGTCTTCTGTGCTTGTTTTTGACACCTGCATATTCTCTTCATGAAGATTTTCTTTTGATTCATTGTTGAGTATGAGTTCTTGTTTTAGATCCCCGTGAAAGCTTAGTAATGTTTCTTTTCCTTTCTCTTCATCATGATTCTGAAGGCTAGCTGTCAGTTCCATGGTTCCTGCGGGTACAGTATGCTCAGCACCTGTCTGAAGGCTCCACATATTGTCTTCAGAAACGTTGTCTTTCATTACACCGACACATGTTTGCAGTTGTTCACTAACAACTGCCAATAAAGTTTCTTTGGATGTATCAGGACTCTGAGAGCCAGGAGTCAGTTCAATGACTTCTGAAAGTACAATATTGTCTTTAACCATCTGAAGCCTACAAAGGTTTTCTTCACAGACATTTTCTTTTGCCTCAATGATACATATTTGCTGTTGTTCATTAATAAAACCAGGTAATGCTTCTTTCACTTCTGCCATACTATGAGTCACTACGGTGGGAATCTGTTCTATGGTTTCTGAGAGGGCGTCTGCTGTATCCAGTTGGAAGCTGTGTACATTTTCTTCACAAGTTTTCTCTTTTGTTTCATCACTGCAGTTTTCCTGCTGGTCATTTTCACAGCTGAACCCCAGTGTGTTTTCCGTTGCCTCCTCTATGTGGTGATTCTCTGGGCCAGCTGACAATTCTATAGTCGGTGCAGCTACATTTTCAATAATGCTCAGAAGACTGCACACATTGTCCTCATAGATTTGTTCTTCTGTTGGACTACTGTAGATTTGGTGTTGTTCATTGCTGAATTCCAGAGATATATCATTTTCTTCAAGTGCCTGAGGAATGGAAGGACTCTGTGTCAATGTGATGGATTCTGGAAGGGTGATTTCCATACCCACCTGAAGACTGCTCATATCTTCAGCACAAATATTTACTTTTGTTGCACTCTCACATGTTTGCTGATGTTCCACATTACCATTGAAATTCATCAATCTCTCTTTCAATGCCTCAGTATTAGGATACTGAGCAGTGCATTCTGTGGTTGCGGGTTCGGGAATATTTTCTTCACCTTGTTGACGACAACCTACATTTTCTTCATAGTAATTGTCTTCTATTCCTTTTGTGACTATCTTTTGCTGCTTTCTATCAATACCAAAACCCAAAAGTTTCTCTTTCATTTCATTCGTACCAGGATCCTGAAGGGCTTTTGCCAATTCCATAGCTTTCGGGGTCAAAATATTGTCCATACTTTCTGTAGCAGTGTGAAAGCAGCACAGATTTTCTTCAGTCACTTCTTGTTTCCTATTGTCATCTACTTGCTGATGTTCACTACTGAATCCAATTATTGTTTCTTTCAGTTTTGTAGTATCAGGGTCCAGGCAGCTGGCTGGTGATTTCAGTACTTCTGGGGTTGAAATGTTTCCAGCCTCAGTCTGAAGGTTTTGCTCATTTGCTTCAAATATGTTTTCTTTTATCTCACTGTCTCCCAGTAATTTATCGCTTTGTTCCTCTACATCAGGATTCTCTACATCGATTGACAACTTTATGGATTCTTGAGGAAAGATGTTTTCCAAAGATATTTGAGACTTGTCTAAATTCATTTTAGGGAGTCCATGCTTGAATTCAGTGTCACGCATTTGCTGCTGCTCAGCAGAACAATCAAAACCCTCTGACGTTTCTTCTTTACTTGTAGTATCCTGAGGATTCAGTGCTAATTCTGTGCTTGCTGATGGTACAGTATCTTCAGGACCTTCCTGGAGACTGCACACATCCCCCTCATAATCCTTTTGCTGTTCTTCACTGATGAAGGTTTGTACTTGTTCACCACTGAAGGTCAGTAATGCCTCGTTCACTCCAGCGCCAGCAGTGTGCTGAGAGTCTGGCAGCAGTTCCGCTCTTTCTGGGATCATACCTCCTCGATCAGTCGGAAAGCTGAACACTTTTTCTTCAGAGAGATTTTCTTCTATTTCCCCATGTGCTGTTTCCTGTCCGCTATCATAACTCAAAGGCAACTGTTCATTTTCTGTAGCTATTGAACCAATATTCTGAGCCGTAGGAGGCAACGCCTCGGTAAGTTGGAACAAACTGGTTTCTGTACCAATTGGGGAGTTGTAAATTTTGTCTTCAGGCACCTTTTCTTGTTTTTCTCTGTCACATATTTGCTGTTCTCTCTGGCTAAACAACGTTTCTGTTAGTTCATCAATACTAGGAATCGCGGAGCTGGGTGACAAATCCATGCTTGCGGCAATGACCTTCTCGGTGTCAGTCTGAAGTTTCTGTACGTTTTCTTCACAGTCTTTTTCTTTGGCTATCTCACTGCCTGCCTGCTGCTGTTGGTTGCTAAATCCCATTAATAACTCTCTACGTTCCACTGCATTAGGATTCTGCATGCTAAGTGGTAATTTAGTGACTTCTGGAGTGATAATATTTTCTACAGGCATCTGAGGGCTGCCTGAATCCTTTTTATAGAGGCCCACTTTGAACTCACTATCGCACATTTGCTGTTGCTCATGAGCAAATCCTTCCAACAACTCTTCTTTACTTGTAGTATCCTGAGGGTTCAGTGCTAATTCTGTGCTTGTTGATGGTACAGTATCTTCAGGACCTTCCTGGAGACTCCACACAGCCCCCTCATAATCCTTTTGCTGTTCTTCACTGACGAACGTTTGTAGTTGTTCGCCACTCAAGGTCAGTGATGCCTTGTTCACTCCAGCGCCAGCAGTGTGCGGAGAGGCCAGCAATGATTCCACTCTTTCTGAAATCGTATCTCGCCGATCAATCTGAAAGCTGCACACATCTCCTTTACCGGGATGTTCTTTGATTTCCCTCTCCGCTGTTTGCTGTATACTGCCGTGGCTCAAACGCCACTGTTCATTTTCTGTGCCTATTGAGCCAATATTCTGAGGAGCAAGTGGTAAATCTGCCGTTTCTGAAAACAAAGTACTTTCCACAGTAGCTGGAGGGCTGCACACATTTCCTTCAGGCACTTTCTCTTGCTTTTCACTGCTGTATGTCTGTTCACTACTGACAGACATTAATGACTCTTTCACTTCAGCTGTACCAGGAAGGTCCGAGCCAGCTGGCAGCTGCATGGCTGCTGGGATTATAATATTTTTTATCATCTGAATGTTGCTCAGATCTTGACAGAGTCTTTCTGTAGTGCATGTCGATGTTTGTCCAGTGAAATGTCTGAAATCTGATAGTTTCTCTTTTGTTGCTTCTTTTGAATCACAGTTTTGAAGGTTAAGCAATAATTCACTGCTTTCTGGGAATGTGGAACTTTCCAACCTAGTCTGCAAGTCATACTGGTTTTCTTTAGAAGCCTTCTCTTCCTTTTCGCTGCTACATGCTTGCAGTGTATTAGTGACAAATAATAGTGTCTCTTTCGGTATAACTGTACCAGGAATCTGTGAGCTAGGTGGTAATTCCGCACGTACAGTGTGAAGGCTACACACAATTCCTTCACAAATGTTTTCTTTTGTCATGCTGTTACCTGTCTGCTGTTGCTCAGTACTGTGAACCGATAGCTCATTTACACCCAATGCGTCAGGAGTCTGAGCGCTTCGGGTCAACTCAAACGCGTCTGGAAACATCTTGCTTTCTATAACCATGACCTTTTGCAAGCAGGACAGCCCCTCCTCAGACAACCCCTCCTCACAGACTTGATTTTGTATCTCACTGGTGTCTTCTTGCTGTTCACTAGGAGAGGTTAAATTCAGCAGCTTTCCTTTCACTTCCACCGAATCAGGATTCTGAGAGCTCGAAGACAGTCCCATTCGATCTGACAACAGCCCATTTTCCAGACCAGTTTGAAGGGTGCGCCTGCTTTTCTCGGAGCTGCCGTCTTGTTTTTCAGTGCTGCAGGCTTGCTGGTCGCTTTGGAAACCCAATAACATTTCTTTTATTTCCACTAAGTCCAAGTCCTGACATAGTGTCAGTTCAGACGTTTCTGGGAAAGAATAGTTTTCCGTGTCAATCTGCACACTGGATAATTTTTCTTCGGAAGCTTTTGCTTGCTTCTCACTGCCTTGTGTTTGCTGGTTACTGTCACAGCAGCAGCCCAGCGGCTCATTTAGTGCTTTCTCTGAATAAGTATCCTGATAACTCAGTGCTGACTTGGTGGATTCCTGAAGATTCGACACATTGTCTTCACAAACCTTTCCTTTTGATTCACTGGTACATATCTGCTGTTCGCTTTTGAAAACAAATGCTGTCTCTTTCGGCTCCAATGTGTCAAGGTTTTGAGGGTTGATTGGAAATACAATATTTTCCATTTGCATTTCAAGACTGTCCAAATCTCCTTTGCCAACAGTCGTTTTTGTTTCCTGATTGCATATTTGACCCTGTTCACTATCGCAACTGAAAGCCATGAGTTTTTCTTGTGTTCTCCCAGTACTGGGATTCTGCTGGATTGAGGACAGCACGACGGTTTCTGGAATATTCTCCATCCTAGCTACAAGGCTGTAGACATTTTCTGTGGAGATATTTTCTTGTTCTTTAGTGTTGTGTGTTTTCTGTTGCTTATCACTGACTGCTAACAGTGTCACATTCAGTTTAGCAGTATCAAGATCTGATGCGCAGATGGACAGTAACTCCATTTTTGCAGGGCTTCTTTGATTTTCTGTACCCGTCAGAAGACTGCAATCATTTTCTTCACTGTTGGAGGTTTGATGGTGATCAGTATCACAACTCAAACTCAACTCATTCCCCTCTAGTGCCACTCCCTCAGACAAATTTAGTGCATATTCCGAGACTGAAATAGAACCTTCCTTTGGCAAAACACACTTTTCCTCTTGATCAGTGGCCACTTCTTCAGTGAGCTGCTCATTTTCAACTTTGACTTGTGAATGACTGACAACATTGTGACCTGCAATGGTCACATACTCAGCATGTTTTTCTAAACTCGCTGGTGTCAGATACTTTGGGTCTTGGATTTCGACCATTAACAGATCGCTTTTGCCATCTGTGCTTTTTGCAGGATTTTCTTCTGTGATGGATTCTTTGCATCCCGAGACTGGCAACACTAGGTCGCACTCAGTCTCTTGGGCAGGTAACTGATCTCCCCCAACTGTGCCCGGAGGTGAAGGGTAAAAGCCCTGCTCATCTGTTTTGTCCAGCTGCTCACCATGATGCAATGGATCTGACAACCTTTCCTCGGCTGCACTCGCTGCAGTATTTCCTTGTGCTGGTAAGGAACTGGCTTTCAGGCTGTGGCCAGTATCTGCTGCCCCGGTAGTTTTTGTCTCACCGAATATATTATTTACTTTCAAGGCATCTCCTTCAAATGCAGTATCTTCCAGTAAAGACCATAAGCTGTTTTTATTTTCAGCTAATAAAGGGGACTTTGGATCTGCCGTGATTTGAAGATTTGCTTTTTCTTTGCATTCTGGTGATGCATCAGTTTGTCCTACCAGGATTTCTTGAGATGTTGAATTCAGGTTGTTTTCAGTATGAGTTTCAGGAGAGTGGACATCATTGTCACTTGTTTTGGGGCTGTTAATAGTGCAAAAGTTTGAAAATTACACACTAAAATACCAAGATTAACTCTAACACACAAACGGGCGGTAGCTCATTCAGTCCACATGCAGCAGAATTAACGTGCTGAAGCCAAGCACTGCATGCATTGATTCAGTGATCAGTTTGATATTAAGTTAAGAATTTCCTCTATCCCATAATCAGCGTCAAAGGACGGTCCTGCTATCTCATGGCAATCATTGTAAGACAATGAATATCAATGGTCTTATTGCAAGCAGAAAATTATAACAAAGTATCACACAAATTTTGGTTCAACATTAAAACGATCCCAAAATGACTTTTTTGCCACATCCAATATGTAAGCTGCCACTCCATCTCTCTCTTATCCAGTATAAGAGAAAGAGAGTGAAAGAGGGAAAGCCTAAACATTTGATATTCTGCAATAAAAACAGAAAATGCTGGAAAGTAGGGTTATGTCCGAACCCAGGTCATTGACCTGAAAAGTTAACCCTACCTTCCTCTCTTCATAGATGTTGCCTGACCTGCTGAGAGTTGCCAGCATTTTCTGTTTTCATTTCAGATTTCCAGGATCTGCAGTATTTTACCATTTGAAATTCTGCCTTATTCATAACATTTCCATCAAAGAAAGAACATGGTAAGAAAAAGCCTCTTCCAACCATTAAAATCACAAAGGAGCTTTACAAATTCCACACAGTTTATCATGTAGCTAGTGCTTTCTGTCACATCGGCCGTGATATTTACAGGGAGGTGGGGAGGGAGCGGAGGAGCACGGTAGCGGGTCAGAAACCTGGAAATCCCAGGGGCACGGATGTCCTACCGAATTTAATGTGACCACAATATCATTTTCTATTCCGTTTCCCGCCCGGTAGCCAGCCAGATTGACAGGCTGGTCGACTGCCAGGCGGGAAAGCCAGCAGGAGAAGGCCGCAGCTGGGGACCATTGGGGACAGCTCCCGGCAATTGGGAAAGATCACGGGTTGGAAATGGGGGCGTCAAACTGGCAATCGGGAGGGAAGGATCACGTCGTAGAAGGGGGATTCGGACTGGCAATCGGGAGGGAGGGACGGAAAGATCACGGGTTAAGGCAGATCGCGGCAGCGAGGAGAGGCCACGATCGGCAGAAGGTTTGCTTGAGGGGCTGGGGGGAGAACTCCTTCTACTCCTGGCTCACAGGGAATGCTCTAAAAAGCATACCTTCTGCAGCCAGCTGCTCCCGTCTCCATTTAGCTGTTGGGTTTCCCGAGCCCTGGGAAACCCAGCCGCAAACCGTTAAATTTAAATCAGGCTCCCGACTGCACTGTGGGAGCCTGATTTAAATATTATAATGAAGTGTTCAGTCTCTCCAAGACGAGACACGGGCAGGCCATGCAACCCGCCGCCGTACAAATGGCAGCAGGCATGTACGTGGCGGATTGGGGTCACGTTTACCCCTTCCTGCACCACCCCCGCCCCCCCCCCCCCACAGCCCCTCTCCAGCCCATCGTGGTGGGGTTAATATCAACCTCAGCATGTCTGTCATATTTCATTGGAATACAAAGATGTCCTACGCCATGTTTTATAGTGGCTTTTGCTTTCATGGTTCTAGTGTAACATATACAATATTAACTACATAATTATAACGGATGACCATTAGATAGAATGGAGGTGAAGTTCGTCTTGGACAGTAGTGAAAAACAGGCAATAGTGAATCGGCAGCCTGTTTTACACTCCACCCAATTCTCACTTCCACACTTCAATCGAAAAGAAAATCAGCCAGTGTGTAAAAGGGGCTACCGATTCGCTATCGTCCATTTTGCACTGGCAGCCAAGCTGAATTTCACCCCCAATTTGTTCATCTAAATTAAAATCTGACATTTATTTCTGAAAAATCAAATTTGGATAATTTTGGATTTAGAGACTCAATAAAATGATACTATGTGCAACAGTAAATGCACATACACAGGTCCCCTGTATATCTCCAGTTGATTTTGCTTAGATTTATTCAGGGCCAAGCTCTGTGGCCGAAGCCACGATGGTATAAATTTTCCACAGTAAAATTCCGAGTGATCTACTGCTCACAGATTGATTAGGGTGGATTGTAGGTCAGATTCAGGCTTGCCAATATTCCAGAGGAGGCAGGTCTCGGTGGAGCCTGCCAAATGGCAATGTCTCTGGCCCCATCTGAAATCTTGGGATCAGGCCAATTTGGATATCTTGGGTGGATGTCCGCACCATTTGAGACACAACTGGGGCCACCCTGCCGAGTGGGGGCGGAGGACTATTGCTGTGGCACTTTGCCGCATTGTTAGCAGATCTGCAGGTTTCCACTAGGACAGCAAAAATAGACTGTTGTCCCTTCTTGTGCTAGTTTCAGCAATTGCCCTGCAACCAATTTTATTGCAAAAACTAAAGCTTTCAAACTATCCCCCTCCCAACTCAGGCCCTAACAATGCTGGGTGCCTGGAATTTACGGCATTTATTCCAGTACACCATTAACCCACCATCCCTGGCCCCAGCATTTCAGGTCCTAGGTATCTAGGTGGAATATGAAACTGGATTTCCACTGGCATTTCTTTGGCACAAGTATGTGTCTTATCCCTGGCAATGCAGCTGGCTGTCTGATGGGCTGTATGTGTTCTGTACCCAAGTGATCTAATGGTATTCTAAATGAAATATACACATCCAGTTCTTTGCTCTCTTGTGCTGAACTCCCAGTGGAGACCCTCACTCTTATATATTGGATCATTTTCAATTCAGGATTTAGATTCAGAAGATTTGATTTCCATGACACATCACTAGCCAAACATATACATCCAATATGACCGAATGTCCTCTTCCCCTCAGGAATTTGTCAATTCCTTTCTAAAAGGACTGTACCAAATTCCACTCCAGGATTTCAACATCTAATCTAAACTAACAATGCAGTGCAGTACTCAGGGAGTGTTGCACTGTCAGAGGTGCCATAAGAACATAAGAAACAGGAAGAGGAGTAGGCCATTCGGCCCCTCGAACCTGCTCTGCCATTCAATAAGATCATGGCTGATCTGATCCTGGCCTCAACCCCACTTTTCTGCCTGTTCCCCATAACCCTTGATTCCCCTGTAGTTCAAAAATCTGTCTATCTCCACCTTAAATATATTCAATGACCCAGCCTCCACAGCTCTCTGGGGTAGAGAATTCCAAAGATTCATGACCCTCAGAGAAGAAATTCCTCATCTCTGTCTTAAATGGGCGACCCCTTATTCTGAAACTATGTCCCCTAGTTCTAGATACCCCCATGAGAGGAAACATCCTCTCAGCATCTACCCTGTCAAGCCCCCTCAGAATCTAATATGTTTCGATAAGTTCACCTCTCATTCTTCTAAACGCCAATGAGTATAGGCCCAGCCTGCTTAACCTTCCTTCATAAGACAACCCCTTCATCCCAGGAATCAACCTAGTGAACCTTCTCTGAACTGCCTCCAATACAAGTATATCCCTCCTTAAATAAGGAGACCAAAACTGTGCGCAGTACTCCAGGTGTGGTCTCACCAACGCCCCAATTGTAGAAAAACTTCCCTACTTTTATACTCCATCCCCCTTGCAATAAAGGCCAACATTCCATTTGCCTTTGTAATTACTTGCTGTACCTGTATGGTAACTTTTTATGTTTCATGTACAAGGACAGCCAGATCCCTCTGTACCGCAGCATTCTGTAGTCTTTCTCCATTTAAATAATATTTTGTTTTTCTATTTTTCCTACCAAAGTGGATAACCTCACCTTTTCCCACATTATACTTCATCTGCCAAATTTTTGCCCACTCACTTAACCTATCTATATCCCTTTGCAGACTCCTCACAACTTGCTTTCCCACCTATCTTTGTATCGTCAGCAAGTTTGCCTACAGTACACTCAGTCCCTTCATCCAAGTCATTAATATAGATTGTAAATAGTTGAGGCCCCAGCACGGATCCCTGTGGCACCCCACTAGTTACTGATTGCCAACCTGAAAATGACCCATTTATCCCGACTCCGTTTTCTGTTAGTTAGCCAATCCTCTATCCATGCTAATATATTACCCCCAACACCATGAGCTCTTATCTTGTGCAGTAACCATTTATGTGGCACCTTATCGAATGCCTTTTGGAAATCCAAATACACTGCATCTACTGTTTTCAACTTATCCACCCTGCTCATTACATCCTCAAAGAACTCTAATAAATTTGTCAAACACGATTTCCCTTTCATAAAACCATGTTGACTCTGCTTGATTGCATTATGATTTTCTAAATGTCCTGCTACTACTTCATTAATAATGGATTCCAGCATTTTCCCAATGACAGATGTTAGGCTAAGTGGCCTATAGTTTCCTGCTTTCTGTCTCCCTTCTTTCTTGAATGGGGCGTTACATTTGCCGTCCTTCAGTTGAAAAGTTAAACCATTCAGGTGGTTATTAATGAACCCATGGCACTGTTTGAAGTGTCCGAGCCAACATTTCTCCCTCGGCCAACACCACCTAAAGCAGTTTAAGTAATCATTCATCTCACTGCTGTTTGTGGGTCTTCGCTGTGTGCAAACTGGCTGCCACGTTTGCCACCACGACAAAAGTGATTGCATTTCAAAAATCATTTGTGTGAAGCACTTTGAGATGGTTCTCAAAGATGTGATAAAGGCTGTATAAATGCAAACCTTTCTTTTATACTTACCACAGCCAATAGAATAAGGCACAGGTGTCAAAGATTCCAGTGTTATGTGAGAGAAAAGAGGTGTACATTGCTTTGAAGGGTGATGTTGCCTTTCAATTCCCAAGTGGTTAAAGAAAACAATTTCTAAGGCCATTCGTACTGAGCAGGTCAGTCAGATGGTCCAGTACATATATGTACCATAAAGCTAAAAAACTAATAAGTGTAGCCTCAGGGGGACATTAAACTAGAGGGTAGTTGTGTCATTACACTAAAGAACTGTAGTGCTCCTTGTGATTGTGTTCATAAATCAATAGTCAGTGATGTGCAGACACTGATGATGTTAGCTCATGCAGGGCAGTGATGAATGCTGTATTCCGTTCAGCAGATGGGAGCACTGCTGCCATGGAAAATTCAAAGGCTTGGTCACAAAATTAGATTTCAAACACTAAGCACCACATTAGCGTGCTGTAGAATTTTGGCAGTTATAACGTACTTTAGTTGATCTAACTTATTTTGTACATGAAAACAATTAACAAATTAGCGACATTAAATCAACCTACAGACTATGCATCTGAATAATATGTAGAGCACAGCCTACTTAAGGTTACTGAATGTGATTATATGATATTCAGATAGATAGTAGAAAATGAGAGAAAAGGGCAAGGAAGGAACTTGCTTTAACATATTCCTTTCATGTGCTCAGGACGTCCCAAAGTGCTTCATGGCCAATGAATTGCAAAGAAAGCAAGAAGAACGGTTTGAAAAAGTAGTGAGACAAATACAAATTATTTATAAATTATATGAAATATATCATAATGGGGGTAATTTTGACATTGTACAATATTATAAAATGGGTGGAAGCGATCTGCAGCCCATTTTACATCTCAATGAAAATAAAAATCGGAAGAGATGTAAAACAGGATGCTAATTCACGATCACAGTCAAAATTACCCCCGCCCTCACCCCCGCCATGAATGTACACAGCTTCCTAAATGCACCCTAACACGCCTGAGTCAGGTAAATTTTACAATACTTCAGGGTGGAAAGGCAAGTAAAAATAACGAAACCCAAGTTTTATAGAACATATTGAACAATTGAAACAGCCACACTGAACTGCTTCAGGATGCAGTTATACCATCACTTTGGATCACTTCAAAGCTGCTCCACGATGACATGAAACTGACAGTATAACTCGAGTCCAGAATGGAGTGGTATGAGATACCCTCAAGGAAATCACCTCACACACATGGCTTTGCGAGCACGTGGTGACATGTCTGGATGTCCTGGACATTTAATAAATGTTCTGAAAATGGGAATGCTCCCACCTACCCTCTCAAAACATTTCGGGGGAAAAATTCGGTTGCTTTGCGCCTCCTGTTAGCGCCCTCTTGGGCACAAAACAACTATTGCCCTGGTGCGGCACCATTAACGCCTCCCGCGAAATTCAGCGGGAGGTTAGCAGCGGCAGTAACTGTTAGCGCCCCGTGGTGCTGCGTCGCCGGCGATGTCGTCATCGGCGTGCGCAGCGCTCTGCTCGCGATCTTCGGTATTGCCCCCTGACTTACCACCGGACGCTATGTCCGACGGGGTCAGGGGGGCCTACCTGCGGCCGGGGCAGTGCTAATTAAAAGCGAGGTGCCGGGTGGACATTTTTGTTGCTGGCCGCCTACCAGCACCTGTCTCTGCTCCCATCCCCGGCCTCCTCAACAGCACCCCCCGCAGAGTGCCGGCTGCGCTCCGTGAGCCCGGCACTCCTCTTGAGTGCCGGGCTCTTTTGCCAGCACTCTGATCCCTGGTGGCCCAGCTGGGCCCTGGGTCACGCTGTGCTAGGCCCCTCCCCTTTAAGAAGGGGAGGAAGGTCTGCAGTACCACAGCGCGACGTGCCGCAGCGTGTGGCGCTGCAATATTCCCTCGCAGTGCCCCAAGAGGGAGGCGGGGCACTTCCAGTAGCACCCCACTTCCCTCTTGGGGTGCTACTGATGAACTTCGGCCACGAGGGTGCTAATTTTTTTGGGTGTAGCGCCCCGGCGAAGTTAGCACCCCAAAGGGGGTGTGACTCAATTTTTCTCCCCTCAAATTTAACAAACGGGCATGGAGCGCTAGCACATTCAACTCCTGAGATAACAACAGAAAACACTGGGAAAACTCAGCAGGCCAGGCAGCATCCGTGGAGAGAGAAACAGAGTTAACGTTTCAGGTCAAAGACCTTTCATCAGAACAAAAGGTCTTCGACCTGAAACATTAACTCTGTTTCTCTCCACGGATGCTGCCTGGCCTGCTGAGTTTTTCCAGTGTTTTCTGTTGTTATTTCGGATTTCCAGCATCCGCAGTATTTTGCTATTCAATTCCTGAGAGTTCAATTCTGAGCCAGACAGTATAAACAAGGTACTACTGGGACAGAGTCAATTCTGTAGCTACTGGTCTAAGACCAATGGCAGCAGTATAAATACAGCCTTGGAATGACAGTATTCAGGGAACAACAACAGCAACAACAACTTGCATTTATATCACACGTCTAATGTGGAAAAATGGATGCCAAGTCAAAGGAGAATTTAGGGTGGGGGAAGATGTGGTTTTTATGAACAGGCTTAAAGGAAGAGAGGGAGGTGGAGAAGCAGAGGGCTTTCGGGAGGAATTCCCGAGTATAGGCCTAGACGGCTAAAGGCATGACCACCAGTGATGGGGTGAAAGTAAGGGATGGGCAAGAGGCCAGTCAAATGAACAGAGAGTTCAAGAGGCGGGTGGGGTTGTAACACATAGAGAAAAGGATGAGCAAGTTCATGGAGAGACTTAAACATAAGGATGAGAATTTTGAGGTGTTGGGAGACCACGGGCCAATGTAGGCCAGGAAGAACATAGGTGATGGGTGAGCAGTGCATGCTAGGTACAGAATCCTAAATTTTGGATGAACTGAAGTTTACAGAGGGTGAAAGATGGGAGGCCGGCCAGGAAAGTATTGGAGCAATTTAGTAATTGGAGGTGACAAAGGCTTGGATGAGAGGATGAGCAGCAGATTAGCTGTTGTCACCTCACTGACCCATACCTGTCTTTCCTGCTTATTGGCTGTTTGAATCTCTCAATCAGGTTCCTCCCCCACCCTTGGCACTGAAATGGCCCCAACCAAAAACATGACTGATATTCTCTGACTGTGATCGTGCGCATTATCCCGCCTCAATTTCTCTGCAACCTTTGACACAGTCGACTTCATGCAATGCCTCTACTCCTTTGTCCAGCTCAGTGGTTATGGCCTCACTTGGAGATACTGTATGTGTAACACAACCTTTCAGACTTGGCCTTATAGTCCTAACTCATGTTGACACTCTCACTCTGAAAAAGGGCTTGAAACCTAGAAAATAGCATTATGATAACAATCGTTTAAAAAAAAATTGAAGTATGATCCAGGGAATTATGTGCCTCGAAGCTTGGCATTTCGTTTGATAAATATCTCGAGAGTCTATTATAAAGAAAGCAGTTAAAGGCCATATAGTAAGATTACAGACAATAAATCCAATGCATGGGTTTATGAAATACAGATTTATTGGAACCTATCAGGATATAACTTAATTACTAGATGAAAGTAATGTGGTTGCGATTAAAGGGACAATTTTAACTGAGGGCAGGACTCGTGTGATGGCGGCCAATGCAGACAGCGAACCTGCTGGAGCTCCTCAGAGTGGAGCCTGGGAGATTTTAATTCACAGTCCTCACCTGCATAGATCTCCCGCCTGAACCCGCCCGAAGACGGCAGCAGACCAACGAGCGAGAGAGGAATGTCAGGTGGCAAGAGGCCCCCGCCGGGGACCTGAAGGACCTGCCCGTGGCACTCAGGTAAGTGGTTGGGAGGAGAGTCGGGAAGGTCTCATGGTCGGGGGAGCTGGGGAAGCCCAATGCAGGTGAGGCCTTAGCGTTCCTTGTGGGGCTCGGGGACACACACCTGCTCCTCCTGGCACACAAGAAAAATATAAAACCATTTACCTTTCTCAGCCTCTTCTAGCCCTATCGCCTCTTCCCATTGGGTTGGACTGGCAGGGAAGGGACAACGGCTTCCTCGTGCAGGCCTTCGGTTAAAATGGCAGTCGGGCCCCAGTGATGTAATTGGAGCCTGATCTGCATATTTGAAGTAGTCAGTTTCCGTCAGGTGTCCCTTCCGCCTGCTCAGAAGAGCAGGTTAAGACCGGAACCCATGGGAAGACAGTGGGATCAGTGCGGTTAAGTCTCGTGGGCCATTTCAGGTGTCCCCCCACCTGGTAATGTAAGTAATGTAGAGGAGGGCATATCACAATATGTTTCTTAATTAGAGCTGTGCTTCTGTAATAAAATGTGAGACCAATTGAGAGCCAGTGTCTCAGACAGGAATGCTGTCTGCAACTATTGTGGCTGAAAACATAGCACAATTTTCCTAGGTCACATTTCAACTAAGTTGGATTGTGCCAATATTATTAGTTGGGAGGGTATTCCAATATAAGTGAATTGACAACAACTACTTACATCTACATAGCGCATTTAACATAGCAAAATGTCCCAAGGCACTTAAAAAGAGCGCTATCAATAAAAACATTTTTGGCACTGGGCCACCGAAGGAGATATCAGGACAGATCACCAAAAGCATGGTCAAAGAGGTAGGTTTTAAGGGGCATCTTAAAAGGAGGAGAGACAGGTGGAATCATACAACTATTTTTACAAATAAAATGATTCACAGAAACAAAACCATAGACAAGCTACATACAATCAGTAATTTACTGTAAATACAATTATACTTACTGTTTGAAAGATGTTATAGTTCTTCCATCTTCTCTCAGCAGACTTTAAAAAGACAGCCTCCGGTAGTACACAGCTCTATCCATCCCCATGCATAATAATGCAATAAACAGAAACTAAAGAGCTCTAGAAGATTTCAATCTAGCTGAGCAAATGGAGCCACCTTATATTACATAGAATTACTTAGAATGTACAGCACAGAAACAGGTCATTCGGTCCAATTGATCCATGCCGGTGTTTATGCTCCACACCCGTCTTCATCTAACCCTATCAGCTTAACCTTCTATTCTTTGCTCCCTCAACTGTTTATCTAGCTTCATCGTAAATGCATCAGCTTCCCCTTAAATGCATCGGGTTAGATGCAAAGTCAAGTTCCCTCTACACTGTCCCATCAAATACACCCAAAACAGGTACAGCGCATCATAAATTTAAAAAGCACGCGATAAATAGGGGTTGAAGATTAGTGTCACTGTAATGGGGTAAACTCCATTGTTGCTTTGATGCTCAATGTAATCAAATTTCTGCAAAGAAATTGCTTGCACTTCAAACAAAATATAATCCGTGTACCCTTTAGCTCACTCTAGTTCCTGTTCACCATGTTAATACAGATCGAGCTGCATAAGTAGCTCTTATGTATACACCACTATCTTTTTAAGAGTTTGCTGACAGAAGCTGGAAGAACTACAACCTCTTTCAAACAGTTAACATAGTTATATACAGTGCAAATTACTGATTGCACAACATCCAACCTGTAAAGTCTGTGGGTTGTGCAGTTAATTACGACACAGACTTCAGGAGTAACATACAACAGGACTTTACTATTCGAAGGTCAGGGCGAATCTGCCCAATAAGTCATGCCGAATCTGCCCAATAAGTCATGCCACAGCACTTATATACCGGTGTGGTCACCGTCGGTATTACCGTATACAGAAGCCAAACAAGTAGTGCCACACCTAAAATAGTTCTCTTAAAGGTGAACGGTTACATACATAGTCTCTTAAAGGTAGACGGTTACATACACTACAATCCTCCCTTTTTAGCTTACAACATACGTATTTCCCATTAAACATACATTATAACATATATACAACTTTATGCAAGACAGTTCACAGATTCAGTCTCTCTGGAGGTTTCCGGACTCTGTCCGGATAACGCCTCAGTGGTGTCGTCATTCCTGGCGGGGTAGTAGGTGCTTCTGACAAAGTCGATTCGGCTTGAAAGACAGTGTCAGGTTCCTCTGATTCCAGTATTACCAGATCGGAGGTAGGTGTTCTGGGTATCTCGGTTTCAACAGTAACCGGGTAAGGTGGTGAAGTAGGTTGGCCAGTTGTGGCTGACCCTATGATCTGGTCAACATGGCGCCTTATTATACTGTCCCCAAGATCCACCGTATACATCAACGGCCCTAGCCTTTTTCCAATAGTTCCAGGCTGCCATTTCTCGGTACGGTAGTCCCGGGCCAAAACTTGTTGACCTATCTGAAAAGATCTAGTGGCCCTTTCATTCATGCCCTGGAATTGCCGGTTCTCTACGTCCCTTCTGACGTTTGGCTTGAGCAAATCCAGCCGGCATCTTAGTCGTCTATTAAAAAACATCATGGCGGGAGTTTGATTTGTGACCGCATGTGTTGCATTCCTGTACGCCAACAAGAAGCTATCCACCTTATGTTGTAAATTAATGTCTTCATTACCCATGGCCTTGATGGCCTTCTTGAAGGTCTGGACAAACCTTTCAGCCAATCCATTGGAGGCGGGATGGTATGGGGCTGACGTGTAGTGCTTAACCCCATTGCTCTTTAAGAATTTCTTGAATTCTTCGGACACAAATTGCGGTCCATTATCAGAACAGATCTGTTCCGGCAGGCCATTCCTAGCAAACATAGTCCTTAACACTGTGATGGTTTTTTCCGTGGTGGTGGTGGTCATCTTTATTACCTCCGGCCACTTGGAGTGTGCATCCACCGCTATTAGGAACATTGAGTCCATAAATGGACCAGCAAAGTCGATGTGTACCCTTTGCCAAGGAGATGAGGGCCACTCCCATGGATGCAGCGGAGCCTGTGGTGGCGCGTTCTGAACCTTCTGACATCCTAGGCAGTTCTTAGTGATTTCTTCGATGTCTACATCGATGCCTGGCCACCATACAAACGCTCTTGCTAGGTTCTTCATCTTCATCTTCACTCCACCCAGATGTCCCTCGTGCAGCTCCTTTAACACCTTCTTTTGAAGTTTGGGTGGAATCACCACTCTAGATCCACACATCAGGGTTCCTCTACACACTGACAGCTGTTCTTTCCTCTGTGAAAATGCTTGCAGTGTTGGTTCGCCCTGTGCTGGCCATCCCTCCACCGTTAAATCATAGACTCGTGAAAGAGTCAGGTCATTTCTTGTTTCGTTTTCGATCATCGAATTTGTTATTGGTAGACACTCCACTATGGATGAGTGGAACATCTCTACCGGGTCCAATGTAGTCGCTTCTTCTACTATCGGCAATGGCAAGCGCGATAACCCATCAGCATTTCCATGCTGTTTGGACCTTTTGTATTCGATGTCATATTGGTGTGCCCCAAGTAACACGGACCACCTTTGTAACCTTTGTGCTGTCATGGTGGAAACGGCCTTGTTTGGGTTGAATATGGACACCAACGGCTGGTGGTCTGTCAGTAATGTGAACTTCTTACCTTGCAGGTAATGATTGAATTTCTTCACGCCCCACACAAGGCTGAGGGCCTCCCTATCTATTTGAGCATAATTTCGCTCCGCGGAGGTCAATGATCGGGACGCGAATGCCACTGGCCTTTCCGAGCCATTTGGTAACTTGTGTGAAAGTACTGCTCCAATTCCATAAGGGGAAGCATCACAAGCTAGACGAAGGGGTAACGTTGGGTTGAAATGAGCCAACACTTCTTCAGAGGTAATCAACTCCTTGCTTCTGCGAAAAGCCTTTTTACATTCCTCACTCCACTTCCATGGTATTTCTTTCCGCAACAGAGCATTCAGCGGATGCAGCACCGTGGATAGATTTGGCAGAAACTTGTGATAATAATTAATCAACCCCAAGAATGATCTTAACTGTGATACGTTTTCTGGAGCGGGGGCCTTCACGACAGCTTCTATCTTGTCAGGTGACTTGTGCAGCCCCTCTCGGTCAATGACATGACCGCAGTACGAGATCCGTTTTTGGAAAAACTCACACTTCTTGCAATTAACTCGAAGGCCATATTCCTTCAACCTGGTGAGCACCAGTTTCAAATTTGTGAGGTGTTCTTCCTCGTCTTCTCCCGTAATTAGGATATCGTCTAAGTAGCACTGCGTGCTTGGAATTCCTTGTAATACCTGCTCCATGGCCCTCTGCCAAATTGCTGGAGCCGAAGCTACCCCAAAAACCAGTCTATTATAACGATACAATCCTCTGTGTGTGTTGATGGTGAGGTACTGGCGTGACTCTTCCTCGACTTCCATTTGTAAGTATGCCTGAGCCAGGTCTATCTTGGTGAAGTGTTTCCCTCCAGCCAACGAAGCAAAGATATCTTCAATCCGCGGAAGCGGGTATTGTACCGTGTGAAGCATCGGATTCACTGTGATCTTGAAGTCTCCGCAGATGCGGACCTTCCCCGGTCCCCCTGGCTTATTACTTGGTGAAGACTTCATGACGGGAACAATGGGCGTGGCCCACTCACTCCAGTCCACTTTTGACAGTACCCCTGATCGTTCAAGTTCTTCCAGTTCTGCCTCCACAGCTGGTCGTATCGCATAAGGTACCGATCTGGCTTTGAAAAATTTTGGGCTTGCATGTTCTGCAATCTTAACCTTTGCTTTAATTCCTCGCAGTGTTCCCAGTCCTTGCTGGAATACCTCTTTAGCTTCGTCCAATATTCTGGACAACCGTTCAGGTTTGACATCTTCCTTTCCGGAATCCACCGTCATGGTGTTTAGTGAATGCCAGTCTATCTTTATTTTCCGGATCCACTCCCGTCCCAGAAGTGGTGGACCTCCCTCAGGCAACACATACAGGTCCATCCTTTGGTAATCTTTATCCTTGTATCTCACCTTGACTTCTATCTTTCCGATGGGGAATACTTTGTGCCCTGTGTATGTCTGTAGCACTAGTTCCGTATCCCGTAGTGGAATATGCTTGAATAACTTTTTATAGTCATGCTTATTCATGACCGTCAGCGCCGATCCGGTGTCCACTTCCATTTTCACTTGGACTTTTGCAATCTGTAGTGTGATCCAGATAGTTTGTCGGTCAGCTTCATTACTCACATTGTGAACTCTCAAACTATCCAGTCCTTTGCAGTTGGAGTGTGAGTCCGACTTCTGTTCCTCCGGACTCTTCCTAGTCACCTCATGTACCTTTCTGTACCACTTTTGTGGTGACTCATTATTGTTGGTCTTCTTCCCTGACCGGCATACCTTAGCTATGTGACCAAGCTTGCCACATTTCCTACATTCTTGGTTTTTAAACCAGCATTGGTTCTGGTCGTGTGTTGTCTTTCCACAACGATAGCATTTCGTTGTACCCGAAGTAATTTGTTGTACCCTGAGTGCCGCTGCCTTTAGCTGCATTTCCGCAGTTCCTTTCACTGCGGCTTCGCTTGATGCTGCGATAAGGACAGCCTTATCAAGTGGAAGATCGTTCTCTTCAAGCAGTCGTTTTTGTGTTTCTTCCTTCAACATTCCGCACACGAATTTGTCTCTCAGTGCCTCTTCCAGGTTGTCCCTAAACTGACAGTCTTTCGCTAGCCTCCGCAGTTCAACCAAGTATTCTGCGTTGCTTTTGTCTTTCCGTTGCGTTCTCGCATAGAATTTGAATCGTTCAGCCAACATCAACGGTGTAGGGTTCAAGTGGTCCTTCAGGACAGCCACAATATCATCGAAAGTCTGATCCGCCGGTTTAGCTGGTGCTAGTAGATGCTTCAAGAGCCCGTATGTCTTTGCGCCCATCGAGTTCAGCAAGGTTATAGCTTTGTCATCTTCTTCTATTTTATTGGCCTCACAATAGATCTCAATGCGTTCCACGTACGTGGCCCAGTCTTCTACTTCGGAATTAAAATCGTTGATGTTACCACACTTAGGCATCTTCCTCTCTTTGGGAACAACACAAGTATTTCTTTAAATTATTATTTCTTTTTTTTTCTAAGATGGCGGTTTTCCCACGAAAATGGCGGTTTCCCGCTCTTATCTTCTCTCCCCGCCCACTTCAATGGCGGTTTCCCGCTTCTGTCTTCTTCCCCGCCTAATGGCGGCTTCCCGCGTTTCTTCCCTGGCGGGAGGGGTACACTTTCCCCACGGGCGACGGCCGCTGGCTTTCAGGTTCACAGCCTGCGCGTCGGCTTCAAGGCTTTCCCTTTTTTTTTTTAATTTTATGGCAGGGCGACCGGCTCTGGGTACCCCGTTGACGGCGAACAGGTTCAGCCGCTGGGCTGGCTCTCGCACAGTTCCCCTTGCTCGGCTCTGTCTCTCTCCCGCTCGCTCGGCTCTACCGGCGCTGGGTACACCCCATTGATGGAGGACAGTTCAGCCGCTGGACTGGCTCTCGCACAGTTCCCCTTGCTCGGCTCTGCCTCTCTCCCGCTCACTCGGCTCTACCGGCGCTGGTTACACCCCATTGACGGAGGACAGATCAGCCGCTGGACTGGCTCTCGCGCAGTCTCTCTTGGTCAGCTCTGCCTCTCCCGCTCGCTCGGACCCCAATCGCGCCTCCCAGCCCCTCGCAGTCCGGTGCTTCTCTCCCCGGCTGCGGCTGAGTTTCTCTCTTCCCGCGCCTACGCTCCCGGTCGCAGCGCTTCGTGGCTTCAGTCACCGCCCGGCTTTTCCCGCCGGTCGCGGTCTCTCACGACGCCGTTGGACCCGACTTTTTGTCCGGCTCCTTTTCCCCCTCGACCGTGGTCGAGTGCCCAGCCCTTATCCTCCGGCTATTCTTTTCACTTTCCCTTACTCACAGTCACCGTGGCAGAAGGGACAGTCAGTGCCTGTTGCTGATGGAAGT
The DNA here is from genome assembly GCF_052327205.1 of Somniosus microcephalus. NCBI lineage: Eukaryota > Metazoa > Chordata > Chondrichthyes > Squaliformes > Somniosidae > Somniosus > Somniosus microcephalus. The sequence goes on along the minus strand of NC_140994.1, from coordinate 37,785,495 downwards.
TTTTGTCGCTAAAGTCTTCCTCCTTTCTATTGCTGCAGCCTTGAGTTTTCTCCCAGCCGAATGACGAGGGCGGTTGCCTCTTTTCGACGCTCTTTCGTTGCTTTGAAATTATTGTTGCCGCAGGGTACGATCGGACTCGTCGCCACTGTAAAGTCTGTGGATTGTGCAGTTAATTACGACACAGACTTCAGGAGTAACATACAACAGGACTTTACTATTCGAAGATCAGGGCGAATCTGCCCAATAAGTCATGCCACAGCACTTATATACCGGTGTGGTCACCGTCGGTATTACCGTATACAGAAGCCAAACAAGTAGTGCCACACCTAAAATAGTTCTCTTAAAGGTGAACGGTTACATACATAGTCTCTTAAAGGTAGACGGTTACATACACTACACAACCGATGAACCATTTTATTTGTAAATAAATCGTGACAGTAGTTTAGCCTCTGGAACATGGCCCAACAGTGTGATATTTTCCAACTTCCACATTGATTGGAGACATAGTGGATATCCCATGCACTTGCTGCCCTTGTCCTTCTAGCTGGTGGAGGTTGCGGGTTTGGGAGGTGGTTTTGAGAGAAAGGAGGGAAGTGGCAAGGTGGACCAATTTATGGAGGAAGTTCCAGAATTCTGGGTGCAATGGGTGAAGGAGCAGCAGGGGATGGAGGAGCAGAAGGAGTGGAGAACAAGATGTAAACCAGCATTAGAAGTGCATAGGGTGCAAGAGTAAGTGTGCAGCTGAAGGAGGTTAATCGGGAATCAGAGGTGTCAGTGGCTGAGCAATATTTAATTCCATAGTTTAAAAGAGTCTGTTGCCTCCTAACTTCAGTTTTCTCCAGTTGGCCATGGAGATCTGAGTCAGTACAGTTCTGGGTTCTTCTCCTTCTTGGTGTCATGCCCTGCTGCCTTGTCTGGCTGTTTGGTACAAGTACTCTTGCTGTTGACATAATACTCGAAAAGTATGATGAAAAGATTGATGAGACTTGCAGTGAAGTTGTCTAAGTCTAGTGAGTGAGCCAAGCACCGCCCCTTCCTTACCTTGTTGTCCCCCAGTCTGATGCTAAAGTGTGCAGCGAAACTGTCTTTTTAAAGAATTCACTCCAGTTTCCATGCACTCCAGCTAATTATGCCAATTTTACACGGGATTTACGCCAATGACTACATCAGTATATATGCAAAAGAGCTGACCCAGGAAATTCTCATGCAACTACCTCTCCAAACAACTGGCTGGCGCACAACACACTTGTGAGGAAATTTACTTCCACTGTTTCTTGAAATATGTAGCTGAAATGCCTTGATGATCACTGTCCAGTGTGTTACAGTACAGTATAACAATTTGACAGCATTATTTTAATTTTCACTTTTGGCATATAATGAGTTCATATTTACTAAAGGCGTTTTCAAGTTTAATTAAAACCTAACCCGTTCCTATGGCAAGAACAAGCAAAAAAAAATGATAGCTATTTAAATGGTACAATGTGCTGTAAAGAAGAAATTAGTTAGCATGTGTCACACGTACCTTACTTTTACAAGCCTGTAATTAAATTGCAGGCCTGGGGTATTTGCTGACATCACTTGACCTCTGATATGCCAAATGCAAATTAGTCCACATAGGCCTCAAACACCTGCCTCAACATGTTACTGCTCTTTAGAGAAATGCCACGGCTTGTGTTAAGCTGCAGCTGCAAAAACAACCTTCTTGTGTTCATGTGCTCCAGATACACAAAATAAGTGGAGTGTACTTCCATTAACTGTAGATGTAACTTATCAGAAGTATAAAGTGCTTGGCTCAAGATAGGGTCAAACTTGCTCTGTTTGTAGGCTCTACCAACTCAGTCTGATATGTGCCCCACAGAAATTCACTTGTTAAACATAAAAAAATGTGCTTCTTGAGTTGCTGTATACATTACTGAAACAGAATGATTTAATTTCAGAGTGTTTTACCCTATTGGGGGTGGTTTACGTCTGCCTTGCTTACTCGTTCTCGCTGAAAATGGGGCAGCAGGCAGATGAAAACTGTAAAATAAAGTCTCCCGCCCACTGGCCACCCGAGGCCTGCATGACTCAATTTTTGATCGGGCCTTGAAATGGGCAGCTATTTAAATCAGGGTCCTACGCCAGTTGCAGGACCTCCAGACAATCCTCAGGTATCAATGGGCGGAGCAGTCTTCCCATTGGTACTGGACATGGAGCAGCTTAACCAGTGATCCTTGAAGGGTTTGCTGGAGGCCACTCTGAAACAGCACAGGTAAGGTTTTTCTACCTGGTTTCTGTTTGCCCGGGAGCTGCATGAATGCCCCGTCCCTTCAATAGCAGCTCGCCACTATTATGAAGATGAGGCCTGAGCATGAACACGTTTCTAGCCTCCTGCTGGTGCCATCAAGCAGGCGTAAGACCGCCCACCGCATGCTTGATTTGCACCAGAGTTGAAAATTGGCTCCACTGCGACTACATGCACAAATTGAAAAGCAATGAAAAATGCTGCTGGCCCTTTTATGATGATAATAAAGGTGGCCATTAAAACACTGAACTAATAGAAATTTAAGGATCATAATTTTCAGCAATTTCCATCTCAACGTTTTTGCTGCCTTTATATTAAGTGAGACTAATGCTGGTGGTGGCACCTTCCAATGTGTGGGCACAATTTGAATCTATTTAAAATGTATCCAAATTGTTCCAGCTCAGACAGGTAGCTCACACATGATGTGATCTATTCAGCCACTTGTAATTAAGAAATCTGAATATAGATTCTGATGACTGGAACACTTACACATTAGCAGATAGGTTGTTTGGAAATCTGTATCAAGGGCTTATTAACCAATCGAATGCAGTAATTTCAATAATCAACTAATTGGCAGTATGTCCCAAATAACAGAATTAATAAAAGCTGTAGTTTCAAGGCTCAATTGTAATCTGTCAGACACTCTACATACGGTAAATGCTGACACAAAACCACTGCTCAAAACATCCTATGTACAGAACATCAAGTTAGCTGAAAACTAAGTGATGAGCTGTCATGCAAATGTCGAACTTTGCAATGTTACTGACCCCAGGCATCCTGCATGAATATGGGAACAAAGGGTGCTGTGTAAGAGCTTTCCACCACTCAATGAAAGATGAAGACACCACCCTCTATCTTGCAGCAATAATAGCCATGTATGCACACTGTACTATGGAACTGAGGCCTTCAGTACAGCGGCTTGTTCTCTATTCCATCACACAGGACATGGTCATTGTTAATGTAGCTGTTCACTCACACCACACCAGTCCCTGATGCAACAACCAATTTTCAAAATTATCATGCGTTCTGTAGTCCCTGTAGATTCAGTCAGCACAACTCAACTTTATTGAAACTGCACATTTTTATTTCCCAAACATAGGAATATAGGAACAGGAGTAGGCCATTTAGCCCCTCAAGCCTGTTCTGCCATTCAGTGAGATCAAGGCTGATCTGTGGCCTAACTCCATGTACCCACCTTTCCCCATATTCCTTAATACCTTTGGTTAACAAAAATCTATCAATCTCAGATTTAACAATTGATCTAGCATCAATTACCATTTGCAGAAGAGAGTTCCAAACTTCTATCACCCTTTGCGTGTAGAAGTGTTTCCTAACTTCACTCCTGAAATGCCTGGCTCTATTTTCTAAGCCCCCTAGTCCGAGACTCTCAACCAGCGGAAATAGTTTCTCTCTACCTATCCTATCTGTTCCCCTTAAAATCTTGAAAACTTCGATCAGATCACCCCTTAACCTTCTAAATTCCAGGGAATACAACCCTAATTTGTGTAATCTCTCCTCGTAACTTAACCCTTGAAGTCCAGGTATCATTCTGGTAAACCTATGCTGCACTCCCTCCAGGGCCAATATATGCTTCCTAAGGTGTGGTGCCCAGAACTGCTCACAGTACTCCAGGTGTGGTCTAACCAGAGTTTTGTACAGCTACAGCATAACTTCTACCCCCTTGTATTCTAATCCTCTAGATATAAAGGCCAGCATTAGCCTTTTTGATTATTTTCTGTACCTGTTCATGACATTTTAATGATCTATGTACCTGGACCCCCAAGTCTCTTCGGTCCTCCACTGTTTCTAGCTTTTCATCATTTAGAAAGTACCCTGTTCTATCCTTTTTAGGTCCAAAGTGGATGACTTCACATTTCCCTACATTGAAATCCATTTGCCACAATTTTGCCCATTCACTTAATCTACTATATCTTTTTGTAATTTTATGCTTCCATCTACATTGCTTTGTCTCATCGGCAAACTTGAATATGTGTTTTTTTTTTATCCCATCATCTAAATCGTTAATAAATACAGTGAATAGTTAAGACCCCAACACAGATCCTTGTGGGACACCACAAGTCACATCCTGCCAATTAGAGTACCTGCCCATTAATTAAGTTAAGCTTTGGTCTTTCAGGGGAAATTATTTTCAATCTTTATATTTTATATTTATAACATATGCAAAAAACCACTCCATAATGTTCATGCACAGAGTAATGTATGCAACCACAGTGACATTCCAACAATGAGGATGAATCACAGGTTGAGATACATCAATGGACCACTCCATTTATCAATCTATAAAACTGCAGTCACAAAGTAAATTCTATAGAAGGTTCGTGCATTATTTATTTTGTTAAACCACACACCCAGGCAACTAGCTTACATACCCAGGAGCAACAGGTCCAGCCGTAGCCTGAATAGAGTCACACTGCTTTACCTGAAGATCTGCTGGGATGCTTTCACTGTCAATAAAAACATTGACAAAGAAACAATTGTTTGAATAATTAATCATATAGTGTGTGAATATATAAAGCAGTGTCCTCTTCCTTGGACAATACACTCATCACAAATAAAGAAAATGAAATGCATGCTGTATTCTCCACATTCAATTGCAATTGTACAAATGTATTTTCATATTAATAGGCATAATGAAATAATTTTAACTGGAGCAGAACCTGAGGGCGCCTGACCACCAATTGTTAACAGTGATGTTTCAATGCTGCTTGGCAGATCATTGCTACAGCTGGAATTCTGAAAGTTTATTTTCTCTTCCTTGTGGTTGGAATATCTGAAGAAGAGAGATACACTGGAGGACTGGAGACAGGGGGAAAGACATTGAATAAAAGGACAGATTTCTATAGGGCTTTGTTTTTGTGGCATCCAGAGGAATAATGTTTGGTGGAAGTGTTGAACCTTTGCAGTTTAGCGCCTGTTGTTAAAGTGGTATTTCATTCATCAGATATTTAACATTTAAGGCACAGAGTGTACCAATTTTTGAGACATCTGGTACGAGGCACCTAGAGTAAGAGGAGGGAAGATTAAATACACTTCAGCAATAGTTTAAACTTTAACTGTCATTGTGGAACTCAAGAAGCTCGACACCATCCAGGACAAAGCAGCCCACTTGATTAGCACCCCATCCACCACCTTAAATATTCACTCCCTCCACCACCGGCGTACCGTGGCTGCAGTGTGTACCATCTACAAGATGCACTGCAGCAACTCGCCAAGGCTTCTTCAGCAGCACCTCCCAAACCCGCGACCTCTTCCACCTAGAAGGACAAGGGCAGCAGGCGCATGGGAACACCACCACCTCCAAGTTCCCCTCCAAGTCACACACCATCCTGACTTAGAAGTATATCGCCGATCCTTCATCGTCGCTGGGTCAAAATCCTGGAACTCCCTCCCTAACAGCACTGTGGGAGTATCTTCACCACATGGGCTGCAGCGGTTCAAGAAGACGGCTCACCACCACCTTCTCAAGGGCAACTAGGGAGATGGGCAATAAATGCTGGCCTTGCTAGTAACGCCCACATCCCATAAGCGAATAATTTTTTTAAGTGGCTTCGTGCCAGTGTATAGTTGGAGCTCGAACTGAATTTCTTTTGATTACTTTTTTACATAGAAGTTCAGCTTCTCCTCCAGACAGGCCCTCGAGGCTGTTTGTAATTATTTAGCTATGCATTGTAAGTTTAAGTTTTATGTATTTGTTATTATATTTGAAGATATACCGCAGAGCAAACCTTTGAGTATGAAAAGTAATTTTCTTATTTAAGGGAGTGAAAAAGAGGGAGGTAGAGCTGAGGAGCAGTTAGTCTCTGAAGATACAGTCTAAAAAAAATTAAAATCAAGCACTCTGCCACACACCTGAATTGACGTGGCTGTTGTGGATGCCAAGCTTACTGTGACATGCAGGATGTGGGTCACACTGAATCTACAACGGAATCCAGGAGGACGACACTTTCATGAAGTGTTCACTAATTGCGTCCCTCAAAAAATGAATTATCGAGCTCAAGGACCAAAAAGCCACAGTTTGAAGGAGTAGGAGAGCATCTGGAAGATACTTTCCATGAGGTTGTCACCACTGAGACCTAGGGATTGTGCAGCAAACAGTAACATCCAGATGGCAGCACCCAGGGCACGTACACAGAGTAGGCAGAAACAGAGGGAGACTTTGAAACCAGAGTTGTCCCAACAGATTTTCAGCACTGCAGTGGGACAAGGGTGGAATGGCAGAGGGCGGCAGCCACAAGCAAGCTAATAGCACAATACAGCAAGTAGTTGCTCAAGGGAAACAGGGGCAGACAAGGTTAAAGGTAACATTGTAGTTGTAAAGAGAATCTTTTGCAAGTATATCCGAGAGTTCAAAATGCTATGGCCTAGAAATTGAGTTTTGGCTTAGCCAGGGCTTTAGCGCCGGAAGTTAGTGCCGACGCTAAGTCCCCCTGCGCGCGCCAAAAATTCAGCAGGGCCGCGCCCAAACGGCTGCCGGCGCTACTGAAGGGTCTTTGCGGCGGTAAATCGGCGCTAACTGCCGTTTCGCGCCGCAATTCCGGCGCTGCGGCACCCGATGCGGTGCGGCAGGCTCGGGAAGTGCAGGCCTCCTCCTTCCCTTAAGGAGGAGCTGCCTGCACCCGGCCGCGGCCCGCGAAAATCTTTTTAAAAATGAGCCCGGCACCTCGGACAAGTGCCGGGCTTGCTTCTGTTCCGGGGGGTGGGGGGGGAAGTCCGGGGAGGGAGCTGCGGCCAGGCGGCCGGCGGGAAAGCGGCCGGCGGCCGCGGGGCCTTTAATGCGCCGGCGCAAAGACTTGTAAGACTCTGTTGCCAGAGTCTTAGTTGCGGCTGCCACGGGCGAGGCGGCCGCAACTGAATTTCGGCGCTGGGGCCCGTCGGCAAGGCAACCGGGACGCTGCGCACACCGATGACGTCATCGGTGCCGGCGCAGTGCTACCGGTCTACCGCGGCGGAAGGGCCCCAGGCAATTTCGGCGCCGGCGCCAATTGCAGCGCTAGGCCCTCTAGCGCCGCAAAATCGGCGCTAAGGGCACTCAATTTCTAGGCCTATGTTTCTTCCCTGGTGCCAAGGTTCAGAATTTGACTGAATAAGGTCCTGTAATGGGAGAGTAGATGTAGTATGGAGGTCCTAGAAAGCAGCTTTCAGAAGCTGAGTAAAAGATTGAAGAAAAGGAATTCCGTGGTAGTAATCTTTGGGTAATAATCCCAACAAAGGGCCCAGACGAAGTTCTAACCCTGGATCTATTAGAAAGAAAGAGATTAGATAGGTCATTGTGTGGTTTAATACACAGTGGTGAAGAGAGGGTTTCAAATTTTGTCATCGGGAAATACGTGTGTGTGTGTGTGTGTGTGTTCTTTTTCCAATCCAGCATAAGATGAACATTAGGACAATACACAATAGTAAATCAAACCCATTAAGTGCACAGACCACAGTCCACAGTCTCCAAGTTCTAAGCACATGTCACTCAAATATTGTGGCACGGCATGAACAGAGGGCATCCTGCAAAAAAGCTTCAGTCCTATTCCAGATATTTAAGACTATTATTTGCATATTGTTAAAAATTAACATTTTGACACTGTGAACAATTTAAAAGAATTGTTTCACAAACCCTAAACTGCTATTAGATGTCTGTTATTTTGAATCTATTATGGTTGCAGTTCTATTAAATCATGCAGGCTAACTGGACTGAATGATCAAAACACTTCACGTGGATAACTTCACTTATTCATTGGAGATAAATTGTGATTTGAGGAAGAATTTATTTCAAAAGGCATCAACAGTAATATAACCTTTGAACCTTTTATTGTTGTTTGCTTTGTGTGTGGCACAATTTCAAACAATAAGGTTGATTAAAACATAAAAGACAATTGTAATGTTTATTATTAAATTCAGTGTAACAAACTAGCAAAAACTTCAGAGCTTAAATACCTGTGCTGATTATTGCTCAGCCAGTTTCAGTAACTATATGCAACTTTCAATCAAACATTTCAATCCAACAAATAGGAAACTTTCTATGCTTGACCGTGGATACAAAGCTTTACCAATATCAATATATCTCCCTCCTCAAAAGAAAGTAAACTTTTAAATAAGAACACTTTATAAACAACAATGATAAAATATGTAGCAACTATAAAATCCAACAGTTCCAGTTCAAACAAAAAGCACCAATTTAGATAAAACCGCAATGTCGCTTTCACACGACTCTACTACTTCTTGTTGTTAAGGTCGTGTGGATTGGAGCCTTCTCCAGCAGTGGGTCCAGTTGCTGCGCTGGCTTACTATTTAGTTGAATACCAACCACAATCTTTTCTTCTCTGTGCTCTGTTGTTGTGGCTGTGATTTGTTTACTGTGGACTGGCTGGGTAGCTTCACATGTGTCACGGAGTGTGTAACTGGATACACTGCTCGCTCCACAAATGATGGTTCTGTTTTCTGCAGGCTTGTCCGACCCCTCTGAAAGATCCTTCCATTTTCAGTTCTTCCATTGGAAGATCTGGTCTCTACTTGCTGTTGCGCTTGCCAACCATTTCCCTGTTCCTATTGGCTGAATTCTGACCAACGTCTTCTCTAAGTTTAGCAGGTCTCTTTCACATCGCTGGCTAGCCACGGTTTCAGAGGTCAGCTCACTGTAGGGACGAGTATCGTGGTTCGGCTGCTCTTTGAGTTGGTGAATTGTCCAGTATTTCACTGGCTGTGCTGTGCTGGTTGACCAGAATGATGCTTCTGGCACTATGTCACGTTTGTTATTTAGATTCTTCAGTAACAAACAAGAAAAAACTTCAGAGCTTCATAACATGTGTTCTTCATTGTTCGGCCATTTTAATGAACTGCGTGCAGCTATCAATCACACAAACACCTCCCAGTCAGCCAGAATTGTTCGGTAACTTCTTTTTGCTTTAGCTCAGTGGTAGCACTCCCACTTCTAAGTCAGAGGGTTGTGAGTTCAAGCTCCACTGTGGGACTTAAGCACATGACCTAGGCTGACACTTCAGTGCAGTTTTAAGGGAGTACTGCATTGACAGAGGTGCTGTCTCTCAGATAAGAGATTAAACTGAGGCCCCGTCTGCCCTCTTAGGTTGACAAAGACTATTTTAAGAAGAGCTTTACACCTCAACCAACACCACCAAAATCAGATTAACAGATCATTCATCTCATTACTGTTTGTGGAACCTTGCTGTGTGCCAATTGGCTGCCACGTTTCCCTACAAAACAACAGTGAATTCAATTCAAAAGTAATTCACTGCTGTAAAGCGCTTCGAGGCGTTCTGAGGATGCGAAAGGCATTATATAAATGCAAGCTTTTTCTTTATTTGACTATTAACATTAAACCAGTATCAATACAAGAATAAGAGTTTGAAAGGTTATGTTACCATTGATGCCTTTTCAAATAAGTTGTTCTTCAGACCACAGTCATAGCTAGATACTGAAACAATCCTTTGGCCAGTCATCACATTTGTATGATTGTATAATTCACTTTGTAATGAGTCACTATTTAAACTGAAGGTGTGACAGATTTATAGGTTTCATAGAATTACACTGTGTATGTTCTGGAAGATTCGATGTGTTTTCTTTCCTGTATCCTTGATATCATTATAGCAAGTCAGAATAAACTGAGAGCCAGAGCCACTGGAATGCTCAAGGAGTACTGTGAGCATTGACGAGTTGTTACACAAGCTTTTCACTTTTCTTTTTGCACATGAAATCATTAAATCATCATGATATCTTGATGTCATATCCATCATGATATCTTGATGTCATATCCATCATGATATCTTGATGTCATATCCATCATGATATCTTGATGTCATATCCATCATGATGTGTGTCTGCACCAAAAAATGTAATTATTTTTAAAACCGACATAAACAAAATTAATACCATCCACAAACTGCACAAAGAAGTTTGTGTAAGAAATTTCGCATCTCAGACTGAACAAGTCATCCCAAAGACAATATAAGAGCTTTGGAAAAACGAAGGTTACTCCCTGAAAAGTGGCAATGTTCCTTTAATAGTGTCATTAATGGATCAGGATACCTGATTCTTTACAACATCCTTAACTTTGCTTTCTGGATCACCGGTCCGGCAACGCTTCGATTTAAAAATACTCACCCTTGTTTTCAAATCCCTTCATGGCCTCGCCCCTCCCTATCTCTGTACCTCCTCCAGCCCTACAAACCGCCGAGATCTCTCTATTACTCTAATTCTGGCCTCTTGTGCATCCCCGATTTTAATCGCTCCACCATAGCTGCCTAGGCACTAAGTTCTGGAATTCCCTCCCTAAACCTCTCTAACTCCCTCTCCTCCTTTAGGACGGTCCTTAAAACCTACTTTTTTGACCAAGCTTTTGGTCGCCTGCCCTAATATCTCTTTATGTGGCTCGGTGTCAAATTTTGTCTGATAATCACTCCTGTGAAGCGCCCTGGGACATTTTACTACGTTAAAGGTGCTATATAAATGATAGTTGTTGTTGTATCTGTCATTCTGCAGCTAATCTAATTTTCAATTATCATGTGAATAGGGTTCTGTAAAGTATCCGAAGGGGAACATTTGCGGGGGGTAGTCAGATCTCATATACAGTATATTGGGCCTGAATTTACGGTCGGAGGCTTCCTGCCGGGAAATGCATCCGATCTGCCAATAAAATCCGCGCCTTCTGTGATCCACGAAGACTCACACTTCTGGGCCTCTACTTGTAGGCCTGCGTAGAGGCCCACGTATCCCGGGGCGCAAGCGCCCCTGAGATCACGTGGGTCGGCCCAACCAATGAAAGAAGGGGATCCCCATTCATGCTCATGGGGATTACGTACGTACGGAACTCCCATAAGCATGAATGGAGATCACATAAAAAACACATTTACACACCAAATAAATTTTATAAAATTACATATTTAAAAGTAATTAAAATACAATTTAATTAAACATTTAAAACAAAAATTTAATTTTTTGAAAAATAAATTTGAATGTTTTAACGGGGCTAAAAATAACCTTAACTTATTTTACAGGTGTTTTAATGTTTAAATAATTGAAAAAAAAATTATATTCATTTAAACTCTTACACTGGTAAAAGCAGGCCTTACACTTACTTATACCAGGCGTAAGAGTTTCACGGGCATTCGCTGGGCAGAAGTTGAACAAATAGCCCAACTCTCCGCCCGCAGATGTCATTTTCCCGGGGATGACTATGATCTGTCAAGAAGATGACAAAGCGCAAGTTCTGGGTTTTCGCACATGCCCTTAGAGGCGCGTAGGTACCGGAAAATACAGGCCATTATAATTTAATAACACTTGCTGAGGAAGCTACTTGCTATGTATGAGCGTGGTTATGAGACACGGGGGTTAATTTTCAACTTCGCCACTGGGGCAGTTACCTGGCGGAACTGGTCGCCCAGCCATTGATTTCAATGGGATAAAGATCCGGCGAGTTCTATAATGGGCGGAAGTTGAAAATTACCCTCACTAATAGTAACCCTAACATTTAAAACCCAAATCAAGCCATTCTTAGTGTATGATCAAGTTGGGAGACTACAATCTCAAACAGCAGGAGGCATTTTATCCATTGTCTTGCTTTTTTAATGAAAGCACCCTCCCAGCTCAGTGATTTAAACTTTTTTTTTTAATCCCTGTCCCACAAATCATGAAGGCGGCAATTATTGGCACTCAGATTGATGCTAAAGCTGTAGTGAAAATCTGGAGTAACAAAACAACCTGACTCCAGAGTGAAGCAGTGTGAGGCTCCCTGGAGGGGGTTGTTTCACTGCACTTTGGCATAGCCCTGCATGGGGTGTGATTCCAGTGCAGTGTCAAACTGGGTGTAAAAGTGCCCTTGGACTTGCAATTAACTAGAATGTTGACACTGCTGCATGCACTGTGGAAGCACTTAAAATGTAACTGCTGGGAGTAGACATGTGCAGGGTTGCATTTACACTAGCGGCTAGAAATTCATCTGGGCCCGTTTTCAGCAGCGCGCACCCCAATAGGACGGCCCGAATTTGGGTCTTGGGCCTCACTGACATTTTATGCGCGGGCTGTCGGCGTCTGTTTCACCTTTACAGGCAGCTCATGTATTTGAGGAGCACAAATGTTGGACCGATCACCTCACTGACAGTGGCTCGAAGGCAAGTCCCGGGGTTGGGCGGGGGGGTGTGTGATGAAATATTCCATTCATCACTGCCTGTGACTGTGGTCGGTTTCAGTGTCATTTCCCTTCCCCCAGTCCTCATTGTATTGTTTATTGGAATGTGCTGGAATGTGCTGTGTGTGTAGGGCTCCGCCCATACCTGGCCCCTTTTGTAAGCTAGCTCAGTCTGGCCTCAGTCTCCAGAAGGAAGATACCTCTCTCTCTTACGTGTTACTTTCTAAGTTAATAAAAGCCTTGTTTTGTTTTGCTAACATCGAGTCTCGGAATTATTGAGGCGCATCAATTTTATTAACTTATTTTTCAACACTATGGATCAACTCCTGAAACCCGAACGTTTGGATTTGGATCAACATGCTCCGGACGCATCAGCACGCTTCGGACACTGGTTTGAGTGTATGGAATTCTTCCTTGACAATTCCGCAGCCGTCAAAGACGCTACGGACGCTGCGAGGATGAGACTCGGAATTCTGCGGCGGAATTGGGTAAGCCACCGGGTTTACCCCCTCATCCAAGACGCTGATACGTACCTGGCCGCCTGCGACATCTTAAAGGCGCATTACCAGCAGCCTACGAATGAGGTGTATGCTAGGCATCTGCTCGCTACTCACGCACAGCGACCTGGGGAATCGGTGGAGGAGTTCCTAAGCACCCTAAAAATGCTTGGCAAAGACTGCAAGTGCCAAGATGTAAAAGCCGCAGTGTACACTGACGAGCTTGTTCACGATGCCTTTATCACAGGCCTCAGCTCCACTTACATCCGGCAAAGACTGCTGGAAAAAACGGGGTTGGACCTGAAACAGGCTGCGGACACCGCGCGATCCCTGGATGTGGCCCAGAGAAACTCGGATGCCTACTCTTCAGCCCGCGCCGTCCACGCCGCCACGTGTGCACCGAGGGCGCCGCCATCTTGGAAGGCATCTTCCCCACCCGGCAGCCCGACACCGGCGGGGCCCCGCTGTCCCCCCAGAAGCCCTACGACAGCCGCGACACGTCAGGGACCCAACTGCTACTTCTGCGGGCAGCCAAAACACACCAGAAACCTGTGCCCGGCGAAAGGCACCACCTGCTTTAAGTGCGGTAAGAAGGGGCACTTCGGGAAGGTGTGCAGAGGGAACCCCGCCGGAAAACCAACCGCCGGAAAACCCGCCACCGCCGTGTGTGCGCCGTGGGAGCGGCCATCTTGGACGCCATCTTGCCCGACCTCGTGGGGTCCGCCATCTTATGAGCAGACAGCGTGGACGCCATCTTGTATCGATCAGGGCCCTACAGTGGCATCGGTCACAGTGGACCAGACCAGGCCGCACCCGCTATCCAAATCAATGGTGGACATCGAGGTAAACGGGTGCCGGGTTAAATGTTTAATTGACAGTGGAAGCACGGAGAGTTTTATCCACCCTGAACTGGCACAGCAACTCTCCCTAAAGGTGGTCCCTGCTCAGGGTACCATTTCTATGGCTGATAAAACCCAGACATCGACCATTCTGGGTTACTGCACGGTATAATTGGGCGTTAACGGAACTGTATATGATAATTTTAAAGTATTAATCATGAAGAACCTATGTGCGAGCGTGATCTTGGGCCTGGATTTCCAGTGCAACCACCAAAGCATCACGCTCAAGTACGGTGGGTCCCAGCCGCCCCTCACAGTGTGCGGTCTGGCTACCCTGAAGGTAAAGCCGCCTTCGCTATTCGCGAACCTTACCCCTAACTGCCGGCCAATAGCGACCAAAAGCAGGAGGTACAGCTGGGAGGACAGGCGGTTTATCGCGACCGAGGTAGACAGGCTCCTGAAAGAGCGCATTATTGAACGCAGCAACAGCCCGTGGCGCGCCCAAGTGGTAGTGGTAAGGGGTAGCGAGAAGAAACAGATGGTGATCGACTATAGTCAAACGATCAACAGGTACACCCAACTAGACGCCTACCCGCTACCCCGCATATCAGAAATGGTGAACCAAATCGCCCAATACCGGGTGTTCTCCACCATCGACCTCAAGTCAGCGTACCACCAGCTCCCTATCAGACCAGAGGACCGCCCGTACACCGCCTTCGAGGCGAACGGACGCCTCTACCAATTCCTCAGAGTCCCCTTTGGGGTGACGAATGGGGTCTCGGTTTTTCAGAGGGAGATGGACCGCATGGTCGATGACCACCACTTGCAAGCAACCTTCCCCTACCTCGACAACGTCACCATCTGCGGCCACAATCAGCAGGATCACGACTCGAACCTCGAGAGGTTCCTGGAAACCGCACAAAAACTCAACCTCACCTACAACGAGGACAAGTGCGTTTTCAACACCACGCGCCTCTGCATACTAGGCAGCGTGGTGGAGAATGGGGAAATCGGACCAGACCCCGACCGATTGCGCCCCCTACGGGAGCTGCCCCTGCCCAACACTCCCAAAGCCCTGAAAAGGTGCCTGGGGTTATTTTCTTATTATTCCCAATGGGTCCCCAACTACTCCGACAAAGCCCGCCCCCTCTTGAAAGCATCCTCTTTTCCGCTCTCTGCTGAGGCCCACGCCGCCTTCAAAAGCATTAAGCAGGATATTGAGCGGGCCACGCTACAGGCAGTGGACGAGAACACTCCATTTCAAGTGGAAAGTGATGCGTCTGACTTCGCCTTGGCGGCCACCCTCAACCAGGCGGGGCGGCCCGTAGCTTTCTTCTCGAGGACCCTCCAAGGGCCCGAGATCAGACACTCCTCCGTGGAAAAGGAGGCCCAAGCCATCGTGGAGGCAGTGTGCCACTGGCGCCACTACCTAGCCGGCAAACGCTTCACCCTACTTACCGACCAGCGGTCGGTAGCGTTTATGTTCAATAATAAACAGAGGGGGAAGATTAAAAATGATAAGATTCTTAGGTGGCGGATCGAGCTCTCCACCTTCGAGTACGACATCATTTACCGGCCAGGGGCCCTTAACGAATCCCCTGACGCCCTCTCACGAGGGATGTGTGCCAGCGCCACCGGGGATCGGCTACAGACCCTCCACAACGACCTCTGCCACCCAGGGGTCACGCGGCTGTTCCACTTCATAAAGTCCCGTAACTTACCCTACTCGATTGAGGAAGTTCGGTCTCTGACCAGGAACTGCTGCACTTGCGCTGAGTGCAAGCCTCGGTTCTACCGCCCAGATAGAGCCCACTTAATCAAAGCTACACGGCCCTTTGAGCGGCTCAGCTTAGATTTCAAGGGCCCCCTCCCGTCCGTCGACCGCAATGTTTACTTCCTGAACATTGTGGACGAATACTCCCGGTTCCCATTCGCCTTCCCCTGCCCAGACATGACCAGCGCCACGGTCATTAAATGCCTCAACAGCCTGTTCTGCCTGTTCGGTATGCCGAGCTACATCCATACGGATAGGGGGGCGTCCTTCATGAGTGAAGAGCTACGCCAGTACATGCTGTCCAAGGGGATCGCCACGAGCCGTACCACCAGCTACAACCCCCGGGGTAGCGGCCAAGTGGAGCGAGAGAACGGGACAGTATGGAAAGCAGTCACTCTAGCTCTAAGGACCAAGGGCCTCCCTATCTCCCGCTGGCAGGAAGTCCTCTCGGATGTGCTCCATTCGATACGGTCGCTATTGTGTACGGCCACTAATGCCACGCCTCATGAACGAATGTTTGTCTTTCCCCGGAAATCCACCTCAGGCGTATCCATGCCGTCATGGCTCTCCACCCCAGGTCCGGTACTCGTGCGAAGGCATGTGAGGGGCCACAAGACGGACCCTCTCGTGGAGCCAGTACACCTACTCCACGCCAACCCCCAATACGCATATGTCCGGCACGCCGACGGAAGGGAGGACACCGTGTCCATAAAAGACGTCGCCCCAGCCGGCATCGACAACAACCACGGCAATAGCAGCAACAACGATCACAGCAACTCTTACCCACCCACTACTCTTTCATCACCCCCGGAAGAACATCGACCAACGGCACCCCCACCAACTACCCCTTCAACAACCCTGGCGGCACCCCCGGCAGAGACCCAGGAGACTACCGGGGACACCCAGCCGACACCCGCGGCACCACAACAGCCACGTCGGTCGCAGAGGACTATCAAACCCCCGAACAGACTAAATCTACAGAAGGGGTGAATGTGATGAAATATTCCATTCATCACTGCCTGTGACTGTGGTCGGTTTCAGTGTCATTTCCCTTCCCCCAGTCCTCATTGTATTGTTTATTGGAATGTGCTGGAATGTGCTGTGTGTGTAGGGCTCCGCCCATACCTGGCCCCTTTTGTAAGCTAGCTCAGTCTGGCCTCAGTCTCCAGAAGGAAGATACCTCTCTCTCTTACGTGTTACTTTCTAAGTTAATAAAAGCCTTGTTTTGTTTCGCTAACATCGAGTCTCGGAATTATTGAGGCACATCAGGGTGGTTGAAGCGGGCGACGGAGGGGGAGGGAGGCCATCATGATGACTGTGGAATCGGGGGAACACCTCTGCACCTCCTGGCTCCACGGGGAGGTTATGTGAGGGCAGTTAAAATGGGCGTCAGGCCCCTCATTTACATATTTAAGGCTCATAAAGCCTGCTTTAGGCAGCCGCCAGGGGCGCCCAAAAAAGTGGCCCAACCCAATTTTGGATTGGATGTTTTTCAGGCGTCCTTGGAGCGCAGGACATCAGTCCCCTAAATTGGGGCTCATTGTGCCCATTTTATATCTGTAAACAAGATCCAATTTCTACCCCATATCAGAAGCCTTAGTGCAAAAGCAAACCAACACCACAGTTGTAGTGTCTAGGCACCCCGAGAGCCCAGTTCATTAGCTGAGATCTGATATATCACGAGCGCTGACAATGAGTTACAGCATGTGTTTAAAAACTGAAAATAACTTAATAGCTTCCATTAGATAAGATTGTTTTAAGATTAAACATGGCCACTCACTACCAGGATAAAAATAGGCAATAAAAGCAAAATGAACAAACAGTATTTTTTTTCCATTGAATCAGCAGGTCAAAGGGTGTGCACCATTCATCATGTGCTCAGAAAAATTATGAATTCATGCATTGTCCTATTAAAAACAATTCCACATTTCCATTTCCTACCTTACACACTGTGCAGCCGATGCAGCAATATTATCTCCCTGAAGACCGGGAGCAGGATGTGTGTGGGACGTATTGGCCTGATCACTGGTCGTTCCTGTACTCTTCAAGCCTGGCAGCTCTTCATTCACATTCTGCTCACTTTTACTGTATTTACTTGAACGCAATCCACTTAGAGGGCCTTTCTTCTTTTTTTGTGCCTTTGAAGTATCCTATAGTTGAACAGGAAGAAAGCCAATGTGCCGTTATATCATTCGAATAAAATTACATTTGTTCCTAGACTTCACAATCGTACTTTCAGTATTTAAAAACACAATCGCACCACTTTGGAAGCTACCAGCGTGACAGCCATTCAAATGGACCTTTGGAATCTAACGATGTTACTGCAGTGAAAATGATTATGTATTTGATCCCAGGAAAGAACATTCCTTTATAACAGAATATCAAATGTAATCACTTCAGTTAATGGGCATAAAATTGTCAGTGAGCTGAGACACATCTCAATAATTTATTAATATTGGCAATGCACATAGCCAGTATGTAATTCGTATAAATACGGTGCAGTCCACTAGGGGTACTTTGGTTTGGGGATGTTTCCATGTCCTTAACTCAATGATTCCATTAAGCGGAGTGCTCCACTCATTTTAGAGCCAATTCTCCAGCTACCGACTTACTCATGTCCCCTCGCAGCAAATTGGAAAATCTGTACAGTCCAGAGTCTGTGGCGTCCAAGGAGTGAAGGGATAGAAACGACAACTTGCATTTATATAATGTGTTTAACATAGAAAAACATCCCAAGACACTTCAAAGAGGCATAAGGGGAAAAAATGGATGCTGGGCCAAAAGAGATATTAGGACAGGTGACCAAAAGCTTGGTCAAAGGTGTTGGTTTTAAGGAAAGAGTTAAAGGAGGAGATGCAGGTGTCAAGACAGAGTGGTTTAGGGAGGGAATTCCAGAGCATTTTTGCTACTCCAGGCCCACAAGGAACCAAAAACGAATGTAACACACTTACCGTGCTGGGTCTCTTTTTGGCCCTGGCTCCCATTCCCGGCAGGTTTGACCTGGTGGGGGAAGCAACCCAACTCTGCTTGATCAGTGCACCCGAACTCCGGCCTCGGGTAAAAAATAGCAAATCACATCCCAAAGACATCATCAAAGCCTGATCTGCATATTTAAAGAGGACCCCGCCAGCCTGGGGCAGGTGTCTTTAGCGCCTGCAATGTAAAATTGCAGTCGGCCAGATCAGGGCAGTAAAAGACTGGTGGGCAAGTTCCCCACTTCATTTTAACGACTGCTACTAAAAACGGTAGTCTGAGGACATGTCCTTTTTGCCTCGGGGCCCAGTGCAACAGTTGCACCCAATACAATGTGAATGAACTCCAGTCAACCGAGATATTAATGAGTCCAACCGTTTCCTTCTCCTCTATCGCCTGCCTCCCCACTCGGGCTCCAGTAACTAAACGGAGGAAGTGTGCACCAGTGTAATGTGGGCTGTATACACCGTGTGCTCTAGTTTCAGCTAAAACTCAGAGCACCTTGACACACATAAAGCTTGAGCAGCTACACGCAAGGTATATGTACAGCAGCAGCCTGAATTTTGGTTGAAACCTTGTCACCAGACTATTGTGAGCGACGTAGCATTCTACCAGCAGCAAAATCCAGAATGTTACTTGAAAGTAACCCGGAAGGGTAGAAACAGAGGAAACAAACCAAAATGAGTGAAAAGTACATTTCAAACAGATAGCGGGGAGAAAAAATGACAAGCATTTATAATAACCAGTGATTAGTTGGTCCAGGTCAGAGTGGATTGTGCATCTTTTAATTGTTCCACCAAATGGTGGCCGTGCCTGGACCCTAGGCTCTGGAATTCCCTCCTCAAGCCTCTCTGCCCCTCTTCCTGTCTCTCCTCCTTTAAGATGCTCCTTAAAACCTACCTCTTTGGCCAAGCTTTTGTCCCCCGTCCTACTATCTTCTCATGTGGCTTGGAGTCAAATTTTGTTTGGTAACGTTCCTGTGAAGTACCTTGGGACGTTTTACTATGTTAAAAGTGCTAGATAAAAGCAAGTTGTTGTTGTTGCATGAATCAAAAGTGGAGGAGGTGTGGTTGCCTGGGCGATGGTAGCAGTGAAAGGTGTTGAGAAAGTGCGGTGGTTGGACTGGCACTTTCACCCTGGCTCGTGGATGTTCTCTGCTTTGACTCATTGCAGGAGAGGAACAACTTTTAAGAAATCATTTGAGAGGTTTTTTTTTGGTAAAACTTTGACAGGTTTTGTTTTGGTAAGACTTAAAAAAAAATGTATTTATATATAAAATCTTTTTGGTTCTGAATTATTAGGACAGGAGAAGGCAGGGCAGCTATCTGTTGTAACAAGTTTATAAACTTCAGTTGCAGGGATCAAAGTAGCTTACATTGGGTAACTACATAAAGCACGCATGGCATTCTTTGAAATATGTTTATGCTAATTTTAGAAGTATTGGAAAGAAAATGCTAGAATTACAGACGTGCTTCCATGGGGAATTTAGATGTAATTGGTATCTCTATACATTGATGCAACCCTTCCCCCGCCCTGCTCTGCTTTAGGGGAATAATTTATTTTGTACTCTATGCATCTCATATTTGAAAATTCCCTATTGCTGATCTGTTTATCTGTTTGCTAACCTTTCTGTCCATAGAGTCATAGAGTCATAGAGTTATACAGCACGGATAGAGGCCCTTCGGCCCATCGTGCCCGCACCGGCCATCACGCCCTGTCTAATCTAATCCCATATTCCAGCATTTGGTCCGTAGCCTTGTATGCTATGGCATTTCAAGTGCTCATCCAAATGCTTCTTGAATGTTGTGAGGGTTCCAGCCTCCACAACCCTTTCAGGCAGTGAGTTCCAGACTCCAACCACCCTCTGGGTGAAAAAGTTCTTTCTCAAATTCCCTCTAAACCTCCCGCCCTTTACCTTGAATCTATGCCCCCTAGTTATTGACCCTTCTACTAAGGGAAAAAGCTCCTTAGTATCCATCCTATCTATGCCCCTCATAATTTTGTACACCTCAATCATGTCCCCCCTCAGCCTCCTCTGCTCCAAGGAAAACAAACACAATCTGCCCAGTCTCTCTTCATAGCTGAAGCGCTCCAGCCCTGGTAGCATCCTGGTGAATCTCCTCTGCACCCTCTCCAAAGCTAACACATCCTTCCTGTAGTGTGGCGACCAGAACTGCACACAGTATTCCAGCTGTGGCCTAACCAGTGTTTTATACAGCTCCATCATAACCTCCTTGCTCTTATATTCAATGCCTCGGCTAATGAAGGCAAGTATCCCATATGCCTTTTTTACCACCTTATCCACCTGTTCCGCCGCCTTCAGGGATCTGTGTACTTGCACACCCAGATCCCTCTGACCCTCCGTCTTGCCTAGGGTCTTACCATTCATTGTGTATTCCCTTGCCTTGTTAGTCCCCCCAAAGTGCATCACCTCGCACTTTTCCGGGTTAAATTCCATTTGCCACTGTTCCGCCCATCTGACCAACCCATCTATATCGTCCTGCAGACTGAGGCTACCCTCCTCGTTATTTACCACCCTACCAATTTTTGTATCATCCGCGAACTTACTGATCATACCTTTTACATTCATATCCAAGTCATTAATGTAGACCACAAACAGCAAGGGACCCAGCACCGATCCCTGTGGTACCCCACTGGCCACAGGCTTCCAGTCACAAAAACAACCTTCGACCATCACCCTCTGCCTTCTGCCACTAAGCCAGTTTTGTATCCAACGTGCCAAGGCACCCTGGATTCCATGGGCTCTTACCTTCTTGACCAGTCTCCTGTGCGGGACTTTATCGAAGGCCTTACTGAAATCCATGTATACCACATCCACTGCGTTACCCTCATCCACACACCTAGTCACCCCCTCAAAAAATTCAATCAAATTAGTCAGACATGATCTTCCCTTGACAAAGCCATGTTGACTATCCCTGATTAATCCTTGCCTCTCCAAGTGGTTAGGCTCACTGGCCTGTAGTTCCCCGGTTTTTCCCTACTCCCCTTCTTGAATAATGGAACTACATTAGCGGTTCTCCAGTCCTCTGGCACATCCCCTGTGGCCAGAGAGGTTCTGAATATATGTGTTAGAGCCCCCGCAATCTCTTCCTTTGCCTCACACAGCAGCCTGGGATACATTTCGTCCGGGCCTGGGGATTTATCCATTTTTAGGCCTGCAAAAACCGCCAATACCTCCTCCCTCTCGATGTTAATATGTTCGAGCATATCACAGTCCTCCCGCCCTATTTCTATGTCTACATCGTCCTTCTCCATAGTGAAAACAGATGCAAAAAATTCATTAAAACCCCTCCTACATCTTCCGGCTCCACACACAGATTTCCACTTTTGTCCCTAATGGGCCGTATTTTTTCCCTAGTTATCCTCTTACCCTTAATATACTTATAAAACATCTTAGGATTTTCCTTTATTTTGCTCGCCAGTGTTATTTCATGGCCCCTCCTTGATCTCCTAATTTCTTTTTTAAGTATCCCCCTGCACTTTTTGTACTCCTCTAGGGCTTCCTCCGTCTTTAGCCTTTTGTATCTGCCAAAAGCCCACCTTTTTTTAAAAATCCATTCTCATATATCCCCTGACATCCAAGGTTCCCTGTGGTTTTTGGAACCACCCTTGACCTTTACGGGAACATGTTGCCATTGTATGATCTCAATCTCCCTTCTGAAAGCCTCCCATTGCTCCGATGCGGATTTTCCTACAAGTAGCTGATCCCAGTCCATTTTGGCCAGATCCTGCCTTATCCTATTAAAATCGGCCTTCCCCCAATTTAGAACCTTTATTTCCGGCCCATCCCTGTCCTTTTCCATGACCACATTAAATCTCACCATATTATGGTCACTGTCACCAAAGTGCTCACCTACTAGCACTTCTTCCACTTGGCCGGCCACATTCCCTAGAATTAGGTCCAGTACCGCCCCCTCTCTTGTAGGACCTTCTACATGCTGGCTCAAAAAGCTCTCCTGGATGCACTTTAAGAATTCTACACCCTCTGTGCCTTTCACACTCTGACTATCCCAGTTAATATTGGGGAAGTTGAAATCCCCCATTACTATTACCCTATCCATTTGTAACATTCTCTTCATTATATATCCATTAGTATTGAAAATGTTCAAAACAGATAATGGGTATTAAGGCTTTATGTTTAATGAATATTTCCTTACTTGCAGAATAATTTTAACATTGATAGTTTGCATTGTGACGAGGCTTCAGGATCTGTCCTGGCATTAATGCTTCTTTGTTGTAACATTAATACATAGAGAGTCATTCAACTTTGGCTGCAGTTATCAGCTGGTTGTCCGTGCTGGATTGTTCCTGATTGTTAACTTATAACAGTCTTTTTTTGAAGATTATGCTCAATGAATTGATTAACACAGCACCTACACGAAAGTCCGAAATTGATCAGGAAAGTGCTCATCAAGGAATGGTGGGGTAGAAAACGGGCCCAGACTCGGCGCTGCAGAGGCAGCGTGTGTCCAAAGTAAGAGGCCCGAGGATCGATGGAAATGGGTCCTTGAGCCTCATCTCAACAACTGGGGCAGGCTGCCAGCTCCAATCGCACCTCAACAGGCAGCTCGCCCGAGGGGAGACGTAGATTTCGGGCCACCTGCTGATCCAGTAGCCGCTCCCATGCAAGTCCCGGGAAGGTGAAATGGAACAGGCTGCAGGGAGGGAGGGGGGGGGGAGGGGGACGGGGGGGGAGTCGGAGGTGCAGCCCTGCTCCACTTGGCTCCATAGGAAGCTATTGAAATAAATAATTAAAAACACTTTTCTTTGGTGGGAGGCCAATGAAGAATCCTAAGCGAGGGAGGTCCGACGACTGACCCGCTCATCGGTGACAAATTTGTCGAAGGGGTCCTTTAACAGGTGCTAGGCCCCTAATTTACATATGTGTTGGGCGTCCACCTGGGACATCTAAAAAAAACGGGCCCAACAAATTTGGCAATGTGACCAACGCCTGCACAGATTGGGTGCAGGCCGTCCCACTGCTAAATTGACATGCTTTGCGCCATTTTAGGCCTGAAAAACTGGTGCATCGCATATTCATTTGTACCCTGGTGTGTTTAAAGGTCACAGTGTAACAATGTTGAGCAAAGTGATGAGGGAAACTGGGTCATAATTTCACAAGTGTATCTAATGATTTCATTGTGGCAAAATATCTTTGGGACTTGACAGCAAAGGGGTCCAATAAAAGGCACAGATTTCACTGAAAACAATGACCAGGCTTCAAATGATATGAACCTGAATGGTGTGATTCCACAGAACTGAAATATAATCTCCTTTTCCGTACTTTGTTTTTTTCCTTGGCCCTAAGATACCGACTATTTATTCCAAACAAAAAGCTTTTCTATTGTGAAGTCGTTGGGTTAGTTGAGCAACAGATGCTTGCTGTTCACAGTAACAAATGGCATCAACTCTTAGCAACAGCAATGCCACAGCGCTTTAGTGAATTCCAACACTGCTTACATAATGACATGACCCACATCGGAATTATGTGCCTTTTGAGCAAGAGTTAGCCGATCACGGATTACACTCGAAGCATTATTTATCAAAACTCTATACATAGAATGTGGACAAAAAAGCATTTCATAAAGAAAATGTTACCGTTCATTTTCCCAGCTTGGTAAAGTTCAGGTTAATCACAAATACCACTCCTTTGTTAGACACACACACACACATTCCTGAGTGGTGGTTGTTACAACATGTCACACTGCTCAGTCAGACTGAACACACACTGCTTGCAGTCTGCCTTCAGTAAAAAGTGGCACTTTCTGATTTCGTAGCATACTTCAGATTCACCCCCCACCCCCCTTCATTTTTAATGACTGGTTTGAATTCACTTACCTTTTCTTCTTATTCCCTTCCACGCTACTTCTAACACAAACTCTAGTGCTTGCCACCTACAGTCCATACACTTGAAAAAAAACTTCCTGAATCACAAGATTAAGAACAATCTGTGGCAGGTGAATGCTGGGAAGCAGGCCAAAGGTCATCTCTTCAGCGTCAGGGATCAAATTACAGATTGAACAACACTGCCTGCCTAACCAAATACAGCAGTGTTTTGGGATAAGCAAAAACAGCCCTGCCTTAGAGATCACTTAACATTTGTTTTGCCTTTTCTTTTACTCTTTTCTCCCCTCCCCTTAATGACTGTCATTTTATTTTAAAGACGGCATGATGGTTTCAGCATTACTAAAGTATGCACAGAAAAATGCTCATTTTTATTGAAGAACATTGTAACATTTCTGCCAAGAGTCCAGTGTCCTGCTTTTTAATAAATCCCCAAAATAAGCATGTAACTTGCATCATTTGTCCCTGTGGTGTATGTAACCTGTTCCACCTTAAGAGAACTTAAGCCTGTTCCACCTTAAGAGATGTACTACTTTCTCTGGCTGCTGTATACGTAATACCGGTGGTGACCACCGGTATATAAGTACTGTGTAGTGATATTGTATTTAGTATAGTCCTGACCTCCAACTAGTAAAGACCTGTTGAAACTTTATTCTTGTAGTCTGTGTCAGTAATGAATCTTAATACAACTGGAACACACAGACTTAACAGTGGCGACGAGTCCGATTCTTACCCTGCGGCAGTTTATATCCACGGCGGCTTCGTCCACAGAACGGGCGTCGAAGAGAGGCATCCACCCTCATCACCCTGCTGGAAGACACGTCGCGCGGCAGGCATCGAGAACCCGGAGTGCAGAAGACATCCTGAACTCGAAGCCTCCATCAGCGGCAGTCAGCTATCTTCTTTCTACCTCGGTGGTGGGTAAGCCGGTCAGCGACGCGAGCAGAAAGTCGGCCGCGTTGGCTGTACAGACGGGGGGAGGAAGACGGAGGAATAAGGGCGGTGAGATCGATCGCGACCGGAGATAAGGGCCGGGCTGCTTTCGGGCCAAAAAGGCGCAGCGTCTGGGGCGACTGAAGGCGCGAGAGCCGCGGTGAAGGCGAACGCAGCCGGTGCTAATAACCGGGCTGCAAGAAGGGCTGCAAGGCGCGACATCGGGGAAGTGCGAATGCCCGAGGGAGCCGCGGTGAAGCGGAAACAGCATCGGGGGCGTTACTAACCGCTGGGAAAGGGGAGCAGCAGCGGCACGCCAAACGCCATTGCAGCCAGTGGGTGAAGACCGCCAAGCGCGGGAAAACTGCCATTTTGTAGGCGGAGGACGAAGACAAGAGCGGGAAGCCGCCATCTTGGGATAAAATAAAAAATAAAAAATAAATAAAAATAAAATAAATTGCAACGATGCCTAAACATGGGAACATTAATACCTTTGATAGCGACATCGAAGATTGGGCCACGTATGTAGAACGCATACAAAATTATTGTAAAGCAAATAAAATCCCAGATGCAGAGAAAGCACTAACTTTATTGAACTTAATGGGTGCGAAGACATACGGGCAATTGAAACACCTTTTATCACCAGATGAACCGGCGGATAAGACATTCGAGGAGATTGTTACTGTCCTGAAAAATCATCTAAACCCCACGCCGCTGATGCTAGCGGAACGATTTAAATTTTACAGCAGAAGGCAGCTGAAGGATGAAAGCAATGCTGAATATTTAATGGAATTGCGTAAGCTAGCAAAGTACTGTCAGTTTGGAACGGGACTAACAGACGCGCTAAGAGATAAATTTGTGTGTGGATTATTAAAAGAAGATACACAAAAGCGACTGCTCGAGGAGAATGAGCTGACGCTTGAGAAAGCGGTCACTATGGCAGCAGCACACGAAGCCGCAGCGAGAGGCACAGCAGTAATGCAGCTACAGTCACCGGAACTCAGTACAAATAAATTGGGTTTGAGTACTGTAAAATGTTATCGTTGTGGAAAGACAACACACGATCAGAACCAGTGTTGGTTTAAAAACCAAGAATGCAGAACGTGTGGCAGGCTTGGCCACATAGCTAAAGTATGCCGGTCAGGAAAGAAGACCAGCAACAAAAAGTCACCGCAAGGAAAATACATAAAGGTGCACAAGGTGACAAAGACCAGTTCGAACGAACAGAAGTCAGATTCAGACGCTAGCAGTAATGAACTGGGTAGCTTAAGAGTACACAACGTTGGTAAGGATGCAGATCTCCAGACAATTTGGGTCACTCTTCAGATAGCAGGAGTCCAAGTAAAGATGGAATTGGACACTGGATCGGCATTGACGGTCATGAATAAGAAAGATTACAAAAGGTTACTCCAACATATTCCCCTACGGGATACAGAGATTATATTGAAAACATACACGGGGCAAAGAGTGTACCCCATCGGAAAGATAGAGGTAAAAGTGGTCCACAAGGGTGAAGAAAGCCAAGTAATGGACTTATATGTGCTACCTGAAGGAGGTCCACCACTACTGGGACGGGAGTGGATTAGGAAAATGAATATGGACTGGCACTCCTTAAAAGCACTAACGGTAGATTCCGGGGAAACAGATGTCAAACCTAAACGATTGTCCAAAATATTGGATGATGCTAAAGAGGTGTTCCAGCAAGGACTGGGAACACTGAAAGGAATTACGGCAAACATCAAGATTGATGAACATGCACAACCAAAATTTTTCAAAGCCAGACCGGTACCCTATGCAATACGACCTACTGTAGAAGCGGAACTGGAAGCGCTAGAACGTTCAGGTGTACTGTCTAAGGTAGATTGGAGTGAGTGGGCTACGCCCATTGTTCCCGTTATGAAACGTCCTTCGAGCAACAAGCCAGGAGAACCAGGGAAGGTTCGCATCTGTGGAGATTTCAAGATCACCGTTAATCCGGTGCTTCACACGGTGCAGTATCCGCTTCCGCGGATTGAGGATATTTTTGCTTCGTTGTCTGGCGGGAAACACTTCACCAAGATAGACCTGGCGCAGGCGTACTTGCAGATGGAGGTTGAAGAAGAGTCACGCCAGTACCTCACGATCAACACGCATAGAGGTTTGTACCAGTATAATAGGCTGGTTTTTGGAGTGGCATCGGCTCCGGCAATTTGGCAGAGGGCCATGGAGCAGGTATTACAGGGAATTCCAGGCACACAATGTTACCTGGACGATATTCTGATTACAGGTGATGGTGATGAAGAACACCTCGCAAACTTGGAACTGGTGCTCAACAGACTGAAAGAGTATGGACTTAGAGTTAATCGGCAGAAATGTGAGTTCTTTCAGAAGCGGATCTCGTACTGTGGTCATGTCATTGACCGGGAGGGGCTTCATAAGTCTCCTGACAAGATAGAGGCAGTTGTAAAGGCTCCCGCTCCGGATAATGTCTCTCAGTTGAGGTCGTTTCTGGGATTGATTATCTATTACCATAAGTTTCTACCGAATCTATCCACGGTACTGCACCCGCTGAACGCTCTTTTACAGAAGGGGGTACCATGGGAATGGAGCGAAAACTGTAAGAAGGCATTTCGCAAAAGCAAAGAATTGATCACCTCAGAGGAAGTGTTGGCTCACTTCAACCCGACACTGCCTATTCGGTTGGCTTGTGATGCTTCTCCATATGGTATTGGGGTAGTACTCTCACACAAGTTGCCAAATGGCACGGAAAGGCCAGTCGCGTTTGCATCCAGATCATTGACCTCCGCTGAGCGCAACTATGCGCAGATCGATAGGGAGGCTCTCAGCCTTGTATGGGGAGTGAAGAAGTTTAATCATTACCTGCAGGGCCAAAAATTCACACTTCTGACAGACCATCAGCCGTTGGTATCCATTTTTAACCCTAAGAAGGGTGTTTCGGTGATGACAGCACAGCGACTCCAGAGGTGGTCCCTTTTCCTAGGGGCACATCAATATCAAATAGAATTCAAAGGTACAAAGCAGCATGGCAATGCTGATGGGCTGTCGCGCCTGCCACTACCTGAAGCGGAAGAGACGACGAAAGTTGACCCTGTTGAGTTATTTCATTCGACCATCATCGAGTGTTTACCAGTCACCAATGCAAGTATTGAAAGAGAAACCAGGAACGACCCGACACTGTCCTGAGTTTACGAGGTGACAGTGAAGGGATGGCCAACACATGGTGATCCTCTGTTACCAGCATTTTCGGCAAGGCGAGACCAGCTGTCCGTCTGCCATGGTACTTTGATGTACGGGACAAGAGTGATTATTCCTCCCAAGTTACGGGAAAGAGTTCTAAAGGAACTGCATGAAGGTCATCTGGGGGGAGTTAAGATGAACAGTCTTGCTAGGGCTTATGTATGGTGGCCGGGCATTGACCAACAGATAGAGGAGTTGACAAAAAGCTGCGCTGGGTGCCAAAAAGTGCAAAATGCACCTCCGATCGCACCGCTACACCCATGGGAATGGCCTTCAGCCCCATGGCAATGCGTACATATTGACTTTGCTGGTCCATTCATGGACTCCATGTTCCTAATTGCGGTGGACGCACATTCCAAATGGCCAGAAGTGATCAAGATGAATACCACTACTTCAGAAAAGACAATTGCGGTGTTAAGAACAATATTCGCAAGGAACGGATTGCCAGAACAGATATGTTCGGACAACGGACCACAGTTCGTGTCGGAAGAATTCCAAAAATTCTTAAAGAAGAATGGGGTGAAACATTATACCTCTGCCCCATATCATCCGGCGACAAACGGGTTGGCCGAGAGATTTGTCCAAACATTCAAAAAGGCAATAAAGGCCATGAACGATGATCAGATTCTGTTACAACACAAGGTGGACAATTTCCTAATGGCATATCGAAACGCTGCTCATGCAGTGACTAACCAAAGTCCTGCCATGATGTTTTATAACAGGAGGTTGCGGTCCAGGTTGGACTTGTTAAAACCAAATGTGCGGAGGGAAGTGGAAAACAAACAGTTCCGGCATATTAATAACAAGTCCACTCGAAGTTTCGACGTAGGACAACCAGTGTTGGCAAGGGGCTATGGAAATGAAAAATGGCAGTCCGGAACAATTCGGGCCAGACAAGGACCTCTGATGTACACAGTAGATATTGGTAACAATGTGATAAGGCGTCATGCCGATCAACTGGTAGAATCAAGAGCAAAGGTCGAACACATGGTTGCGACAGAGACAACTGTGGAAGACGTTAATGAACCTGAAGCATCTACCTCGGCAGGGACTGTACCTGATGATGACGTCCAATACATAGGAAACCAACAAGAAGAGTCACCTCAGCAACAAGAATCAGAGACCACTGAAAGGCGTTATCCAAACTGAATCAGAAGGCCTCCTGAGAGACTGAACCTTTGAACTGTTTATACCTGAAGTTATATATGTATATATGTTATTATGTTATGTTAAATGGGGATATGACTGTTAAGCTAAAAAGGGAGGATTGTGGTGTATGTAACCTGTTCCACCTTAAGAGAACTTAAGCCTGTTCCACCTTAAGAGATGTACTACTTTCTCTGGCTGCTGTATACGTAATACCGGTGGTGACCACCGGTATATAAGTACTGTGTAGTGATATTGTATTTAGTATAGTCCTGACCTCCAACTAGTAAAGACCTGTTGAAACTTTATTCTTGTAGTCTGTGTCAGTAATTAATCTTAATACAACTGGAACACACAGACTTAACAGTCCCATTTTTGGCTAGCACCAATGGACCTAATAAAATGGACAACTAACATTGGTTCATCGTTAGAGGTACTTTTCAACAAAATCCAAAATTGAATATTTCCACAATCCCTGCCACATCATCACTTTAAATGTAGACTTCAAGGTGGCATAAAATGCAGCAAAGCCTGTGAATTCAAAATCTGCAACCACAGGCCAACATCCATAGGGCATCAGATTATCTCCTAGATTATATGACAGCAGGAAAGCACTGGGGCAGCGCATGTGGTGATTCCACAGAAGTGAGAAAATATTCCTTCTACATTAAAAACGGGCTTTTTATCTCGTTTATATTCCGGACAGTTTGTTTAAAAGCCAAAGTCCGGATGAAAGGCCGTCGGCCTGAAAGTGTGACCCTATGTTTCTCTCTCCACAGGTGTTGCCTGATCTGCAATTTTCTGTTTCTATTTTAAAAACCATAGCGTCCAGTCCAAAACCAAAAAGGTGGCAAAGCTAAGCATAGATCAGATGTTGGTTTCCACACTGCCTACTTTCAACCACTATCATTAGTGTTGTTGGGTAAAGGGTTCATTTAAGAAGAAAACACATTTGCTATTTGTGTGCACAAAAATTACAGTTTTCTGAAATGAGCCGTGATATTTTCAAAACACGTCACCCCAGCTTAGCACAGTTGTTAACAGATGAAACATGATCAAAGCTCTATTCCCAGCAGGCTTTCTTCCACAAGCGCACCAGCACCATGCAGAATACATTCGTTCAGTTCTTCTGACTCCCTAACTCGTGGGGGTGAAATTCCTATTTGAACAAAAAACAAGAGACTGCTTGGTTTTCTCTGTGATTAAAAACCTACTAATTCAATTGCAGCCTCAGGAGTCCTCTGTGTTAAAGCCACACATACATTTCATTCATCATTAATTGTGGAAATAGTAGGCATTCTCTATTTTTCACTACAAGAAGAAATCCTAACTCCAGATACCTGACTTCTGATTATTGAACTGGTGTCCTGATATGACTCCTAGGCCTAGAAATTGGGTTGAGGCGCCAAAGTGGCGCCAAGTTCACCTGGGCGCTGATTTTTGCGCAGCGTTCGGTGCATTAACGAACGTCAGAAAGTCAGTTTCAGCGCCCCTAGAGGGAGACGGGGCGAGGCTCGAGGCGCTCCGTGTCCCTCTTAGGGCGCTGAAACTGAATATCGCAGTGCAAAGTGCTGCAGCACCACATGCTGCGGCACGGCACGCTGCGGTACTGCAGGCCTTCCTCCCATTGTTAAGGAGGAGGGGCCTGCAACAGCACGATCCCCGATCGCGAGTGCCGGCAAAAGAGCCCGGCACCGAGGAGAAGTGCCGGGCTCTCGGGAAACAGCCGGCAATGCCGCAGGGGGGGGGCGGTCAGGAGGCCGGGGATGGAGGTGCTGGCAGGCGGCCGCCGAAAAAGGCGGCCGCCCCGCACCTCCACCTTAACTTGCGCCACTGCCGGCACAGCAAGGCCCCGTGAACCGGGCGCGGGTAGCGAACGGTGCTACAGCGGCGTTCACTACCAAATATCGCGATCGGGGCGCTAATGGGGCACTGCACACACCGATGACGTCATCGGTGGCGGCGCAGCGCAACAGGCTAACGCCACCATTAGCGCCCCCGCTGAATATCGCGGGAGGCGCGGCCAGTGGCGCTACAGCCACTGACTGCCCTCTTTAGGCACGAATAGGTGGCGCTACTCACCCAATTTCTTCCTTACCCGGTGGGGACGATCTTTTCTACTGATTGCGTGCAGTGACATCATAAAGGTATTAAATGCATTTCTGATTTCACTCGAGCTGAGGGAAGTCTTCCCACACTTGCTTACAAGTTTGCTATACATAAAATTTATCCTCACAGATTCCTGACGTCTGACTCTGAAGGGGTCATTTTTCACCTTGTTTACCAGCAGCATATTTTGGAAATTTGGGCATGCACTGCACATGATTTTCCAACTCTTTAATCCTGGAGTTCAGTTATTGAGGTGATGGTAGTGACAAGGGAAAGAGCCTAACTTCATCCACCATCACTCTTGACAGATCATCCCCACTGCATCAGATTCAGACACCCACCTACTCCGCTTCCCCATTACACCCTTATCCTGCTGAGCATCTGCATGAACATTTTATTCGAGGTACAGGCTCATCCAAGTACAAAATGATCCAAACCCAGACATTTTTTCCAAATATCCTTATTTCAGGCCCATTTGAGCACATTAAAATTCATACTTCTGCTTTAGTACTCATCATTAAAACATAAATAAATTAATTGGAATCCATTCTTGCCAAATGCAAAGCGCCTTTTAAATCTGCTGCGAGAAGTGCAAATTTAACTTCTCTTATGGTGCAGGGCAGATTTAAATGCAACATTCTGTGTTGGAGTGCCCTCTGGTGGTAAATGCCTTGAACTGCACTGCTCAGCCCATGAACATAAATCTATTGGCCCTGAATTTGCGTTTGGAGGCGTACCAGAGGAATACGCTTCCGAACCGGAAAAAAAAATCCGAACATACCTGGTGTCTCCGGAACTTCGGGTCCTGGGCCTGAAGGCGTATGCCTGCGCAAAGGCCCACGGATCCCAGGGGCGCATCCGGGCCATTATCATTTGGATGCTCTTACACTTATAAAGTTGAGCTTATCCAGTGTGCACACAGGTTGTCAGAATTTTATTTTTAAATAATGGCTGTAAGCCCAGTGAATTCCATGGTAGCTGTCAACCCTTCATATATAAACCACATGCCATCAGTCTTTACTCTGTTCTTCTTCGCAGTTTGACACACAACTCTTCTCATTATATTTTCCAAATGCTCACCCCCCTCTTGTCCTGCAGGGAAATACTGATACTGACTGGGCACGCTTTCATATGTGCTGGCTGCCATTTAATACCTCCAAGTGACCATTCTTCTTGTGTGAGCCCAGGCAGTAATTGGCACCAAGCTATTATACTGAAGAGTGCACCACAGCTGACCTCACCCTGCCTTCATGACTGTCCACACAGGCACACTTTCCAGCAGGGTCACGGAACAGTAAACAGAATCAAGAACATTAGCCTAGAAATTGGTCTGCACAGCGCCCATTTTTCGGGCGTTACTCTGACTACTAAGGCCCCAATATGGTGGGCAGAACACGTATTTCCGGCTGGAAGAGCACTGCCTGCCATATTGGGTAAGGACAAACAAGAGGCATCCTTTCCCCATGCCTGAAGCAGGCGTTAGTTCCTTTGCATATGCAACTATGCAGCCTAACACCTGTTAGAGGGCCCCTCCTCAGGATTGGTTCGCCTTGAGGCAGCCAGCGCTATTGCAGGCTGCACTCAGGGAAACCAGCACTAGGGTTTGCCTACAATAAAGAAGGCAAGTAACTTACCTGAATATAAGCACTCCTGCTCCTACTGACCCCACATTTAACCCCCGTCCCAATAGCCTCAGCTTCCAACCCCCGATCCCCGGCCCCGATCCCCGGCCTCGATCCCCGGCCCATGCCCCGACCTAGGCCCCGATCCCCGGCCTCGATCCCCGGCCCCGATCCCCAGCCTCGATCCCCGGCCCCGATCCCGGCCTTGATCCCCGACCCAGGCCCCGACACCCGACCTAGGCCCCGATCCTCGACAACACTTACCTGAGGGCCGCTGCGATGATAGCAGCAGCCCAATCTTGGACTCCTCTTCACCAGCGGGCTCTTCATGCTTTGCTCGCAATATTGAAATGTGATCTGTGGCCTAATATCTGGAGAGTGCTGGGCCTCACCATTCAGGCACAGGGGAGGCCCACAAACTACGTCCCCCGTGTGCCCAAAAATGGCCCAATATCTAGGCCCCTGACTGAACTTTTTCTGCTTCCAAGCACAGAGCATTGATGCCAACTGTAGCATACATTATCCACTGGCTGATGTCATCTACCTCAGCACAGAGTACAGATCAAACCTGGAACCTTCCTGATCTGTATGGCTTAGTTTAGGGTTGCCAACTCTGGTTGGACATACTCCTGGAGGTATCATCACATGACCTCCGCCCACCCCTGACACTCTTGCTACTGGTCACCCAACATGTCCATACTTGCGGTAAAAGCGACATGTGAAGCTGATACGCAACATGTGCATCTCACAACAGAGGACAATTTTAAAGCACAGTTTTACATTTGGTCCATGCATTGCATCAGCACACAACTCTGCAGGTGACGTGAGCAGTATCTGTTTGGTTTTAGTCTGTGTTACTGATGTCTGTTTATTATCAGCTGCTGCTTACAGTTTTGCATTACTGCTACTTTGAGTAAGTGGATCGGAAAAATATTACACTCTGGTCCAACTAACACCAACTGTTCCTTTACAGCTTCTTTATGTGAGGTTGCATGCACTTAATAAACTTCTGAAATACGAGAAGTCTGGATGATAGTCACTGTAAAAAAAGATTTGCACATGAGAACCAGCAAGCCATGCAAAATTCCAGTCCAGCACATGAGTTGACAGCGAGCAACTATTTTTAGCCAAACACCATATAACAGTACCTGTGTAGTCTCCTGATTTGGAGGTAATGAGGTGATTGTGCCTGTATCAGTAGCCTTTGGCTAAAAAAATGAATCAAAATGTAAGTAAACGAACAGGTTTGACCAGCCAAACCTACTGTAGCATTGGTACCACACAAACTTTATTTATTAACTGTAGAATTTCAAGAGTTGAAATCACCATTTTAATTCAATAGGTCACACCAAAAATTTAAAAGACACATACCTTCATGAAAAGATGTCTGACGAGCTTTTTTTTTGATTGTTTATGAATGCAATCAGATAAATCCCACTAATGTGCATGATCACATTATTTGCCCATGGTGCCATTGTAACAAAAGTGACCAATGCTTTTCTAGCTCTTCACCCTCCCCAAGCAAACAAACAAGATCTGAAAAACATGATTCACCAGCAAACAAGCGAGAGATATGTGCAGCCCTGTGCAAAGTGCACTTATGTGCCGTGCAGTGGAAGGGCCCAGACTGGATCACAATCTCAGTTTGCCTGCTGGTGCTGAGTGAAAGTGAAGAGGATCAGCAACACTGGGTTTAGGGAAAATGGGGGCCAACTTATCTCAGGCTGTTTTCAGAAGTCTTCAGGCTGCATTGACAGATACCCGGGCCTATATCATCTGTTGATCGTTTTTGGGCAGGAGAGGGAAAACTGATAATGAGAAGAAATAACTGAAAAATAAGGAAAGTCAAAAAAATGACCGACATCCATTTCAGTTAACTTCTTGGTTGCATAATGATTAATTTACAAATTTTAGCAGATAAATTGATAAAAAGAAGTTATCCAATTTATGAAGAGAATGGGCACTCGTGTATGTTAAAGTCCCGCATTCTACAAGCTGCCTTATTTGAAATGAATTTAAAACTTAAAGGCCTAGAAATTCAGTCTAGCCACTTTTGGGGCGGTAAAGTCGGGCGGGCGCTAAAGTTAGCGCCCGCCGGAAAGTGGAGGCCACTTCGCCGAAATTCAGTAGCTTTGGCCAAGGAGTTTGGGCGAGCGCTGAAACTGGCGTTGCACTCCTATCTTCAGGCGCTAAGCCGGCGGTGCGGACTGATAACGCCGAGGCCGGGCGCAGCGCAGGTGCGGTCATGTTTTGATTGACAGCAGACACCCTGACGCCGGCCAGCTCTTAAAGGGGGAAGGGTCGACTTTGTCTGCTGCCACGCCCTGGATAGTGGAGCCCTGCAGCTAGGCCTGAACACTGCTGGTGGACCCAAATAGCGCCTGAAGCCATGCAGAAGGCCCGTGAACGAGCGCAGTGCTTCTCAGAGCATGCTTTGAGGGTGCTGCTTAGGGGGTTGGAAAAGAACAGAGCGATCTTGTGCCCGGACAGTGGCAAGAAGGCTCCCAGGAGGCAGTACAGGAGAGCCTGGAGGGAAATCGCCCTGAGGGTGTCAGCCAACAGCGATGTCCCCAGGACTGGTGACCAATGCCGCAAGAAGTACAACGACCTCACTCGGTTGGTCAGGGTGAGTACCCTTTCCAGTGTCCTCCTCATCCTTGCATGTGCACCTCACATTATGGGCAAAGGGACCTCAAAGGCCTAATGGCCAGCCCTCCTCCCGCAGCTATGGCACTGGCATGATCATCAATAGCACTTTCTGCACTTTACACACTGGCCAAGCTATTCGACCATGGGAGGCAGTGCACACAACAACAGGGCACCACACTGTACTTAGAGGCCATCCTTTCTCTTGCAGGCCAAGCTGGCGCAGAATCTGAGGAGCCGGACTGTCACTGGGGGAGGCCGTGCCCAGTTCCAGGAGCTCAGTGACCTGGAGGAGCGCGTGGCTCGACTCATGCGTGCCCGGGTGGTTGGCCCCGTTGCTATTGGAGATGCCGACCCTGTGCTGGGCCCCAATGGTAAGGACATGACCGTTTGCACCTCTCTCATTCCCCTTGCGCTTCAGATCTACATCCTTTGCCACTGTCCGATCAATGCGCATAATGCCACCAATCATGCCTCCCTCGCTGACGCCCTGTCCTCACTCTAAAGCTACTCTTGTGCCTTCCTGCTTTCAGCTGGTGAGGAGGAGGTCCCTGAAGCTGAGAGTGCCAGTCCCTCGGAAGAGGAGGACGACGAGGACCAAGAGGAAGGCGGCACATCGGGGGAACCCTCATCCGCGCCAGGGGATGGCAATGGAGGGGACACGTCTTGCCTGGAGGAGAGCCGGGGGAAGTGTTGCAGGGGGGTGTAGCTCCTGGGTCCAGTGGCGTCCAGGCACGCGGGAAGGGTCGGGCAGCACGGCTGCCTTCTCCCCAGAGGGGGGAAGTGTTGCAGGGGGGTGTAGTTGCTGGGCCCAGTGGCGTCCAGGCACGCGGGAAGGGTCGGGCAGCACGGCGGCCTTCTCCCCAGAGGGGGGAAGTGTTGCAGGGGAGGGCAGTTGCTGGGCCCAGTGGCGTCCAGGCACGCGGGAAGGGTCGGGCAGCTCGGCGGCCTTCTCCCCAGAGGGAGAGTCTGGCCTCCAGTCCGGAGACGGTCCTCGCCCAGGAGGTGCGCCTCCTTGATGAAATGTCCGCGGCCTCGGAGCGGCGCCACAGCGAGTTCATGGGGGTTGTGGGACAGTTGCCTCAGGCCATTGAGTCCCTGGCTCATAGTGTGGCTGATTTCGGGGACTCACAGGCCAGGGGTGTCGACCAACTCGCGGCAGCACAGGACGCGAGTCGAGAGTTCATGAGTGGTGCCGTGCAGACACTGGCTGATCTGATGCGGGCACAGACCAGGGCAGTTCGGGCACTCACTTCTGCCACACTCGCTGTGTCACGGAAGCATCGCCAGGGCACCCGCCGCCCTGCTGCAGCACAGCGGTCTGGCCTTCACCAGATTGCTGCGCTTGCTGCAGTGCCAGCCCGGCCGAGTGCCAGTGTCTCTGGCGACCAGCGAGCGCCTGGCATCAGCCAGCTTGCCCCCATTGATGCAGCCGCCACTGCCACTCCCCCAGCCAAGCTGCGTCGAGCTGCTGGAGAGACTGATGCTGCCCAGCCACAGCTGCAGCAGTCAGCAGCCAGCCCCTCCAGGGCCGGACCTCGTCTAGGCTGACCCCCAAGGGCATCTGCCGTCACGCATTGTGCCCCTCAGGAGCCTTCCCCCAGCCTTGCAACACCCACAGGGCCCAGGTTGAGGCGGAGCAACAGGTCGGGCAGGGGCCGGAGAAGCCTGCACAAGGACTCGCCCTGTCGGCACACCAAGTAGAGTGTGTTGCCAACTGTTTTTTTATATGGGGGTGTTTGTGTTCTGTATGGGGGGGTTTGTCTTGGTTAGGCCGAGGATGAAGGCCAATTGGATGGACAAGTTTTGTTATTCCTCCCCAGGTTGTGGGAGTGAGATATGTTTTTGACTGTTTTTTGGGGGTGTTGTCTGTTTTTCTGTTTCATGTGGGAAGGGCCCTGAGTTTGTTAAATAAAGCTTTTTATTTATTCAGCTTGTCCAGGTGTCATGTTTCAAGTGGTTGTTGCGTTAACCGGCTGAGGGCTTGCGGAGCGGCTGCATTCAGGTGCGTTCACTGCCACAAGCCATTCCCTGACAGGGGGCCTAGAAGTGTCGTTCAATAAGCCGCCGGCGGACGGCCCTTGGACCTTGTGGCTCCCTCCTGGGCTGGTACTCCTCCTCCTCCTCCTCCTCATGGTCCTCCTGCTCGTCCTCCTGAGGTGGTGGTCCAACGTGAGGTGGCAGTGCCTGAGTCCTGCGGATAGCCAGGTTGTGCAGCATGCAGCAAACGACGACGAACTGGGAGACTCTATCCGGCGAATACTGTAGAGAGCCGCCGGATCGATCCAGGCAGCGGAACCGTTGCTTGAGGACGCCAATCGTTTGCTCTATGATGTTCCTTGTGGCTTGATGGCTTTCGTTGTATGCCTCCTCCGCAGGGGTCCTGGGCGCGCGGAGTGGGGTCATGAGCCATGTACACAAAGGGTAGCCCTTGTCCCCAATAAGCCATCCCCTTGGTGGAGGCTGTGCCTTGAACATGTCAGCCACAGTAGTCTGGTGCAGGATAAATGCATCGTGGCTGCTTCCTGGAAAGCGGGCATTGACAGCTAGGATGCGCTGCCTGTGGTCACACACCAGCTGTACATTGAGGGAATGGTAGCCCTTCCGGTTGCGGTAATCCTCGGCATTGTCGATAGGTGCCCGCATAGCCACATGCGTGCAGTCAATGGCGCCCTGCACCATGGGGAAGTCGGCGATCCTGGCAAATCCGACTGCACGCTGCTCCTGCCTCTCTAGGGTCATGGGGAAGGAGATGAATTGGTGTCTCCTTGCGAAAAGGGCATCGGTGACCTGCCGGATGCAGCGATGCACGGCGAACTGGGAAATGTTCGCTATGTCCCCAGCAGCGGCTTGGAATGAGCCGCTTGCATAAAAGTTCAGAGCCACCGTGACCTTCACTTCCACCGACAGAGACGTCCTGCACATCAGCTGTGGACGCAGATCTCTGTGAAGCAGCTGGCAGATCTCTGCAACCACCTCCCTTCTGAAGCGCAGCCTCTTAACACAATGCGCGGCAGTCATGGTGAGATAGGACACCTGCTGCCGGTATTCCCTGAGTGGGTAAGGCCTACGTTGCCGACGCCTGATGGCCCCTCTGCGTCTAGGCATGGCTGGCCCTCTCACACAGCGTCTGCGAGCCCTTCGCACATAATGCTGGAACTGAGGGTTGGAACCCCATGCAGCCCCCATAATAAACTTGCAAACAGTGAAATCACAATGAGTGAAATTTCCAAGCTCTGGCCAGAAGCCAAAAATACCTCTCCTATGTTGTCCCAAATCAGGAAGGTCTGTTCCTTGGTCTCTGTCCAGAAATCCAAAGCACTAAAGTCATTGCAGCAAAATGGCTGGCCTTTATAGTTCAGTCTAAGTTCCCTTTAATTAGCGCTCCCCGAGGCCCGCAGGGCCTCTGCTGCGTTCCACTTCACAGTTCTTAACAGCGCCACGCCCACATTGGGCGGGCGCCACTGAATTTCCGGTTTGGGGCGCACAAACAGCGTTGCACGACGAAATGACGTCATAAGCTGCGCGCGCAGCTGAGCGGGCGCAAATTGCGCCGGCGCTAAATGTCAACTGAAGTTGGGCGTAGGCGCAGATCGGCCTGCGCCCGGGCGCTAAGTGCCTAGCGCTGGAAATCTACCCCTCTTATGGCGCTAACGGCTGGTGGACACAACTGAATTTCTAGGCCAAAGGGTCAGTTTATCTGATAAAGGTTTTAATGAATAGCTCCTGGAATAAGGGCCCAGAACTGATTAAACCAGTCAGCCTCGCCACATCTTGATGAGAAGGTCACCAGTATGTGCCGGTGACAGGTGAGGTTCCCAACCGCCAACGTCTACTTGGAAAATTACCCCTCGGTCTCTTATTATAACGTAACAACTGGAACATTCATTATAATAAACCTTGCTACTTTCTCCAATTGGATGCATCATGCAAAATCTCTGACTTTGAACCTATAACTACTATCCAAACTGAAAAAGGAATAAGATTAGAATTCTATAACAATTAACAATTGTGATCTATTCTATGTTAATATTCTGGATGCAAGCATTATAGTACAGTGGTAAGTAATGCAACAGTCCATATACATAATAACCACAACATAAAAGGATTAGCTCATGTAAATCTATGTCCTGGATACATAATGTAAAGACTCAGAGCTCTCTAAATTGTCTTAAACCCTGTTCACACAACAATTGGGTCTCCCAATAAAAGCACACATTATATTTGCAGGGATAAAGGCTCAGTAAAATTTGCCAAGACAGAATATTAGTGCATGCAATTATTTAACCAAGGTCACATTTTACTGACACTTTAGGCAAGTATTTAACCTGGCAAAATCTACTCATTTTCTCCCCCAGCTTTCTCCATTCAACTTATTTTCAGACACATAAATCATTTTACTATGGTCCAGCAGTAAAAGCTGGGTTGTACCCCATGGTCTTAATAAAATAGTCACTTGTGTGAATAGGGTTTTATCATTGAAGATCTTTTCAGACTGAAGTCGGAAAGTCCTCACAGAAATATGAGAACTCCGAAATATGCTTATTTAAAAATCACATGTAAATATCTGACTGAATAGTAAGTGAAACATTTAAGGCTGTCTCTGATTGATGAGCGTCAAACATACTTCCCTGCTTAGAGTGCAGGAACACTGCCATGAGAGCTCAAAGTCTTTTGACATTACTTACTGATTACTACACATTGTAACTTCCAGACACACGTCCTGTCTTCAGAATAAAGGCCAGCACAGACGCACCTGGTCACCCATGGAACTGCTTTCATTTCCCATTGTGATTCAACTTCAGTGCCACAGAGGAAACGAGAAAGGGGGAAGAAAAGGAAACTGAAAAAAAAATAAAACACGAATGAACAACTCATATGACAACTGTATGTAAATGAGTGGGCGTTGTACAATCGAAGGGCAAACCAACACACTGGGACTACTAAAGAAAGGAATAAAACAGCGAGCCGCACATGAGAACTGTGAAGAATTTCTAAACTTTCACCCAGTGGGATTCCTCAGAAGAGAAGGTGACGAAAGACAGTTTGAAAGAGATTATTTATGAAATAAAAAGGATTCCATGGATGGAATGCTATCATCAGGAGGAAAAGACAATTCAAATGGTGATGTGTTTAAATTCTAAAACAGAACAATATTGACATTTTAATTACCTCGTAACAGGATGTTAGTGTAGCCTCTGAGGTTCAATTGTAATGGAATACTAAAGGAATCATAAATAGGGTCATGTGCTCCGTTCATTACACCTTCTAAACTTCTTTACCTTTAACCCTGCGAGGGTGTTCTAACTTCTCCACAGCCTGTTGAGGGAGTTCTCTCTCTCTGAGTTCAGCAGAACACTGATACATAAATTAATGATATTGACTACCATGAGTGAGGCAGTTGGACTTGGAGAGAACTCCCTCTGACAAATGTGGTTCATTTTTTTTATGAACACAAAGATCAGTCAAGTGAGCTTAAAGCAGAGGCACTACAGAAAAAACCTTTATTTAGCAAACCAGAATTAGGTTACCAGCTTACACTTCTTATAAATTAACGTTTCCTTCTTTTGATCTCTGATTTTTTAAATTCTTAAGCCTTGTGATTGTCGGTCACCATTCTCTAGAAAGTCCCTTCAGCTTGGTTTCTTGGGTAGCTTTAACAAAAAGACGGCATGAATATTTTTGATGGACACAATTGGTGCTGTTTTAAATACTGACTCATGTGATCACCTATGCTGTCTGATTGTCCAATTAGGTCAGATCACTCATGGATATATTCCTCAGCCTTTCCCACCCCATACACATGCCAATCACATATTTTATTTATCACATATTTACAAGTAATTTCCAAGTGTTTAAAAATGATTTTCATTGTTATATTTCTTTTTGTCTGTCATGCCCATTGGATCATCTGACATGATGGTTTCAGTTGTGATACGTATGAAAATCAGTATTAAATATTTATTCATCTGTCTGTTACCTCTTTGAGCTCTTTGGTAATGATAGTGCAAGAAGCTCAGTTATGCGACAGTGCCACAAGCCTCAATGACCGAGCACAACAGATTTACAAGCGCCCGCTCTGATATAATTGAGAGGGGTACACAAAAGAAAAAGAAATCAACTTGCAGCTATGTAGTGCCTTTCACGTCCTCTAGCACTTCACAGCCAATGAAGTATTTTGAAATGTAGCCACTGTAATGGAGGCAAATTCAGAAAACTATATAAAATTTTACTGACAAAGTTTTTTCTATAAGAAAATAGAGGCTAAATTAACTGTGAACTATTTGAGCTGGATTTTTACTCAGGTGCGGGATGGTGTCGTGTTATCCGCATTTCATGTTATCCACCCGAATCTAAATGGATGTGGGAGATTGATGCAATTTTAACTTAATTGTCCAATTGATTTCCAACATGTGGGAACCCTTGGCAACTGAGTTTTTCCTGATTGAAAGTCCCCTCCGATGATGTCATCATTGATGCTGCATTTAGGGTCTGCAACAAGCCTTGCTTCTTCTGTAGACTGCCAACCTTTTGCCCTTTCATGCTAGAGGGACCTGGAGGCAGAATGACCAGCGAGAGACCTAGGTCTGCTCCCAGGTTTGATGATGTGGCCCTGCAAGCTTTAGTTGAGGGAACAAGAGCTCATAAAGAGGTGCTCTTCCCTTCTTCAGGGAGGAAGAAGCCTCCCGAGCAGAGCAAGGCTGTGTGGATTCAGGTGGCAGAGGAGGTCAACTCATTATCAGTACCCCGCAGAACCTGGATTCAGTGTAGGAAGAGATTTCATGACCTTCTGCGCACTGGAAAAGTGAGTATGAATTTCCCATCACCCTCAATCTGATTCCCATTGCCTTTCCTCACCAGCACTCAGCTTTAGCAATCTCTTCCTCCACATCCCACTTGACACTGACATCCGTGCACCCTTACCCATCGCTTTCTCTCTATGGTCACATTCACATAACTATTCGACTATGCAGCCCTCACACTCCCCATCACTGTGATGCTATGAAAACAACTGACAACACACAGGGAGGGCCCTTGGTCTTGCCACCTCACTCCATCTTTGTCTCCTTCTAAATATCTATGCTATGGAATCTCTACACTCACTCCTTCATTCTCACTCAACCTCCACTTGACTCCCTCATTGCAGGAAAAGAGAGCTCACAATAAGCGAGAAAGAGCGAGGACAGGAGGAGGGCCACCCTCACTAGCCCACCTCACCCCCTGGGAGGAGGCGGTCCTGGAGATCGTGGGACTCGAGGACGATGCGCAAGTGGGGGACGGACAGACGGGTGCATCAGAGAAAGCTGGTGACAGAATAGTTTTCCATCTCTCTCATTGACATTGCATGAGTCGCTGATAATGATTCTGAAGCTCTAACAGATGGACTTATGATCATCTGCAATATGCAATGTGCATGTAACCTTGGCATCACATCTCTGACTCTTTCCTTTACTCCCCCACAGGACCATCGCAAGCAGCCGTCCCCACTAGCCAGGAGGAAGAGCCTGAGCAGCCAGACTCCTCAGAGGAAGCTGCAACCTCCAAGGGCGCAGCGTCAACAGAATTCAGTGCACCCAGCACCAGCGCAGACACTCACACCTTGGTGGGACCTTCGGGACATAGAGTAGTGTTGTCACCTGGTGTATCACAGCTCACAAGTGAGCGTCAGCAGATTGTGGAGAGAGGGACAGCAGTGGAGAGTCCTAGTCGGAGGGCGCAGGACTCTGCCAGCTCGGCTCAGCTGCATGTCGACCCTCTGCCTCTGGGTCCATCCATAAGATCAGCGGTGCTGGAACTCCTGGAACAGATGCAGGAGTCTCTGGCAGGTTTTGTCTCCAGGGTCGCTGCGAGTGTGGAGCGAATGGAGGAGTCCATAGCGAACATGAGCAGAGCCTTTGTGGAGTCATTGGCGCCTCAACGCATCACCATGGAAAGGATGGCAACCTCCATGGAGGAGATAAGTTGCCAGAGTGCAGAAAACATGCTGAGTATTCATAATAGAATGACATCGCTGGAGGAGCGATGGTCATCTATTGAACAGAGAAACCAGACCTTCATGGAAGTCCTTCTGAGTTGGACTGCCAGTGCAGATATGGGTCCCCATGGCCCGCTGATGTGCAGCAAGGTGCTCTCAAGCCACTTCCAAGCGCTGGCCCCTTCTGGCCTGTGCAGCTTTAGGTGGGTGAGCAGCAGCCTGGCGCGCTTGTTGCTGCTGCTGTTGTTCCTGGTTCTGCTGGTGCCATGGCTGGTGTTCAAGCTCATCTAATGCCCAGAAGGGAAAGAAATAAATGGCTCCCATGCTTCTGGTATATGCTTCAATTGAGGAAGCGCTGAGTGAAGGTGGCGAGAGGGGTTTCCCAGGAGGTCACACTGGAGATGGGTGTCAGGCTCCAAACTTCCACAGCTGTGGTTAAGCCTTCTAAAAGTTGCTCCAGACCCGAGACCACTACGTCCTGCCACCTGCAAATGATGGCTGATCAAAGCTCTTCTTTAATGGTTGACCTGCAGTTGATAGTCAGCAATCCAATAGTGCTCCCGCCAGGTTTCACCATCGTGTTTCCCACCAGGTGTGTTTAACGTGGGAAAAGGGTTAAATTCGCAAGGGCCTTTCAAAATAGGACTATAGAGGCCATTTAGTGCTTGTTAAGGGCCTTAACGACCTATCCTGCCTGTTGGAGGCGGGACGGAGTCGGGACCATTAGACACGACTGAGTTAAAGTTGAGTTGGGAATCAGGCGGGGAGGGGGTTCCCGCCCACCAGTTTTCGTGATTTTAACCCCCCACATGCCTCCAATCACACCTCCATGGCCCATTGAAAATCGAGCCCTTTATTATTGAGACAGAAAATTGCAATGTACTTTGTTTTCTTAGTTGATGTTAAGTGTATTATTTGCATAATCAAAATACACTTCTACTACCCCA
Source organism: Somniosus microcephalus (assembly GCF_052327205.1). Taxonomy (NCBI): domain Eukaryota; kingdom Metazoa; phylum Chordata; class Chondrichthyes; order Squaliformes; family Somniosidae; genus Somniosus; species Somniosus microcephalus. The sequence goes on along the minus strand of NC_140994.1, from coordinate 37,740,498 downwards.
TTTGTAAATTTAATCTATTGCCCACATTTCCAGTCATTTACCTAAAGTATTTCTTATACATTATTTGAATAAATGCTGCCACTAGGTCGTGTTGCCAGCTCAGTGGGATGTAGCAATGGCTGCAGTTAGGAGGAAACCCAACAGCCTACATTTATTAGGATCCAGGAGGACGTGGAGAGGAGGAAGATTGTGTAGGAATGCATACTTACAGCTTAAAACAGGTTCAGAGGAGTACTTAATACAGTAGTATTGATAAAATAGGAAGAGACAAGTAAGATTGTGATGGAGAGAGAAGTTATGGTGAGAATGGTATCGTCTATCAGATGACAAATGTTCCCTTATATGCTGCCCAGAAGTATGAAAGGTATTCGAAGAGTTTCATGCATATAGGAGCAATATTCAAGTCTTGAGTAGACTAGGACTTTTTTCTTACCTTCTTATCTGATTTACTATTTTTGGGAGCAGGCAAAAAATAAATTTTGCAAAATCTTTCTTCAGGAGATGAAATTAACATAGAAGATCGGAGCAGGAGTAGGCCATTCGGCCCCTCGAGCCTGCTCCACCATTCAATGCGATCATGGCTGATCATCCAAATTCAGTACCCTGTCCCTGCTTTCTCCCCATATCCCTTGATCCCCTTAGCCTTAAGAAATATATCTAACTCCTTCTTGAATATATTTAATGAATTGGCCTCAACTGTCTTCTGTGGTAGAGAATTCCACAGGTTCACCACTCTCTGGGTGAAGAAATTCCTCCTCATCCCTGTACTAAATGGCTTACCCCTTATCCTTAGACTGTGAGCCCTGGTTCTGGACTCCCCCGCCATCGGGAACAGCCTTCCTGCATCTAGTCTGTCTAGTCCTGTTAGAATTTTATAGGTTTTAATGAGATCCCCTCTCATTCTTCTAAACTCTAGTGAATATAAGCCTAATCGACCCAATCTCTCTTCATACATCATTCCTGCCATCCCAGGTATCAGTCTGGTGAATCTTCGCTGCATTCCCTCCATGGCAAGAACATCCTTCCTCAGATAAGGCGACCAAAACTGCACACAATAATCCCTGTACAACTGCAGCAAGACATCCTTGTTCCTGAACTCGAACCCTCTCGCTACGAAGGCCAACATACCATTTGCCTTCTTAACCGCCTGCTGCACCTGCATGCTTACCTTCAGCGACTGGTGCACAAGGACACCCAGGTCTCGTTGGTTGGGTAGAGTTCATAATAGAACAAATTGTATGTTGTTTGTGGAAAAAACAGACTTGAACAGCTGAAGTTTAAAACATTTCTTCATGGAATGTGGGCAATGCTAGCAAGGCAGCATCTATTGCCCTTCTTTAGCTGCCCTGAAAGCATTGAGTCAACCACAGTGTGGACTGGAGTCACACGTAGGCCAGGCCAAGTAGGTGGTATCTTCCCTTCCTTGCAGGGCATTAGTGAACCAGTTGGGTTTTTAGAACAATTGGCAGATTTTTCAGATGTTAGCCCCTAAATTACCAGATTTGTAGGGTCACCCAGACTCGAGTCGTCATTGGCTTGTTCTCTCTACACAGATGCGGCCGGACCTGCTGTGATTTCCAGCAACAAAAAAAAAGTTTTTTTTCTCTGTTTTTTGTTTTTCATACAGACCCCAGCATCTGCAACATTTGACCCCTCGTGACCCCACCTCATTGTTCTTTGATGTAATGTTTTCCTGACTAACCTGCTTGGACACCATTCACACCTTTGATCGCTGTGATTATCTCTCTGCCGAGGTGTGATAAATGGCAGTTAGAAAGATTACCTGTAATCATCTGGCATTATTCTCTGACTATATAAGCTGTGTCTTTATGCATCTCTCCACTTCACCTGACGAAGGAGCAGCGCTCCGAAAGCTTGTGATTTCAAATAAAACTGTTGGACTATAACCTGGTGTTGTGTGACTTCTTACAGATTTGTTGAGTCATCTTTCACTTGCCCTGGGTGTAATTCAAACTTGTAGTTTCACCATTTAGAGACAGTGCCTGAAACTCACCTCTGTAATGACAGCAGCAGCTCCCTTCCAACTTCATCCTTCCTTTCAATTAAATACTTTGTTGTACATTTGTTTGACACCTTGAATTCACAGCTAATTTGTTGGTAGTTTTAAGGTCTGTAAACATTCAACAGCTCTGCTGACAGATTGATCAGAGATGCATGCATGAGCGATTCAGCTGGAGGAGTGAGTGAGCTGTGGTCTAAAATGTGTTATCAGTTTACAGATAAATAAAAAGAATGAGTCAGCCTATGTTGTTGCTACATATCGCGTGTCAAAGAAGATCTCGTCAGACCAGCTCTATGAAGCATGTATCTGGTAATGGACACTCCACCCTAGTAATATGAGAAGGTGATTAAAGGGAACGCGTTGCCATGCATGCATCGATGTAACTAATTTTTTTTAATGGATTCAGAAATATTTTTCAAGTGTGGTGGCGTAGAATGCAAAGCAAAGTGAAGTTTGCACCTGGCAAACAATATTGCAGAGGGTACAGCCCTCATTTTAAGTCTTTGATTACAACTATATCTTCTTGCCCTGTTATCATCCTAGTGAATTTATATGCACCTTTTACATGGCTCCAATATCCTTTCTATAATGGGATGCATTCCAAAATGTGGCCTAATCAATATTCATGTTCAGATTCATTACCACCTCCTTGACTTTTGTACTCAATGCCTCTACATGTGAAGCACAGAATCGCCTTTGCCCTGTGTATGGCTTTTCCCATCTTCAGTCTCACTTTTAAAGATCTGTGCAGCTGCTCCCTTCTCTCTCTTCTTCAACTTTAATTGTTTCATCAGCAAATTTTGATATTAGAGTTGATTTCATGATCTGACATGCCCAGTAGGGAATGGCACTCACAGGGCTTGCAAATGGGCACATCGCTGACACGTAGCCCATGATTTTCCATCCATTAAAATTAATGAACGGAAACTCATGAGGTGCATGCCTGAGATTTTCTAAGATGCAATCCCTATGTGTGCTGTTCCCTCCTAGCAGTGCTGGGTTGCGAAGTCCCATATTATTCCCTCTATGCCCATGTTCAAATCACTTGGAATTGCACAGAAATTACTATTTGGAATAGGTCGTTCAGCTGAACCAGTCCGTATTGGTGTTTATGCACCTTACGAGCAGTAGTCCTAATCACATGTGCCCACTCTGTTCCCATATTCCTTTATTGCCCTTTCCTTCAACCACCTATCCTGCTTCAATCACAAACTCTGGTAGTGCGTTCCACAGTCTCACAACACTGTTTAAAAAAGTTTCTCCTGCTCTCTATCACTTACATTTGATCTTATATCTATATCCCTTCAATCTAGATATAGGGGGTGAAATTGGGTGCCTTTGCGCCCCGTTAGCGCTCCCAGGGGCGTTAACGTGGCGCAAATGGTTTTGCGACCGGGTGCGGCACTGACATCGACGCCCGCCATATTCGCCGGGAGTTTTCTGGCGCGCTACAGCGTTGCGCCCTGATTTCCTTCGCCTGGAGATCATGACATCATCACCGTGCGCAGCGCCCCTGTAGTGCCCTGGACCCAAATTGTCTAATAAATCCAATAAGGAATTCAGGAAAAACTTCTTTATTCAAGAGAGTGGTGAGACTGTGGAACTCGCTACCACATGGAGTGGTTGAGGTGAATAGCATCGATGCATTTAAGGGGACACTAGATAAGTACACAAGGGAGAAATGAATAGAAGGATATGCTAATAGGGTGAGAAGAAATAATGTGGGAGGAGGCTTGTGTGGAGCATAAACACCTATTGGGCCAAATGGCTTAATAATTTGACGGGTCTGCAATGATGCTGGAAGTGAAGCAAGTAATCACATTTGGTAATGATACAATTGTCTATGCTTCTTCATAGCACCTCACCATTATACCTAACCAAGCTGGCAACTTAGAAATGGATGGAGGAGGAAACACCGACAGCTGCAGGAGGCGTGCATCGGGCGGCCGGCCGCTTCGGGGGCGATGATTAAAAGTGAGGTGGCCAAGGTAAGTAAAAAAAAAACCTTACCTTGTTTGTTCCGCTTTTTTTCGCGGGTTCCTGCCCGCGATCGATCAGCCCTGTCCTCTGCCTTGGTGGTCCAGGTAGGTAATTTTTCTATTGCAGAGCCTGCAGCGATGGCCCTTCCCTTTAAGGGAGGGAAGGAGCCTTTGAGCGCGGCAGTGCTGCACGGCCCAGTGTAGAGCGCTGCTGAAGTCTCCGCCCCGCCTGCTGCCGATTGCACTCCAAGAATAAAAGTGGAGTGCTTCATTTAGCGCTCCATTTCTTTCTTGGAGCACAATACCGAATTTTTTTAAAGTTTGTAAACATTACCGCCTGGCGCTAATTTTCAAAACTTTTAAGACTTAGCGCCCCAAGAGGGGCTACAATGAATTTCTTCCCCCACAGAATTTTAAACTTTCCCCAAAATACAGAAGGGCTATATTTTCCTCCGTTCACTAAATTTAGTGAGAAATTTGCTGTGAGACTTATCCCAGCCCCAATAGTTTTATTTTAGTGCAGCATTTGTAAGAAATTATTTAATTTGCTATCAAATGCCTATCAGACTATCTATTTGTGCAATCACTTTCAGTTCTGATTGATTAAAGCCAACGTTATAATATCACTGCCTTACTACTTGGGAAGGTGAAATCACAATTGCTTCATTTAGTTGATCTGCACTGTTATATCAAGTAACCCTCGGTTACGAAGTCTCCCAATGTGATTAATGTACTGTATCTGCTGATGTCTGTGTTGTGCTGTTGAAGTGGTCATGTCATAAACATTTGCTAAATCGATCTGTGATATTGAGCTAAAAGTCAAAGAATGGAAGTTAATAAATAAGGACATCTGTTGAACAATCCTTAAGGTCTTTAAAATTATGAAGAGGTTCGATAGGGTAGTCATAGGGTATATTATAGGGTCGACATAGAGAGGATGTTTCCACTTGTGGGGGAGTACAGAACTAGGGGCCATAAATACAAGATAGTCACTAATAAATCCAATAAGGAACTCAGGAAAATCTTCTTTATTCAAGAGAGTGGTGAGACTGTGGAGCTCACTACCACATGGAGTGGTTGAGGCAAATAGCATCGATGCAATTAAGGGGACACTAGATAAGTACACAAGGGAGAAAGGAATACAGGAAACTTTGTTATATCCGGCACCGACGGGACCAAGCTGTTGCCGATCTATCAAAACTGCCAGACATACAAAGTTAATGTTGAAGCAAACGGAGGTTTTCATCTCTGTATCTGACAACAAACACTGTTGCTTAGCAACAGCTTGTAAACAGTCGGCCCGTGCCTTGGAAGCGTCTCTGTAGCTTAGCAACAGCTTCAGAGAGACTTTCCAGAGCCCGACTGTTGAAAACAAAGCCACGAGAAGAAAAACAACCTAACAAAACGGCTCCTGATTTCTGCCGGTAGATCGAGGTTTCCGGACATACAACCTCCGGATAAACCAGTTTCCTGTAGAAGGTTATGTTGATAGGGTAAGAAGAAGTAATGTGGGAGGAGGCTTGTGTGGAGCATAAACACCAGTTGGGCCAAATGGCCTGGTTCTGTGCTGTAAAATTCTATGTAATTCTATGTGAGAACTGTGGGAACAACCTCACATTCTAACACTCTATATTGCATCATATAAGATTCTCTCAGCAGATTGTTTGGCATAAAGTTCTGCCTGTGCCTTTGGCTCAATGTTTGTTTGGTTTTCTATTAGAACCTGAGTTTAATGCAGTTGTGTCGTAGTGCCAACATATTTCAATTTTTTATTGATATTTTCATGATAGAGGAATTCAATGCCATTCCATATATGGTTTTAAAATCGCTTAATAATTGGACGGGTCTGCAATGATGCTGGAAGTGAAGCAAGTAATCACATTTGGTAATGATACAATTGTCCATGCTTGTTCATAGCACCTCACCGTTTAGCAAATCAAGCTGGCAACTTAGAAATGGATGGCGGAGGAATGACGACCATTCTGAGAAAACTGAAAATGATGACAGCTGCTAGTTCAAATGAAAATCCATGTCCTCAAAATGACAAGCTGCTTCAAGAAATGATCGAGCTTTATTGGTCACTTGTCTCTGCTAACTCCAATATGATGCAATATAGAGTGTCAGAATGTGAGGTTGTACCCACAGTTCTCACATAGAATTATATAGAATTTTACAGCACAGAACCAGGCCATTTGGCCCAACAGGTGTTTATGCGCCACACAAGCCTCCTCCCACATTACTTCTTCTTACCCTATCCACATATCCTTCTATTCTTTTCTCCCTCATGTACTTATCTAGCGTCCCCTTAAATGCATCGATGCTATTTGCCTCAACCACTCCATGTGGTAGCGAGTTCCACAGTCTCACCACTCTCTTGAATAAAGAAGTTTTTCCTGAATTCCTTATTGGATTTATTAGTGACTATCTTGTATTTATGGCCCCTAGTTTTGTACTCCCCCACAGGTGGAAACATCCTCTCTATGTCGACCCTATAATATACCCTATGACTACCCTATCGAACCTCTTCATAATTTTAAAGGCCTTAATCAGGTCACCTCTCAGTCTTCTCTTTTCTAGAGAAAAGAGCCCCAGCCTGTTCAGTCTTTCCTGATAGTTGAACCCTCTTAGTCTGGTATCATGCTTGTAAATCGGTTTTGCACTTTCTCCAGTGCTTCTATATCCTTTTTATAATATGGAGACCAGGACTGTGCACAGTACTCCTAAGTGTGGTCTAACCAAGGTACTGTGGTCTAACCATGGTAGTGTACTCTAACCAAGATAATAACAGCTTTATAACCATATAACTATAACCATAATGAATGAAGAGGTTAAAAGTTAGATTAGCGGCTTAACTGACTAGCTGGCTGATGTAATAAAGAAGAAGTCTGGCAGAACAAAGACAGTTAGAAAAAGAATATTACATGATGATTGGGGGAGTGAAAGGAGGCAAGGAGGCCATACATTGAACAATGGGCCACCAATGTGATTTGCGAAGATGTGGTTAAATGTACGAAATTGGATAAGAGCTAAAGAATAGAACAATGGCAGATGTGGAAACAGGGCAAATTAGATAAACAGATGTGTTTTGTGGCGATGTGATTAAGTATACGTGACTTGGACAATTAATTGGCCAAGTCCCGAAGATGTGAAGGAAACATGATGTAAGATTGTATATAAGCCAACTGCTCGAATGTAAAAATTAGACTCCTGTCTCAGCTCAGACTGAGAGGGCCTCTCCCTGCACGTGCTTGAATAAAGATCGCTTGGAACCAGTACACGCTTGTCTCCATCTGCTTTGGGGCAGAGAGAAATCCCACAACAATTTGGCGTAGTCAGTAGGATTCCCAGAACGCAGTCGAACGGCCAACCATAATGGGACCGCACAGTCTCACCACTCTCTTGAATAAAGAAGATTTTCTTGAATTTCATATTGGATTTATTAATGGTAGGACCCTAGGAAGGACAGAGAATCAGAGGGACCTTGGTGTGCATGTACATAGATCCCTGAAGGCAGCAGGACAGGTAGATAATGTGGTTAAGAAGGCATTTTGGAATACCTGCCTTCATTAGCCGAGGCATAGAATATAAGAGCAGGGAGGTTATGATGGAGCTGTACAAAACGCTAGTTAGGCCACAGCTGGAATACTGTGTGCGGTTCTGGTCGCTACACTATAGGAAGGATGTGATTGCATTGGAGAGGGTGCAGAGGAGATTCACCAGGATGTTAACTGGGCTGGTGCACTTCAGCTATGAAGAGAGACTGGACAGGCTGGGGTTGTTTTCCTTAGAGCAGAGAAGGCTGAGGGGGGACCTGATTGAGGTGTACAAAATTATGAGGGGCATAGATAGGGTAGATAGAAAGGAACTTTTCCCCTTAGTAGATGGGTCAATAACCAGGGGGCATAGTTTCAAGGTAAGGGGCAGGAGGTTTAGAGGGGATTTGAGGAAAAACTTTTTCACCCAGTGGGTGGTTGGAATTTGGAACTCACTGCCTGAAAGGGTGGTAGAGGCAGGAACCCTCACAACATTCAAGAAGCATTTAGATGAGCACTTGAAACGCCATAGCATACAAGGCAACAGACCAAGTGCTGGAAAATGGGATTAGAATAGACAGGGCTTGTTGGCCGACGCAGACACGATGGGCCGAAGGGCCTCTTTCTGTGCTGTATAACTCTATGACTCTATGGACTCGATTTTGTCAATGGGGAGCTTTTGGAGGCGGGACTCCCACTTTTTGGGTTGTAGTCCCGCCTCCATTGACTTGTGGCCAACCCACGCTATTTTCTCTTGATTGACCTCGTTAAGCCCACCCAGCAGGCTCAGCAGGCCAATTAAGGGATACCTGGTTACTGGTGACGTCAGCGATTGACGTTTCATCTGTCAAGAGCTTTTGACAGATGAAAAATCAATGTTTGACAGCTCTGTCAAACTCTGACAATCTGTCTTCTAACTTGAGTCCTTCTATTCAGACTCAGTTAGAGAGCTCTCCAGACCAGAAAGCAGTGGCTGCAGCTTTTGACACTTCAGTGGCCATTCTGCTTTCTGTGCCGGTGAGCTGAGGGACTCCCGAGAACTGAAGGAAGGAAGCCTGCAGGAGAAAGTAAAGGTAAGTAAAACTTATTAAAACACTTTACACTTACCTCACACACTTACCTCTGCACACATGCACCCATCACTCACCTGCACAACGGACATCTTGACCCCTCCAACCCCTGCAGACTGACGGTCCACCTCGCTAACTTGGCGTGGTTCGGAGCCGTCGGACAGCCCACACTTCAGGGCTAAAAATAGGGATTAGGCAAAAATCCCCTTCCCACCTCGGGGAGGCGGCTCCCAGCACAGGTCGGGTACCCACCTCCTGGGACATTGGCATGGAGGCAGGTTGGGGGCGGGATGGGTTCCTGCCCCCCGATTCTGCAATTTTTCCATCACTCCCGCCTCCAAACCCGCCTCCTCGGGGCTTGGAAAATCGAGCCCTGTGACTCTAGTCAGGTGAGTACTTTATATTACCACCCATAGTTAGGTGCGGAACCCCAGAAGGCTGGACGTGAGACTGTAGGGAATCCGAACAGGAGACTAGCGGGTACTGGAGTGATCTCTGCGCAGTAGAACCGCGAGCCGCCATAGGTAACCAGAACCGCGTTGTAGCGGGAACGTCCGAGTTACCATTTGCGCAGGCCAGAGGAATTTTTAAAAAATACTGGCCACAGGAGGTGAAGATTGTGGACCGGAAGGGTCCATAACCAAATTTATAAACAGAAAAAAATAAGAAACTAATCGAGAAAATGAAAAAGAAAGGCTGGAGTCCGAACGACAGTCCGGATAGGCAAAGGGAATGGGAGGGCGCCCAGTGTAAGGGTAAGGAAGAGAAGGGAATACTTCTAATTATTAGTAGCTACTTAGGACTCAGTAAACATGTACAAAGTTATATAGAAAAGGAAAAGGTTTAGGTCAGTGCGGTGCGGGCACCGGGACCAAGGTTTAGAGTGACAGACGATAATGACGACGTTGACTGGGGAGAATTAGAGAAGGAAACCGCAGATTACGACAGACAGGATGATGACGGGGGTTTGGAGCCCCCACCTAAATATGACACAGAGGGACCATCGGCCCTGCCACTGCCCGAAACCAGGACGGAAGGCGTAATGGCCATGGCCCCTATTACGACAGAGATTAGACAAGTGGGAAATGGGCAGGCTCAGACTACAGTACGATGTGTCCCGTTCACCCCAGCCGAAAAACAGATGATGATGAGGGACCTCCCGACCCCTAAAACAAACCATGCAAACACCGACTTTTGGAATAAGTTAGAGGAGATGATAGATGTACACTCACTTCACCCGAAAGATTTACACATCCTCCTAAAGTCCAAGGTACCCCGGCAAACCTGGCTAGGGATGGCCAACTTAATCCTTAGTGGAAATTGGAAGGATGCACAGGGATTGAATCAGCTAGGAAGATACAACGTTTTAAGCGATTGGTAAAGGGAGGACTAGGGGAAGCCCGATCTAACTGGTCAGTGGTGGTGGGACTAACCCAGAATAAAGGCGAAAGGGCCCATGAGTAGGCGGAGCAAAAATACACCACGTATTGCGACTTCTCGGGAATAGATAACCCAGGCAGAGACAATCCAGTGTTTCTAAAAATATTGAAGGAAGGACTCAGTGCAGAACACCAGAAGATCCTTAATTTAGGAATACCGGTGGGAACTGACTTTGAGGAAGTTGTGGAGTGGGCCACCGGGATAGATACGAGAAGCAGAAAGGGTAAGGAAGCACACGGCGGGAGGGTAGCGGCGGTGACCTGTTCTGGGAATTGTTACAACTGCGGCAAACCCGGACACAGGGCCCGCGAATGTAAAATGGAGAAAGGGAACAAGGACCAGAGGTGTGGTAACTGCCATAAGACGGGTCACAGCCGAGCAGATTGCTGGGCCAGAGGAGGGGACAAACAGGGCCAGGGACCTAGACAGGGGATAGTACAGTCTAGCACCCCCCTGACCCGAGAAGAAGTCAGGGAAATTATCAAATTAGCTGCAGAGAAATAGGTCGTACCGGCCCCCGGAACGACTGGAGTGGGGGGTGCCACTGCAAATAGACTCAGATCAGGGAACACACTTCACTGGCAAAGGCATCAAGCAGACATGTGGCCTATTAGGAGTGAAACAGAGGTTTGACAAACCATACCACCCACAGAGCTCGGGAATGGGAGAGAGAATGAATAGAACCTTAAAGGCGTCACTCACAAAGGTCATTGCTGAGACGGGCAGGGGATGGGCAGACCTACTACCTAGCATCCTAATGAGGTTGAGGGCTACGCCCGATCACACAACTGGACTAACCCTGTTTGAACTAATGACTGGGCGGGCCATGAGACTACCCGAGGGCACGATCACGGGTAGTGAGGGCGTGGGACCAGCCCAGGACAGGATTAGGCAGTTTATTAAGGAGCTATGCAAACAACTGCATGATCTGAGGCAGGAAGTCAGGGACCAACAAATAATCAGGGATATGGAATTGGAGGAAACAGAGGAAGAACAAAATTTACCAGTAGTAGGGAACAGGGTGACGGTAAGAGTCTTACCCGCCAGACCAGGATGGGCATCTCGCTGGCAGGGACCCTACAAGGTCCTAATGACCAGCGACACTTGCGCATGCGTAAATATGAAAGGAAAAGGTTGGTGGAAATACTGGACGCAACTTAAGAAATTCGAAAGCACAGTAAATAATAAGGACTAAACCGGTGCCAACCGGCATCCACTGTTTATCTCCCTCTACAGGACTCAGATACGGATGACCTTACTGATATGCCGGGCCACGGTGACCACAGAAGGAGCCACATCGGTCGACCGAAGGGAACAACGAGGCCTGTATTACAAGAACTCGAGCAACATCAGTTGTGATCGGGAACGTGGGGCGTTAACTGTCACGGTTGATAAAACAGTGTATTTAAATTGTAGCTCCGGGTTAATTGGCATAAGCATATTTGACAACAACTCAGGTGATACAGGGGATGGGATAACACAGGGCTGGCTGTTAAATGGACAAACATGAGCATGGTATGCTTCGGGAAGAAGAGTGATGATACATTAACATACATACAGGAAGGAACTATGCAAGTAAGATGTGGGAGGGATTTCACTCAGATGTCTGGGGTACCCCAGCAGGAAGAAGGGGGGTGGGAACTATGCCCAACCTCCAAGTGCACCAACTCTGATGATTGGTGTTGGAAGCTGAATCCCTGGGATACTCCCACCACCACAACCACACCGACCACCCCAGTAACAGGAGCCCCGAAGCCCACCACTTTGACTACCGAGGAACCCTTGAGGTGTCCGCAGCCTAGCACGGGACCCAAAGGGGGGCTTGTGAGCCGGGATTCTGATGGGCGCTTATTTGAGAATGTACACCATGAGATAGTTTCGGTTGTCCTCAATATTAGCCAGATGGGGTTGTCCAAATGGTGCGAGTGGCGTACAGGTCGTTTTACCATCAGCTCCGCGACATGACAGTTACTGATGCCCTCCGGGCCTTTGGGAGATGCATGCGGTCGAGCCTATCTCACCACAAGAGGAACCTGGTAAATGATATAGCCACTGCTTACAGTGCAGGGACATCCACAGTTAATTTCCTGGATAGCAATGGTATTAGCTGTACCCAGTCTGCAGGAATGGGAATCCAAGCCCCTCTACGAGGTAGAAAATGTCGGGATCATAAGAGATGGTAATTGGCTCAGATACCACCACACACCCAGTTATGCAACCCAGAAAGGTTCCTTCTTGCTGGGGATCTCGCTAGAGGGATGCAGAGAAAGGGGGAGTAACGTAGTCTGCCCACATCCCATGGGGACGGGGCCAGGAGCCATGTGTGGCTTCAACACCACCCTAAACTGTACTCTTGAAATTTCCAGTGCCCGCCATGAGCCAACGTGAGCAGCACACCGGGGAAAAGGAGAATACCGTGTGACCACCAGTGAATCTCAATACCAGTATGGTAACATCCAGAGCCCAATGACCAGCTCAAGTTTCTGCTTCTGCCCCCGGGCCCCAACAACGATCGGACATGCAACCATAACCTACCTACGGTCGCCCCGCGAGGAACGGGTGAGTCCAACTGAGGACCTAAAGGACAGCATGCACGAATATGTACTCCCTGAGGGGAAGGACATCCCAAAACTACCAGAACACCTGCTGGAACTGAGGAAAGAGGCCGGGGCGATAATTAAGCAGTATCACCGAATTGAGCAAGAGGTCCAACAACTGGGGAAGGATGTGGGGGCCAAGCTGGAAGATGTCTCATGGTGGCAGACACTTTGGGACTGGAGTATTAGGGTGTGTGCTGCCTTCCTTTAGGAATTTATGTTAGTTTTCCAGTTAATTCAGGGGTTTGAGTAATTTGGGTCGATTTCCATTGTGTGCCGCCACCTAGTGGATATTTGGTACCTAGCAAGTGCAGTAAAGCGCAGTAAAGTAAACTACTGTATATCACAGACCTGCAGCTCGACACATGGTCTGGGAAGTTATTTTCTTGTTACGCTCCGGCCTTGGACACTATTTGTCTGTAAGTACTTGAGAATGTTATAGATGATTAGTATACACTATATTTTGCAGAAAATGTTTAGTTTGCAACTTTTCTCTGTAAGCAAACTTACACAGCTAGCTGTGAAGTGCTCGCTCTCTGTCTAGCTGGTTAACTTGTAGCTGTATTTGATGCACTATGTACAGGGCTAATTTAAAGTGAATGTAAGAGAATGCCTTTCAGTTTGCTAAATGTATATTCACAGTAAGCTGTGTTTCCACGTGTTTTGGTAAGTTACATGCCAAATGTACTGTGTTGCTCAGGCTTACCTAAATTTGTGTATGCATATCAGTTATGTGCTTGTGTACTAATGTGTGCTTCCATTTCTGTATTGTATTTCAGTTTCACAATAAGAATCTTTCAGTAAAGTTTACAAGAAAAGTCAAGCCTTGTGATTTTTATGGGAAGATATCAAGTTGTTAGCTACCTGTCTAGCTCTGCATAGGAACGCGCTGCAAGGGCAGAAAAGGGTGGACATACACCCCTGGATCAGAATTGCATCTCATGTATTGGTGGTGGTGCAGTTGCTAATTGTCATCATACTTATGTTTGAATATTGTACTCGATGTAAACAACGCCATAACCGAACCATTGCTAAAACTGTTGTTAAAACACAGTATAGATTGGGAGAGAAGCGGGGAATGTTAGAGGTAGTTTAAGTAGCCACACCCATGCGAATCCAACCACCTGCCTGGCCAGCAGTGATGGGGCGAGGTGCACGGGTGGGCGAAGTTAGTTGGCCATCTTGGGCTATCACCAAGGGCCAAAAGGGAGGACTGAAGGGGTTAAAAGTTAGATTAGCGGCTTAACTGACTAGCTGGCTGATGTTATAAAGGAGAAGTCTGGCAGAACAAAGACAGTTGGAAAAAGCATATTACATGATGATTGGGGGAGTAAAAGAATCAAGGAGGCCATACAGTGAACAATGGGCTGCCAATGTGATTTGCGAAGATGTGGTTAAGTGTACAAGCTAAAGAGTAGGACAATGGCAGATGTGGAAACAGGGCAAATGAGATAAACAAGGTGTGTTTTGTGGAGATGTGATTAGGTGTACATGACTTGGACAATTAATTGGCCAAGTCCCGAAGATGTGAAGGAAACAAGATATAAGGTTGTATATAAGCCAACTACTCGAATGTAAAAATTAGACTCCCGTCTCTCCCTGCACGTGCTTGAATAAAGATCACTTGGAACCAGTACAATCTCATCTCTGTCTGCTTTGGGGCAGAGAGAAATCCCACAACAGTGAATAACTGATTTGAAAGCAGTGAAGAGAAAAGGCTGGGCACATACCCACAGGGAGGGAAAGTGGATTGGAAAATGAGCAACTCAACTGGCCCAAGCTACTCTCACACATTTCAAAGTGGCACTAAGATGGCCTGGGAGCAGGTTATCTGTGAATTCCTCTCAACAGTGTATAATACGTTAGAAAGAGTGGAAGAAAATTAATTTAAAATGGGCAGAGTGTTGCACTATAATGTAAAGTCGACCTTTTAAGTTTTACCTTAATATTATTATTTCTAAGAAAATAAAGCCCATTCATTTTCTTATATTCTTCTTACAAAATAAAGTTTTCAAACCCTGTGTACTCTGAAATGGTGTAATCAAATTAATGACTTGTTCTAAATCTTACTTAAACAACATATAGGATTTTATACTTTCCCCAAAATACATGACTGTTCATTAATTTTAGTGAGTATAAAGTAGAGATGCCCTTTGAAACATGTAATTTCTTTAGCGAGTCATTATTGCCAGGTATTACCCCATTTTTCCTTTACAGAATTTCACCATCTCTGTCAGGTGAGAACTTATGTTTGTTTTATGTGAGTAAATTAATCCCTGGGATCCTAGGCAGCCTTTAGTCACACAATGCTAAGTGCAGCTTCCAAACAGATAATTCATACCTGAGCTTTATTGCTTTTATTTTTTTGCCCATGTGTATTATTACTCTGTTGGGTAGTGAAATAATTGTTCAATTTCATCGAAAAGTACTTTCACAGAACTAGCTTTGAGCAGAATTTATCATCAAATAGAACTGAAAATGGCAATGCCAGAACAGGCTGTGTTAAAGCCCCGTTTAAATCAATAAAGACAGACTCATGCATGATCCAAGTTGAAATGCAGACTTGATTACAGTTTAGAATTGTTTTTGAGCCAGAATGCGCCCAGGTGCTGCATAAGTCTCCAAACACATTTGTAATTCGTACACTGACTGCCCATTAATTTATTTATATAATATATATGGAGCACAATTTGTTCTGTCTGTTCCATTGATTAAATATGACTGCCGTCATGCCAGAGTAAATGAACTGATAGGGGGCTCTGGCAATGAATGTCTGACATGGGAAAAATAGACTGCATCTTCTGGTAAAAAGAACAGTATTTCTGTGTTTAAGAAAGTATAAGAGATAATGTACTAGTGATATTATCCCCATTGCACTGAAGATCTTACCTGAAAGTATTGACAGAGGGTTCTACACAACAATGAATTGTGTAACAGCAATTGGAGCAATTCTCGATTATGAATGGATGGAAAATTATCATCTTGTATATTTTTACGTTTTTCTTATTATTTACTAATTTGCAAAACTGTAACATTCTCTGAATTGTTAGAAATATGTAGTATTAAATATAGTATAATTGGAATTGTGCCTTATCCTATTTAATAGAATCACACATTTGTACAAATCCAAATTGGCACTAGTTTGTTCTGTTGGAGTTATTTTCATTCAAAGCAACCCAAATTTCCAATAACAAAAGCAAGCTAATAATGCAGAATTAATCTGGTCAAAATAATAAATGGTACAACAGGTAATGAGACTAATAAAAATAATATGTCGTCACATTTTAATGTTATTTCTTTCATTTTTGAAATATTTCTGTGTTAGCTAAGTTTGGCACTTAATAGTACTATCATTCATCGTGGCGCTAACATATTCCAGGAAAAGATTAAAGCACTAATGCCCCATTGTACCATTATCTGTTTTGTGCCACTGATGGTGCTGCACTATTGTATTGAATCATTTATTTTGGAAGTGTTTCAGTGAGTGAAATGCCTGAAATGTAATCAAACATCAATGTGCCAGTTTCCCTGACTCTTTCATATTCTTACAAACATCTCACCAGATGAGGTTTGACAGCAGAGATTGACCTAATTGACTGGCTGTTTGGTAATATACCGTGTTAAGACATTGGTTCTGTGCTGACTGTTGATGTACTCACGGGGCACGATTTTCCCATTGGAGGCGGGTTTCGGTTTGGGTGGGTTCCAAACCCACCTCCACTGTGAGGTGGGAAAAATTTGCGATTTTCCCCTAATTGGCCAGTTAATTTCAGAGGTGTGGGTTCCCCTGGGCCAATTAGTGCTTTGGGACTGAAACTCGCCTCTGTTGACGTCACTTATCCGGCTTCATTTAAGGGCTGCTTGCTGCCTTGGCTCTTCCACTGGTTTTTGGTCGATGGTGCACCACCTCCAAACTTTTATCTCCTTGAAGAATGGCCAGCTCCAAGGCAAGGGCCTCCCCGAGGTTCTCGGATGAGGCACTGGGTATGCTGGTTGAGAGGGCGAGAGCTAGCAGGGAGGTGCTCTTCCCCTCATCTGGGAGGAAGAGGCCTCCCAAAGAAACCAAGGCTGTGTGGGTGCAGCTGGCAAGGGATATAACCTCCAAATTTGTGTGCAGATTGGGTGATTGTTTCTGTTTATTGATGAAATGCCATTCCTGTGTGAATGTATTAAAATTAGGTGATGGCAAACTGATGGCGTGATGGCATCTGTTATTTCAGCTTAGGCAGCTCCACATTGCGGGCTCCGCGACACTTGCATGGTCAGGTTGGTGGTCAGAGTGAAAGGAGGCCAGATGGTCATGTCCATTGTCTATCATGTGTTAAGAAGGTGCCAAGCTCATGTGCCACAATGGGCAACCTATGCAAATCTGGCCAGGATGAGTGCATTCCTTGCATCACGGGCAGCCATGTGCTCGCGTGCTGCCGCTGTTCTTGGTCAATATGCTGCTGCTCGGTCCTCCTCCTCCTCCTCATCTGAGGAGGCCATGAATTGAGCCACTTGCTCATCAGGAAGCTGAAAGCTATGACGCTGTGCCATGTTGTGCAGTGCACAGCAGACCATGGCCATTCTGGAGACCCTGGCTGCTGAATGCTGCAGGGCTCCACCTGATCTGTCAAGGCATTGGAATCGCATCTTCAGCAAGCCAATGGTTTGCTCGATGATGGACCTGGTCAAAATGTGGCTGACGTTGTAGTGCTCCTCAGCCTCGTTAGCTGGCCTCCTGATCGGCATCATTAGCCACTTCTTCAGGGGGTAACGCTTGTCACCAAGGAGCCATCCGTTAAGTTGGTTTGGCGGATTGAAGAGCAGAGGAAGACTAGAGTTCCGCAGGATGAAAGAGTCATGGCAACTACCACAGAACTTGGCGCAAACATGCAAAATCTCCTTCTTGTGGTTACACACCAGCTGTACGTTGAGGGAGTGGAAGCCCTTGCGGTTGAGAAAGATAACTGGGTTTTGATGGGGTGCCCTAAGGGGCACATGTGTGCAGTCTATGATGCCCTGCACCATTAGCAAGCCTGCCATATTTGCAAAGCCAACTGAACGCGGGATTCCACTTGCTTGATCCCTTGAGAAGTGGATGTAATTGTGCGCCTTTGCGAAAAGGGCATTGGTAACCTGCATGATGCAACTGTGGGTGGCTGACTGGGAGATGCCGCTGATGTCTGCTGATGATCCCTGGAAGGAGCCAGAGACAAAAAAGTTGAGTGCGGTGGTGACTTTGACAGCCACTGGTAAGGGCTGTCCACCCGTTCCTCCGGGCTCCAGGTGTTGGTGCAGCAGTGCGCAGATGTCTCCGACAACCTGTCGCGAAAGTCTCAGCCTCCTTTGGCACTGCTGCTCAGTCATGTTGAGGTAGCTCATCCTCTGTCTGTAAACCCTGAGAGGGGGGTATCTCCTGCGGCGACATGCTTCCATGCGCAGCATCAGGTGGGTGAGCAAGAGGTTGGCGCTATTGCTGCTGAGCTGCCTGGTTCTGCTGCTGCTGCAGCTGCTCCTCATCCAAATCTAAGGTCCATGGTGAAAAGAAATAAATGGTTCCCATGCTGCTGGCAGATACCTCCGTTGGGGAAGTGCTCAGTCCAAGCGGGGAGAGGGTCTTCCAAGGAGGTCCCACAGTTGAGAGATAGAAGCTGCAGCACCTCTGACTTTGGTAGGCCTGATAAGGGCTGTAGAACAAAGGTTCTGCCACCTGCAACTGATCCCTGATGAAAGCTCCGTTTTAATGGTGGAGCTGCAACTGTGAGGAGGCCACCCACTTGTCAACCCGCCAGGATTAGCTGGCGTGGTTTAGGAGGGTCGTGCAACACGCACAAAATGTGGCAAAATAGCAAAGGCCTGTCAAAATAGGATTATAGAGGCCCTTAACTACTATTTAAGGGTCTTAACTACCTCTCCCGACTGATGGAGGCAGGACCGAATCGTACCCATCAAAGCCGCCTCCGGCAAAATTGCATGGAGGCGGGTTGGAGGTGAGTTCCGAACTTGTTGCGATTTTGCCAACTGTCCCGCCTCCTCGAGGCTGGGAAAATTGCCCCCATGGTGTTTGCTCACTTTCCAGGTGCCAAATAGGAGCTATGGCTTATGATTCCAGTATCAAATCTCCAAAGTCCAACAAAAATACAATATAGCCAAGCTCATCATGTGATAATCAAGCACACAGTTAATATCTTAAAACGTGTTTGCTGTTAGATTTCATGGGGAGCAAATAACAGTATAATCTCAACGATTTACCAGTTCATTGTTACCTGGTATGTTAAATGTATCTTGGGGTTCTGTATAAATACCTGTGGGATAATGGGGCCTCTTTCCAGAGCAAAAATTACATGAGGACAAATTGCCACCAAAAGATCATACCAGTGCTTGTTATTGCTGATGTCCTCGTTCAAAATCATCTGTTACATTAGGTGAATGTGAATACAGGTACACTATCCCTTATCCGAAAGCCTTGGGACCAGCTGAGTTTCGGTTTTCGGAATTTTTCGGATTTCAGAAGGTATTATTATAAGACTGGGAAATTTGTATTTAATATAAATTTTAAAAGTTCAGGCTACCTCTTGCGACTGTTCCGTGTCTCATTCCCCTTCCTGCTTCTCTGGAAAGCCGGATATCGGCTGACTCCTACGAAGCTGGCCCGCAAATCAGGTCGGGTGGTGGGGGAGAAAAGAATATCGGACGGGCCGCGGTTCAGGTCGGGGTCGGGGGGGTCCGGGGGGGGGGTCAGGGTCGTCGGGGTCGGGGGGGGTCAGGGTCGGGGGGGTCGGGGTCGGGGGGGGTCCGGGGGTGGGGTCGGGGGGGGTCCGGGGGGGTGTCCGGTTCGGGGGGGGTCAGGGGGGAGAAAAGAATATCGGACGGGCCGCGGTTCGGGTCGGGTCGGGGGAGAAAAGAATATCGGACGGGCCGCTGCAGCTATCGGACCGGCCGCTGTATTGTTGGGTTCACTCTCCCAGTACCTCCTTCACACTGCCCGGCTCGGCCTGCAATCTCCTACCCAGGAGGGAACTCTGTGACCCTCTGCCCTGCTCAGCGTAAGTCATGCGCCACTCTGGTCATGTCGTGCGCACGACTTACGCTGAACGAAAAAACTTTCGTTTTTTAGAGGTTTTCGGAAGTTCGGATGAAGGATAGTCTACCTGTATATGCTACACTGTAGCTGCTGGTTGATGGTCATATGGGATGAAGGAATTCAAAATTAATTTTAGCAATAATTTTGTGGGTGATTTCTACCACGGTTTTTAAGAACTCTTGTGTGCAGAGGTTTCAGACAATTTTTGCTTTGTTTTCCTCTATCTCCTGATTGGAGAGCCACCCTTACAGGATTCTTCATATAGTCCATTTTTGTCCCGCATTTTGATGTTGTGATCACTTGCTTCACTGAGTGTTGATGTTTTGCCACGAATTTTGAACGAGATTTGAATGCTTCACGTGATTAGCCAGCACGCCATCACTCCAGCACACCATCACAAGTAATAGTAATAATAATAGGCTGATCTCCGATGTTAGAGAAATCAACTATGAGGAACAACTTGATAAACTAGGGCCCTTAGCCCTGCCAAGAGTTAGAACATAGAACACAAGAACATAAGACGTAGGAGCAGGAGTAGATCATTTGGCTCCTCGAGCCAGCTCCGCCATTCAGTAAGATCATGGCTGATTTGATCTTGTCCTCAACTCCACTTCCCTGCCCGCTCCCGATAACCCTCGACTCCCTTACCTTTCAAAAATCTGTCTATCTCCACCTTAAATATATTCAATGACCCAGCCTCCACAGCTCTCTGGGGAAGAGAATTCCAAAGATTCACAACCCTCTGAGTGAAGAAATTCCTCCTCATTTCCAATTTAAAAGGGTGCCCCCCTTATTCTGAAATTATGCCCCCTAGTTCTAGATTCACCCACAAGGGGAAACATCCTCTCTGCATCTACCCTGTCTAGCCCCTTCAGAATCTTATATGTTTCAATAAAATCCTCTCATTCTTCTAAACGCCAATGAGTATAGGCCCAACCTGCTCAACCTTTCTTCATAAGACAACCCCTTCATCTCCGGAATCAACCTCATGAACCTTCTCTGAACTGCCTCCAATGCAAGTATATCCTTCCTTAAATAAGGAGACCAAAACTGTATGCAGTACTCCAGGTGTGGTCTCACCAACGTCCTGTACAGTTGTAACAGGACTTCCCTGCTTTTATACTCCATTCCCTTTGCAATAAAGACCAACATTCCATTTGACTTCCTAATTACTTGCTGTACCTGCATGCTAAATTTTTGTGATTCATGTCTCAGAGGAACTTTAGAGCGTTATATGAGCAGAAAAATACTTTCCAGGGCAGCAGAACAAGACATCAACAATCTATTTCGGCACTCTCTGCCTCTGAGTCAGAACAGATTCACAAGGCTCATACATGAAGATTGGTCAGTTGGGCAAGGCACCGGGAGTTAGTTGCAAATGTCAGAATGTACTGTAGTATGACTTTTAACTAACTATTAATACCCAAACTAGTATAAATTTAACATGCATCATTATATATTTACTGTGTTGTATTTTTGCAGTCTTTTTAATTTTCTTAAAGATCTTTCTCCCCCATTCCCTACTTTTAGCAAAAAAGTAGCAATTAGTATAAAATGGGAAATGCTACTACTGTATATATTCACATCTACAATTTTGAGGAAAATATGCCTATTACTATTTCACTCTATCAATTTTAAAAAATAAGTACTATTAAACAACATCAATGCTCCAGCAGTCGTAGAATATATGGGGCTCAAATCATTGCTTATAGCTAGGGCATCACAGCCATCACCATGGATACCATATGATCTGTTTTAATTACCACTATAATACCTTCTTTAATAATCCAAACAGCTGACTAAATCAAACAACTCTAGCCAAACTGATGTGGCCTGACTGAATTTATGTCAATGTTGGTTCGCTTAATTTTACATTTCAAAGTGAAAGCAATGTAGATTAGAATTACAGGAATGACCTTATAGGGAAAATATTTGTCCAGTGATGTGGTCTAAATGGAACGAATGAAATAATGCCTGTGGAGCTATACTTCCTTTGAAGGAAACTTAGCTCAAGGGGTGACGTCAGGTTTTTTTTATTACACTCTTCAATTGCTATTCATTTTCTCCTTGTATGTTTTTTTGGCTCCCTCTTATTTCTCTCACCAAAGCACTCTGTAATCGGCTATGAAAAAAATAGAATGATTTGACTGATTTGATCTTGGCCTCAAGATCATGGAGCAGCAATGTTGGCAGCTATGGAAATTTCATGCAGATTTCATGTTTTGAAATCTAAGATTAATGCACCACTGCTAATAATGTGAATTTTCACCTTGGCTTATTTTCTAGTAGGCTGAATGTTTTTTATAGACTGCCAAGTTTATACTGGAATCAATCCAGTGTAAATCTTTCCAAAATGCCCAATCTAAACTCACATTAGCATAAAAAAAATCACTTCAAAATATTACCCAAAAAAGGCTTCCTCATTCTGACATGCATCTCTTATGTGACTTTTCCTCCTAGAGATGCTTACCCTTTCTAACTTGATTCCTCCACAGCCATAAGGACACTTCTGACCTGACTACCCTTACATGACCTTCCTTGGCTAAGCATTATCATACAAGAAAGTCTGCTGCAGCTACTTAACAAGAGTTTTCCATGATTGCCGCTATCTTCCTGGTGCTGGCTTCAATGACTTTGATTGCCGTAGATATTATTGTTCCTCTAATTCAGCGAGCTGCTCTAGCTGAATTCGGAGTTCAGTAAGTTTAGATGGGGAGCTGGTCATTTCAGGGTTGGGTTCAGAGGAACATTGTCTGCTGTAAATCTCCTCTCATGCAGTTGACCTCTGTAAGACTACAGATACGTTTATACATTTTTTTTAAATATGGAAAGAAGACAGAACAGCTAATGTAGCAATTGTGGTTAAATCATATAAATAAATCAGAATTGGTTTAAATTGTATGCTGGCAGATCTTATCTTTCGATCACAATGACACTCCAGGACAAAATCCATAGTTCAGGAAGAGCAAAGATAGGAAACAAAGGTCGTGAGATAACATTGGAGAAGGATAAAACTTTAGACAATGGAACAGAATATTGACCAGGATATGTCCCTATGATTGTGTATGTCCAGCAATCTGTTTGATGACCTAAGGGGTCATAAAACACCCACAAAGTTAAATTCAGCAAGAATTAGACAATGGATATTTGTTTTTACATGGTATAAAAGAGAGTTACAAAGTTTCACTCAGTTAGGAACTTCAGCTACCTTCAAGGGGAGGTATAGTGAACGGCCTGGACAGGTAATCAATCAAGATTCCCGGTTTTTTACATGCAAGATTCTAGATGTTGGACTGGCTTGTACTGCTCTGTAGAACTCTGTCTTAAGATGAATGTTTTGAAACAATAATAAATTAACTTAATTGTCAAACATATTATGGTCTCTAGCTTTCACAAATCTGTTATTAAAAGGATAAGGATTATCCTTACAACCTCCACCAGTCAAAAACTCAGAGAAACACAAGAAAAGTCAGAAAGCCAGAGTTCAAGTATCAAATATAGAAAGTTGGCATCTCTGAAGTTAAGATCAGTTCAGTGTGTGTGAAATTAAGAGCACAAACATATATCCTACCACTCCACATCGGAGCTCAACAATTGTGCAACCAAAGAGATGAAGAACTTTGTTAAAAACATAATGAGAATAGCTGTTAGGTAAGATACCAGATATGTGGCGTTGAGCTCTATTAAAAAGGAACAGGCTTGCTGGGCTAATGGCCTTTTCCTTTTCTGAAAATTCTATGTTTTCACTTGGTGTTGATTAATTAAGTGCTGATTATGTTTTTCATAGAAATTTAGAAAGAATAATTGTTACAAATTTTGTATAACTCCCTGCTCCTGTTATATAACAGGCACAGTAATTATGATATTAATAGGCTAATGTTCACCTTTGTTATTATCCAATGAAAGCTTGCTGTAGGAGATGATTCATTACTTTAGTTTGTTGGTGCTTACTGGACACCTTGTTATCAATTAGTATCAGTGCATGTGTTTTTTTTTAAAGTCAATGGAAAGGAAAATTGGGCGGGGTGTAAAATGCACTGCCAATTCACTAGCGCCCATTTTAGTGCTACTACCTAAGTCGAATTTCACCTCCTCCCATCTCCTCTACCTTAATGCTTTACGTGTGCTTGCAGAGATCATGACTAACAGACAAGGGGCTAGAAATTTATTATAGCCCAAGAATGGGCGGTGTCAATAGAAAAGTTGGAGAATTAGCACAAGCGCAAATGCTTTAGACTACATGAAAAATTTGTGCTCACTGCTCAATAAAATGATTGGCGTCCTAAATCAAGTCTTAAAACCCAAGCTCATTGGCGTTACACTTAAAGGGTGGACCAATATCGGGTGCAGTCAAATCACAACTCATGATTGCCCAGGCTTTTATCAGTTCTTAAAGGGGAGGTTCATTGATGCTGCAGCACCACATTCTCAGCATTGCTGGCTGTGCAACTGCCTCAGCAAGCAGTAGCAGGACAAGGAGAAGGAGAAGGAGCCAGAGGACGGAACCATGTGTGCTCAAGGCAAGTCCACGCCCCAGGGAGAGAGCCTGCAAATTTTGCAATGAAGCACTGGAGACATTGGTTTTCACTGTGGAGAGAGGGAGGACGGTGCTCTACCCGGCAAGTGGCAAGAGGTCCTTGCCACAAGTCTTCTGCACCATGTGGAGGGAGGTAGCGCAGCACATCTCAGGCAGCACTGTGGTCCCCAGGACCCACACACTTTGCAAGAAGAAATTTAATGACCTCACTTGAGTGGTCAGGGTGAGTGAATGCTTCAACAAATGCTACAAACCACCATCTGTACCACAATCTTCACACACTGCCCAAAGCACCACACCCCCAGCACTCACCCACCAACAATCTTTACCTACCAACACTCACCGCCACATCTCACACCTTGCACACACTGACAGCTATTCACTATCAGGCACATCACCCACTATCAGGCACATCACCCAAACACATTGCTCCACACTCACTCCCACACTTTCCTTTCTCTTGCAGACCAAGGTGGCGCACAACAGGAGGGAGCAGGAGCACATAGGCGGGGGACAAGCCAATACCCAACTACTGTCTGTGCTGGAGAATCGAGTGCTGCAAATCATTGGGTGGAAGGTGGTGGGTGCCGTGGCCACCAGCGATGTTGACTCCCTTGGGGACAACAACGGTATGTACATCCCTACTCCTTCTTCTCACATCCCACTTTCCCCTCACCCCACAAGCCTTTTGCACTTTCCAGCTAGTCATGTTGTCTCCATGCATTTCTCCCTTCCTGTCCCCCCTCCCCTCATCTTAACCCGATTCTTGTGCCTTTATGCTTTCAGATAATCAGCAAGAACCTGAACAGCCTGTCCCTGAGGACACAGTAGAGAGCGAGGCGGAAGAGGAGGTGGACGAACACACCGCGTTGCTGCATCTCTCACCCGCAGACACCAGCTCAGATACTGGCACTACGTGTTCTTTAGAGGCTAGTATAGTAGCGGGATCTGCACAGGGTAAAGCACCGGGGACAAGTGGGCTGCAGTAAGACCAGGACGAAAGGGCAGCTCCCCAGAGGGCTAGCTCCACAGAGGGCGAGTTCTGCTGCACAGGGCTCAGATGAGGACCTCGATGGGGAGGCCTTCAGAAGAAGTGACATGCACACGGAGATGATGAGTTGCAATGGCAAGGGTGCCTGAGAGCCTCTCAGCAATGGTAAGGAGCATGGAGGAGTCCGCCTCCAACATTGCACAAGGCTCTGCGCACACCATAGAGCCCATCATTTCCAGTCTGCAAAGGATGGTAGACTCCCAGAGAGACAGTGGCAACCCAGACCTGACGCTGCGTGTGATGGGCGATCTGGCAGCTTCCATTGCAGCACAGGCGCAAGCGACGTAATGTCTTAGAACATAAGAACATAAGAATTAGGAGCAGGAGTAGGCCGTTTGGCCCTTCGAGCCTGCTCCACCATTCAATAAGATCATGGCTGATCTACCTCATCTCCACTTTCCTGCACTATCCCCATATCCCTTGATTCCCTTAATATTCAAAAATCTAATCGATCTCTGTCTTGAATATACTCAACGACTGAGCCTCGACAGCCCTCTGGGGTAGAGAATTCCAAAGATTCACCACCCTCTGAGTGAAGAAATTTCTCCTCATCTCAGTACTAAATGGCTGACCCCTTATTCTGAGACTGTGATCCCTGGTCCTAGACTCCCCAGCCAGGGGAAATATCCTCCCTGCATCTACCCTGTCAAGCCCTGTAAGAATTTTGTATGTTTTAAAGAGATCACCTTTCATTCTTCTAAACTCTAGAGAATATAGGCCTAGTCTACTCAATTTCTCCTCATAGGACAATCCCCCCATCCCAGGAACAAGTCTGGTGAACCTTCGTTGCACTCCCTCTATGGCAAGTATATCCTTCCTTAGGTAAGGAGACCAAAACTGTACACAATACTCCAGATGTGGTCTCACCAGGGCCCTATACAATTGCAGTAAGACGTCTTTACTCTTATACGCAAATCCTCTTGTAATAAAGGCCAACATACCATTTGCTTTCCTAATTGTTTGCTGTACCTGCATGTTAACTTTCAGTGATTCATGTACAAAGACACCCAGGTCCCTCTGAACACCAACATTTCCCAATCTCTTACCATTTAAAAAATACTCTGCTTTTCTGTTTTGCTTCACATTTCTCCACATTATATTCCATTTGCCATGTTCTTGCCCACTCTCTTAGCTGGTCTATATCCCCTTGAAGCCTCCTTGCATCCTCCTCACAACTTACATTCCCACCCAGCTTTGTATCATCAGCCAACTTGGATATATTACATTTGGTCCCCTCATCCAAATCATTGATGTAGATTGTGAATAGCTGAGGCCCAAGCACTGATCCTTATGGTACCCGACTAGTTACAGCCTGCCAACCTGAAAATGACCCGTTTATTCCTATTCTGTTTTCTGTCTGTTAACCAATCCTTAATCCATGCTAGTATATTACCCCCAATCCCATGAGCCTTAATTTTGTTTAATAAGCTCTTGTGTGGCACCTTATCGAATACCTTCTGAAAATCCAAATACATCACATCCACTGGTTCCCCCTTATCTATTCTGCTAGTTACAACCTCAAAAAAGATTTGTCAAACACGATTTCCCTTTCATAAATCCGTGTTGACTCTGCCCAATCCTATTATTATTTTCGAAGTGCCCTGTTACCACGTCCTTAATAACTGATACTCGCATTTTCCCTACTATTGATGTCAGGCTAACTGATCCGTAGTTCCTCATTTTCTCTCTCCCTCCTTTCTTAAATAGTGGGGTTACATTTACTACCTTCCAATCCATAGGAACCATTCTAGAATCTATGGAATTTTGGAAAATGACAACCAATGCATCCACTATTTCTATAGCCACCTCTTTCAAAATCCTAGGATGTAGGCCATCAAGTCCAGGGGATTTATTGGCTTTCAGTGACATTAATTTCTCCAGCGCTTTTTTTTACTTATACTAGTCTTAGTGCTGTAATGGAGTCTATGCTTGGTGGCATCCAATCTCAGACTGCTCTCATGCAGTCTCAGCTCAATGCAACGCAAGCTCTGACTGCTGCCATCGTAGCTGGGTCTACCACCGTCGACCGGGGCTTTCACGGTGTCACAGCAGGCCACCAATCTGTGCTCCAACAGATTGCTAGGGATGCTGAGGTGCTGCCCCGGGAGAGTGTCAGTGGGTCAGTGGAGCATTCCTGCTCCCACCATTGCCACTCTGCCATTGCCCTTGTCGCTGCCTGTCATCCAGCCAGCCCAGACTGCTGCCGCCAATGCTGAGGTGGTGCAGTGTACAGCCGGGCCTTCCAGGCCCAGAACTGGTCGAGAACGTCCTGCAAGGCCATTTGTAGTCTCCCGCACAGACACTCAGCAGCCTTCCACCAGCCATACTGTAACTGGACCAACACTGCATAGGAGCAGTAGAGCAGGAACAGGCACAGTAACGACAGGCACTAAGGGATTGCACTGTAAATATTTTTGGTGTAAATATGTGCCCACTACTTTGATAAATTTATTACTTCACTTACCATTCTTTTGTGGTCTCTCTCATTTCAGCTTTGCACTGTGATTTGGCCTGCGAGAGGGATGGAATGATGGGGATGTGGTGCGCAAAGGGGATCTGGGGTTTAAGTCATCCTGGTGTGAGGCTGGAGGTCTGTTTGGAGGAGGTGGCAAAGCTCTGCGACCACCTCCTTGGTGAAGCAGAGCCATCTAATGCACTGCTCCTCACTTAATTGAAGATAGGAGAAGTCATGTCAGAATACCCTCAGAGGGTAAGGCCTCCTGGTGAGAGCCTTGATGTCCCTCCTCACCCCTGTGTACATGTTCCCATATTTCTCGCAGCCTATGCTCCCTTCATCGTAGATCCTGGAGGGCGAAGATGTCAGTACAGCCCCCGTTAATGTTTCCAAATGTAGCAGTTTGAATCTTTGAAGAATAAATGTAGCTACTTCTTAGTTGCTGACGTAAAAAAACTACTAGGCACTTGGTCTAAGCGTTAAACAAAGCTTTAATCAACTGTTTTACAACATGGAGGTCTAGTTGTGTCCTTTATTAGTTCCTGTTAAGAATGTCCTGGGAAAGCTGGGTCCGTGCCCGAGTATTTATACTCTCCCTGGACAGCGCCACCAGCAGGCCGCCCAGTATTATTTCATAAGTCATTTCCACATGAATGACAAGATTCATGTCAGTTGCCAGAAGACTCCTGATACAAAAGAACCTTGAAATTACTGAAGGAAACTGTTACAGTGGGTGAAACTAACAAAAAACCACTGACACTGCACTAACCTGACAGTTGCGAGTGATTACTGATGATTCCTTTAAATAATGTCTCTGGAGCCGGCTTCCTGGTGCTGCACACCAGCTCTCCCTATCAGTGTTTACTCCAGGCGGTGAGGTAAGTGGTGAGAATCAATTTTGCAAATTGGGCAGTCAGTGAGCGGTGCACACTCACTAATGTCATGATCTACCTGGCGTTGATGTTCCCGGTGATGCCTCTTACTGGCGGTGCTATGGGGAAGCCAGATTTGGCATGCGGCACTGGATTCGTCTCGCCCTGGCAATACTGGTCTAGCTCCCTCATTAACGCCATCTTCTGGTGCTAACGGGAGGCGCTAAGGGAACAAATTTTTCCCCCTTTAGGCATTAGTGCCCAAAATAAACCAAATACCTCAGCAACTCTCTGATGTGATAGGTATTAATTACTGCTAATCAGCATCTCTGGCACTGAAAATGAACTGTTACAAGTGTGAGGTCTCATTCCTTCAGGTTTTGAATTTTCAGGGAGATTTTTAAAATGTCAAATTTTACATTTTAAAATGGTTTCTCTTACTTTTCCTTTCTGTCTCTTTATTCTCTCTCTCTCTTAATACAATCTCTCTTTCCCTCTCTGTATTTCTTTTTCTGTACCTGATTTGACATTGCATTCACCCCCTTTAATTAGTCCTTCCTGTGTTTATTTCCCAATCCTTAAATCGCATTGGTTATGGAGATACCCTGTTGGGTGCCCTGTTCACTCAGGTCCCAGATGCCCTGTTTCACTCACTGCGCCGCTATCAGCTCGCACTTTCAGCAACTTTATGGGGGCATTTTTTTGAGCTGAAGGGTGCAGGGGCAAGTCTAATTAACGACAGATGCCATTAGATGCCTGCTACAGCAAAATCTGGCCCAATAATAATTGGTTGATCAAAGCAGATCAACAATCAAAACATATTAGAAACATAGAAGATAGGAGCAGGAGTAGGCCATTCGGCCCCTCGAGCCTGCTCCGCCATTCAATGAGATCATGGCTGATCATCCAAATTCAGTACCCGGTCCCTGCCTTCTCTCCATATCCCTTGATCCCTTTAGCCTTAAGAAATATATCTAACTCCTTCTTGAATATATTTAATGAATTGGCCTCTACTGCCTTCTGTGGTAGAGAATTCCACAGGCTCACCAATCTCTGGGTGAAGAAATTCCTCCTCATCTCTGTCATAAATGGCTTACCCCTTATCCTTAGACTGCGACCCCCTGGTTCTGGACTCCCTGACCATCAGGAACATCCTTCCTGCATCTAGTCTGTCTAGTCCTTTTAGAATTTTATAAGTTTCAATGAGATCCCCTCTCATTCTTCTAAATTCCAGCAAGTATAAGCCCAATCGACCCAATCTCTCCTCATATGTCATTCTTGCCATCCCAGGTATCAGCCTGGTGAATCTTTGCTGCACTCCCTCCATGGCAAGAACATCCTTCCTCAGATAAGGCGACCAAAACTGCACACAATACTCAAGATGTGGTCTCACCAAGGCCCTGTACAACTGCAGCAAGACATCCTTGTTCCTGTACTCAAACCCTCTCGCTACAAAGGCCAACATACCATTTGCCTTCTTAACCGCCTGCTGCACCTGCATGCTTACCTTCAGCGACTGGTGCACAAGGACACCCAGGTCTCATTGCACTTCCCCTTCTCCCAATCTATTGCCATTCAGATAATAATCTGCCTTCCTGTTTTTGACACCAAAGAGGATAACCTCGCATTTATCCACGTTATATTGCATCTTCCATGCTTCTGCCCA
Organism: Somniosus microcephalus; assembly: GCF_052327205.1. NCBI lineage: Eukaryota > Metazoa > Chordata > Chondrichthyes > Squaliformes > Somniosidae > Somniosus > Somniosus microcephalus. The sequence goes on along the minus strand of NC_140994.1, from coordinate 37,710,206 downwards.
ATCACCCAACCTGTCCAAATCATACTGGAGTTTCTCGGCATCCTCCTCACAGCACACACACCCACCCAGCTTTGTGTCGTCTGCAAACTTGGAGATATTACATCTAGTTCCCTCGTCTAGATCATTAATATATATTGTGAATAGCTGGGGTCCAAGGACTGACCCCTGTGGTACCCCACTAGTCACTGCCTGCCACTCGGAAAAAGACCCATTATTTCCAACTCTTTGTTTTCTATCTGCCAACCAGTTCACTATCCAAGTCAATACCTTGCCCCCAATCCCATGTGCCTTAACTTTACACGCTAATCTCTTATGCAGGACCGTATCGAACGCCTTTTGAAAGTCCAAATACACCACATCCACTGGTTCTCCCTTATCTATTTTACCAGTTACATCCTCAAAAAATTCCAGTAGATTAATCAAGCACGATTTACCCTTTGTAAATCCATGTTGACTTTGTCCGATGTTTTCCAAGTGCTCTGCTATTACATCTTTTATAATGGACTCTAGCATTTTCCCACTACCCACTACAGGTTTACCGGTTTGTAATTCCCCGTTTTCTCTCTACCACCTTTTTTGAATAGTGGGGTAACATTAGCTACCCTCCAATCCATGGGTACTGTTCCAGAGTCCATTGAATTTTGGAAGATGACCAGCAATGCATCTACTATTTCTAGGGCCACTTCCCTAAGTACCCTAGGATGTAGATTATCAGGCCCTGGGGATTTATCGGCCTTCAATCCTGTCAATTTCCCTAACACCATTTCCCTACAAATACTGATTTCTTTCAGTTCCTCCCTTTCATTAGGCCCTATGTTAGGCTAGACATGATATAACTGCTTTTCTTTACAAAGCTTTATTTAGATCTTACCTAAAGACTTTGTTATTTTGTACTTTGGACTCCATGTCAGCATTGGAGGCTAGCAAGTTGTGTGAAAATGAATACATAGAGAATAAAGCTAGTACTCTACTACAACTGTAATTATTTGCCTTAAATACCATCATTGTATAATAGTTGGACAGTAACAACAACTTGCATTTATATAGCATCATTAACATAGAAAAATGTCCAAAGGCATTTCACAGAAGCGTAATCAGACAAAGTAATTGCCAAGCCAAAGAAAGGGATAATAGGAAGGGTGACTAAAATCTTGGTCAAAGAGATAGGTTTTAAGGAGGATGTGAAAGGAGGAGAGAAATATAGAGATGCAGTGACGTTTAGGGAGTTGAATTCCAGCATGTAGGGCCTAGACAGCTGAAGGCACAGCTGCCAATGGTGAGGTGCAGAGAGAGGGGGGTGCACAAGTGTCCAGTGTGAATGGAATGCAGAGTTCTTGTTGGGTTGTAGGGCTGAGAAGACTATAAAGACAGGGAGGGATGAGGCAATAAAGGGATTCGAACACAAGGTTGAGAATTGTAAATCTGCGGTGTTAGGGGACAGGGAGCCAATGTAGCTCAGCACATAGGTGATGAGTGAGCGGAACGGTGCAGGTTAGGATAAGGGCAGCAGAGTTTTGGATGACCTGAAGTTTAATGGGGTTGGAAGATGGAAGATGCAGAAGAGCATTGGAATAGTCAAGTCTGGAGTGACAAAGGCATGGATAAGGGTTTTGGCAACAGATGGGCTTGGCCAAGGGCAGGGACAGGAAATATTATGAATGTGGAAATAGGTGGTCTTTGTGACGGAGAGGATATGGGGTTAAAAGCTTAGATTGGGGTCAAATAGGATGTGGAGATTACAAACAGACGGCATCAAACTGTCTGCACCCCTTAGACTTGAGGGAGCAAATATGGGGGCCATATAAGGGACTAACTATGGTGGGAGAGAGTATGGGTTTTACTGGGGATAATGGTATCAAAAGTGATCGAGCAGATCAACAACTGCAGAAGTATCACGGCAAATGGAGACCCAAAAGTTAGGCCGTCGTGAGTGTGAAAGTATAGTTGTAAGTAACTTGGGGAGAGTTTTTTCCAGTGGTGGATGCAGAAGGAAGTGTGATGAAGGATACAAGGAAGTGATCAGGGATCGTCTTGTCTGTGATTGAGATGATGGGCGAGGAGAAGCCCTGTGAGATGGCAAGGAGGGGGAGGGGGCGTGAATATGAGTAGGAGGGTTTATTTGGAGGGAGAGGTTCAAGGGGAACAGGTGGGCAACCAGAGAAGAGAGAGATAGATGAGTTGAGATGCAAATTGAAATCACTGAGGATGAAGGAGGAAAAGAGTTTGGATATCTCAGTGAGAAACTCAGGTTGGGGCTTGGGAGTATGGTAAAGAATGATGATTTTAAAGGAGGTGAGAGGGGTGCAACAAAGTGAGCTGCTTGAAGAATGAGAAGGTGACAGAGGATTAGGGGAAGAGACCAAGGTGTGATTTGGTGATAAGGGTCACAACACCACTGCAGCGGTTTGGGTGGGGAAGGTGGTTAAAGATATAGCCAGGCAGGGAGGCTTAGGTAAGGAGCATGGTGTCGCCACCCATGAGCCAAGTTTTCATTAAGCCACGATGTTAATGTAATCATCCACAATAAAGGTTGTGGATGGCAAAGAATGTGAACGGGACAGGCAGGTAGTAGAAATAGCGGTAGAGTACTTACCACTGCATTACCAAAGCACTCCTGCCCATTGACATTTTAACCACGCAGTTTTTAGAATCGGTCAAAGCGTCCACAAAAGATAAGACGGGGCCTCATGAATACATGCAATCGGGATCATATGATGCAACTAGGACCCTGATGCGATTCTAACTCAAAATCACAGCATCCCGCCCAGCGCCAAACCTGCCAGTGAAATGGAACAGAATTGGCCTCTCGAGCCACTGAAGCAGTATTTAAAGGGGCACTCACCTGCAGATAACTGGACCACAGGATCTTTGTGCTATTTGGATTGGCCAGGAGAGCTTCCAGCTTCCAAATCACTTCTTTCTCACCTTTTTTGTCTTATTCACCTCAGTAAGCTTTATCTGCTTACAATGGGTGCTATTACAGCTAGTTTCATTTGAATGGAGGGACACTTGCAACCAAAGGAGCAGCAGCAGCCTCAGCAACCAGGACCAGCAGCAGCTGCGACTTTCAAGGCAGCAGATCAGGTGGGCTGCTCATGGGAGGCCATACACAGCACACAGGGTGTACAGGCAAAGAATCCGTATTTTAGATCTATCTGAGGAGCAGTGCATCAGGAGGTTGCACTTTTCCCAGACAGGCTGTTCGCAGCCTCCTGCAGCAGGGCCTGCTGCCTGCTGGACCAAAGGGTCATGCATTGCCATTGGCTGTCAAAGACCCTACAGCCCTTAACTTCTTTGCCACTGGCTCCTTCTAGTCTGCTACAGGGGGACATCAGACGCATTTCCCAGTCTGCAATGCACAGCTGCATTAAGCAGGTCACGGATATCCTGTTCATCAGGACTGACCAGTATATCAGCTTCCCCATGGACTTCAGCAGGCACAAGAGAAACCTCAGAGATTGTCAACAGTGGCTGGCTTCCCTCATGTCCAGGGTGTCATTGACTGCACACACATTGCCACCGGGGCATCAGAACACCAGCCAGCAGCATTCATTTATAAAAAGGGCTACCTCCATTAATCTCCAGGTCATAACTAATCACAGAAACAGGATTGTGCAAGTCAGCTGTCACAATGCATTTATCCTGCGACAGTCTACCCAATATTCAACCCCTTCAGGAACATGACAGGATGGCTGCTAGGTGACAAAGGATACTGCCTTCACACATGGCTCATGACATCGCTCTGCAACCCCACCACACCTAAACAACGCAGGTATAATCAAAGCCAGGGACCACCAGGATCACTATTGAGCACACCATAGGGATGCTGAAGCAAAGGGTCAGGTGTCTTGGGGATCCCTGCAATATGCCCCACAAAGAGTATCCTGCCTCCTAGTGGTGTGCTGCATACTGCACGACCTCGCCATCCAAAGAGGCCTACATTTGGAGGAGGCACAGCAGCAGCATTATGCGTCGTACAAGGGAGACTGGGGGAACTTTAGTAAGCAGCAGAAAAAGGAAAGCCACTTCAGTGCCTAGCAGCAAGAGGTGTGGGGAATGAGTTCATTGCTCAGCAATTCTGGTGATCTGCTCACTCCACTGCCCTCAAAACCTATCCCGAGCTCCTTTGTATTTCATCCTTCACCACTCCCTTAATCCTACATTAAAGAACATTGAAACCATTCAGACAACTTCTGTAGGAATGACATGCTGACAATGCAGAATCGGAAGCTGCTATGAAACCACACTGCAGGCCAAAACGCCAAATGTGATAAAGGGGATTCAATTAATGGCAAAAAATAATTGCCTTCCATTCGTCAACCCATGGTGCCTTTCTTATAAGGTTTCCTAACTCTACTACTCCTACGAGGTGCTCCACTAGTGGCTCCAGCAAAGTTAGTGGAAGGCTGCTGTTAGTCATGTTGGGGCCCTTGAGATGCTCGTGGCTGGTGACTTCTGGGTGCTTGAGACTGTGAGCCAGGGCAGTCTGGCCCAGCTTACTTGCTGTCATTATGGCGGGTATTAGTTGAGGGGGGTGACAAAGGAGTAAATATGACAACATCCTGAGAGAGGGCCACTGTCTCTCCCATGGATTTGGGGCTCTTCACTTCCACTGATCTGCGAGAGAGCAGACTGCAGGGTATGAGTGACTCCTTGAAAGCCTCTATCTATTTGGTCCATCAATCTGTCCAACTTTCCATGATGGAGTCCAGAGTCTGCCAAGCAACTGTTTGAGCTTCCACCAAAGCTGCAAAGGCCAGTGACACTAATTTCCTTTATGAGGGCCTGGATGCAGCGTCCCTGGACGTGACCATATTCTCTAGGGTGGACTGCAGTGTGCTGATGCTATGCGCGATGACACCACAAAGGCTGGAAGCGGACTCTTTCAGCAATAGTGCTGAAACTCCTTGGCAGGCCTTCTAATATCTCGTATAACAAGCAGTTTTCTTTTCATGGCTGAGCCCTTGAAGTCCTCATCTCTGCCCTATTCAGTAGAGCTGGGAAAGGACCTTGCCCTCCAATAAGCTCTCCTGGGCCTCCCTGCCATCGTTACCTGCTGCTGCTCACTAAGCTGGGTGTTTGACCCCGTGCAGACCCCTCTGCCTCACTATCTAAACCACGTGGAGTGCCAATGTCTGTGTTGGTTCTTGGGAGGGATAGAACGTGTGATGGTGCATCCTCAGGAGGATTGTCCTCCTCCAAGGTGTCTACATCAAGAGATTCTTGCTGCTGAGAAGCACCTAGATTAAAAAGAAAAGGGACATGTTATGATGGCACTCAGAAGCTAGACATGAGCAGCTGACAGTCTTGAAAATGCAGCTTGAAGTTGTGAAGCTTGCTGAGGTGAATGAAGGGTTACAGGTTATATGCAGACACTTTGCTCAGGTAAGACAGCAACTTCCACTTTTCTGTTGCTCAAAGCTCTGCCTGTATCACTAATTTGCAGCGCTTCCTGATCTGCTTGGATGAGGGCTATAATCTTGGGTAGTTCTCCCCCCCGGCCTTGCTCCTCTCCCTTGCATTATGCGCTGTCTTGTCCTGCAGAAAGAGGGGGCGAGAATTAGTGAGTGGTTGTTGAAAAAATAAATGGATATGCGTAGGGCTTGTTTATATACTCCGCGTGTTGAGAGGTGGAGAAAAAGCAAAAATGGAATAAGGATGGGGATGTGAGTAATGTAAAGACAAGTGTGTGGCATATCAAGTGAGGAAGGAGCACTGAACGGAGTAGCTGGTTGTCCGAGTGTTCGGCTGTGAGAAGAGAATGCTGTTGGTGTGTGGTGTGAAGAGAAGAAAGGAAGACGTTAATTTGTTTGGAATGAGAAATAGAGGTGTTGCAGTGTGCCATTGTGCTTGTGCAGTGAAGGATGTGATAGGAGGGAGGGAATTGTTGAGAGTGGTGGGGAGGGGGTGAAAGCGGTGTTGCCAGATGTTATTGAGAGAGAGAGAGAAATAAAGAGCTGTACTCACCATTGCTGCTCTTGTTCGTTGAAGCTCCTTGGGACGTTTTACTACATTAAAGGTGCTATATAAATACAAGTTGTTGTTGTTGTTGGACCTCTTCCTACACTGAACCCAGTTCCTGGGGTGATGCTGTTGGCACTGACTGTCAGCCACCTCTGTTCAGATCTGCACAAGTGTGGCCCTGAGGATGCTCCTATGGGTTCTGGGGAAGAGTACCTTAGTCCCTGCCCTGACCTTTTTCATGGGGATTTCCAGGGAGGCATCAGAAAAACTGGGGGCTGCCCTCCAATGCCACAATTTTGTTCAACGCTGTTGCAATTAAATTCAAAGCAGGAAATGCAACCTTACTTTAAGAGGCGCATTCATGCTTTTAATAGGCTTCGGGAGCCCTGCCCTAAATTGTGCGCATCTAATGGGCAGGCTGCCCAACATGATTGGGTCGGTAGCTAATCAATCATTATTGAAATGAGGCCTGGGAGTAAAAATCACCTCACTCTGGCAACATCATAGGAGTTTCCTGCTCAGCACCACCCAACCCCCAACACTCGATTCACATCATTGAGTTAAAGTCGAGGTTATAGTCTAAGCCATGGTCTCGTGAAGCGTATTTGTACTGCTTTCTGAAGGTCATGCGAAGGCATAATGTTACCAGTATGTTGAACTACCAGAACAAGTGTTTTCTGTTTGATCCTTGAGCTCAGTACATAGAATTACATAGAATTTATAGCACAGAACAGGTCATTTGACCCAACTGGTCTATGCCGGTGTTTATGCTCTACATGAGCCTTCTTCCTACTTCATCTAACGTTTTAAGCAGATCCTTCTATTCCTTTCCCCCTCATGTCTTTATCTAGCTTCCCCTTAAATGCATATATACTATTCACCTCAACTACTCCATGTGGTAGCGAGTTCCACATTCTCACCACTCTCTGGGTAAAGAAGTTTCTTCTGAACTTTTTATTGGATTTATTAGTGACTATCTTATATTTATGACCTCTAGTTTTGGACACCCCCACAACTGGAAACATCTCCTCTACGTCTACCCTATCAAACCACTTCATAATTTTAAAGACCTCTATTAGGTCAACCCTCAGCTTTCTCTTTACTAGCCTGTCAATCTTCCCAGATAGTTATAACCTCAATTCTGGTACCATCCTTGTAAATCTTTTTTGTACCTTCTCCAGTGCCTCTATATCCTTTTTGTAATATGGAGACCAGAACTGTGCACATTACTCTAAGTGCGATGCACAGTACTTTAAGTGTGGTTATATTACCTAGATATTAGGCAGGTAAAGGTACATTCCAAGCCATAAAGAGCCAGAAAACGTGAGGGATCACCTGCTGGAGTGGTCTGAAATACCAAGCCAAAGAAAGCTATCTGGAGTAAAAACCCAAAAATGTTACAATATTTACTAAAGCAATAGATGACTTAATAGATATTCTATATACTTACTAGCCATTGACAGTAAAAAGCCTAAACAGACATCACGGCATATAATCATTATTTATCACTAAGAATAATGCAAAAATAATGTTATTCATGACTATTTCAATCTAGAATTGTGATAGCTATACAGGCAGGGGAATTGTTCTATAATTCCAGACTGTTACCATTAAAATGTATTGATTCTATATCTTTAGAACCTCATTTATTACCATCCTAAATATTAATGTTGAACATTGTACCACAGCAAAATATCTGAATGAAAATACATCATTTTTTGACTTACCAGATCAATCAGTTCTTGAATACATATTACATATTCTTAGTTCCACTCTTGCTGTTGAAAATCCGTGCTTTACTTTACAAAATCCCTGTTTTGTGACCTAGCATTCAGAGTATCATATGAAAGTGTGCTATTAATGTGAGCTGGCTCATGCTTCAGAACACTCTAGCTGATCTAGTTGAAGTGTAAAGAATCTGACCCTGAAGCTCCAGAGCTATGGCATGTCAGCTTTCTACGGGAATTTGATTCTGACAGATTAGAACAGCAGAGAGTCAGCTGATACGTGTATACGTATCACTGAACTAGGTAACACAGTAAACAGTATTTCACATTTAGAAAAAGTATTTCCCTGTGTAAAGATAAACAAGACCAGCTACATTTTAATTATAGAACAGTGGCCTAATATCTTATTCAATTTATATTACATTGAAGTATACCATGTCCTGTCATTTCAAACTGCCTTTGAGTGGCCCTTTCTATTGCTCTTTGAGTGCCATTTTCAAAAAAATCCCCTTAGTCTACACAGAATGTCTCAGTGATAGGTTAAGATTTTAGCCAAAAGAAATTAAGGAATATGAAAAGGCCATTTAGCTCATTAAACGCCACAGACCACATATAATCAACCCATCATGGAGTTTTTCCCACCTATTTAATCTCATGAGAGGAAGTTCTGCATCATTTCTCTTTAACCTCATAGGTAATCAAGTGCAGCTGATTAGGAAAGTTTAGAAAGGCACCGAGGAAAAGGAGAAAGCAGTCAAGGGCCTAAGATAGTAATAAAATAAGGAGCTCCATAAAGATAGGGTATAAAATGGCAAAAAATAAAGGCTGCAAAGAGGGAGTATGAAAAAAAAACTGGGCAACAAACAAAGCCAAACAGTGAAGCATTCTTCACATATTTACATTCAAAAAGGGATAAAAGAAGGAGTTGGGACACTAAAAATTAGCGTGCGTGGATGGGAATGGGGGGACATTGTATCTGCGCACAGGGAAGCTGCAGAAATGCTTATCCACTTTTTGCAACAGTGCAATGCCAGGAGTAGAAGTAGGTTTTCAGGTGGGTTCAGACATGATGGGGTAGATTTTCCCGAACCTGTCGGGAAGAAGGCAGGACTTCCCCTTTCGGGTTTTTGACCCGCCTACTTCGACGTCCGGCCAATCCGCACGATTTTCCCTTGATTGACCTTGTTGAGCCCGCCCAGCGGGCTCAGCAGGCCAATTAAGGGCCACCCAGCAACAGGTAACGTCACAGACTGAAATTTCATCTGTCAAGAGTTCTTGACAGATGAAATATCAGTGTTTCACAGCTGTTTGAAGCTGTCAAACACTGACAGTCTGAGTTCTACCATGAGTCATTCTGCACAGACTCAGTTAGAACTCTTACCGGCACTCAAAGCTGAAGGCTGTCACTTTTCACAGATCGCAGCCGTTCAGCTTTAAGTGCCGGCTGAGTGATGCGCTCCCGACGGTTACAGGAAGAAAGGCTGTGAAGGTAAGTAAAAGTTCTTTACACACTTTAGACACACCAAAGACACTTACCTTTACACTCATGCACCCATCACTCACCTGAGCGCCAACATCGCGACCCCTCCAACTCCTTCAACCCGACGGCCCGCCTGCTCTAACCTGGCGTGGTTTGGAGCCGTCGGGAAACCCACACGAAACCCCTCAAAATAGGGATTAGGCTAAAAACTGCCTGTTAACTACCTGTTACCAGGCAGTTAATTGGCACTAATCCCTTCCCGCCTGGTTTCGGTGGGTCCCAGTGCGGGGCGGGTACCCGCCGCCCCTGAAACTTACGTGGGGCGGGGTTTTGGGCGGGATGGTGTCGGGACCCCCAAATTCGGAATTTCCCACCCCTCCCCCCCACACGCCTGAAACCCCGCCTGACGGCTCCATGAAAATCTATCCCGATCATTTTATAATCATAAAAAAGAGCAGAAATTAAGAAGATTATAGATACTGAAGGTGGTTGAGGTGCCTGACCCTTTTAATCTTCACCCCTGTACTGGAAAATAAGAGCCCTCTAATTATAAACCTGCAAATCCCATTTTGGTTGTGGAAAATTGATTGTTACATAACTGACAAACAGTTTAAGGGATCATATTTGAGGGACATAGATTAATGCAAGACAGCCAGCATGGTTTTAGGAACGGAGGATTATTTTGACAAATCTATTGGATTTCCTTTCATGAAGATGCTGACCTTGTGGATGACAGTGACAATGAATGTTATTTACCTGGATTTTAAAAGGTATTTGATACTGTTACACATAATAATAGTAATACTAAGTACTCTGCCAGACATATTTGATAAATGAAGCTATTGCACAAGGTTAAAGCCATGGAACAGAAATATATTGAATTGGATAAGAAGATAGACTAGTTGAAAGAAAGCAATGATTAAATGGGAAGATATTTGGCTGGAGTTTAGTGGTATGCAATATATATCAGTGCTGAGACTACTGCTGTTTATCATTTAAGAACATAAGAACATAAGAACATAAGAAATAGGAGCAGGAGTAGGCCAATCGGCCCCTCGAGCCTGCTCCACCATTCAATAAGATCATGGCTGATCTGATCCTAACCTCAAATCTTCTATCACTCTGCATCCACCCGAACCCATGTGATCTCCCGGGAGAGGCGAAAAACCAGATAAAGACCCAATGGCCAATTTGGGAGAAAAAAATCTGGGAAATTCCTCTCCGACCCATCTAGGCGATCGAAATTCTTCCAGGAGATCACTCTGTCCCTATATTTTCTACAGTACTTACCTTCTGTAAAGGCGATCTCCACCCCAGCCAGGAACAGGAATAAAACCATCTCCTGAAATCTAACAGAATTAGAACACAGTAGGAGCAGAACAAGGCTACACGGCCCCTGGGCCCGCTCCACTACCCACAGGGCCATGACCATTCTGAACCCAGACTCATGTCCAATTTCCTGCCCGCTCCCCGTAACCCTTAATTCCCTTTACTTCTAGGAAACTATCTATTTCTGTTTTAAATTTATTTAATGATGTAGCTTCCACAGCTTTCTGGGGCAGCAAATTCCACAAACCTACCAGCCTCTGAGTGAAGAAGTTTCTCCTCATCTCAGTTTTGAATGAGCAGCCCCTTATTTTAAGATTATGCCCCCTAGTTCTAGTTTCACCCATCATTGGGAACATCCTCACCGCATCCACCCGATCAAGCCCCTTCACAATCTTATATGTTTCAATAAGATCGCCTCTCATTCTTCTGAACTCCAATGAGTAGAGTCCCAATCTACTCAACCTCTCCTCATATGACCACCCCCTCATCCCCGGGATTAACCGAGTGAACCTTCTTTGTACTGACTCGAGAGCAAGTATGTCTTTTCTTAAGTATGGACACCAAAACTGTATGCAGTATTCCAGGTGCGGCCTCACCAATACCTTGTACAACTGCAGCAATACCTCCCTGTTTTTATATTCCAACCCCCTAGCAATAAAAGCCAACATTCCATTGGCCTTCTTAATCACTTGCTGCACCTGCATACTAACTTTTTGAGTTTCGTGCACCAGGACCCCCAGATCCCTTTGTACTACAGTACTTTCCAGTTTCTTGCCATTAAGATAATAACTTGCTCTATGATTTTTCCTGCCAAAGTGCATAACCTCACACTTTCCAGTATTGTATTCCATCTGCCAAATCTCTGCCCACTTACTTAGCCTGTCTATGTCCCTTTGCAGGTTTTTTATGTCCTCCTCACTCACTACTTTCCGTCCCATCTTTGTATCATCTGCAAACTTTGATATGTTACACTCGGTCCCCTCCTCCAAATCGTTAATATAGATTGTAAAGAGTTGGGGACCCAGCACTGACCCCTGCGGAACACCACTAGTTACTGGTTGCCAATCTGAGAACGAACCATTTATCCCAACTCTCTGCTTTCTGTTAGAGAGCCAATCCTCCACCCACGCCAGAATATTACCCCCAATCCTGTGATTTTTTATCTTGAGCAATAATCTTTTGTGTGGCACCTTGTCAAATGCCTTTTGGAAGTCTAAATACACTACGTCCACTGGTTCCCCTTTATCCACCCTGTATGTTACTTCCTCAAAAAACTCAAGCAAATTTGTTAAACATGACTTCCCCTTCATGAAACCATGCTGAGTTTGCCCTATTAAATTATGTTTATCCAAATGTCCCGTTACTGTCTCCTTAATAATGGACTCTAACATTTTACCAACCACAGATGTTAGGCTAACAGGTCTATAGTTTCCAGCCTTCTGCCTACTACCCTTTTTAAATAAGGGTGTTACATTAGCAGTTTTCCAATCTGCCGGGACCTTTGCTGAGTCCAGTGAGTTTTGGAAAATTATTACCAATGCATCCACAATCCCTACCGTTACTTCCCTCAAGACCCTGGGATGCAAGCCATCAGGTCCAGGGGATTTATCCGCCTTGAGTCCCATTATTTTACCAAGTACCACTTCCTTAGTGATTTTAATTGTATTTAGTTCCTCCCCCCCTAGAGCCCCCTGTTTGTCCAGTGTTGGGATATTCTTAGTGTCCTCTACTGTAAAGACTGATACAAAATAATTGTTCAGTGTTTTTGCCATCTCCATGTTTCCCACCATTAATTTCCCGGTCTCATCCTCTAAGGGACCAACATTTACTTTAGCCACCCTTTTTCTTTTTATATAACTATAGAAACTTTTACTGTCTGTTTTTATATTTTTTGCTAATTTACTTTCATAATCTATCTTCCCTTTCTTAATCAATCTTTTTGTTATTTTTTGCTGTCTTTTAAAGACTTCCCAATCTTCCATCCTCCCACTAGATTTGGCTACCTTATATGCCCTTGTTTTTAGTCGGATACTATCCTTAATTACTTTACTTAGCCACGGATGGCTATCTTTTCTTTTACACCCTTTTTTCCTCAGTGGAATATATTTTTTTTGGAAGTTGTAAAAGAACTCCTTAAATGTACACCACTGGTCATGTACCGTCTTACCCTTTAATCTATTTTCCCAGTCCACTCTAATTAATTCCGCTCTCATACCTTCATAGTCTCCTTTATTCAAGCTCAGCACGCTTGTTTGAGATCCAACCTTCTCACCCTCTAATTGAATATGGAACTCAACCATGTTATGGTCACTCATTCCAAGGGGATCCTTTACTAGGACATTTTTAATTAATCCTGTCTCATTACACAGGACCAAATCTAAGGTTGCTTGCCCCCTGGTCGGTTCAGTTACATACTGCTCAAGAAACCCATCCCGAATACACTCAATGAACTCTTCCTCAAGGCTGCTCTGCCCAATTTGATTTGTCCAGTTAATATGATAATTAAAATCCCCCATAATTATAGCTGTTCCCTTATTACAAGCCTCAACTATTTCCTGATTAATACTCCGTCCAACAGAGTTGCAACTGTTCGGAGGCCTATAGACTACACCCACTAGTGTTTTTTTCCCCTTATTATTCCTTACCTCCACCCAAACTGTTTCACTATCCTGCTCCTTTGACCCAATATCATTTCTCTGTATTATAGTGATTCCTTCCTTTATTAACATAGCCACCCCACCTCCTCTCCCTTCCTGCCTGTCCTTCCTGATTGTTAAATAACCTGGTATGTTTAATTCCCAGTCATGGTCACCCTGCAGCCATGTTTCTGTAATGGCCATTATTATTATAAATGACTTCGCGATTGAAGTTAGTTCAAATGTTTAATTTGCAGATGATCCAAAATTGGAGCAGCGGTAAATTATGATAATCAGTGTGCATAAATTCTAAAGGATTGGCAATTTTTTTTTGGCCAGAGAAGTAGCAGATACAGTTTAGTGCAGGTAAATGTATAGTGACAAGATTTGGCAGCAGAAAAGGGAACATGGAATATTACTCAACGTGAATACACAGGCGTATCAGAGCAGGATATCTTCCGAGGAATATTGTTGGATAGGCTACTAATACCATCAGCACAGGGTCCCTGGAGTGTAAAAAAAGCAAATAAAATGTTGACCTGAGAGCAAGGGGTATAAAATATAAACTGAAAGAGGTGATTTTAAATGTGTATACCGTTATAATTGGACCACTGTAAGATACCCTAGTTGAGTATACATACATATGTAGAATTAGGATTTGGTTTAATCTAACATGATTAAAGTTTTTGGTTTCTTTTTACTTAATGAAGTGGTTAAAAGTTCATTCCCAGGATGATAACACTGCTGCGAAGCGCTTTGGGATGTTTTACTACGTTAAAGGCGCTATATAAATACAAGTTGTTGTTGTTTGATTTGTCAGGGTACAATTTAGCTGATACTGTGGTTTAGCTGTTTGCGGAAATGACAGTATGTATAAGATTCGTGTCTCTTGACTTGTTTGCATGCTAACATTGGGAAACAGTTAGCCAAGGCAGTTTTGAGATAAGGAATGGAACAATGGAAGAACAGGATGAAAAAGTTGGCATCTGTTGTTTTGAAGGAAATACACCCTTTCTGGGTGTCTTGTTCACAATAACACTTCTCATGCCATAATTAATTATCAATGACAGTGTTTGTGAGAAAGACTATAAAGATCCTAAGCTTTTCTTAACAAGTTGTAGAGAGTCAGGATTGGAAAGGAACAATGACAAGGTTACGTCTCAACCCGGGGAAAGAACACGGGGTAGTGTTATTTACTTCTCTATATGTCTACTTCTTAAAAATATTGGGTGGAATTTTAACGTGGCGATGTGCTGGGAGGGGAGCGGGGTGGGGTGGGTGGAGGGGGCTACCGGTAACACGCGACGAACCTGGAAATAACTGCAGCATGTCTGTCAGTGGCTTTTTAACCCAGCCACTGTATTTGCATCTGACTTCCGGGTTTCCCAACCAATTAGCATGAGCAGGCGTGATGACAAAACGCATGAGTCCATTTCAACTGAACTATTTAAAGGGACACTGCAAAGATAAGAGTTGATGGATTGTGGAGGTGGGGGTAACAAAGGAAGTAAGTGTTGTTATGGAGTCCCAACATGGCAAGGTTGCGCCTCTCTTCATTGATGCCTCCTTAGATCTGATGCTGTGGTCTGTAAGGGCCCATAGGGAGATATGCTTCCCTGCCATCGGGAGGAAGAAGCCTGCCACTGAAAGCAAGAAGACGTGGCTGGAGGTGACTCAGGCAGTGAGCAGCAGGAGTGTGGGGTCACGCTCCTGGATACAGTGCCGGAACTGGCTTAATGACCTAATCAGGGCAGTAAAGGTGAGTACACTGGCACATTCAAATACATCCTGATGTGTGTATCATGCCAACCCCCTCACTCTGCCTTCTCAAGCCTACTCCTCATACCAACATACCTTGCAGGTGCACCCAGCCTTCCCGGTCTATGCAGTTTTTCACATCCCCATCTGTGCATCCACCACTGATACTCAGCTACATTGTAATCGAATGTCACACCTCTCCCTCATAGTCACCCTCAACAAATGCTCTCCATCCATCCGGTCAACACAAGCCATTACATTTACTCGTAGATGTCTTCTTTCCCTCCTTGCAAGAGCACAGAACACCAGGGAGAGGCAGAGAACCAGAGGTGGTCCTCCAGCAATCTCGATACTGACGGCTGCAGAGGAGGAGGTGCTGGAGAGCAGCAGGGTCTCGGTGTGGCTGGCCATCGGAGATGGAGAGATGGGGGTATCCCATCTACCTGGTGACAGAATTAAATATCACACAGACACATGGCATAAAACACTCACTCATGTTGACTTAATGTCAGCAGCCAGTGAAATATGATCGTGTGCATAACGTTCACTTGAAACATTCTTACCGTGACAGTTCTAATTCATGTCTTTAATATCCCACAGGGCCATCAAGCATCTCACAGGAGGTGGTCCTGGAGGAGGATGACGACACCTCAGAGGAGGTCACACACACACTCTGAGGGTGCAGACCTCACAGGACTCGTGCAGACCACGCACCAGCTAAGATACTCACACTTTGGTGAGGAAGATAGTTGGGTTTTCACCTGGGGCAGGATTTTCATTGGGCCGTGGAGGCGGGATTGGAGGCATGTGGGGGGTCAAAATCCTGAAATCGGGGGTCCCGACCCCATCCCGCACCCAACCCGCCTCCATGCCAGTTTCAAAGGAGGCGGGTACCTGACTCGCACTGGGACCCGCCTCCCCGAGGCGGGAAGGGGATTAGTACCAATTAACTGCCTTACAGGCAGTTTTTAGCCTAATCCCTATTTTTAATGTTGAAGTGTGGGATTCCCAACAGCTCCAAACCACGCCAAGTTAGAGGAGGCAGACCGTCGGGATGAAGGGCTTGGAGGTGTCGAGATGTCCGGTGTTCAGGTGAGTGATGGGTGCATAAGTGCAAAGGGAAGTGTGTTTGGTGTGTGTAAAGTGTTTAAAGAAGTTTTACATATCTTTACTTACCTTTATGGCCTTCCTTCCTTCAGATCTCGGGAGTCCCTCATCTCACCGACGCAGAAAGCAGAATGGCTGCGAGCTGTCAAAAATTGCAGCATTCAGCTTTCTGTTCCGGGGAGATCTCTAAATCATCCTGAGATGACGGAATTAACTTAGAATACAGATTATCAGTGTTTGACAGCTTCAAACAGCTGTGAAACGCTGATATTTCATCTGTCAAAAGCTCTTGACAGATGACATTTCAATCTGTGACGTCACCTGTTGCCAGGTGGCCCTTAATTGGCCTGCTGAGCCCACTGGGCGGGCTCAACAAGGTCAATCAAGTCAAAATCACGTGGGTTGGCCACAACTCGATGGAGGCGGGACTACAACCCCGAAAGTTGTAGTCCCGCCTCCTAAATGAAAATCCAGCCCCTCGTGCCTCACAAGTGAGCAAGAGCAGATTGTGGAGACAGGGACAGCAGTGCAGAGTCCACATCGGAGGACGCAGGATGTTCCAAGCTCTGCTCAGCTGGACGCAGATGCTGAACCTCGTGGGCCGTTGACAAAGAGGATATGTCTGAAGCAGCAGCAAAGAATGTGCGATGTACTGGCAGGCTTTCCAGCCGCACTGTGCACGCTTGCAGAGAGATTGGAGGAATCCATCTGAAGCATGAATGGCATGATGTCTCAGGCCTTTGCGATGATATCTTTGTCCATGGAAAGAGTAGCCACCTGCATCTGGAACATCAAAAATGGCAATCAAACGAGTGCATGCAAGCCCTCACCAATAGCTTACACACTCTGAATGCCACCTTAAATACGATTGATAAAACCCAAGCCTTGGCCGTTCAGCGCCCAACTGATGAGTGGCAAAGTGCTCTCCAGCTCATTGCTAGCAGGGAAGTGCGGGTGGGCCATGAGAGGGAAAATGGTGAAAGGGGACATGGAAGTGGAGACTCTGCTCAAAGCGCTTTCACTTCTCACCCGGTACCCCCTACGTCAGTATCCCATACGCTGCCTCGTGTCCCGATGGCCGAGTCTGCCCCTGCACAGGTGCAGGTGCAGGTGGAGCAGTCTTTGACGGGGCCCTCATGGGCTCCAAAACCCAGAGAACGTCGGCCACAAGCATCTCAGCAGTCAGAGCAGGGATCTGTGCAGCCTGCCTCTAACTCTGCTGAAGCCACATGGGGTTGCACCATGTAGAAGTGCTAGGAAGAGGAAGAGTAAAGATTTGTAGTTGCACAAGGGTATGCGTGTGGGTGTGTTACACAATGTTAGATTAAGTTTCTGTTTAATTTATAGGCCACATAAATATTATTTATTTGCACAACTTTCCCATCATGCCCATTTTTGACTGCTGCCTGGCAAGTGGCCTTCTCACTTGTGATGAATGGTAAGACAGACTTAACATCGAGCAATGGGTGGCTGTGAAAGGGGTGCTTGGTTGATTGCAGGACTGCTTTGTGTTGGGGGAAGCGGGGGCGGCAAGTGGGTTTAGCATGTGGCCGCCAGGTGGATGCACTGGTGCAACCTAACTGAACATCGCCATTTTGAGGGCATCCCAGGCAGCAATGTGTGTCGCTGCTAGTGCATTGGCAACATCACTTTCCGCCTCCTCCTCCTCCTTGGCTGTGTTCTGCGCCTTGCTCCTCCTGAAGGTCCAAACGTTGCTGCACTCCACGACTGTTCTGGAGACCCTGGCAGGTGTGTATTGAAGGGCACCTCCAGATCTGTCAAGGCACCTCCAGATCTGTCAAGGCACCTGAAGCGCATCTTCAGCATGCTGATTGCTTGATCAATGACATCTAGTTGTCACATGGCTTTCATTTTAGCGCTCCTGGGCCTCATTGGTTGGATTCCTCACGGGCGTCATCAGTCACGTTTTAAGTGGGTGCCCCTTGTCTCCAAGCAGCCAGCTAATAAGTCTGCTTTGAGGTGCAAAGAGATCAGGAATGGTGGACTGGTGCAGGATAAAAGCATCATGGCAGCTGCCTGGGAATCTTGCGCACACCTGCATAATCATTTTTCTGTGGTTGCACACCAGCTGTAAATTGATGGAGTGGAAGCCCTTGCAGTTGACGAACACTCCTGAGTTATTTATGGGTGCCTTAATTGCCACATGCATGCAGTCGATGACGCCCTGCATCTGTGGGAAGCCAGACAGAGCCACAAACCTGAGCGCCTGTTCATTCTGACTGGCCTCATCGGTGGGAGCGTGTACATAATTGCCGGCCCTGGCAAACACGGCATCAGTCACCTGTGTTATGCATTTGTGGGCGGCTGACTGTGAGATCCTGCAAATGTCTCCAGCAGATTCCTGGAAGGAGCCAGAGTCAAAGAAGTTGAGGGCAGTGGTGACTTTGATAGCCACTGGTAAAGCGTGGCCACCAGGTCCACTTGGCAGCGGGTCTTGTTCCAGCAGGCTGCAAATGTCTGCCACTGCCTGTCGCGATACCCTGAACCTCCTGAGACACTGGTGTTCCGACATGTCTAGGAAGCTGACCCTCTGCCTGTACACCCCGAGTTGCGGGTATCGCCTCCTGCGAGCTGCAACTCTTTGCACATCCCCTCACTCCAGTGGAGCGGCAGGTCTGTGAGGAGCAGGCTGCTGTTGCTCCTGCTGGTGCTCCTGCTGCTGGCCCTCCTACTGCTGGTGCTCTTCCTGCTGCTGGTGCTGTTGATGCTGATGGTCACCTGGGTCCTCCTCTGATGTCCAAGCTAAAACAACATAAGCGGCACCCTGCTTATCTGATAGATCACAGCTGCAGCGTGCAGATCAGACGTACAAACATCCAAAGTAGTGAAAGTGACCTCTCAGGACAAGTACTGTGAGCAAAAGCCTTTCACACAATCAGGCAAGAAAGCAGCTGTGAGGTTTCAGTACTTTGGGGAATATTTGCCTGTCATTTCTTCAATCCCCTCAATTGCCGCTGTGCTCTTGCCTTGCTTTCACTGGCGAGTTCCAAGAAGTCTGGGAAACCCGTGCACTCACAATTAAATCCCAAAACCTCTGTTATAGCTCTTAATTACCTATTAACATATTCAAATTGGCAACCTGCCTCTCCCGAGGGAGTTTCTCGCACATGGCCTAACACGCTGTCAATTTCAGCGCTTTTAGCCCCGCCACCCACTCCCAAACCCACTCACTCTTGGAAGTTAAAATTTCCCCCATTGTGTGTATCTGGACTTGGTCGTATACAAATAAACGGAGAACGTTGCAAACCATATTTGGTGTCAGAATGTAACTGTTACACCACATCTGGAACATCATTTGGTTCCCCTGCTTCAAAAGGAATATCATCTTCCTATATTTATATATGGATCTACAGTATGAAAATGTGCATTTTCTGTCTGCCACATGACATTTCCTGTGTCACTTCAGGAACACACTTTGGTGTTACAATTTAAAATCACACCTCCTATTGACACAAGTTTGGTATTCATAACTCAGCAATAAATGAGAGTTCAGCAGTGGGAATATGTCAATCAACACATAGCAACATGGAATGAAGACTGACCTTCAGCAATTTCAGAGGAATTCCAATCAAAAATCAGCATTCAGTAATAGCTACCAATAGCAAGGAGCAGAAGCAGAGCTAATCAAATCACTCCAAGTATTTCTTAAAAATCCTTTCAACCATTTTGGATTTTCCACAAAGCAAGCTCTCACTTCTGGAAATAAGATTTGCAACATAAAATAAAGGCATAAAAAATTACAATATTTACAAGAGAATAATTAAACTTAGGTATAGAAACATATTTTCCATATATAAAGTATATCTAAGAATATTTTTTACCAAGGCCTGTGTCTCTCTGAGAGCTTAGGTCTTCAGGTCATAGTCTTCCCAGAGATGGCACGATTGGCTGGTGAAGAAGGTATCAGACTACAATTCCCCGCATGGATATGTGACTACAACTCCCAGAAAGTTTCATTCTTGACAGTAAAACTAGCCATTTATGGAGAATGGCAAGACTTGTGGGTTGTAAAGCCTGCTCTCATCTCTCCTGTTGTCCATTGATGGACTGAGGACTTAAATCCCAGAGAAACAGTTATTCAAAGTAGTCAAGGTAATTGGAACATTATTTTGTACAAAAAAGGCAAAACAATGTTAAGCTTTGGAGTTTCATCTGAGGTAACTTCAATAGAAAATTGATATATGTTATTATACTGAAATGGTTTTTAATTAGCAAGTAAATCATAGATAGATAGATAGATAGAGCACATAAGGAGGCCAATCGTGACCAACCTGGCTCTTTGAAAGAGCAGTTGCGCTTAGTCCCACATCCCCGCTTTTAGTCCGTAACCCTGTAAGTTCCTCATTCTGGCCAACTCCCTTTTAAAATTATTTATGGAATCAGCTTTCACCAACTTTTCAAATCCCGACAACTCTTGGAGTGAAAACATCTCTCCTCATCTCCCCTCGAGATCTTTTTCCAATGATTTTGAATCTATGCCCTCTAATTATTGACCCACTTGCCACTCTATCAAAACCTCTCATCATCTTGAAAACCTCTATTAGGTCACCCCTTAACCTTCTCTGTTCCAAGGAGAACAGTCCTAACTTTTCCAACCTCTCCTCATAACTGAATTCCCTCATCCCTGGTAACATCCTGGCAAATGTCCTCTGTACGCTTTCTAAAGCCTTTACATGTTTCCTGAAGTGTGGGGCCCAGAATTGTCCACAATACTCCAGCTGAGACCTAACCAGTGATTTATAAAGTTCGAGCATGATCTCTTTGTTTTTATATTCTATGCCTCTATTTATAAACCCAAGTAACCCATATGCATTTTTAACCACCTTATCAACTTGCCCTGCCACCTTTAAGGATTTGTGTATATGGACACCAAGGACACTGTGCTCATCTACACTTTTCAAAATTGTACGATTTATAGTATACTGTATTTCCATATTAGTCCTCCCAAAGAACATCACTTCACACTTCTCCACATTGAACTCCATCTGCCATGCTTCTGCCCATTTCATCATCCTATGTCATCCTGAAGCCTATAAGTATCCTCATCATGATCTACTACTTTGCCAAGTTTTGCATCATCTGGAAACTTTACAATGCTGCTCCCTACACCCGACTCTAGGTTGTTTATAAAAATTGCAAGAATCGATAACTTCCCTCTCCTCTATCAGTGTAAGCTTCACATCATCCGCTTCCTTTGTGAAGACAGGTGCTGACATAATAAAACTCACTACGCACTTGGTTTGAGCATAAAGCAAGGCTTTAATCAACTTGTTTCAGAACATGGAGGTCTAGTTGTATTTCACTAGTTCCTGTCTTACAAAATGTCCCTGGAAAGCTGGGGCCGACACCCGAGTATTTATACTCCTTGGACGGCGCCACCAGCTGGCCGTCCAGCGTTATTTCATAAGTAGTTTCTTGATGAGATTTATAACAATACTCATTTAATACTTTTGCCATGTCCTCTGCCTCCACATGAAGAATTCCCTATATCCCACGCTACCCTGTGAGTTCCACCCAGCTTGCCCCCGATAGGCCCAGTGGATCCCATGCCTGTTGAGAGCTGGTGTGAATTCTGTCATGGGCCTCTTGGGGTGTGGCTCTGAGTTTCCAGCAGCAAAATAGCAAGCTGGGCACCTCTGCCGTGCCTCTACAATCCTACAGCACCCACCACAAATATTTAAATGATCTAGGATTTGGGACGAGTCATGAGGCCAAAGTGGTGAAACAGAAGCCCTGCCTTTGCTGCAATTCCACCTCCTCACCAGGTTATAGGATAATTTTTTTAGCAAAAGAAGGAAGATACTGCCTGTGCAAGTGGTTGAACAGGAAACTTTAATGGGTTTCAAAAAAGGAGATATGTTTCTGATTCTATTATTAGAATTTATAAATGATAGCGATATCTTACATGAAATAAATTGAATATGGAGGCCAGGTGAACTAATAGTTACATTATTTTATGCACTATTCATCCTGGCTAGTTGCTTTCCATAAATGACATCCCCTGGTTCCAGCAACGCAGGAGTCAGTACATCCCCTGGAGCAGCATTGTCTTTATATGTACAATCCAATTACTAGCCAGATATCTAGATCTTCTGAAGAAGATCATAGACATAACATTAACTACTTTTATTGGAAACCTGTTCCAAGTATCCACAACCCTGGGAGCAAAAAAATCCAGTGTCACTTGATTAATGATTGCCACATGTCTTGAAACAGTTTGTAAGACTTTCTAATCATGTTTTTGTGCAACATTTATCAGGTTAATTTTTTGTCTTGTAGATCTGTCCTCATAGTCCAAATTACATAAGTTTGCTTGTCTCTACATTATTTATACCGCCCCACACTTGATTTGTCCCCTCAATCTCATTTTACTCCATTAAAAAAGTTACATTCCAAGAGTCTCTCTTCATACCTCAGAGCCCCAAGTCTCAGAGTCATTCTGATTGTCATTCTGTGAACCATCTCTAAGTTATCAATGTCCTTTGAAGGTGGGATGATGGGTTAAATCCCTAAAATTCCTTAAGTGAATGTTAATCGCAGAGCAGGCTTATCTCTGCTTTTTCTGATTTTGAAGTTCCCTTCATGATGAATATTTTGACACATCTCTACACTGTGCAACTTTGCACTTAAGGACCAGTATTTAATATGCAATCTAAGTAGCCAATAACGCCAGGAAAATAACAGTTGTTATCTCATATACAGAGGATTAACTGCAGGAAGATGATAAAACAATCAAACCAGACATACTTTTTGTGAACCATTGGCAATTAAAAAAATAATTCAACTAGCAATGCTGCTACATTCAGCAGCATGGCAGTCCGAATATAACAATGGCAACGACTGCTCAACTTTCTGTGGCGTCAGTACCACAAAGAAAACACCCTACTATAATGCAACTAACTGAACCTAACAATCAGTAGTTTCATGCTGACTCTGCAAGCATATTTCTGTTATCGTTTCTACCAGAGCATTACATCATAACAGTTCACTTCACAAAAGATCATCATCGTAAGCTGAACAAAACTTTACCACTAAATGGTAACTTGATTGAAAAATGTTTTAACACGAGGCTGGAATTTACACGTTTTATAAATAGAATACTGAAATGGAGATTGTTAAATGATATTTATTTCCCTCCTAAGGATACATGTACAACTCGCTCACACCTTCGCCACTCATGCTATGTGATCTCTTTTGCGCACATTGTATTCAATAGCTTCCTATTACAGAATCCTCTGTCGAATCATTAACCTTCAATTAAACCAACTGATATCAGTTAATGTCTTAGTTTACCAATATGACTATTTTATTTTAATGAGAACTGAAGTTTTGATGTAAAGGCTGTAGTCAAGTACAATCAAAATACAGCATCAATTCCTCCAAAACGATAGCTACCAGATATACTAATGAAGGAAGAAAATTAAGCAGTAAAATAAAACATTCAAAAATGAACAGTGGCCAGCAATGTCATAGTATTACGTGCACCTATAATTAAACAGATTCCAGCACTTTCACGCTAATATTCTATTAGAAGTAACTCTTTATGAAGGTAAAAAAAACTGTGAGGCAAAATAAACTAATTGTGTGATAGTTTTACAAAGCACTTTTTGGAAGAAAAAAAAGATTACTTTGTTGTGCAACAGAGTACTCCAATAAAATGATTAGCACCTAGAAATTTCTAGTTTTGTAATCATTAAACCATTAAATTAAACTTGAATTATGCACTGATAATTCAAAATGATATAGTCATTTAAAATCTTTGCTCTATGTGACCACAATTCTAATCTAATGTGTAGCGAACAGGAAAAATTAATACATTTATTTGAGCACAAAAATGCAGCTTTTGTATGTTTAAGCTGATTGCACAAAACAATGAATGGAACATATTGCATCGAATTAAAACTTACTGCAAGGAAATGTTCCAATCATATTTTATTAACTGTAGTTCTCATTGATGTGTACAAGAAATTACGTGTGGCAGTAATAAACACCTTATACACATCTCTTAAAGAGTTGAACGCCAAGAGCAAGTAAAAATGGATTAAAGTACAGACATAAACTGGACTCTCATGACATATATGACTAATAATAAAATAGACTGTTAAATTGGAGGCTGCTTAGCAAACAGTACAACAGTTCTGAGCCAAAAGCAGCTCTTTATTCAAAGCCATTGCAAACTAAACTGACACAGTCACCTACAAACCAGTTCAACTTTGATACAAACCCTTTCCATCTGAAAACAACAGTGTATTTTCAGTATTTCGATGTCTTCAAGGAACTACTTACCTTTATTTTCACATCCTTTTTTAGAAGCAGTTGAGCCTCAGCATATTTCTCTTCTCCTTGAGTCTTTATTCAGTGTTTAACAACGTGCTGCAGCAGTTAAAGCAAACTGTGAGTGTACGATAACCTTATGCACAGAAACCTTATTGGACAATATTATTATAATGTCGATTAAAGTGAGGCTCGCCTTGTCTGACATCATGTGTCATCGGGATAAAATGAACAGGCTCTAATCCTGGATTTTATTTTCAACACACAGATGACTTTCTTTTGTAAACATTCAGCGCTGCACAAAGTACTTTTGTATTCGTGAAAGGGAAACTGGAAAGGAATTTATGGTATGTTGAATTGTAGTGTGCCAATTTTATTTTAAAACTGTATTTAAACAAGTGCCTCAAAAAAGGATTGAGTGAATCCAGCTCCAGGGAAACCAAATAACTATTTATCTACAGATATATACCCTGAAAATCCACACAGTGGCACATCTTGGTATAAGTACAAAAAGAGGAGTCCGTCCATGATCTCTGCCGCTGACCCTCCTAAAGTTTGCAAGCTCAGGAGAAGGTCCCACTATTTGCATTCCTTCGTCAGGCTGGATGGAAAATCTGGGGTGTTCCTTGCTCCCACCAAAGCAGCCAGAAAGTCTCCCAGTCTGGGAGGAGGGGGAAGTAAAGTGCCAGATTCTCCACAGAGGAAATCGTCAGCTGCCCTCTAGGCCCCATACAAAGAGGGTGGCTATAAAATTGAAAAAAGACATTGACGTATATCTTCGGGGGTCCAGGTCAGGGAGGCTCAGGCCATACTCCTGGCCTTGACCCCCAGGTCAGCTGGTACATCTGGGGATATATTTTTGTCTTCACCGTCTGGGTGGTAATCTAGTGGAGTGGATCACTTGCCCATTATAGAACGCACCAGATTTTCAATCCATTGATTTCACTTTTAGCCATTTACACTGTTTATCCAGGGTTTCTACCGTTCTTTCACCAAAGCTACAGCAATAGATCAGAAGAAGCCTCCAGTGGAAATTACAGGTGAAGCTCTTTAATACAGATTAAATGTCAAGCACCTTCCACCTGAGCTGATAGCAAGTGGGGCAGGAAAAATTTTGAATCCAGAAAATTAATGCAAACATTTTATCACGCTTTTATTGAACCAATAACAACAACAACTTGCACTTATATAGTGTCTCTAACATAGTAAAACGTCCCAAGGAGCTTCACAGGAGGTTTTAAGGGGTGTCTTAAAGGAGGATAGAGAGGTAGAGAGGCGGAGAGGTTTAGGGAGGGAATTCCAGAGTTGTGGGCCCAGGCAGCTGAAGGCACGCCCGCCAATGGTGGAGCGATTAAAATCAGGGATGCGCAAGAAGCCAGAATTGGAGGAGCGCAGAGATCTCGGTGGATTGTAGGGCTGGAGAAGGTTACAGAGATAGGGAGGAGATAGGCCATGAAGGGATTTGAAAACAAGGGTGAGAATTTTAAGATCCAGGCATTGCCAGACCAGGAGCCAATGTAGGTCAACAAGGACAGGGGTGGTGGGTGAACGGGACTTGGTGCGAGTTAGGATACGGGTAGCAGAGTTTTGGATGAGCTCAGGTTTATGGAGGTGGAAGATGGGAGGCCGGCCAGGAGAACATTGGAACAGTCGAGTCTCGAGGTAACAAAGGCCTGGACGAGGGTTTCAGCAGCAGAAACAGCCATAAATCCAACTACAGGATACAGGGAACAGAAATTAAAACCGAGAAAACAAAATATATATTACAGTCTTACATAACTAGAATGATCTAAAATTCACTCCTTTTAATGTAAACTAGCATGCCTTCTTGGCATTGTTCATAGTGAGCAAGAGGATAAGCTATTTTATAACATGTAGGGCAAAATGTCAGGGCCACTGATTTACAGTGGCTGAAGTAATCAAAATCTGTTTTTATTACATGATATTCTGGGATTTTTGCTGTACATTGGGGATCAATTGCGGTCTGTCATTCACTGCTCGGAAAAAAAGTGTCTAAGTGTCTTAAGAATTTTAATTTTCATTAAAATGAATAAATTTGACACTGCATAAATGAGTTTTTCAGGGCCATAACCTTTGGCTAGCAGTCAATATGCTGTTGAAACCCTAGTTACGCCTAATCCAAAATGGTCTAACTTTTAATGGGGTATTTAACTGCGTAATGTAGAGATTTGCATATCTCTAGTCTTTCAAATAATCAGGATCGAGTGCAAACCAATATGGTGGGTATATTGTGTTTAATCAGAGTTTAGGATGGAATATAACACACTAGTAATAGAGCAAAAACATACAACCGTTACAAGTACTGTAGCTGGTACCGGACTCGATCGGACAGACAGCTGGCATGCGCAAACAACTCTTCTTATTCATTCTTCTTCTTGTCTCACATGTCTCTCTCTCTCTTTCTCTGAACTACCCAAGAATGTTAGACTAGGGTCCATTTGGATCCACTCTCTGAAGAGTGTTTGACCACCGTATCCACTCTTGGGAGCCCCTCGCTCCATGGTCTGAGCCAAGAGTGCTTTAGCTCTTCCTTTTATTCTCTTTTTAGGGGTGGGCCTGAGGTAGGTTATGAACAGGACCATTTAATCTATAGAGGTTCCCCTTATAACAAGGTGCCCAGTGGTATGTCGAGTTCTTTGTCTAAACTTACAGATGAAGATCCTCCCTCAAGGGGTCTTACAACCATTACAAATAACAACAGAAAATGCTGGAAAAACTCAGCAGGCCAGGCAGCATCCGTGGAGAGAGAAATAGAGTCAACGTTTCGAGTCAAACTCTTTGTCAAGACTGGAAAGGCACAGGAAATGAAATAGATTGAAAGGCCAGGCTGGGAGAGAACAAAAGAGAAATGAAGAGACATTAAGAGGTATTCAAAACAAGACGAGATGGTGATAGGACTAGTGGAGACAAAAGACGGCTCTAGATTAGGTGTGAAATGTTCTGGCAGAATGAGAGACAGCTGCCATGTGGGAGAGAGAAAAAAAAGAAGCGGAGGGGGAAAGGCCAAAACAAAGGTGTGGATAAAAAATATAAGGAAAAATGTAATAGGGGCCGAGGTTATGATCTGAAATTGTTGAACTCGATATTGAGTCCGGAAGGCTGTAAAGTGCTCTCCCAGCCTGGCCTTTCAATCTATTTCATTTCCTGTGCCTTTCCAGTCTTGACAAAGAGTTTGACTCGAAACGTTGACTCTATTTCTCTCTCCACGGATGTTGCCTGGCCTGCTGAGTTTTTCCAGCATTTTCTGTTGTTATTTCGGATTTCCAGCATCCACAGTATTTTGCTATCTTACAACCATTACACATGCTTTCTGTACTTGAACAATCATGTCCTTACAGCATGTTGAGGGCTGTCTTCCCTTATCTCATCTGGCCCTTTCCTTCCAAAGCAATAGTCTCTTATCTCATACAATAGCAAATCCTGCCTTGTCCCCCCTGGTGCAGCCAGTGCGTGTACCAGGCACAACTTTGGGCATTAAATCAGAGGCCGAAGCCAGAGCTGTTTTACTCAACCAGCCGCTATCCAAACTATCTTCCCTTAATCTAACAGACTATTCCATCCTGAGATGGTACTTCAACTCCCATAAATTCCTTCTACTCTATGTCCTTTATACTAATTAACTTGTAATCATCTTCGCAAGCAGTTCTGTGAAACAAACTTCAATTCCTACCTTAGAATTATAATATGGTTATTAGTAATAATGGAAGAAACATAGATTGGGCCTTCATTGGCCAAATTAAAGATACAACAGTGTCAAAATTCTAACTTACAAACAACAGACAGCTAGCCTGTTGTTAGCTGGCAAGGCCATACTGTGGGCCCCTATGTGGGATGTTATGCATCCTCTAATCTAACTAATTAAAACACTTTGTTTCAAATTCTAACCCAACCGGGAAACTGAAACTTACACAGTTCCAGTAAGACACAACTTATATATTAACCCCTTACTTGTCTCGAGCATTAATACAATCATTTAAACACAGTATTATTTGTTGTGTATGCACCTTTAAGGGAATAACTGGTCTCAGACTGCAGTACCGGCAGTGACCACCCCTGTATAAAAGGCCCTAGCAGGCTTCTGTAGTTTTCAGTTTCCAGGTTGTCTCCATTCAGTAAAGACTTGTCATAATCAACTCCTGCAGTCCGTGCCTCAATTATACACGGACATAATACTGGCGACGAGTAAGAAACGAACTTACCTGCAACTCGGCAGCACCTCAGACGACGTTATTGAAGGTCGAAGCCAGAAGAAAGAAAAAAAAAAAATCCAAATCATCGAGTTGAAAAGTGCAGCAGAGACTGTCGAGAGCCTGGCTTGATTCTCCAGTCTGTGGTTTCCCAGCTAATCGGGCTGGTGGCAGGTAGTGCACTGATCCTTCCTGGGCTGCGGCGGGCTAGAGCTCGATCGGGTGGCTCTGCAACAGGGCCGGGCAGCGAGACGGGAAGCAAAGGGAGAGAGAGAGGGTGGAGCACACAGGGCGCGGCCGGTGCTTCGCAGCCGGGCAGCGTTCGGACCTAAGAAGAGGGAGGGAAGTGTCCCAGAGGGTCCGCTCCACGACGGGAACGGTTCTTCAATTAACGGAGCAAATATTGAAGAGCGATAGAAAAATAAAAATACCACGGAGAGCGGCGTTGGCAGTGGCAGCGGCGGGAAAGCACGGGAGGCGCCATCTTAACTCGGCGGGGAAGAAGGAAAAGCATGGGAGGCGCCATTTTGATCCATCGGGAACGAAGGCAAAGCGCGGGAGGCGCCATCTTAGATTTTCAAGATGCCAAAGACTGGCTATATCACTGCCTTCGATAATGCAATAGAAGACTGGACCACGTATGTGGAAAGAGTCGAGGTATATTGCGAGGCAAACAAAATAGCCGATGAGAAAAAGGCATCGGTATTGCTAAATTTAATGGGCGCAAGAACGTACGGCCTATTGCGGGACCTGATTACTCCAGCCAAACCAAAGGCGAAGAGTTTTAACGAAATTGTTGCTATCCTACAGGAACACCTAAATCCTACACCGCTGCTGATAGCAGAAAGATTTAAATTCCACAGGAGAAATCAGCATAAAAATGAGAGCAATGCTGATTACCTTACGGAACTACGCAAGCTATCAAAGCACTGCCAGTTCGGAGCAGGACTGGCAGATACCTTACGGGACAAAATTGTCTGTGGACTCCTGAGTTAAGGAACCCAGAAGAGGTTACTCTCAGAGAAAGAGCTGACGCTAGATAAGGCTTTCAGCATGGCAGTATCGTATGAAGCAGCAGCAAGGGGAGCTGCGGAAATACAACAAAAGCCACAGGAATACGGCACCCACGAAATGACACGGGGATTTGCAAAATGTTATCGCTGCGGCAGAACAAACCATGACCAGAAGAACTGCTGGTCCAAGGACAAAATATGCAGGCAATGCGGAAAGATGGGACACATTGCACGAGTTTGCAGGTCTGGGAAGAAGACCAACGACAACAAAAAGGAACCGTACAGGAAAGTACAAAAGATGACGGACAGTAGTTCCGAAGGCCAGATGAGTGATAGTGAATCCGGGAACAAGAGACTAAGCTGTCTCAAACTTCACAACGTAATCGCAAAAGAGGATCACCGAACCATTTGGGTCACCCTCACGATAGCAGGGTCCCAAGTCAAAATGGAATTGGATACAGGATCAGCACTAACCATCATGAATCGACGAGACTACGAGCGGCTATTCTCACACATACCCTTGAGAGAGACATCCATTGTCTTGAGGACGTATACGGGGCAAAAAGTATACCCCAGAGGAAAAATAAGGGTGCCTGTCGAATACAACGGCAAGAAAATACGGAAATTGTATCTCTACATTCTGCAAGATGGTGGACCACCGTTATTGGGACGTGAATGGATCAGAAAGATAAGTTTAGACTGGCACTCCATTTAGGCACTGACGCTGGCTGGTAAAAAGGATGACGACGTCACTCCTGGACGATTGTCAACAATCTTAGCTGACGCCAAAGAGGTATTTCAACAAGAACTGGGCACTCTTAAAGGCGTAACCGCCTCGATAAAAATAGAGGAGAATGCAATTCCCAAGTTTTTCAAAGCAAGACCGGTACCATATGCAATTCGCCCAGCCGTCGAGGCAGAGCTGGAGAATCTGGAGAATGCAGGCGTGTTATCTAAGGTAGACTGGAGCGAGTGGGCGACACCCATCGTTCCTGTCATGAAGAAAACGTTAAACAATAAGTCTGAGGAGCCAAGGAAGGTTCGCATCTGTGGGGACTTCAAGGTGACGGTGAACCCAGTCCTTCACACAGTACAATATCCTCTTCCAAAGATAGAAGATATCTTCGCCTCACTATCTGGAGGGAAGCGTTTTACAAAAATTGACCTAGCACAAGCATATTTGCAGATGGAGGTTGAAGAATCCTCTAGGAAATATCTCACGATAAACACTCACAAAGGTCTTTACCAGTATAATCGACTGGTATTCGGAGTAGCATCAGCTCCGGCGATATGGCAAAGAGCGATGGAACAAGTCCTGCAAGGGATTCCGGGGACTCAGTGTTACTTGGACGACATCCTAGTGACAGGTGAAGATGACAGTGAACACCTTGCCAACCTAGAGCAGGTGCTCACTAGACTACGTGAACATGGGCTACGAGCCAATCGCCCCAAGTGCGAGTTTTTTAAGAAACAGATATCGTATTGTGGCCACGTGATTGATGAAGAGTGGTTGCATAAGTCCCCTGACAAAATTGAAGCGGTAGTTAAGGCTCCAGCGCCTGAAAATGTGTCGCAACTGAGGTAATTCCTCGGATTGGTGAATTACTACCATAAGTTTTTGCCGAATTTGTCCACAATTCTGCATCCACTGAACGCCCTACTACGAACGGGAGTAGCATGGAAATGGAGCGATGAATGTAAGCGGGCCTTTCAGAAGAGTAAGGACCTAATCACTTCAAGAGAAGTATTGGCTCACTACAACCCATCACTGCCGATAAGACTGGCGTGTGATGCGTCTCCCTACGGCATTGGGGCGGTACTGTCACATAAATTCCTTGATGGTTCAGAGAGGCCGATAGCTTTTGCGTCACGCTTGTTAACTTCAGCCGAGCGTAACTACGCCCAGATTGACAGAGAGGCCCTCAGCCTGGTGTGGGGGGTGAAGAAGTTCAATCACTACCTGCACGGTCAGAAATTTACTCTACTAACTGATCATCAACCTCTCGTCTCCATTTTCAACCCTCAGAGGGGCGTACCGATAATGACGGCACAATGGCTACAGAGGTGGTCCCTTTTCCTAGGGGCACACCAATATGACATCGAGTACAAAGGAACTAAACAGCATGGGAATGCTGATGGATTGTCGCGCCTACCGTTGCCGACAGTGGAAGAAGAACTGGCAGTGGATCCAGTGGAGTTATTCCACTCGACTATAGTCGAATGTCTCCCTGTGACGAATGCAAACATAGAAAAGGAAACACGAAATGACCCGACACTCTCCTGGGTCTATGATTTAACGGTGAAGGGATGGCCAGCACATGGCGAACCACTGCTGCCAGCATTCTCGCCGAGAAGAGAACAGCTGTCAGTGTGCAGAGGAACCTTGATGTGTGGATTCAGAGTAGTAATTCCACCCAAATTGAAGGATAGAGTGCTCAATGAGCTTCATGAGGGTCATCTGGGAGGGGTAAAAATGAAGAACTTAGCCAGAGCGTTTGTGTGGTGGCCGGGAATCGATAGAGAAATCGAAGAGATGACCAAGAGCTGTACAGGATGCCAGAAGGTCCAAAACGCCCCACCACAAGCCCCTCTACATCCATGGGAGTGGCCCTCATCTCCATGGCAAAGGGTGCACATTGATATTGCTGGTCCCTTTATGGACTCGATATTTTTAATTGTGGTGGATGCACATTCAAAGTGGCCAGAAGTAATAAAAATGTCCTCAACCACCACAGAAAAAACTATCACAGTCTTACGAACCATATTCGCCAGGAATGGGCTGCCTGAACAGATTTGCTCTGACAATGGACCACAGTTTGTGTCTGAAGAGTTCCGGAGGTTCTTAAAGAACAATGGTGTTAAGCATTACACATCCGCCCCATATCATCCAGCCACTAATGGATTGGCCGAGAGGTTTGTTCAAACATTCAAGAAGGCTATCAAGGCAATGTGTAATGAAGATATACCCCTACAACACAAGGTGGATAACTTCTTGTTTGCCTACCGGAATGCGACACATGCGGTTACCAACCAAACTCCAGCCATGATGTTCTTCAATCGAAGACTACGATGCCGCTTGGATTTGGTTAAGCCAAACGTCAGAAGAGATGTGGAGAACAGGCAGTTCAGAATATGAATGAAAGGCCGACCAGGAGTTTTAAGATAGGTCAACCAGTTTTGGCCTGGGACTACCGCACAGAGAAATGGCAGCCAGGAACGATCTGTACACAGCAAGGACCTCTAATGTATACCGTGGACGTTGGAGAGAGCATTGTAAGACGCCATGCTGACCAGATTCTAGAGTCACTGGAAAACGTCAACTCCACACCACGATCTGATACACCTGGCGATGAAACCGAAGTACCAATTGCATCTACCGCAGAATCGGTGATATTTGAAGCAGACGAACCAAACAACGACATTGATCCCGACTCAACCTTGCCAGAAGAACCTGATATCCCAAAGAGGCGTTATCCAGACAGAATCAGGAAGCCTCCTCAAAGACTGAACTTATAATTGCTTAACTTCAACCAATGTATCTGGCAACCGTAATTGTAATTGTAATTAGTTATTATTTTGTTGTTAAATGTTATGTACTGTTTATCTAAAAGGGGAGGAATTGTTGTGTATGTACCTTTAAGGGAATAACTGGTCTCAGACTGCAGTACCGGCAGTGACCACCCCTGTATAAAAGGCCCTAGCAGGCTTCTGTAGTTTTCAGTTCCAGGTTGTCTCCATTCAGTAAAGACTTGTTATAATCAACTCCTGCAGTCCGTGCCTCAATTATACATGGACATAATATTATTCGCACAGCCATAATCATTTTTAAACACCCCTAGTTTCTAACAGTAATTACTGTGGAAGAGCTGAAGTTTTCATCAATTTCCATGATTTGAGATTTCCCTGCTTGCTGGCTCTGTGGGGAGGGGGAACAGCGCAGCCTGTGGAGGAGCAGTGAATGACAGACTGCAACTTCAGGATTTCCAGTTACCAGTTCGCCGTCATCAGGGCTGCAAATTCCAGGCCAATATTATTATTTAATTTTATAAGTTTCCTTTGTTTTACGGTTTAATTGCGCCACTCTAAAAAGGGAGCACTTTTGTTAGGTTCGATGGACGTATGGTTTTATTAAGAAAAGACATTTGGAGAGAGAGAAATCAACGTTTCAAATGTGGATCTTTCCTCTTAAAATGACAGCATCCAACCACTAACTCCTCCGGGCGCTGTTGGACAGAGTGCAAATCAAATGTGGGGGGGGAAATAACTTGCGCTTCCGGTGCACGTTACTGACGACATCGCGTTACGAGGCGCCGCAGACAAAGGGCAGCGCGCGTGCACCGAGCCGGTTGTTGTGGGAGACAATGTCCGAGAGCAAAAGCCGCATTCGAGTGCCGCATCCGAGTGGCGGTTCTCACCGCTCCACCCCGAGCACCTCCAACGGGACGGCTGCCGGAGCGGGGTCGACGCCGCGCGGCAGGAGAAACTCCGCCGTCTCGGATTGCACCATGACCGAGGATGAGGACATGGGCGATGGCGGCATACCATACGGGGCCCGGGATGATGACCCGAACCGCCGGAGGATGCTTCGGCACCAGTACCGGGAGCTCATCAACAGCGTCCAGCGTGAGTGAGCGGGGCCTGGAGTCTGTGTGTGGAACGGCTGCACTCGCTCCCGCGGTGTAACTCTCCAATGAGGCAACCCCGGGTATCCCCAGTGTCATCAAAACACAAGTGCCCCCTTTTTAAAGAGTGGCACAACTAATCAGGAACTAAACCATAAAACAAAGGAAACATGCAATAATAAATAATAATACCCATGTCCGCTATGCGTAGTCGACACATCCGTTTAAATACTACAGGCCAATTTAGTGACCATGGTTACTAACTTCCGAGTTACCCACATCTACATAAATGTTTCTGCTGCTTTTTGTGGTGAAGGACTGGGCAGACCCTTATGATGGTGTTTGTAAATAACTTTTAGTAGAAGATGTAATAATGGGTAAGGCCGCTGGTTTAGAAATTTAATGAAAAGTAGATGCAATTGTGGAATGTGATCCTGAAAACTAGTAAAATTTCTCTACTTAAGTCATCTCCACTACCCTTTTACCCTGATGTGGATACCAATCTGCTTTGTGTGAAGCCTGTTTTGTTTAAACAGAGTCTCTCCGTTCCAGAACTTTGTCCAATATTGTAGTAATCCCAAATCTTCCTTTTTATACCACTCTAGATGTATCAATGCATAGAATCTGTTTCTGCCTGAGTGGTCCTGTGTGTGACACTGGGTGTAATCCTGTGATTACTGGCTTTGAGATGTTCAATTTAGAGCCCAGCTCCTCAAACTCCCACTGCAAGATGTCCATCCTGTTCTTTCCTGAAACATTAGTTGTTGCATGGACCAGGATTCCTGGCTTGTTTCATTCCCCTTGCAGAGATATTTCCATCTGCTCTGTTATGTTTCTTAACCTGGCACCAAGGGGACAATGTTCAGGGCTCTGTCACAGCTGCAAATTAGGTTGTCATTCCTGTTGTGTCCGTGTATAATAAGACACAGACTGCAGGAGAATGGTACAACAGGTGTTTACTCAACGTGTCTCACACTGGAACTGATCTGTACAGATTACTACTCAGTGTTATATACAGGTGTGGTCACTGCCGGTACTGCAGTATACATGAGTTGTAAAAGATAGTTCCCCCCTTAAAGGTATATACATTACAATGCCTCCCCTTTTAGATTAGCAGTACCATAACACTCATTTAACAATTAAATATCAAACTAATTACAATTAACACTTTTAACATGCAACATTAGCTGAAAATAGTCTATTTATATATTCAGTCTTTGGGGAGGCTTCCTGATCCTTTCTGGATAGCGCCTTTCCCGAGTGTCTTGCTCTTGGTGCGGAGGCGATTCTGGCCTCCTGTCGTCGGTTGGTTCATCAGCTTCCGATGCTACTGTTTCTGGGGTAGATGCGACCTGTACGTCGGGTTCATCACCAGGTACGTATGGGCGAGGCATGGGGTTGACTCGTTCCTGTGACTCTAGGATCTGGTCAGCATAGCGTCTCACGATGCTCTCCCCAATGTCCACTGTGTACATTAGTGGGCCCTGCCGTGTGCATATCGTTCCTGGCTGCCATTTTTCTGTTCGGTAGTCGTGGGCCAAGACTGGTTGCCCTACATTGAAGCTCCTTGTTGGCTTCTCATGGATGTGCTGGAATTGCTTACTCTCAACATCTCTTCGTACGTTTGGTCTGAGCAAATCCAGGCGAGATCTTAACCTTCGGTTAAAGAACATCATGGCTGGGGCCTGGTTGGTGACTGCATGTGTCGCATTCCAGTAGGCGAACAGGAAATTGTCCACCTTGTGCTGCAGCGGAATGTTGTCATTGTACATAGCCTTTATTGCCGCCTTAAAGGTTTGTACGAACCTCTCAGCCAATCCATTTGTGGCTGGATGATACGGGGCGGATGTGTAATGCCTTACCCCATTCTTTTTCAAGAACCTCCGGAACTCTTCGGACACAAACAGTGGTCCGTTGTCGGAGCAAATCTGTTCTGGCAAGCCATTCCTGGCAAAAATGGTCCGTAGGACTGCAATAGTTTTCTCCGTGGTGGTGGAGGACATTTTGATGACCTCAGGCCATTTCGAGTGCACATCCATGGCTATTAAAAACATTGAGTCCATGAATGGACCAGCAAAATCAATATGCACCCGTTGCCATGGAGATGAGGGCCACTCCCATGGGTGTAGAGGGGCCTGTGGTGGTGCATTTTGGACTTTCTGGCATCCTGAGCAGCTCTTGGTCAGGTCCTCGATTTGTTAATTGATTCCCGGCCACCACACATAAGCCCTGGCTAGGCTTTTCATTTTTACCCCTCCCAGATGACCCTCATGAAGCTCATTGAGCACTCTATCCCTTAACTTGGGTGGAATTACCACTCGGGATCCACACATCACGGTCCCCCGGCACACTGACAGCTGTTCTCTCCTTGTCGAGAATGCTGGCAACAGTGAGTCGCCATGTGCTGGCCATCCCTTCACCGTCAAATCATATACCCGAGACAGTGTCGGGTCATTTCGGGTTTCCTTTTCGATACAAGCGTTAGTTACCAGTAGGTATTCAACTATAGTCGAATGGAATATTTCGACAGGATCCACTGCTGGTGCTTCCTCCGCAGTAGGCAGTGGCAGGCGTGATAGCCCATCAGCATTTCCATGCTGTTTCGTGCCCTTATATTCAATCTCATAGTGGTGCGCCCCTAGAAAAAGTGACCATCTTTGTAGTCGTTGCACAGTCATCACCGGAATGCCCTTCTTCGGATTAAAAATGGAGACAAGAGGCTGGTGATCAGTCAGCAAGGTGAATTTCTGCCCGTGCAGATAGTGATTGAACTTTTTCACTCCCCACACTAGGCTGAGGGCCTCCCTGTCAATCTGGGCGTAGTTACGCTCGGCAGAGGTTAGTGATCGTGACGCAAAGGCTATTGGCCTCTCTGAGCCGTCCGAGAATTTGTGTGACAGCACCGCTCCAATGCCGTAGGGTGACGCATCACATGCCAACCGAATTGGTAATGCCGGGTTGTAATGGGCCAATACCTCTTTAGATGTGATTAGTGTTTTGCTCTTCTGGAAAGCTCGTCTACATTCGTCACTCCACTTCCATGGCACCCCAGTTTGCAGTAGGGTGTTCAGTGGGTGTAGTATTGTAGACAAATTTGGCAAGAACTTATGGTAGTAGTTTACCAGCCCGAGGAACGACCTCAGTTGTGACACATTTTCCGGTGCTGGAGCCTTGACTACTGCCTCAATCTTCTCTGGGGACTTATGTAACCCCCCTTTATCGATAACGTGGCCACAATAGGAGATCTGTTTTCTAAAAAACTCGCATTTGGGGCGGTTAGCTCGGAGCCCATATTCCTGCAATCTAGTGAGCACCTGCTCCAGGTTGGCAAGGTGATCACTGTCATTTTTGCCCGTGACCAGGATGTCGTCCAAATAACACTGGGTCCCTGGGATCCCTTGCAGGACTTGTTCCATTGCCCTCTGCCAAATAGCCGGAGCTGATGCTACCCCGAATACCAGCCGGTTGTATTGGTAGAGACCTTTATGGGTGTTGATTGTGAGGTATTTTTTTGATGCTTCTTCTACCTCCATTTGCAGATACGCCTGGGCCAGATCAATCTTAGTGAAGCGTTTCCCTCCAGATAGCGAGGCGAAAATATCTTCAATCCGCGGAAGTGCATATTGTACGGTGTGAAGGACCGGGTTCACTGTTACCTTAAAGTCCCCACAGATGCGAACCTTCCTTGGTTCCCCAGGCGTGCTGCTCAACGACTTTTTCATCACAGGGACGATGGGTGTAGCCCACTCGCTCCAGTCTACCTTTGACAGTACACCTGAACGTTCCAGACTGTCCAGCTCTGCTTCGGCGGCTGGGCGGATCGCATAAGGTACTGGTCTGGCCTTAAAAAATTTTGGGCTTGCGTTTTCTTCAATTTTAATCGTCGCTGTCATGCCTTTTAGTGTTCCGAGTCCTTGCTGGAACACTTCTTTCGCGTCAGTTAGGATCTTTGACAGTCGCCCAGGTGTGACGTCGTCATCCTTTTTGTCAGCCACAGTCAGTGCCTGTATGGAATGCCAATCCAGTTGTATTTTCCGGATCCATTCACGTCCCAGTAATGGTGGTCCTCCATCTTGCAATACATACAGATCTAGTTTTGGTGTTTCCTTACCATTATATATAACGGTCACCCTTATTTTTCCTTTGGGGTAGACTTTTTGCCCCGTGTATGTCTTCAAAATAATTTTTGTGTCTCTCAAGGGTATGTGTGAGAATAGCCGCTCGTAGTCCCGTCGGCTTATGACTGTTAGGGCTGATCCTGTGTCCAATTCCATCTTTACCTGGACTCCTGCTATCTTGAGAATGACCCAAATGGTTCGGTGATCCTCCGTTGTGATCACATTATGTAGTTTCAGACAACTCAGTTCCCTGCTTTCGGAGTCGTTATCACTCTCTTTTGTTCGTCTGAACTATTCTCCGTCATCTTATGTACCTTAGAGTCATAGAGTTATACAGCACGGATAGAGGCCCTTCGGCCCATCGTGTCCGTGCCGGCCATCAAGCCCTGTCTAATCTAATCCCATATTCCAGCATTTGGTCCGTAGCCCTGTATGTTATGGCATTTCAAGTGCTCATCCAAATGCTTCTTAAATGTTGTGAGGGTTCCTGCCTCCACAACCCTTTCAGGCAGTGAGTTCCAGACTCCAACCACCCTCTGGGTGAAAAAGTTCTTTCTCAAATCCCCTCTAAACCTCCCGCCCTTTACCTTGAATCTATGCCCCCTAGTTATTGACCCTTCTACTAAGGGAAAAAGCTCCTCAGTATCCATCCTATCTATGCCCCTCATAATTTTGTACACCTCAATCATGTCCCCCCTCAGCCTCCTCTGCTCCAAGGAAAACAAACCCAATCTGCCCAGTCTTTCTTCATAGCTGAAGCGCTCCAGCCCCGGTAACATCCTGGTGAATCTCCTCTGCACCCTCTCCAAAGCGATCACATCCTTCCTGTAGTGTGGCGACCAGAACTGCACACAGTATTCCAGCTGTGGCCTAACCAGTGTTTTATACAGTTCCATCATAACCTCCTTGCTCTTATATTCAATGCCTCGGCTAATGAAGGCAAGTATCCCATATGCCTTTTTTACCACCTTATCCACCTGTTCCGCCGCCTTCAGGGATCTGTGTACTTGCACACCCAGATCCCTCTGCCCCTCCGTCTTGCCTAGGGTCTTACCATTCATTGTGTATTCCCTTGCCTTGTTAGTACCCCCAAATTTCCGGGTTAAATTCCATTTGCCACTGTTCCGCCCATCTGACCAACCCATCTATATCGTCCTGCAGACTGCGGCTACCCTCCTCGCTATTTACCACCCTACCAATTTTTGTATCATCCGCGAACTTACTGATCATACCTTTTACATTCATATCCAAGTCATTAATGTAGACCACAAACAGCAAGGGACCCAGCACCGATCCCTGTGGTACCCCGCTGGCCACAGGCTTCCAGTCACAAAAACAACCTTCGACCATCACCCTCTGCCCTTTGCCTTCTGCCACTAAGCCAATTTTGTATCCAATGTGCCAAGGCACCCTGGATTCCATGGGCTCTTACCTTCTTGACCAGTCTCCTGTGCGGGACTTTATCGAAGGCCTTACTGAAATCCATGTATACCACATCCACTGCGTTACCCTCATCCACACACCTAGTCACCCCCTCTCAAAATTCAATCAAATTAGTCAGACATGATCTTCCCTTGACAAAGCCATGTTGACTATCC
The DNA here is from genome assembly GCF_052327205.1 of Somniosus microcephalus. NCBI lineage: Eukaryota > Metazoa > Chordata > Chondrichthyes > Squaliformes > Somniosidae > Somniosus > Somniosus microcephalus. The sequence continues at coordinate 37,670,351 of NC_140994.1, read as the reverse complement.
CTGATTAATCCTTGCCTCTCCAAGTGGAGACTAATTTTGTCCCTCAGAATTTTTTCCAATAATTTTCCTACCACTGATGTTAGGCTCACTGGCCTGTAGTTCGCCGGTTTTTCCCTACTTCCCTTCTTGAATAATGGTACTACATTAGCGGTTCTCCAGTCCTCTGGCACATCCCCTGTGGCCAGAGAGGTCCTGAATATATGTGTTGGAGCCCCCGCAATCTCTTCCTTTGCCTCACACAGCAGCCTGGGATACATTTCGTCCGGGCCTGGGGATTTATCCATTTTTAGGCCTGCTAAAACCGCCAATACCTCCTCCCTCTCGATGTTAATATGTTCGAGCATATCACAGTCCCCCCGCCCTATTTCTATGTCTACATCGTCCTCCTCCATAGTGAAAACAGATGCAAAAAATTCATTTAGAACCCCTCCTACATCTTCCGGCTCCACACACACATTGCCACTTTTGTCCCTAATGGGCCCTATTTTTTCCCTAGTTATCCTCTTACCCTTAATATACTTCTTGTACTTTCCTTTGGTAGGTTTCTTATTGCTGGTTTTCTTTCCCGACCTGCAGACTCGTGCTATGTGTCCTACTTTTCCACACTGTCTGCACACTTTGTCTTTGAACCAGCAATCATTCTGGTCGTGTGTTGTTCTGCCGCAGCGATAGCACTTCTCTGTTCCATATGACATTTCGTTTGTGCCATATTCTTGCGGTCTCTGTTGTATCTCTGCAGCGCCCCGTGCTGCTGCTTCATATGATACCGCAATGCTGAAAGCCTTTTCCAGCGTAAGGTCCTTTTCAGATAAAAGCCGTTTCTGGGTTCCTTCACTTTGAAGCCCACACACAAACTTGTCCCTTAAGGTATCTGCCAGTCCCGCTCCAAACTGGCAATGTTTCGATAGTTTGCGCAGTTCTGTTAAATAATCAGCATTGCTTTCATCCTTATGCTGGTTCCGTTTGTGAAACTTGAATCTTTCTGCTATCAGCAGCGGTGTGGGGTTTAAATGTTCCTGTAGTATCGTTACTATGTCTTCAAAACTCTTTTGCATTGGCTTCGTTGGGGTTACTAGATTTCGTAATAAACCATACGTCTTTGCACCCATTAAATTTAACAATACCGACGCTTTCTTGTCATCTGACACCTCATTTGCCTTGCAGTACACATCTATTCGTTCGACATATGTAGTCCAATCTTCGACTTCATTGTCAAACGCGGTGATACTGCCACTCTTCGGCATTTTGGGTGTGGTTTAAAATGGTGTCTCCCGCGCTTTCCTTCCTCCCCCGCTGCTGCCAATGCCGCTCCCGGCGGTTCTCGTGGCAATGGTGGCGCCCTATAGGTTTCGCGCGCTTCTCCTGCGCTGTTGCCAATGCCGCTCTCGGCGGTCCTTGTGGCAATGGCGGCGCCTCGCGGGTTTCTGCGCGTCTCTCTCCCTCTCTTCGACGCTGCTCGGCCCCTGAACACCGGCTGCGCCCTGTGCGCTCTGCCCTCTCTCTCCCCCGTCGACGCTGCTCGGCCCTTTGCTGTGCCGCTCGGTCGGGCTCTAGCCCGCCGCTGTCCGGGAAGGGTCTGCGCACTACCTGTTGCCAGCCCGTTTCGCTGGACCACCTCGACTGGAAAGCCAAGCCTGGCTCTCGACAGCCTCCCCCGCAATTCTCGAGTCTCTGCTGGATGACTGGGCGGTTGCCCGTGGTCGACGCCCGAGTCTCTGGCCTTGACCTCCAATCCACTGATCTCCAGGAACGAATCCCCGGGAGGTGATGCAGAGTTGCAGGTAGGTTCGAACTTGCCTTGTCGCCAATGTTGTGTCCGTGTATAATAAGACACAGACTGCAGGAGAACGGTACAACAGGTGTTTACTCAATGTGGCTCACAGTGGAACTGATCTGTACAGATTACTACTCAGTGCTATATACAGGTGTGGTCACTGCCGGTACTGCAGTATACATGAGCTGTAAAAGATAGTTCCCCCCTGAAAGGTATATACATTACAATTCCTACTACTAACACAGACCTTGTGGCTGTTTTCCCATGGGAAACCCATTGCTTCACAGTGAATTTGTTGCTTGCATCTCTGCTTATCCTGGGTGTCATGAATTGAATACCTATTGGACAAGTCCTGACCTGGAGGGTTCCCCAATGCCTTAAATTTAAAATTCTCATGTTTGTATCTTGCCATGGCCTCATCCCCTCCCTATCTCCATAACCTCATAAGTAGACCTCAAAATTCTTTAAGTGGTTCCCTGATTTGCATTTTCTCCCCCTTAACATTTCAGAGAATCGGGAGGATATGATCAGACCCAACAGTAATAAATTAACAGAAGCACTTGAGGAAGCTAACAAACTGTTTTCCAATGGTGAGTACCCTTTATATTAATGTAATATATGTAATATATCTTACAAAGAAAAGGTTACAGTGCCGTGAACCCCAAAAATAATCATGAGCACGAAGCTTGTGACGTATCTCAAACCAAGTAAACTGGCTGATATAGTGCTGGCTAGTTTTTCCTGTTCAGCCAATAGTTAAAACTGTACACTAACTAAAGGATGTCTGGTCTTTAGCTTGGTTAAGCTGACAAAAGTTACACCCAGCGGTGCACACTTTTTCTTCCACCCCTGATTTCCTTGGTGGTCATTTGGTATTTGTAAGTCCATAGTGACCTTGTTCAGTAGCTGAATTATATTGCATAGGGACCTCGTGTGAGTTTGGAGACTTAAAGCTACCTACGAAAACTGAAATTATACCTTGCTATGTACCTTTCAGTCCGACAGACACGCGAGGCAGCCCTGGATGCCCAGTTTCTAGTGCTTGCAACAAACCTGGGTCAAGAGAAAGCTAATCAGTTACACACAGATATGATGGTTTTTGACCCATCAGTCTTTGCAGAGGAACTGGTAAGATTTCAGTTCATGACATTAAGAATGATACTGTGGAGCGAGTTACACTGAGGCTTGTTTGCTATCAAACTGGAAAAATAAATTGGAACAGTTTCAAATTAATTCTGAATGTCCAAGATGGAATTATGTTTAACTCTGCTTTATTTCATTTTTTACAAGACTGTTTCGCAGCTTGCTTATTTATCATGATTAGAGCCACTAATGATTGCAGTTGTGATCACCATATCCATACAACAGCTTTGACAGTTGTGTGTTTTGGTAGTTAAGAAGTGGACTTTGACTTTTATGAGCAAGTGTTGGATTGACTGAATGTGGTCTAGAAGTATTGATGTCTAACAATTTCTGGTATTTTACTCTTAGTATTTTTTTTACATAAAGAGAGTTAACTTTGCCTATTGTTTCTCCAAGATTCAAGTCATGGTAATGATGCATTAGAAGCCTAGATGTTTACAGCATAGGAAGAGTCTGCTGGCTTTTTGTTAGAGCGTACGCAAGATTATGACAACGCCTTATGTTTAAATTAAAGAGTGATGTTAGGACCTGATTTAGTATGCCTTTCATCTCTAGATTATGGAGGAGAAATACATATATTCTGGATTGTGTTCTCCAGCTAGCATTTTTCCACAAGAAGTTTGTTCATAAAAGTTGGAATGCGAGTTAATGTATAAATCACTGCTACAAATTACTTTAATATTTAATAGTCAAAAATGGATTCGTTTATAATTTTTGACTGCTACACAAGTTAAATGCTAATTACAGGACTGTTGGGTATAAATTATTTCTGTGCAGTTAACATTCATGGGTTTGAACCGACTGGAAACTGAAGGGAGTGATGATGATGATGAATCTGCAGGGTGGCTTCCTAAAGATGCCTGGACCAAACTAGGAAATGAAACTGAAAAATATTTTAAAAGAGCTCAAGCCTTTCATTATATGTAAGTTCAGCACATTTTTCTCTTGTTATCTGTAGCAATGTTAAAATTCTAATACTACAATCCAAATATCCAAATACAGTGACTACTCTTCAGAAGTACTTCATTGGTTGTAAAGTGCTTTAGGATGTCCTGAGGTTGTGAAAGGCGCTATATAATTGCAAGTCTGTCTGTCTTTTACTTTTTCACAAAGTTGACCATATCTATCTTATGGTGTAGGCTGGGATCTTTCAAGAGTGAACCACCAGTTCCACGACAGAGAACTGAGAGACAGAAGCGGGTCCCAACTAAGGAGGAACGCCGAATAATGCCTACACAGGTTTGTTGATTTTATGCCAACTTTGCAGGAGATCTGCATTTCACTATTTCAACCCTGAGTTCAGACTGGTTATTTTCTACGCCAAAAAAAGTTGGGTTCCATGCTGACCAGCACAATACGAGGAACGCTGTGTAGTGCAATCACATTTGTACACTGAGGTTCTCTGTTGTATGGCTTTTGTGATAACAGTAATGTTTTGGATAGGGAAAAAAACATTGATCTATTTAGCCTACATTTCCAAACCTCTCATCAATTTCCTTCATGTGATGCTGGAACCAACAGTCTTGTATAGAAACCATCTAGTTTGTGGTAGTGTAGTAGTTATGGTAGTTGACTAGCAACCTAGAGGCCCCGAGTTTAAAATCTCAACATACAAGTTGAGAAATTGAATTTCATTAAATCTAGTAATCTGTGGGCTAGCATCAGGTGAGGGGGAGGGGGGGGAATCACTGACCCTGAAACCTGCTGGATGTTTAATTTTTAAAAACCCAATTGGTTCACTAATATCCTTTAGGGAAGGGAACCTGTCACGCCCACCTGGTCTGGCCTACATGTGACGCCAGTGTCATATTACGGATTCACTCTGAAATGCCCTCTGAAGTAGCATTGTTCACAGCAACCAAAGATGAACAGTAAATGTGGCCTTGCCTGCATTGCCCACATCCCAAGAATATACTTTTTTAAACGGGCCCAATTTTCTATTGGGAATTCATAACTCATTGGTTTTTTTAAATGCCATGGTTTTCTACTTCTCCACTCCCATAAATCTGTTCCATAGTTCTATCACCCTCTTTTCAAAAAGAAAAAAAAGCCTGATTTTTCAATTTTTTTTTTGATGCCCTTAACTTCAAACTCTGTACCCCAATCCTCATCCTGTATCTGACCGAAAGACTTACAAGATCTAAATTCTCTGTACCTGTGAAAACCTTAAGCCCTCTATTAAGTTCCCTGAAATTCTCCTCTCCAAAGAGTCGAGTCCCAGAATAGACGAATAGACCATCTTTCCCTATAACTCAGCCCTCTTTGTCCAGGAACTGACTTTATAACCCTTTTGGTTCCAAGATTTTGCATTTCTTGTAAAACAGCAATCAAAACTTTTGTTCTCATGATTTAACCAGGGCAGTGGAAAACCAAAACTGGGCTCTCGTAATTTTTTTTTTTATTGTTAAGTAGCTTTGAGGACTCTTTTTTGCATGTGCAAGATAGCAGTGTATCTGCATATGCAAACTTATTCTGTGGATCAGCTGTAAATTGGCCAGGATGGGGGGGCGGAATTGAAATTGGCCGAAGGGCAGTTTCTAAATAAGTGATTTTAAATCATAAGACACAGTTTAATTAAGTGCTGCAGAATTGATTTCTTTCAGTCAAGCCATTGGTGTGCAAACAGTGACTTGCTTTATATTTTTACATTTTCATTTTTTTAAATGTGGTTTTGTCTTTGTTAATTCTCCTGTAGAATGTTAATTCTTTTCTGTAGAATGTGGATCTTTCAGTTGAGAAATATGATCCAACTAAATTTAGCACTAATCTGGAACAAAATTAAGGTGATGGTTTGGTCTTGTATAAATGCAAGTTTTTCTGTTCTTTCTTGGAGACAATTTGTTTGACTACTTCTACATAAGCATTCATTGGATTTGTTGTTGTATCAATTTGCTATTGGCTGGCTTAGTGGGCTTAACAGACTGCTTTTACCTCTGGGACCTGGTTTAAATCCAGGCCAGATCGATGGGATCAAAGTCTCTTGTCTGGCTTTTGGAATTCAAGGTGAAATAAGTCGGGGCAGTCTCATTTCAGAACTGCCCATAGTTTGACGAGGGTCAGCTCACTCCGGGTACCCCCTGCCAATGAGGGCGCACTGCTCAGAACTGTCACGGCTGCCAAATGAAAACAGGTGAACATAGTGGCACTAAAAAGAATAAACAGCTGGAAATAAAAATGGGAGCAGCAGATTCAAGCTGTGTAGCTTGGGGGTGGTTTGCTTTTAGGCATATTTCATTATCCAGATTTTTTAATTTAGCAAGTGATCAATTGATTTTGAACAACCTACTTCTACAAATATTTTACTTTAATAAAAATAGCTGAAGAAAATGGATGAATCTCACCAAGAAGCCACTGAAAAGGAAGTAGAGAGGATCTTGGGACTACTGCAGGAGTACTTCAAATCTGACCGTGCGTATGGCAGATGCAGCATGCTAACTGCTGGAAATGTGATGCTCTTTAAAAATTAATGCTCAAAATATACTTCTGAAATGATCTTTGCCATTACTGTTCAAAGCAGAGTTTAAAGTTGTTGCGTGATGTAAAGTAGAACTGTCTTTTTCTGTGACATCTGTAGTAGTAAATTGTCTATAAATGTACTTAAGCTTTACTATTTCCAGTTTCTTAAAATCTAAGACTTAGAACTTGCTTCCTGTAACTGTTGCCCTTCTTTGTCTTTTTTTCCCCATTCACTCTTCTTAGTCACTCTTAATCAGTCAGTTATTCTAATCTAATTGTCCTATTCTTTGCCACCTGATTCTAACTCATTTAACAAGAATGACTCCCCATCTCGCCTTGCTGCCAACAGTCCGATTCCGCTGATGTTGCACACAGCTCCATTTCCCCCCCCCCCCCCCCCCCATCACCACCAATAGAATAACCATGAGCGAACACAGCAATGTACCCAAGATTGAATCACTGAATTGTCAAGAAGTGCACTCACTCAATAAATAACATTCTGCCTTCAGTATTTTATGGTGGGAACCAGTTGCTGCAGCCTTTATCTTTATCCTATCTTCCTCAGCATTTCTGTCAACTACTTTGAGCAGTCTGATCTCTGACCCACATACCCAGTTTCACACAGGTACAACATATCTGACGCGTAGCTCATCAATACTACTTCTATATCTGAATACACTCCTGTACCATTGTTCACACACCTCAACACAATACAACAAAAACATTTATCTAATCATGTATAATTCACTCATCTTCCTCATCATTCACTCTACTGCACTCCCACTTTGTCATCAATAACTCATCCATTTTACTTATGAGCAATGCCATCAAGTAGCACATGCAATGTATATTGGCTATCCAGACACTTTTGCAGCTTTTCTTTTTGGCCGATTTCCACTGCAATCTGACGACATTAGTTCAACTAGGAAGTGCATTTAAAAAGATTTATAGGATTAGGATTTGATGAGATAATGTCACTAGAAGATATTAATTTCTCATGCATTATCTTTTACAGCTGACACACCGATCAATTTCTTTGACTTTGTAATTGATCCACATTCTTACTCACGGACTGTAGAGAACATATTCCATGTCTCCTTCATTGTGAGGGTAAGTGTTACATAAAGTAATTGACTTGAAGGGCAACTGTTTGCACTAAAATGCCCTTCCGCAAACTGTATATCAAAGCATTGTGTGTAAGAGGGAAGAACCTACCTTGCAACAGGGATGCTTTTTCCCCTTCCTTCTCCTGATGTGTAAACGTCTTGCTGGGGTGCAGTCCCATGAATGTTGGTCATCGTGTAGTACCTCACTTGATGGTATTTGTAGGCTATTCATTCGTGGAGGTGTCATGGCTGCCTTTATCTGATAACCTTTAAATAGGCAATTTCAACAGAAGTCATTGGTTTTGCTTCTGATCATTATCCCTCCTCTAGCCCAGAAGTGCTGAAGCCAATTGTAGCTGCCCCAGCTGAGATCAGTTAACTCAGTACAGATTGAGGAATTGTCTGTCTTTCTGTGTGTCTCATCAAAATATTAAAAATAGGATGATTCCCGGTGCTGTACTTATTTTTATAAAAAAAATAAAGTTAATTGAGAAACTTCCTGACTGCACCTAATACTGTATTTAGCTATTGGTCTGAGACCAGTATTGTTTCCAGCTAGGGTAGGTAGTACCTTGCACATGCTTTTAGATGTGGTTACATGTATGCTTCAAGCTCTCTTCAACCATGGTTAAATGTTTAGGGACCATGGGTGGGATCATTGGCACTCAAGGTAATTAAAAAAAAAAAAAAAAAGTGCCTAGTGTGTTCAAGGGACTTTGTACACTTATTAAACCTGGTCCGCTGATCCACTGGAGTTGCACTTTGTGGCGTGAGACTCTGTTCCAAAGAGTCTATTGCCTCTTATGTTTGGAGTTGGATCCGGTCCCAACTCGTAAGCTATTAGCTACTGTTTAAAATGACCGTATATTGTCTTTTTTCAGGATGGTTTTGCTGCCATTGGGCTTGACCAAGACAAGTTACCGATCATTGGTAAGTTGCTCCAGAGATTCGTCTACTTTCTTTTATAGCTGTTCTCAACATGCTACCAGAACCTTATTGGGTACTAATATATACTAGTGACATTGCATAACCTGACTTTTGTCTTTTTAAAAAAAAAAAAAAAAAAAATTAAATAAATCCCATGGCACTATTCGAAGAAGAGCAGGAGAGGTTTCCTGGTTCCTGGCCAATATTTATCCCTCAATCAATATCACAAACAGATTATTTGGTCATGTATCTCATTTCTGTTTGTGGGACCTTGCTGTGCACAAATTGTCTGCAGCAATTGTTTTGGGTGTCCTGGGGTTGTGAAATGCACAATATAAATACAAGTCCTTTCCCTTTATACTTTAAAGTCATTACAAGAATTTCAACATCAATCATTAACTGTGACTTGAACAGCAAGTATGCAACACTAGGAAGGAGTTCTCAAGTGCTCAAGCTGCCTCTAACTGGCATACACAAAACATAAATTGTAATAAGAAGGGGCCGAGATATCAGTAAATGCTCAAATCTTCCATTTGCAAACATAGTGGACCAATTTATTGGATATATTTCTCCTTTTAATGATATTTATATATTGTGTATATTTTGGAGTACAGTTGCAGTCTCTGTCTTCACCATATTGTACTGCCAATGCCCCCCCACCCCCAAATCAGTGTTCGATTGTTCAGTTTGAGGATAACTCATTCTGACAATCCTGTTCCTTTTGTCCCCATGAGTAATCTAATGATCTTTTATTTGTACAAGACTAGAATTGTAGCTCTCTATGATTTTTGGGGTAAAGGTATCACCGGGTGTATCATGAAGCCCTAGAGACACGGAGACACCTGATTTGGTTCTTGGTCTCTGCTGAGTTAGATGATCTCAGAGGAGGCAACAGTTGGGATGTTACATTTGGCCTCATAGTCTCTGGGTTATGGAGGGGGAAATTAGCTTAGATTCTTGCTCCTAGTGATGAGTAATCCTGATATCCCTACATATTTTCCAGCTTGGCTGTGATATCCTTGGTAAAATAGCATACTGACATTAACTATCCAGACTCTCAGATGAATACTAGCCAGTGAGCAAGGTACTGGAGAGCTGTCCCTGTTCTAGAACCACACTCTGGCAAGGCTCGGTGCCTTCAACAACAATAACTTGCATTTATATAGCGCCTTTAGCGTAGTAAAACATCCCAAGCAATGTTCCCTGTAATTTTTGGGGTGCGTGGCCCCTTTAAGTGGCTGCGCGGCCCATTCAAATTTTCGCGCATGCAAAGTTTCTCCCATGCAAAAGCTGGTGAATGGCCTATGTGGGACCTCCAGACTGCTGTGCAGCTTAACAGGAATGTTGGTCCCAAGGCACTTCAAGAGCATTATCAAACAAAATTTGACACTGAGCCACAAAAATATTAGGGCAAATGACCAAAAACTTGGTCAAAGAGGTAGGTTTTAAGGAACATCTTAAAGGAGGGGAGAGAGGTAAAGAGGCGGAGAGGTTTAGGGAGGGAATTCCAGAACTTAGGGCCTCGGCAGCTGAAGGCACGGCCGCCAATTGTGGAGCGATTAAAATAGGGGATGCTCAAGAAGCCAGAATTGGAGGAGCACAGATATAGGGTTGTAGAGCTGGAAGAGGTTAGAAATGGGTGAGGCCATGGAGGGATTTGAAAGCAAAGATGAGAATTTTAAAATCGAGGTGTTGCTTAACCGAAGGGAGAAAAATGGCTGGGGTTCTGACTCTCATTGGAAAGTTGTTTCTGGCTGCCCATATTTGTGTGTACCTTTTTTCTATGAGGTGTATGCAGTTTATAGGTCATGAAGATGGTTTGATTTGTGTTAAGCCATTTGATGCAGTTGTGCAGTTTCACTGAAATACATCAATACACTATGCTACAGAATTGTAGAAAGTTGGTTTGATCCTGAATTTCATGCTATTCTATGAACCACTTGGAGATGGTCCACTGTGAAGGATTGAAAGTTGGGTGGCAAGTTACTGCAGGTTGCATTTGGCCCATTGTACAGAACCATTAGTTGAGACCTGGTTCCCTAGACTGATACCAGAACATTTTTCTTAATTTTTGAGCCAATTTTCACTCAAAATAATTTAAAGGATGTTGTCATTGAATGTTAACATTCTCAAGTTGGGTATAGTGTGTAGGACTGGGCATTTGAGGGGAATTGATTGTTGGGCCAGATTATCTACAGATCCAGTCCTATATTTTCCCATGTTCCAGCAGAATGAGCAAATTTCAGAGAGTTGAGAAGCAGCCTGTGCCTCAATTTTAGGGGTACGGTAGCATAGTGGTTATGTTGCTGGACTAGTAATCCAGAAGCCTGGACTAATGATCTGGAGGCATGAATTCAAATCCCACCACGGCAGCTGTGGAATTTAAATTGTTAATTAAACAAATCTGGAATAAAAATCTAGTATCAGTAATGGTGACCATGAACCTACCGGATTGTTGTAAAAACCCATCTGGTTCACTAATGTCCTTTAGGGAAGGAACTCTGCTGTCCTTACCTGGTCTGGGCCTATGTGAGTCCCGACCCACAGCAGTGTGGATGACGCTTAACTGCTCTCTGAAACAAGCCACTCAGTTGTACCAAACCACTACATGGACTGCAGCGGCTCACCACCATCTTCCCAAGGGCAATTGGGGATGGGCAATAAATGCTGGCCTTGCCAGCGACGCCCCATGAACGAATATATTAAAAAAATACAAACTGTAGCCTCAACCTGATTGTAACAGTGTAATCTTTTCTCGCTTCTCACGAGCTGTTCTTTTGGCCTCCAATTGAGATAGACAATTAGTAATGAACTGTGAGCAGTTTTGTTATGTGGGCCTGCAGCCTTTGAGATATTATAGATTATCTTGCTCTGAGTTGAGACTGCCTCATCAACATTTAATGCATTATATTTGCATGAAGTAGACTTTAATCCAAACAGATTCAAACCTAAGTCACAGACAAAGGCTGAGATTTTCCGGGGGGGTCAGCGGGCGCGATCGGTAGTGGGTCGGGTGGGAAAGTGGTTTATTTTCCCCAGCGGGTCTGGACCTTGCTGTGAACCTACTGCCGCGTAACTTTCCCAATGCCGGGTCTGTTGGTGCTGAGCAGACCCGACACGCAACTCACTAAGCCACTTCCAAAGGTGCACACAAATCTGTCCAAGAACGCAAAGTGTTGAAAAAAATAAAGGTTTTAGTGTTTGACACCACATTAACAGAAACGTTACATGAACATTACATAAAACACCCAAGTGCCTAACCTCGTGTGTTAGTTGGTATGATTGCACTAGGATGGGGGTGAGAGGTGGCTAGTGAGCTGGGGATACGATAATGTAGATAGAGAGGGTTGGGTGGAGGTGCAACGTATGTTGGTGTGAGTAAGGATGTGCAGGGGAAGGGAAGGCAGAGTGCTGGGGATGTGATGAGATTGAATGTGGCTTTGTACTAACGTTTTGTGATCTACTGAGCTCATTGAAATGTTTGCGGCACTGCACCCTGGTAATCCCTGCTTGTGCCCTCCTCTGCAATGTGCAACCAGACTGTGTTGATCTCCTGGGGAGGTCTTTTCCGCCTATGGGAAGGGAACAGGACCTCCGTGTGCTGTGACTCCCTCCATAAGCATATGGGTGCAGCTCTGTGCCTTTGTGCAGTCATTGTCAGTGTTTGCAGCACCTCAATGCTGTAGAACACTGACGGCACAAATGTCAAATTAAAGTTGGCCATGGTCCATTTTTAAGGATACCGGCTGATGACATGTCATCAAATGACGTCACCAGCCCCGCTTCCTCGAATTGGTCGGGAAACGCACTGGGTGGGCTTAACAAGCTGCATAAAGGAAAATTCATTCTGCACAGCGGGATGGAGCCAGCAGTGGGGTCAGGACCCACCGAGATTAGCAAAATCCTGGCCATAGTGTCTATTAGTCAGTATTTGTCAATGCATATAAAATGCAAAAAAAATGTGGATATCCATGTATTATCAAAGAAAATTTGTATTTTTGTGGTTTTTTTTAGAACCAGTAAATGAAGGTGTGGAAAATGAAAGGCCACAGCAACAAAGGCAACAGACAGTTATTTCTTTGAGTCAACAGGAATGGAAGGTAGGTACAGTAACTAAAATCATACTGCTATAGAAAATTTCAACCAAATTATGTTCAGGGAGCCTTTATTGTAAATTATCCTGTTGCAATTTAATGGTTTTGCTCAGTTTTTCAAAGCAGTCCGTATGCCAGTGTACAATGACAAGTGAATGTCTTAAGTTGTTGGATAACATACTCACTAATTCTAACTGATTCTGCTGCTACCTTTGAATCTGTAAAATACTTATACCAGACCTCATGTTCTCTGGTGTTCTGCTTGAGAGCAGCAGGAAAAAAATAACTTGTATTGAGAAAGTGGTATTGAAATGAGAGCAGGACTCTTTAGCATATGTTGTGCCTGGAAACTCAGAAATTCTGATAGTCCAGTTAATAAAGCTATTTGTTTAAGCTGATTATTTCCATGATTTGGTTTAGGTGCCTATTTCACCCGAAATTGGATTTAGCTGCATGTTCTACCAATAATAGTTTTAAAACTTATTAATCATAGTCACTGATTAGAAGAATATTGGTTGCTAAATTGTATTTTTAACAAACATACATTTTTTATTTTATAGGAAATAATTGATACATTTGAAATAGCAGATGCCATGATACCAGCATCCACCTATGCAGACTGATGACATTACTTTGATATATTTAATGTATGTAGCCTTTTAAAATCTTCAGGTTTTTTTAAATGTACCATTCAGACAACTTCCTAATATTTGTCATCTCTGCAAAAATTAGATTGCATAAGCAAGTCTGTGTTTCTTATAGACCGAAGCTTGACCTTGTGTTTGGGATAGTGGGCTGTACAATGAACCCTTTTACAATTTGATTGTGCACTGAAAGTAGTACAGGATTACACCATACACTCCTGATTTCATCAAACAGGTGCAAAAGCATGACCCCAACAGACCACTTAGCTCATGCTAAACTCATTTGTGTTTTTATTGAGATGTGAAATAGTACAGAAGCACCACCATTACACTGCTAGCTAGATCAGCTGACACTGCAACTACTGTACAATGTGAGCCAGCTAACTGTTAAGTTAATTCGTGGATCTCCTGTGGCATTGGCCATGAAAAGTAAGGATAAGTAAGTTTCTCTTGGTGCACTAGTGATGCTGTAGGTATTGGTATGGGGATCTTTTTCACAGCATCAATAATAAAAAATAAACCTTGAAAGATGGATGCAGTAATTATGTGATTAAAACCAAGATTAACAAACTAAAATTTTTTAATTGCAATTAATTTTTTAAGTACTTGACAGTCCGACTCTGAATACAAAGCTAAGTATTCTGTTTATCTTTTTTATGGCCTTTTCTATTTGTGCCGCCACCTTTTTAATGACCTGTGTACCTGCACATCAGGGCCCCTATGCTTCATTTAAAATCTTAAATTTGTAGTATACTTCCCTTTCCCATTCTTAGTTTACATTGTTTTAAATATGCCCATCCTCCTGCCAGCCTATCTATATCCCGCAGTCTTCCACAGTCCTCGGCACAATTTTTCATACCCCAATTCGATAGCAACAAATTTCAATATTATTCTGTCCTGTAATTTGCATTTATTTTTATAAAAACTCCTAACAATTTATTTTACTTTTACAGGTGCCTTAGACAAAATCCCTACAACAAATGGAAGATGTGATCTTGCAGAAATGAGGATTATTTTGTACATATGGCTTATGAAGCTTATACAGCAATGTAATAGATGCTAATGTATTCATTGTGTATTTTTTCAGTTCTGTTTTTGAAAATTGAAAATCACAGCTACTTTTTGCCAAGTAGTTGTGCATTTACTTATTATTTTTGAAAATAAATGGTTCAAATTTCTTATTGCTGATTGTTATTTTATAAAAGACTCCATGAGCAAGATTATGCACAGATACAGGGTTAGAATTAAATATTGTACATATATTTGACTGGAAATATAGACTAGTACTCTCTGTTGGCAAATAAATGCTTGAACTTATTACTAAATTCACAAACTTTAAATATATTGAGTCACAAATATATTTGAAAGTTTATATAAAATTATACAGAATTCACAGCATAGAATTTACAGCATACCTGGGCTGGTGCTAGTTCTTCAATGAGAGCTGCCTCCTGTTCCATTTTCCTGGCCTTTCAATAACTTATCCAATTCCCATTTTACATTGTGGGGGGTGGCATAATGTTAACCCCCAAAAATGGGTGAGTTTGGGTCGAGTGAGAAGTTAAACATTTTTAGAATTTCAAACCTGACTCTAAGCCGCCTCAAACCCACCCACTTCCAGTTTTAACTGAGGTAGGCCGGGGGGGTGGGGGTGGCAGGCGACCAATCTGCTCTCAGAAGGTGGATCAGTTGGTAAAACCTTTTTAAGGAGGCTGTGTGCCTCGATTTTAACAATCTATTTATTTTTAACTCGTGTCAGCTGGGATTTCCTGGTCTTGGGGAAATCTGATGGGGAAAAGGCGAGACGGGTCGGATCCATAAGGCAAGTGCCTTTACAGCACTGCTCGTGAGCCAGGAGGTACAAGAGTGTTTCCTCTCAGCACAACAAGCTTGCCTGTAAACCCACCCCACGCCAACGGTTGGACCCTCCCCCTGACGGCGATCTCACCATACCTACTTCTCCGCTGCGTCCTCCTGCTGCAGGCTTTCCCACCCGACAGGCAGCCAGTCTGTCAATCAGACTGGTTGTCAGGTGAGAAATGTGGAGAAAAAAATTAAGGCGTCCTGCAGTTAAAAACGGCAAGCCTTTCGAGAAACCCGTACTTCCAAGTTTCCCATCCATAACTCCTCTTCCCTGCTCCAAACGTGCAACCCTGTAAATATCGGCGCCATGGTGCCTGTCCTCACAGCCACTTGTGGTAAACCATTCTATAATCTAATAATCCCCTGTGAAAACTTCCCCTTTTTGTTTTTCTAGTGATAATCCTGAGTGTCTCTTGTTTCACTAACCAATAGAAACAATCTTTTTCACTTGACCCTCTTAAAAACCTTTCAGAATATCAAAACCTTCTTTGATTTTTCCTTAACCTTGGAGTGTTCACGATGCTCGGGACATCGTGAATAGCACGTTTAGGGAGTTGGACACACCACAGGTAGAGGTTGGACAGGAAGAAAGGGAACGGGTGACCAACAGGCAGAGTACTAGGTGCAGTCAGGTAGTGCAGGGGTCCCCTGTGGCCATCCCCCTCTCCCAACAGATATACCACTTTGATTACTGTTGGGGGGGATGGCTTATCAGAGGAAGGCAGCAGCAGCCAACTTCCTGGCACCAGGGGTGGCTCTGCTGCACAGAATGGGAGGAAAAAGAGTGGTAGAGCTATAGTAATAGGGGATTCAATTGTAAGGGGAATAGATAGGCATTTCTGCGGCCGTAAACGAGACTCCAGGATGGTGTGTTGCCTCCCTGGTGCAAGGGTCAAGGATGTCTCCGAGCGGCTGCAGAACATCTTGGAAGGGGAGGGTGAACAGCCAGTTGTCGTGGTGCATATAGGCACCAACGATATAGGTAAAAAGCGGGATGAGGTCCTAAAAGCGGAATATAGGGAGTTAGGTAAATTTAAAAAACAGGACCTCAAAGGTAGTAATCTCAGGATTGCTACCAGTGCCACGTGCTAGTCAGAGTAGAAATAGAAGGATACTTCAGATGAATACGTGGCTAGAGGAATGGTGCCGGGGGAGGGATTCAAGTTCCTGGGACATTGGAACCGGTTCTGGGGGAGGTGGGACCAGTTCAAACCAGACGGTCTGCACCTGGGCAGGGCTGCAACCAATGTCCTAGGGGGAGTGTTTGCTAGTGCTGTGGGGGAGGGTTTAAACTAAAATGGAAGGGGGTTGGGAACCTGAGCAGGGAGACAGAGGAAAGGGAAACAAGGATAAAAGCAAAAGATAGAAAGGAGAAAAACAAAAGTGGCAGTCAGAGAAATCAACGGTTTAAATCAAACGTGGCCACAGTAAATAATAATTCTAATAGGTCTAAGAGCGTTAAAAAAACAAGCCTGAAGGCTTTGTGTCTTAATGCGAGGAGCATTTGTAATAAGGTGGATGAATTGGCTGCGCAAATAGAGGTAAACGAATATGATTTGGTTGGGATTATGGAAACGTGGCTCAAGGATGGCCAAGACTGGGAACTCAACATCCAGGGGTATTTGATATTCAGGAAAGATAGGCAAAAAGGAAAGGGAGGAGGGGTAGCATTACTGGTTAAAGAAGGGATTAACACACTTGTAATGAAGGATATTAGCTCTGATGATGTGGAATCTGGGTAGAATTGAGAAATACTAAGGGGAAAAAAAACATTAGTGGGAGTGGTATATAGACCTCCAAACAGTAAGGCGGAGGTTGGGGATGGCATTAAAAGGGAAATTAAAGAAGCGTGCAATAAGGGCACAGCAGTCATCATGGGTGACTAATCTACATATAGATTGGGCTAACCAAATTAGTAACAATACTGTGGAGGAGGAATTCCTGGAGTGTTTATGGGATGGTTTCCTGGACCAATATGTCGAGGAACCAACCAGAGATCAGGCCATCTTAGACTGGGTATTATGTAACGAGAGAGGGTCATAATATGATCGAATTCTTCATTAAGATGGAGAATGAAGTAGTTGACTCAGAAATACCGCGGAACATAGGGTCCTCAATTTAAATAAAGGAAACTACGATGGTCGGAGGAGCGAGTTGGGTAGGATTGATTGGGGAATGGCACTCAACTGGTTGACGGTGGATAGGCAATGGCAAACATTCAAAGACCGAATGGATGAACTACAGAAGTTGTTCATCCCAGTTTGGCATAAAAATAAAACAAAAAAGGTGACTCAACTGTGGCTAACAAGGGAAATTAGGGATAGCATAAGATCCAAGGAGAGGACATACAAATTGGCCAGAAAAAGCAATAATCCTGAGGATTGGGAGCAGTTTAGGATTCAACAAAGGAGGACAAAGGGATTAATTAAGAAAGGGAAAATAGAATATGAGAGTAAGCTTGCAGGGAACATAAAAACTGACTGTAAAAGCTTTTATAGATATGTAAAGAGAAAAAGATTAGTAAAGTCAAGCGTAAGTCCCTTGCAGTCAGAATCGGGGGAATTTATAATGGGGAGCAAAGAAATGGCAGACCAACTAAATACATATTTTGGTTCTGTCTTCACAAAGGAGGACACTAATAACCTCCCAGAAATACCGCGGAACATAGGGTCTGAGGAAAGGGTGGAACTGAAAGAAATCAGTATTTGTAGGGAAATGGTGTTAGGAAAATTGATGGGACTGAAGGCCGATAAATCCCCAGGGCCTGATAATCTACATCCCAGGGTACTTAAGTGGCCCTAGAAATAGTAGATGCATTGCTGGTCATCTTCCAGAACTCAATGGACTCTGGAACAGTACCCATGGATTGGAGGGTAGCTAATGTTACCCCACTATTCAAAAAAGGTGGCAGAGAAAAAGCGGGGAATTATAGACCGGTAAGCCTGACATCGGTAGTGGGGAAAATGCTAGAGTCCATTATAAACGATGTAATAGCAGAGCACTTGGAAAGCAGTGACAGGATTGGACAAAGTCAACATGGATTTACAAAAGGTAAATCATGCTTGACTAATCTACTGGAATTTTTTGAGGATGTAACTGGTAAAATAGATAAGGGAGAACCAGTGGATGTGGTGTATTTGGACTTTCAGAAGGCTTTCGATAAGGTCCCGCATAAGAGGTTAGCGTGCAAAATTAAGGCACATGGGATTGGGGGCAAGGTATTGACTTGGATGGAGAACTGGTTGGCGGACAGAAAGCAAAGAGTTGGAATAAATGGGTCGTTTTCCGAGTGGCAGGCAGTGACTAGTGGGGTACCGCAAGGATCGGTCCTAGGACCCCAGCTGTTCACAATATAAATGATCTGGACGAGGGAATTGGATGTAATATCTCCAAATTTGCAGGCGACACAAAGCTGGGTGGGAGGGTATGCTGTGAGGAGGATGTTGTGAAACTCCAGTACGATTTGGACAGGTTGGGTGATTGGGCAGAAACATGGCAAATGCACTATAATGTGGATAAATGTGAGGTTATCCACTTTGGTGGCAAAAACAGGAAGGCAGATTATTATTTGAATGGCAATAGATTGGGAGAAGGGGAAGTGCAAAGAGACCTGGGTGTTCTTGTGCACCAGTCGCTGAAGGTAAGCATGCAGGTGCAGCAGGCGGTTAAGAAGGCAAATGGTATGTTGGCCTTCGTAGCAAGAGGGTTCAAGTACAAGAACAAGGATGTCTTGCTGCAGTTGTACAGGGCCTTGGTGAGACCGCACCTTGAGTATTGTGTGCAGTTTTGGTCACCTTACCTGAGGAAGGACGTTCTTGCCATGGAGGGAGTACAGCGAAGATTCACCAGGCTGGTACCTGGGATGGCAGGAATAACGTACGAGGAGAGATTGTGTCAATTGGGCTTATACTCACTGGAGTTTAGAAGATTGAGAGGGGATCTCATCGAAACCTATAAAATTCTGTCAGGTCTGGACAGACTAGATGCAGAAAGGATGTTTCTGATGGCCGGGGAGTCCAGAACCAGGGGTCATAGTCTAAGGATAAGGGGTAAGCCATTTAGGACTGAAATGAGGAGGAATTTCTTCACCCAGAGAGTGGTGAACCTGTGGAATTCTCTGCCACAGAGGGCGGTGGAGGCCAGTTCATTAAATATATTCAAGAAAGAGTTGGATATATTTCTTGAGGCTAAAGGGATCAAGGGATATGGGGAGAAGGCAAGGACAGGGTACTGAATTTGGATGATCAGCCATGATCTCATTGAATGGCGGAGCAGGCTCGAAGGGCCGAATGGCCTACTCCTGCTCCTATCTTCTATGTATGTTTCTATGTTATGTTCCAGTGGAAAAGACTCCACTTTTTGAGCCTTTCCTCATAATGACAATCCCTCATTCTTGGTATTGTAATTAATTTTTACTGTATCTTTTCCATAGCTCAAAAATGTAGCTCAAATTGCTCTCTGCAGTGAACTGTAGCTGCCACATATCTGGCCACGCTGGTAACTTATTCCTGCAATCTTTGCTCTCATCCTCACAATTTTCCATACCCTTTACTGTAATTTGCTATCGGCAAACTTCATTATATTTCTTGTGCCTATGTCCTAATTATTTTTAGATCTAGGCACAAAATGATATTAAAATACCAATACGCAATCCTACCAATCTGAAAAAAACATCTATTTAACCACAATTTTTTGCTTTCTGTCCCTTTCATGTTCTTGTGTGTGGCTACATTCGTTTTAACACGTGCCTTAATCTTCGTAACTGGTATTTATTCATAACTTAAAATGTTATGAAAATCCGTATGTACAATATCTATTGCATTCCATGTATCTATACACTGATTTTCCTCAAAACGCAGTTAAATTTCTCTCAAATGCCTGATTAGCCAAAGGCTATCTAACTATTCACTAATTTCACCTGGTATTGTGAACTGATGATTTGCCCACTGTGGAGCTGAAACTTTTAATTTCCTGTTACATTGGTTTTGTTGATGTATGCCACTATATAACCACGGTGCTGCAGTAGATTGATAAATTTGATTTTTGTTAATGTACCAAGACTATCTTTATTCACTCACTGGCTGATTGTTCACTTTGCTCTACCTGGAAGTTGCTATTTTTTTCCCCCCATGATCAAAGTTGGAATCACAGGCTGCTCTTCATGGTCTGCAAGAAAAATGAAGTCTGACTAAACAGTTCCTCCACTAACTTCCTAAATTAATGTACCATTTTTTTCACCAAATACACAGGAGAGTCAGGGATATGGATGCCTTAGTATTCTGATTGGTTGAAACGTGGTGGTTTTGCTTTCTGACTCTTAAAGATTTTTCAAGTATGACCTTACCGCATTGCCGGTAGCCACGGTGACTTGTTTGTCATATAAAAATTGCACATTAACTAGTGGGGAATTTTGCATCATTGAGTTTTTCTTACCTGCCAGTTTTCTTTCCTGCCTCCTTGAAGGCATTGACTCCTTGTTGGGATATCGTTTCACAGACACAAGTTTTAGTACCTCAATCAGATGGAAGTTATCCATACAAGCCTCAGCAGTGAGCATCTGCCTGCTATTTTATTGGAGAAGGTACACATTACAATGCCTTTAACTGGTGTTCTTGCTGCAATCTGCTAACTCAATAGATAGAAGTCAAACCCAGGATCGTCCATTCTATATGGCTCAGTATTACACTAGCTGGTGTCTTTACTCACTAGCCCTTTGAGGAAACCACCCCAATGAGTTATATTTTTAGTGACATAGTGGACTAAATAATTTAGCATTTTTTTGTGAAGCATTAATACAATTGATAGCAAGGAGTTGGGAGACATCTGTGACATTGGAACCAGTCTTCATGTTTTTATCTAATGTTTGTTAAAATTACTTGCCTAATGTATGGTCTAAACAGAATACAGTATATAATTTGAAGATGTGGATATGATGCCATTACAGAATTCTATCTTTTTATTTTGTACTTTGTTGTAGATCTCTTACACATGACTATTTTAATGTAGATTTGTAATAACTAAATGTGGGTAAGAAATAACCACTACAGAATGCTAAACAATCTGATATTTAGACCAATTACAAGCATTTCAAATCTTTGGTTGCATTTAGCTTTTGACAGAACAAGTACATAGGAAAATGTTTAATGCTGATGAGGTCACGGGTGCATTTTGATGAAAGATCACTCCCAGAGCTAGTTGTCAAATAGAAGAGAATCATTTAATTTGAATCACTACCAGTATACCTGCTTTTCTAGTAGCAGCCTTACTATTTGATTTATAAAGGCCAATGTGATAATTCTGAGCTATTTGTATCGGAAAACCCTTGAAAAGTAGGACTGTTCTCCTTGGAACAGAGAAGGTGACCAAATAGAGGTTTTCAAAATGATGAGGTTTTGATGAGAGTAAATAGGGGAAAAAAATATTCCTTCTGGTGATTGGGCCAATAACTAGAGGTCAGCGATTCAAAATCATTGGAAAAAGATCTAGCGGGGAGATGAGAATGTTTTCACCGAGTTGTCGGGTTCTGGAACGCTCTACCTGAAAAGGTTGTGGAAGCTGATTCCATAAATAATTAAACAGAGTTGGATAGGTAGTTGAGGATCAGCAACTTACAGGGCTATGGTCAAAAAGCAGAAATGTGGGACTAAGCAAGACTGCTCTTTCAAAGAGCCAGCACAGGCACGACGGGCAGAATGGCCTCCTGTGCTGTAAGTTTCTATGAATTCTATAAAGGTAAACAAGGTCCTAACTCGCACCAAGTCCCATTCACCCATCAGCCCAGTGCTCACTGACCTACATTGGCTCCTGGTTAAGCAACGCCTCAATTTTAGAATTTTCATCCTTGTTTTCAAATCCATGGCCTCGCCCCTTCCTATCTCTAATCTCCAGCCCCACAACCCTCCAAGATATCTGCCCTAATATCGCCTTAGGTGGCTTGGTGTCAAATTGCTTTATAACGGTCATGTGAAGCGTCTTGGATGTTTTACTACATTAAAGGCACTATATAAATACAAGTAGTTGCTGTTCTGTACAGGTATAACTTTCAACCCCTTGCCGACAGACCAAGATGACCACCTTTTGCCTAGTTGAAAGTAAGATAGTGAAGGGAATTAATAAAAGTTGTACACATCTGCAAGATTGACTTGATTGTAAATGATTAATGATGAGACAAAATAGCACGTCTGTCATGCTTACATAGAGTCATAGAGATAGAGTTATACAGCACAGAAAGAGGCCCATCGTGTCCACGCCGGCCATCAAGCTCTGTCTATTCTAATCCCATTTTCCAGCACTTGGTCCGTAGCCTTGTATGCTATGGTGTTTTAAGTGCTCATTTAAATGCTTCTTGAATGTTGTGCGGGTTCCTGCCTCTACCACCCTTTCAGGCAGTGAGTTCTGTTGTGTATGTCCCTTTAAGGGAATAACTGGTTTCAGACTGCAGTACCGGCAGTGACCACCCCTGTATAAAAGGCCCTAGCAGGCTTCTGTAGTTTCAGTTTCCAGGTTGTCTCCATTCAGTAAAGACTTGTTCAACCAACTCCTGCATTCCGTGTCTCCATTAACACACGGATCTAATACTGGCGACGAGTAAGAAACTAACTTACCTGCAACTCGGCAGCACCTCAGACGACGTTACTGAAGGTCGAAGCCAGAAGAAAGAAAAAAAAATAATCCAAAGAAACTCGAGAAACAGGTGTCGACCGTGGGCAACCGCCCTCCAAATCATCGGATTGAAAACTTGCAGGAGAGACTGTCAAGAGCCAGGCTTGGTTCTCCAGTCTGTGGTTTCCCAGCTAATCGGGCTGGTGTCAGGTAGTGCACTGATCCTTCCTGGGCTGCGGCGGGCTAGAGCTCAATCAGGTGGCTCTGCAACGGGGCCGGGCAGCGAGTCGGGAAGCAAAGAGAGAGAGAGGGTGGAGCACACAGGGCGCGGCCGGTGCTTTGCGGCCGGTGCTTTGCAGCCGGGCAGCATTCGGACCTAAGAGGGAGGGAAGTGTCCCAGAGGGTCCGCTCCACGACAGGAACGGTTCTTCAATTAACGGAGCAAATATTGAAGCGCGATAGAAAAATAAAAATGCCGCGGAGAACAGCGTTGGCAGCAGCGGCAGCGGCGGGAAAGCGCGGGAGGTGCCATCTTAACTCGGCGGGGAAGAAGGAAAAGCGCGGGAGGCGCCATTTTGATCCATCGGGGACGAAGGAAAAGCACGGGAGGTGCCATTTTAGATTTTTAACATGCCAAAGACTGGCGATATCACTGCCTTCGATAATGCAATAGAAGACTGGACCACGTATGTGGAAAGAGTCGAGGTATATTGCGAGGCAAACGAAATAGCCGATGAGAAAAAGGCATCGGTATTGCTAAATTTAATGGGCGCAAGAACGTACGGCCTATTGCGGGACCTGATTACTCCAGCCAAACCAAAGGCAAAGAGTTTTAACGAAACTGTTGCTATCCTACAGGAACACCTAAATCCTACACCGCTGCTGATAGCAGAAAGATTTAAATTCCACAGGAGAAATCAGCATAAAAATGAGAGCAATGCTGATTACCTTACGGAACTACGCAAGCTATCAAAGCACTGCCAGTTCGGAGCAGGACTGGCAGATACCTTACGGGACAAATTTGTCTGTGGACTCCTGAGTGAAGGAACCCAGAAGAGGTTACTCTCAGAGAAAGAGCTGACGCTAGATAAGGCTTTCAGCGTGGCAGTATCGTACGAAGCAGCAGCAAGGGGAGCTGCGGAAATACAACAAAAGCCACAGGAATACGGCACCCACGAAATGACACGGGGATTTGCAAAATGTTATCGCTGCGGCAGAACAAACCATGACCAGAAGAACTGCTGGTCCAAGGACAAAATATGCAGGCAATGCGGAAAGATGGGACACATTGCACGAGTTTGCAGGTCTGGGAAGAAGACCAACGACAACAAAAAGGCTACTAAGGAACCGTACAGGAAAGTACAAAAGATGACGGACAGTAGTTCCGAAGACCAGATGAGCGATAGTGAATCCGGGAACAAGAGACTAAGCTGTCTCAAACTTCACAACGTAATCGCAAAAGAGGATCACCGAAACATTTGGGTCACCCTCACGATAGCAGGGTCCCAAGTCAAAATGGAATTGGAGACAGGATCAGCTCTAACCGTCATGAATCGACGAGACTATGAGTGGCTATTCTCACACATACCCTTGAGAGAGACATCCATTGTCTTGAGGACGTATACGGGGCAAAAAGTATACCCCAGAGGAAAAATAAGGGTGCCTGTCGAGTACAACGGCAAGAAAATACGGAAATTGTATCTTTACATTCTGCAAGATGGTGGACCACCGTTATTGGGACGTGAATGGATCAGAATGATAAGTTTAGACTGGCACTCCATTCAGGCACTGACGGTGGCTGGTAAAAAGGATGACGACGTCACTCCTGGACGATTGTCAACAATCTTAGCTGACGCCAAAGAGGTATTTCAACAAGAACTGGGCACTCTTAAAGGCGTAACCGCCTCGATAAAAATAGAGGAGAATGCAATTCCCAAGTTTTTCAAAGCAAGACCGGTACCATATGCAATTCGCCCAGCCGTCGAGGCAGAGCTGGAGAATCTGGAGAATGCAGGCGTGTTATCTAAGGTAGACTGGAGCGAGTGGGCGACACCCATCGTTCCTGTCATGAAGAAAACGTTAAACAATAAGTCTGAGGAGCCAAGGAAGGTTCGCATCTGTGGGGACTTCAAGGTGACGGTGAACCCAGTCCTTCACGCAGTACAATATCCTCTTCCAGGGATAGAAGATATCTTCGCCTCACTATCTGGAGGGAAGCGTTTTACAAAAATTGACCTAGCACAAGCATATTTGCAGATGGAGGTTGAAGAATCCTCTAGGAAGTATCTCACGATTAACACTCACAAAGGTCACCAGTATAATCGACTGGTATTCGGAGTAGCATCAGCTCCGGCGATATGGCAAAGAGCGATGGAACAAGTCCTGCAAGGGATTCCGGGGACTCAGTGTTACTTAGACGACATCCTAGTGGCAGGTGAAGATGACAGTGAACACCTTGCCAACCTAGAGCAGGTGCTCACTAGACTACGCGAACATGGGCTACGAGCCAATCGCCCCAAGCGCGAGTTTTTAAAGAAATAGATATCGTATTGTGGCCACGTGATTGATGAAGAGGGGTTGCATAAGTCTCCTGACAAAATTGAAGCGGTAGTTAAGGCTCCAGCGCCTGAAAATGTGTCGCAACTGAGGTAATTCCTCGGATTGGTGAATTACTACCATAAGTTTTTGCCGAATTTGTCCACAATTCTGCATCCACTGAACGCCCTACGACGAACGGGAGTAGCATGGAAATGGAGCGATGAATGTAAGCGGGCCTTTCAGAAGAGTAAGGACCTAATCACTTCAAGAGAAGTATTGGCTCACTACAACCCATCACTACCGATAAGACTGGCGTGTGATGCGTCTCCCTACGGCATTGGGGCGGTACTGTCACATAAATTCCTTGATGGTTCAGAGAGGCCGATAGCTTTTGCGTCACGCTCGTTAACTTCAGCCGAGCGTAACTAAGCCCAGATTGACAGAGAGGCCCTCAGCCTGGTGTGGGGGGTGAAGAAGTTCAATCACTACCTGCACGGTCATAAATTTACTCTTCTAACTGATCATCAACCTCTCGTCTCCATTTTCAACCCTCAGAAGGGCGTACCGATAATGACGGCACAACGGCTACAGAGGTGGTCCCTTTTCCTAGGGGCACACCAATATGACATCGAGTACAAAGGAACTAAACAGCATGGGAATGCTGATGGATTGTCGCGCCTACCGTTGCCGACGGTGGAAGAACAGGCAGTGGATCCAGTGGAGTTATTCCACTCGACTATAGTCGAATGTCTCCCTGTGACAAATGCAAACATAGAAAAGGAGACACGAAATGACCCGACACTCTCCTGGGTCTATGATTTAACGGTGAAGGGATGGCCAGCTCATGGCGAACCACTGCTGCCAGCATTCTCGCCGAGAAGAGAACAGCTGTCAGTGTGCAGAGGAACCTTGATGTGTGGATCCAGAGTAGTAATTCCACCGAAATTGAAGGATAGAGTTCTCAATGAGCTTCATGAGGGTCATCTGGGAGGGGTAAAAATGAAGAACTTAGCCAGAGCGTTTGTGTGGTGGCCGGGAATCGATAGAGAAATCGAAGAGATGACCAAGAGCTGTACAGGATGCCAGAAGGTCCAAAACGCCCCACCACAAGCCCCTCTACATCCATGGGAGTGGCCCT
Source organism: Somniosus microcephalus (assembly GCF_052327205.1). NCBI lineage: Eukaryota > Metazoa > Chordata > Chondrichthyes > Squaliformes > Somniosidae > Somniosus > Somniosus microcephalus. The sequence continues at coordinate 37,644,066 of NC_140994.1, read as the reverse complement.
CATCTCCATGGCAAAGGGTGCACATTGATTTTGCTGGTCCCTTTATGGACTCGATGTTTTTAATTGCAGTGGATGCACATTCAAAGTGGCCAGAGGTGATAAAAATGTCCTCAACCACCACAGAAAAAACTATCACAGTCTTACGAACCATATTCGCCAGGAATGGGCTGCCTGAACAGATTTGCTCTGACAATGGACCACAGTTTGTGTCTGAAGAGTTCCGGAGGTTCTTAAAGAACAATGGTGTTAAGCATTACACATCCGCCCCATATCATCCAGCCACTAATGGATTGGCCGAGAGGTTTGTTCAAACATTCAAGAAGGCTATCAAGGCAATGTGTAATGAAGATATACCCCTACAACACAAGGTGGATAACTTCTTGTTTGCCTACCGGAATGCAACACATGCGGTTACCAACCAAACTCCAGCCATGATGTTCTTCAATCGAAGACTACAATGCCGCTTGGATTTGGTTAAGCCAAACATCAGAAGAGATGTGGAGAACAGGCAGTTTCAGAATATGAATGAAAGGCCGACCAGGAGTTTTAAGATAGGTCAACCAGTTGTTTTAAGATAGGTCAACCAGTTGTTTTAAGATAGGTCAACCAGTTTTGGCCCGGGACTACCGCACAGAGAAATGGCAGCCAGGAACGATCTGTACACAGCAAGGACCTCTAATGTATACCGTGGACGTTGGAGAGATTGTAAGATGCTATGCTGACCAGATTCTAGAGTCACTGGAAAACGTCAACTCCACAGCACGATCTGATACACCTGGCGATGAAACCGAAATACCAATTGCATCTACCGCCGAATCGGTGATATTGGAAGCAGACGAACCAAACAACGACATTGATCCCGACTCAACCTAGCCAGAAGAACCTGATATCCCAAAGAGGCGTTATCCAGACAGAATCAGGAAGCCTCCTCAAAGACTGAACTTATAATTGCTTAACTTCAACCAATGTATCTGGCAACCGTAATTGTAATTAGTTATTATTTAGTTGTTAAATGAATGTTATGTACTGTTTATCTAAAAGGGGAGGAATTGTTGTGTATGTACCTTTAAGGGAATAACTGGTCTCAGACTGCAGTACTGGCAGTGACCACCCCTGTATAAAAGGCCCTAGCAGGCTTCTGTAGTTTCAGTTTCCAGGTTGTCTCCATTCAGTCAAGACTTATTAAACCAACTCCTGCATTCCGTGTCTCCATTAACACACGGATCTAATAAGTTCCAGATTCCAACCACCCTCTGGGTGAAAAAGTTTTTCCTCAAATCCCCTCTAAACCTCCTGCCCCTTACCTTGAAACTATGCCCCCTGGTTATTGACCCCTCTACTAAGGGGCAAAGTTCCTTTCTATCTATCCCTCAATTTTGTACACCTCAATCAGGTCCCCCCTCAGCCTTCTCTGCTCCAAGGAAAACAACCCCAGCCTGTCCAGTTGCTCCTCAAAGCTGAAGCGCTCCAGCCCAAGTAACATTCTGGTGAATCTCCTCTGCACCCTCTCCAATGCAAGTACATCCTTCCTAGTGTGGCGACCAGAACTGCACACAGTATTCCAGCTGTGTCCTAACTAGCATTTTCTACAGCTCCATCATAAACTCCCTGCTCTTGCCTTCATTAGCCAAGGCATAGAATATAAGTATCCCATATGCCTTTTTAACCACCTTATCTACCTGTCCTGCTGCCTTCAGGGATCTATGTACATGCACAGCAAGGATCCTCTGTCCTTCCTAGGGTTCTACCATTCATTGTGTATTCCTTTTTATAGGCGGAGTTTAGTTGGTGACAGTATATAAGGCAAATTAAAACTACTTGTACCTTTTTTAAAAAAAATGAAAAAGGTGAATAGGGAACTGGCAACCTTGCAATTTAGTAAGTAAAAATAGGTCACCTCTTTGTGGTTCTTCAGGCACTTATTCGGTTGCTAGTTTTTTTTTTAAATAGTGGTTTGAAGACTGCTAAAGAAGCTTTGCAAACGAGCCTTATTGCTTGGAGTTGGCATGTGACTCGGCGTTACTAGTTTCTATCCCGTAAAGCCTTGTGCCGGTTGCAAATGTAAATGTACTGAAGGATTGAACGAGGTCAAACAAACGACATGGGATGTATTCAATCGTGGAATATAAAGGTTTAAAGTCCTATTGTCGTTGTGGATACTGTGGCTCGGACGATGGCAAAGAGTCCACGGGTAAGTCATAAATAAGCTCGCGAAAAGATGATCAACACGGCCGTGTATTTGAGACTGAACCCGTTCCTCTTGTACGCTTCCGGTGTCGCACGAACTGCTTCAACAAACAACTTTGCGCCCGAGGCTTTGTAGCAAGTGTAGGCCTCTGTGTATCGAAACACCTTTTTGCAAGATCGCTCCGATACAGCACCTTCTTGCTCCGAAACCGGAACATTAAAAATATTATATTTCAATGATATAATTAATATGTCGTTTTAATTTAATTTAAAGAACCAGACACCAGCCCTGCACAGGAGCTTGATCACAACATCAAGGCTGCGTCAGTGTGCATGGGGTTTTACTTCAGGAACATTTAAATTTTATTAAAGACAGATACACACATATGTTTTATTTTATATATATATATATATATATAAAATATAATAATAGATGTTAAATATAATCACAGAATGTAGACACCTGCTAGGCTATTCCCTCCTGGACTGTTCAGGTGTTCCACGTAAAAATAACGGTCACAAAAACTGGGGAGCTAAAATGCAGCAACTCGAAGTGACGACTGGTCACATTGTACATCGCCCTGTTGTAAAGTAAATTCTGGAACAGCGGCCCTTTCACTGTTTAGAAGACGTTTTATCTGCGTGCAACAACAACAACAACAACAACACCCAGCAGCAGGGCGCGCGGCCCGCGCCGCTGTCTCCTCATTGGTCGGCGGGTGCACGGGGCGCGCGGCCCGCGCTGCTGTCTCCTCATTGGTCGGCGAGTGGGTGGGCGCGCTCCGTGGGCCTGGTAACAGCTGCTGAGTATCATGGCCGCCAACAGCGGCGGAGGAGTTGTCAGCATCGTTGAGTACTTCAACAAGGATGATGGTTACCAGTGCGGCTACTGCAAGGGGGCCGACAGCAACTACTCCAAGGGTGAGAGAAACCGCCCCCCCTCCCCCCCAGGAAAGATCAGAGAGGGAGAGGGAGGTCATGTTTTGGATTGCAACTAAAAGGATGAGTAATAAACAGGATGTTTATGTACAGAGGCTGGACCAGGCCTCTTTCCCCCCCCCCCCCCTTCTTCCTCTGCTGCAGATTGATGAGGCCAGACAAACAGCGGAAGCTCACAGGAGTGGAGTTGGTCCAGGTTCACAACCTCCTCCCCCCACCTGTGATACTCGAGGAGCAAGGGCTTGTGATTTCAGAATGGCTCAGGCATGCATCCTCTGGAAAGTTCATGTTTATTATAATAGCTAAAATAGTACACACTAATGCATTTACCTATCTTATTTAATAACTTTTGTTCTGGGGTACAACATAACGTGGTCGGGGCTCCAAATAATACTCAGACAAGGTCCACTGATGTCACTCATTGATGGAGGATGCTACCTCAGTTCTTGTTTTTATGAGCCCAGTAGATTGTAGGGTTGCCAATTCTGGTTGGATGTATTCCTGGAGGTTTGAGCCCATGATGTCTGATCATGTGGCACTTGCCTGCAGTTTGCATATATGGTCCCCACCGCTTATAGTGGGCACATTGGTGTGAATGATTTGCCCGTTATACGCGATGGAAGGCATAATGTGGTAGTGCTATACAGCACTATAGACAAGTTATCGGATAGGTTTGTCGTTGATGAGAGTTTTTTGGGATAATGTTGGAGGTTAAAACTCCACAATGCTCACGCAGAATGATTGTCAGAATTGCGAGTGGGCCTATTGTCTTGATGTGGTCTTAAAGCGAGCCACTTGTGTACTTTTGATGAGGTGAATGTGGTCCATGGGAATATAAATTTGGACATTAACACTAACTGTTGCTTGAGCTCTAACCTTGAGGAGTTTGATCAAATCTATGCCAATAGCTGACTGTGACCCTTGTTATTTGCGGAAACTGCATCGCTAATCACTACATTGATAATTCAGTACTTTTCATTTTTGCTGTTTTGGTGAAAACCATTCAATTTGTTAACTTGTGTAATTCACAAGAATATACAGTATCCACCTTTATTGAGGTGCGAACTAGTGAGTAAGCACAGCTGTTTCTGGCCGAAGTAAGCGGAGCACTTAAGATGCTCTAACTGGCAACTTTGAAATTGATGTTACTGCAAATGGATAATTGTTAGCAAACATAAACGACTGCCTGTTTTAAATATGGACGTTTTATGTGGTGGGGACGGTATTGCATTTCCCTTGTTCCTTTGGGTCCCATGCAGTTGAGTATTTTCTAGTGGTTTTGCGGCAGCAGCTGTCACGTGAGAAGCTCTGAGAACAGGGAGGCATCCTGCGAGCGGTAAGTTCACCGGCGCAAACCACAGATGTGAAATCCACATGCTGGATACATTGGATCTGAAAACTATTTATTTCAGATGAATGCAATGTCAGCAAAGCAGATGAAAATTGACTTCTGCATTAATTGCAACAATCCAAAGGAACCACTAGTGTAAAAATTGTAATTATTCATAAATTGCAACACTCCATCCAGAGCGTTCTGTGCTGCCCACTGAAATCCTGCATCATTTTGTGCAGCCATTAGATCGCTACAACTTAAGCACCAGCATAAATGTCCACTGAACTCGAGCCCATTGTGTATTTGCTGCAAATTGATGGTTATTAATTGCATGATGAAATGAATATGATCTATGTTTCTGTCACTTTAGAAAATATTAATAGTTTCAGTAAATGCAGAGCGCAAGATAAAGTTTAAATTATTAATCTCCTTTTCCAATCATTTTTGTTATTCAACTGAACCTGCCAAAAATACATACTCTTAAGCCAAGGTTCATCTTTATGTTGTTATGGATCCGACTGCCAGGAGGTGCGAAACAGCAGCCTCAACTCACTGCGATTTTCTTAAACCATGATGCGCTATAAAATTGCAGAAGTAACCTTCCGCTCTGGGAGTTGCAAAGCACTTTGCCAGCCAGCCACCATTCATTAAACACCTTGGAATTATTATTTTAGTTGTAGGAAGTTTGAGCTGTATGGGTAAATACACTGCTTCAGTCAGTGGAGGCTGTGTTGCAAATATGGAATTTTCATCCTTTGGTCAGTTTTAAAGGGAACAGCTTCTGTTTAAAAAACCGTACACGCCCACAAAAGATGTCTGCATGAAATGCCGAAGTGGAATTTGTGGAATGGATAGTTCTTTTCCCAGCATTCATACCAGCAGAGAAACCGCTTTATACTCTGGGTTGAATGCTGTACATGCGCTTTTGGGTGCAATGTTGAAAGTGATAGGCCTGAGACAATTAGGGGATGGCAAGGGGAAGCATTGCTGATCCTAATTCTGTTTAACTGAGTGAAAGCAGAGCCACATTAAGAATTCTTGGGGCCAGGGTGCTCAGAACGTTCGGGCCCCCCTCCCCTTGATATCCCCACACAATCTGCCCCACCCCCTTATCCATTAAAACTATTATAAAGTCTGTATTCCTCGACAGTAAAAACATAAGAATAACCAGGGATGAGAAAAGGCATAATTTGATCACTGATGCACACTGCTTACTCACAGGGTTGCCAGAAATTAAAATACGTTTGTAGCTCAAAGCCAATCAAATAGCTCAGAAAGAGCTCAATATTATGTTGCCTAAAGAAAAATGTGCATCTGGTATGATCTTAATCTACATTTTAAAACCAGAAACAAAATTCCATAGTACTAGTTTTCCCTAAAATAACCCTTTAAAAATGATTAAATGTGATTGTTACGACTGTCAATACTTTTTTGCAGCCTGTTCTCTCAAGCAATCCTGTAATTTCTGGCAAATTTGCAATAAAAAATAACCAAAGAATTGCAACTCCGGATTAAATTTTTTTTTTAACATTGGCCCAGATTTTGCGGTCAGAGGCAAAGTGACGGCGCTCACCGCTGACCTCGAAGAAAGCTGCCCACAAAGATCTAGCGATCTCTATGATGTGTATTTCAGCTCTCTCGACCTTTGTTTGAATCTGGCGCCAAATCAAGTGAATCCTAAGCGTCCAACAACAGTGATGACATCAAGCTGTCTAAGCAGTCAAACACTTTGAAGAACTCTCACAGACAGCAAACCAGGAAGTAAAATGCACAGATTCTAATTTACTATTTATAAATTTTACAGAGAGCGAAATCAAGATTGGGACATACACATATGATTAAAGTAGATGATGAAATATCCTAAACAACTTAATATTTTTTTTTTTTTTTTTTTAACAGCTTGTAATTCTTAATCATATTATTGGAAAAATTTGACATTCCACAAATATTAAATTAGTTTTTCAGGGCCAAAACGGTTGTTCAGCAGTCAATGTGCTGTTAAAAGCCCAGTTATACCTCTTTCAACAAGGCTTAAAGCGATATTCCATTGTAAAAGGGGAAGTTTTCATCCTTGTGTGTGATTTCAACTGATTGCCAGCTCTGGGGAGTTCCACAGTGCAACCTGTGATGGAGCAGTGAATGACTGACCGCAGTTTCAGGATGTTTGCCTTTATCTGCGCATGCGCTAAATCCTGAAGTTGCAGTCAGTTTAATTGGGGTAATGATGGCCAACGCTGACCATTTTGCTGTCATTACCACTGCAAAATCCGGGCCATTTCCATTTGCATCACTGCAGTTTTAGCTGAATAAATAAACAAGCTCTTAGAACTGAAACATTCATTCTGCAATTAAGTTAATTGCCTAAGTGCAAAATGCCCACGGTTGCTCTTGGAATTTAAGCCTTTTTGGAAGCAGAAGAATGACGTTCCCTCATTGAACATCTAAACATTGTTTTGAAAGTCATTAAATAAAAAAACCCTCAAATTTTGAAAAAACAAAAGTGTAAGAAATGCACCTGAGAAAAAAATATTGGTACAATTTATTACATACCAGACTTTTTAAAGAAATTATACAAGCAATCTAGATTGTTCTTTTAAGTTTCTAGTCAATAACAAGGTATATACAGCCAGATTTTGTGAGATGAGGCTTTCACTGAACTACAAAGGTTTGTTTAGAAATTCATTTGCACTCAACCTCCCCCCAAATTACTTCTCCTTTGTGCAGTCGCTTTCTAAAACTTTTATTTCCATTCCCCCATTACCTTTGTGTTACCTGAAACTAAAAGCAATCTGTGCCTTGAAATTAAACTAAACAAAATTAATTAAAAGATCACCAGAGGTGGTATATTTGTCAATTATTACCCGAGTCCGAGGTACTACACAATCTAGGCCAGCTCCACGGACAATAATGCAAAGCTCACAGCATGCCACTGTAGCTGTCATTGACTGCTTAAACTCTCGTGCTTGAGACTCTTTCCCCTCCCCCTTAATGTTGCAAAGTTCATGCCCTAGCTCTGCCCTCGCTGATCAAAGGCAGCAGTATGGAGATGATAACTCAATTAATCCTCAATTTCGGGTCTCCCTGAGGCTAAAATTCCTGTTTTTCATGAATTTTCAACAAAAGTAAAATATAAAGTATTGGTTTCTCCAGAGAGGTCATGAAATTCAGCACAGTGTTTATTTCTCCCTTTTGTCTGTTGCTCTCCTTTTTCTTTTTCACAGAAATCACCAGAAACCTCACAGTGCAGATAGAGGCCATTTCGGCCCATCGAGCCTGCACCGACACATATCCCACCCGATCCCCGTAACCCCACGTATTTAATCCCCCTAACACTAAGGGTCAATTTATCATAGCCAATCAACCTAACCCGCACATCTTTGGACTGTGGGAGGAAACCGGAGCACCCGGAGGAAACCCACGCAAACACGGGGAGAATGTGCAAACTCCACACAGACAGTCACCCGAGGCCGGATTCGAACCCGGGTCCCATTACTCTGTTGTACTGACGTTTACTGATGCCTCACTATTGCTTTAGTGATCTCTAGGCTAGTCCTGTTCCTTCAGTGACTTCTCATTGCTGCCCTTTCCTCCAGCGATTTATTCCACCAGTACACCTTAATCCATGTACATACTTTATAAGGCACATGCGCTCCTCTGTTCCTTGGGCTCCTGAATAGCTGATTGGCATGCTGTGTGCATTGGTTTTCCAATCCCAGGCCCCTAAGCAGCTGATTAGTGGGCATGTAACAAGTTGGCAATACAATAAATTGGAGCTGCATAAAATTGATGGGGGTAGGCTTTAGAGGCACCTGTGAGTACAGGATTTGCAGTTGACTTGAGTGGATTCTGCGTAAGGGTAGAGATTGTGCTAATGTTAAAAGAATAAGATATGGAGTACTTTGTATAGAAAGCTGTATTCCCTCTTTAAAATGGTTTTGTTGCTGCAAGCTTTTCTGTAATATTTGTATACATGTGATGTAAATATTATCAGTGTCACACTGTGTTTCTGCAAATAAAGAGTACATTTAAAAATTAGTTGGGCTGACAAGATGATGAAATGCAGTGAAGCCTCTGCTTGGGTCACAATGTTATAACTGGATTGTATTTTTAAATGTGGCATTTTATTGATCTAAGGAAAATGGTTGTGTTCCTGCAGTCAGAGTTTCAGAGGAAGTTAAAAAGCAGGACTTAAAATGTAGTAATTTCTGGATTACTCCCAATGCCAGGTTAATGTGTGGCTGGACAAATGGTGCAGGATGGAGGGCTTTAGATTCATTGGGCATTGAGACCTATTCAAGTTGGACGGGTTGCACCTCAACAGAACTCGGACCAATGACCTCGTGGGGAAGTTAACTAGTGCTGTGGGGGAGGGTTTAAACTAATTTGGCTGGGGGGAATGGGACCAGGATGAAACTTTTTAGAGAGGCGAAACAAGATGCACAGAGAATTGGGGGAGACAAACAGCGCTAGAGTAAAGAATAGTTCAGAAATAGGAGGGATCAAACGGGGCAAATGCAAGGCAGCCTAAGATGGGTTTGGAGTGCATGTACGTAAGTGCACGTAGCGTGGTAAATACGGTTGGGGAGCTGCAGGCACAATTTGCCGCAAGGGACTAGGATATAGTGGCAATAACAGAGACTTGGCTCAAAGAAGGGGAGGATCGGGAACTTGATATTCCTGGCTCCGAGGTATTCAGGAAAGATCGGGAAGGGAAAAAAAGGAAGTGGGTGGCAGTATTCAAAGAATCTATCATTGCACTGGAAAGAATCACAGAATCATCGAAACTGACCGCACCGAAGGAGGCCATTCAGCCTGTCGTGCCTGTGCTGTCTCTGAAAGAGCAGTCGCGCTTAGTCCCACAACCCCGCTTTCTGTCCGTAACCCTGTAAGTTCCTCATCCTCGTGTACCCTGTCCAACTCCCTTTAAAAATTATTTATGGAATTGGCTTCCACCACCTTTTCAGGTAGAGCATTCCAGATCCTGACAACTGAGTGGAAAGAAATCGCCTCATCTTCCCTCTAGATCTTTTGCTAATGATTTTAAATCTATGACCTTTGTAGTTGAGGGGGGTCAAAGACAGAATCTATTTGGTCAGAATTAAGGAACAATAGAGGGCTATTAAGCTGCTGGGTGTATACTATAGGCCACCAAATCATGGGAAGGAGAAAGAGGAGCAAATTTTCCTACAAATCACAGAAAGATACAAGTACTATAGAGTAGTGATAATGGGGGACTTCAATTATCCTAGTTTAAAGGGAAAAGAGGGGGATGAATTCCTGAAATGTATAAAAGAGAACTTTCTTGATCAGTGTCTTTCCAGCCCAACGAGGAAGGAAGCAGTGCTGAATCTAGATTTGGGGAATGAAGTGGGGGAAAGTGGAGTATGTTTCAGTGTTGGAGCATTTGGGGAACCGTTAACAGAATATCAGGTTTAGAATAGTTATGGAAAAGGACAAGGTACAAACAAGCGTAAAAATACCTAACTGGAGGAGGGTTAATTTCAGTGAGTTGAAAAGGGATTGGAATCAAAAATTAGTAGGCAAAGCAGTTACTGAACAATGGGAGGCCTTCAAAGAGGATAGCAAAATACTGCGGATGCTGGAAATCCGAAATAACAACAGAAAATGCTGGAAAAACTCAGCAGGCCAGGCAACATTCGTGGAGAGAGAAACAGAGTCGAGATGGTTTGGGTACAGACTAGACACATACTACGAGGGGGAAATTAGAGCTCTCTGGATGACTAAAGATATAGAGGTTATAATGAGACAGAAAAAGGAGGCTTTTGACAAATGTAAGGTTCATGATACAGCAGAGAACCAAGCTGAATACAGAAAGTACAGAGGAGATCTAAAAAAGTGAATGAGGGGCAAAGAGAGAGTATGAGACTAGATTAGTGGCTGACATAAAAGGGAGCCTAAAATACTTTTTATAAACATATAAATAGTAAAGGATATTCAAAGGAAGGGTGGGGCAGATTAGGAACAAAAAAGGTGATTTTTGTGGAGGCAGAGGGCATGGCTGAGGTACTAAATGAGTACTTTGCACTTGTCTTCACTAGTGAAGAGGATGCTGCCAGTGTAGCAGTAAAGGAGGAGGTGGTAGTGATATTGGATAGGATAAAAATAGAGGCAGAGAAGGTACTTAAAAGGTTGGCAGTACTCCAAAGTAGAAAAGTCACCTGGTCCGGATGGGAGGCATCCTAGGTTATTGAGGGAAGTAAGGGTGGAAATTGCAGAGGCTCTGGCCACAGTCTTCCAATCCTCCTTGGATATAGGAGTGGTCATTTTTGGGTTGGCAGGCTGTAACTAGTGGGGTACCACAAGGATCAGTGCTTGGGCCTCAGCTATTCACAATCTATATCAATGATTTGGATGAGTGGACCAAATGTAATATATCCAAGTTTGCTGATGATCCAAAGCTGGGTGGGAATGTAAGTTGGGAGGAGGATGCAAAGAGGCTTCAAGGGGATATAGACAGGCTAAGTGAGTGGGCAAGAACATGGCAAATGGAATATAATGTGGAGAAATGTGAAGTTATCCACTTTGGTAGGAAAAATAGAAAAGCAGAGTATTTTTTAAATGGTGAGAGATTGGGAAATGTTGGTGTTCAGAAGGACCTGGGTGTCTTTGTACACGAATCACTGAAAGTTAACATGCAGGTACAGCAAGCAATTAGGAAAGCAAATGGTATGTTGGCCTTTATTCCAAGAGGATTTGCGTATAAGAGTAAAGACATCTTACTGCAATTATATGGGGCCCTGGTGAGACCACACCTGGAGTATTGTGTACAGTTTTGGTCTCCTTACCTAAGGAAGGATATACTTGCCATAGAGGGAGTGCAACAAAGGGATTCTCTACCCCAGAGGGCTGTGGAGGCTCAGTCGTTGAGTATGTTCAAGACAGAGATCGGTAGATTTTTGAATATTAAGGGAATCAAGGGATATGGGGATAGTGCAGGAAAGTGGAGTTGAGGTAGAAGATCAGCCATAATCTTATTGAATGGCGGAGTAGGCTCGAAGGGCCAAATGGCCTACTCCTGCTCCTATTTCTTATGATCCATATTAATGAGCTGGACTTGGTTATACAGGGCACAATTTCAAAGTATGCAGATGAAAAACTCGGAAATGTAGTAAACAATGTGGAGGATAGTAACAGACTTCAGGTGGACATAGACAGACTGGTGAAATGGGCAGACACATGGCAGATGAAATTTAATGCAGAGAAGTGTGAAATGATACATTTTGGTAGGAAGAATGAGGAGAGGCAGCATAAACTAAATGGTACAATTTTAAAGAGGGTGCAGGAACAGAGAGACATGGTGTAGGTCCATAAATCTTTGAAGGTGGTAGGACAAGTTGAGAAGGTTGTTAAAAAGCAGATGGGATCCTTGGCTTTATTAATAGAGGCATAGAGTACAAAAGCAAGGAAGTTATGCTAAACCTTTATAAAACACTGCTTAGGCCTCAGCTGGAGTATTGTGTTCAATTCTGGGCACCACACTTTAGGAAGGATGGCAATGCCTTGGAGAGTGTGCGGAAGAGATTTACTAGAATGGTACCAGGGATGAGGTACTTCAATTATGTGAAGAGATTAGAGAAGCTAGGGTTGCTCATCTTGAAGCAGAGAAGGTTAAGAGGAGATTTGATAGTGTTCAAAATCATGAATGGTTTTGATAGCGTAAATAAGGAGAAACTTATTCCCACTGACAGAAGGGTCGGTAACCAGAAGACACAGATTTAAGATGATTAGCAAAAGAACCCGAGGCGACATGAAGAAACATTTTTTTACGCAGTAATCTGGAATGCACTGTCTGAAAGGCCCAGTGGGCCAAATGGCCGCCTCCTGCACTGTATCATTCTATGGTTCTGTGGTAAACCACTGTTATTGTTGTTGTTGCACACTGTTGTACCTATGCATGCCTCAGCATGTCTCTGCTGGCTCCGCCCCTGGCTCCACCCACAGGCCCAGGTATAAAGGTGACCGCTCGGCAGCCCCCTGCCTTCTTGGAACCCAGTCAACCACGAGAGACATGCTCTGTTCTTTGCTAATAAAAGCCTTTAGTTACTCTCCTAACTCTCCGTCTTTTATGAGTAATTGATAGCGCATCAATTTTATTAGCAAAAACAAAATGTCGACAACAAACGCTGAGCAGCAGGCTGCTGCACCAAACGCTGAGCAGCAGGAGCTGCTGCGAGCCCTCAGACCAACATGCCTGGACCTAGACCCCCAAGAAGCGGGTTCGGCTACCAAATTCGCGCATTGGCTGCGTTGCTTCGAGGCCTACCTGCAAGCCTCAACTGTGACCCTGGACGAAAACAAGTTGGAAATCCTGGCCTCAAAGGTGAGCCACCAAGTTTATACAATAATCCAGGACGCGACGACCTACGCGGCGGCTATCGATCTGCTAAAAGGGCAATACGCACGCCCGGTAAATACGGTCTATGCCAGGCACCTCTTAAGATCCCGCAGACAGCAGCCCAGGGAATCGGTGGAGGCCTTCCTACGGGCACTATGGATACTCGGCCGAGGCTGCGATTGCAAAGAAGTATCAGCCGCAGCACACACGGAGGGACTGATCCAAGATGCTTTCGTTGCGGGTCTAAGGTCCGACTACTCCCGGCAGAGACTGTTGGAAAAGGGAGAAATGGACCTGAGAAAGGCAGTGTCCCTCGCGCTCTCGCTCGACGCGGCCCACAGGAATATGGACGCCTTCTCCCCTAACCGCTCCGCAACGTGGACGCCACAACCTTGGGTCATGGGACCGCCACCTTCAACTGCTGCTGCGATGTCCAAGGCAGAGAAATGTTATTTTTGTGGCCAGGCAAAACACCCCAGAGCACGCTGCCCGGCGAGAAACGCTACCTGCTCCGGCTGCGGGAAGAAAGGACACTATGTCAGCGCCTGCAAAGGTGAAACCGCTAACGCCAGCAGCGCCGCGTGTGAACCGTGGGGGCAGCCATCTTGTCCGCCATCTTGGGCTCCCCCAGCCGCGTGGGGATCAGGATCATGGGCGCCGCCATTTTGTCCGCCATCTTGGACGTCTCCAATTTCAACCACGGGGGACCCGGACTCAACCACCGCCTCATCTGACGACCACATCGACTCGCTTGACCATACGCTGGCCTCCGTGACGCTGGACCAATCTCTCCCTCATCAACTGTCCAGGTCCATGATGGACATTACGGTAAACGGCCGCGCCACTACCTGCCTTTTTGACAGCGGGAGCACGGAGAGCTTTATCCACCCCGACACGGTGCGCAGTTACTCTCTCCCGGTCCTGCCGAGGCGCCATCGGATCTCTTTGGCTTCCAAAGCCCAGTCAGCGGATGTCGGTGGCTACTGTGTAGTGACCCTTTCAGTAAGGGGCACAGAATACAAAAATTTTAAACTCCTGGTCCTGCCCCATCTCTGCGCTGCCGTTCTACTGGGGTTGGATTTTCAGTGCCACCTTAAGAGTGTCACATTAGGGTACGACGGACCCCTCCCCCCCCACTCACAGTCTGCAGCCAGCAGCTTTTAAATCGCCCGCCGCGCACCATTTGCAGCCTCTCCACCCTTAAAGTCCCCCCCCCCCCCCCCCTCCTTGTTCACTAACCTCACCTGTGACTGTAAGCCCATCGCTACCAAAAGCAGGCGTTACAGTGCCGGGGATAGGAGCTTCATTAAATCCAAGGTAGCGAGACTCCTGAAGGAAGGGATTATTGAGAGTAGCACCAGCCCATGGCGAGCACAAGTGGTGGTAGTGAAGACTGGCGAAAAACAGCGCCTAGTTATTGACTACAGCCAGACGATCAATCGCTACACCCAGCTAGATGCATACCCACTCCCCCGCATATCTGACATGGTCAATCAGATAGCACAATACCGGGTGTTCTCAACGATTGATCTAAAGTCGGCATACCACCAGCTCCCCATCAGGGCTGAGGACCGCCAGTACACAGCTTTTGAAGCTGACGGTCATCTCTACCACTTCCTCAGAGTTCCCTTCGGTGTCACCAACGGGGTTTCAGTCTTCCAACGGGAGATGGACCGGATGGTTGACCAGAACGCGCTCCAGGCCGCTTTCCCCTATCTAGACAACGTCACCATCTGTGGCCGCGACCAGCAGGACCATGATGTTAACCTAGAGAAATTCCTCTGTACGGCCCAGCGGCTGAACCTAACATACAACAAGGACAAATGTATGTTTCGTACCAAGCGCCTTGCCATTCTTGGCTGTGTAGTGGAGAACGGAGTCATCGGCCCCGACCCTGACAGGATGCGCCCCCTTATGGAGCTCCCCCTCCCCCACTGCCAAAAAGCACTGAAGAGATGCCTAGGGTTTTTCTCGTACTATGCTCAGTGGGTGCCCAACTATGTGGACAAAGCCAGACCCCGCATCAAGTCCACCTCCTTCCCCCTGGCAGCAGAGGCCTGTGCAGCCTTCACTCTCATAAAAAGAGATATTGCGAGGGCCACGATGCATGCAGTGGATGAGTCCATCACTTTCCAAGTGGAGAGCGACGCATCCGACTTTGCCCTAGCTGCAACCCTTAACCAGGCGGGGAGACCCGTGGCCTTTTTCTCAAGGACCCTCCAGGGCCCCGAGACTCGACACTCCTCTGTCGAAAAGGCGGCCCAGGCCATTGTGGAAGCTGTGCGACATTGGAGGCATTACCTGGCCGGAAAACGATTTACCCTGCTCACTGACCAGCGTTCAGTAGCTTTTATGTTTAATAATAAGCAGAGGGGCAAAATCAAGAATGACAAGATCTTGAGGTGGAGAATCGAACTCTCCACCTACAATTACGATATCTTGTACCGGCCCGGGAAACTTAATGAGCCCCCAGATGCCCTATCACGTGGTACATGCGCCAACGCGCAGGTTGATAGACTGAAGACCCTCCACAATGACCTCTGCCACCCGGGGGTCACCAGGTTTTTTCACTTCATCAAATCCCGTAACCTGCCCTACTCCATCGAGGAGGTCAGGACCATGACCAGGAACTGCCAAATCTGTGCCGAGTGCAAACCGCATTTTTATAGGCCAGACAGAGCAAGCCTGATCAAAGCCACGCGCCCCTTTGAACGGCTGAGCGTCGATTTTAAAGGGCCCCGCCCCTCCTCTGACCGCAATGTGTACTTCCTCAACATAATTGACGAGTACTCCAGTTTCCCGTTTGCCATCCCTTGCTCAGACATGACCAGTACCACGGTCATTAAATGTCTGAATGACCTCTTCGCCTTGTTCGGTTTCCCTAGCTATATTCATAGCGACAGGGGCTCATCCTTTATGAGCGATGAACTTCGTCAGTACCTGCTCGCGAGAAGTATTGCTACAAGCAGGACCACCAGCTACAACCCCCGGGGGAATGGCCAGGTGGAAAGGGAGAATGCGACGGTCTGGAAGGCAGTCCTTTTAAACTTGAAATCTAAGGGCCTTCCGACCTCTCGCTGGCAGGAGGTCCTCCCTGCGGCGCTCCATTCCATTCGGTCACTGCTCTGTACAGCCACCAATGCCACCCCTCATGAGAGAATGTTCTCCTTCCCCAGGAAGTCCACATCGGGGATCTCGTTACCGACATGGCTGACTTCTCCAGGACCCGTCCTACTGCGGAAGCACGTGAGGTCCCATAAGATGGACCCCCTGGTCGAGAGGGTGAGCCTCCTCCATGCCAACCCTCAGTATGCTTACGTGGTGTACCCGGACGGGCGGGAGGACACAGTCTCCATACGAGACCTCGCACCTTCGGGTGCCCCCGAAACACCTCCTTCGCCACCCACCACTACCCACGCCTACCCCCAGTACGCTTACGTAGCGTACCCGGACGGGCGGGAGGACACAGCCTCCACACGAGATCTCGCACCTTCGGGTGTCCCTGAAACACTACCATTGCCATCCACCACTACCCACAACCCAACCCCGCTAGACGGCATGCCGCAGCCTCAGGACCCGTCATTGACCACCCAACCACTCAATGAGACGCCTGATTCAACGTTGGATGCTGCACCATCACCGCCACCACCACGACGATCAGGACGGCATACAAGGCCACCTGATAGACTTACTTACACGAACCTTTAGTACACTTCACCCCGCCGGACTCAATTTTAAACAAGGGGTGAATGTGGTAAGCCACTGTTGTTGTTGTTGTACACTGTTGTACCTATGCATGTCTCTGCTGGCACCGCCCCTGGCTCCACCCACAGGCCCGGGTATAAAGGTGACCGCTCGGCAGCCCCCTGCCTTCTTGGAACCCAGTCAACCACGAGAGACATGCTCTGTTCTTTGCTAATAAAAGCCTTTAGTTACTCTCCTAACTCTCCGTCTTTTATGAGTAATTGATAGCGCATCAGGTTCTAAGGTATGTTGGAATATGTTTTGCTCTGCATTGCTTTTCTTTCTCCTCTGCTTTGCTGTAATTGGCTTTTCAGAGCTTGCTTACCAGCAAATTGTTTTCACCACTTTTTGCCTCATTTTTGCTGTTCCTCTCTGAGCCTGTCTAGTTGTGAGTCCGTTGGCTCCGTCGCAGTTTGTGCATTTCCAGCCTGCTTTTTTTCTGGCTTGTGTTGCTCTTCCTCTTTGAACATTTGCTTTTGGTGCAGCACAAACAAAAATGTCATGTTCCACAGAGCCATGTTGGACAATGTCACTAATGTTTAAAGCAAGAACTGTTGCTCCTCTCTCTTTGGGGTGGGGTGGGGGGTGGTGCGAAGGGAAGATCCTGTAACCACCAGGCGAGAGGTAGGCAAGGAGGGTACAATATGGGTGGAACACAATGTCAATTCAGCAGGACTTGGAGAACCTGGGACAGCCTGCGTTTATTTAAACTCTCGTGTCTCCATACTAAATATGGCAAATTGGAATCGCTGAGAATTCTTAAATTTATGCCAATATCTTTTATTTTGGTATTATGCACGTATTAAAACTGTTTTGTATGGTAATCTGAGGAGCTGTAAAGTTTCAATGTATTTATATTGTAGGTATGTGGGCTCATACCATGACCGTCCAGGACTATCAAGATCTAATTGACCGAGGGTGGAGGAGGCAAGTACCATTCTTAAGTGATATTGTACATTAATGTCCTGTTTGTGATCCAATACAGAAGTAGGAAAAGAAAGAACTTGGATTTACATTATATAGCCCTTTCACGTCCTCGGGACATCCCAAAGCACTTACACCCATTGAAGTACTTTTGCTGGTAAAAGCAGGTCATTCAGCGGGCAGAAGTTGGGCAAATAGCGCAACTCTCTGCCCGCAGAGGCCCTTTTCCCAAGGATGCGGATCATCTGTCAAGAGAATTCTTGACCGATTGCAAGTTCCAGGTTTTTGCGCATGCGCTTCGCATGCCTAAACCTGGAAATTGCGTGGCCCTTACGGGCGTGTGCGCACCTCGTACGCACCCCATCGCGATCGCAAAATGCGACCCATTATCAATGAGAGATTAATCGTATATTTTAGTTAAATTGTTTTTTCTAATTTTTTCCGACTGTACTTAGAAATGTAGTGCACAAACGTTAAAACTCTTATTCTAATGTTGTATATATTTATAAAATTCTGGCTTGCTTTCAGAATATTTCCTCGGTGCAAGATGTTCCATTTATGATTCTTTATAGTTTTTATTTCAAAGTTAATTTCAGAAGTAATTGGATTATAAATTATTTGATAAACGGTACCATTTTGTCTGCAGAATTTAAAAAGTGATAAATTAGTTGTGGTGCTGTGGAGTAGTGGATTGTCACCCCAACTCACCTCATCAAAGAGAAATAGGATAGGCATTCACGAGCCATCTATTCCCAATGGGAAGAGCGCAGAATCCAAGGCAAGCTACCGTGGGCTCTTCTTGGTATAACTCTTAGTCTCTGCTTTTACAGCTGCATTGAAGGAGGCATGGGAGCTGATTGCCTGGCCTTTGCTCATGTGTGGTGCTGGAGACCCAAGAAAGGACATTTTGTTAATACATTGTTGAAGGACCAAAGGCTATAGTGCAGGATATGATCAAGGCTGAAAAGAATAAGAGATGAAATGATGTAGTGGTGATTAGGGGGTTCTAAACCTGGGTTTACAAACTTAATGTTTGTAGGAAGAAGGAAATAATGAAGTAGTTTTGGAAAATAATTAACTTCAAATATGAGAACAGTGTGTAGGACATGTTTGCAGTTTAGAAGGAACAGAACAGCAAAGGGCAGAAGAGCACTTGCGGTGCTATCATTAAAATAGAGAAAGGGAGAGCGGTTGAATTTTAGAGAGGGATTGCTATCCAGACAAACGTCGACTTGCCCAGGAATGCGAGAGAGAAGTTAGAAGAGCCTCCGCAGATACCAAAATTTAAAACATAGAAACGTAGAAGATAGGAGCAGGAGTAGGCCCTTCGAGCCTGCTCTGCCATTCAATGAGATTATGGCTGATCATCCAAATTCAGTACCCTGTCCCTGCCTTTTCCCCATATCCCTTGATCCCTTTAGCCTTAAGAAATATATCCAACTCTTTCTTGAATATACAGGCAGACTATCCTTTATCCGAAAACCTCGGGACCAGCCGTGTTTCGGTTTTTGGAAAATTTCGGATTTCAGAAGGTATTTTATAAGACTGGGAAATTTGTCAGGGGTCGGGGTCGGCGGGGGTCGGGGTCGGGGTCGGCGGGGGGTCGGGGGTCGGGAAAAGAATATCGGACAGGTCGCTGCAGCTATCGGACGGGCCGCTGTATTGTTGGCTTCACTCTCCCGGTACCTCCTTCACACTGCCCGGCTCGGCCTGCAATCTCCTACCCAGGAGGGAACTCTGTGACCCTCTGCCCTGCTCAGCGTAAGTCGTGCGCCACTCTGGTCATGTTGTGCGCACGACTTACGCTGAACGAAAAAACTTTCGGTTTTTAGAGGTTTTCGGAAGTTCGGATAAAGGATAGTCTACCTGTACTTAATGAACTGGCCTCCACCGCCCTCTGTGGCAGAGAATTCCACAGGTTCACCACTCTCTGGGTGAAGAAATTCCTCCTCATTTCAGTCCTAAATGGCTTACCCCTTATCCTTAGACTATGACCCCTGGTTCTGGACTCCCCGGCCATCGGGAACATCCTTCCTGCATCTGGTCTGTCCAGGCCTGACAGAATTTTATAGATTTCGATGAGATCCCCTCTCAATCTTCTAAACTCCAGTGGGTATAAGCCCATTCGACCCAATCTCTCCTCATACGTCATTCCTGCCATCCCAGGTATCAGTCTGGTGAATCTTCGCTGCACTCCCTCCATGGCAAGAACGTCCTTCCTCAGGTAAGGCGACCAAAACTGCACACAATACTCAAGGTGTGGTCTCACCAAGGCCCTGTACAACTGCAGCAAGACATCCTTGTTCCTGTACTCAAACCCTCTCGCTACGAAGGCCAACATACCATTTGCCGCCTTAACCGCCTGCTGCCCCTGCATGCTTACCTTCAGTGACTGGTGCACAAGAACACCCAGGTCCCTTTGCACTTCCCCTTCTCCCAATCTATTGCCATTCAAATAATCTTAAAAAGATCTATCTGGATATCTTGATGCTGTGTTGATGTATCTTCCTAATCTAGGTTACAGTTGATGGAGAGAAACTAAGTCAAGTGAGTTCATCACAAGGAAAGGAAAATCCTTATATTGATTTGTGCTGACCTTGTGCATCTCCTAACAGTGGCCAAAACAGAAGCCTGGCAACTGATCATTTGCCTTTCTCTTGATGTGTGGTTCAGATTGCCTAGTCAATTCAAAATAAAATCAGACTGGCATGTTTGAATTTGATTTACATGATAGCTGTAATATTCTAATGTAAACTCTTTAATCATTTTCAGGAGTGGTATGTACGTTTATAAGCCCACAATGATTCGAACATGTTGCCCTCAGTATGCAATAAGGTAAGCATTATGTCTGTCTTCAGGTAGCCATCAGTGCTTCCACTTTCTTGCCAATTTTTCTACGTGGAATTCTTAGAGGTAGTGTTCAGGGAAATACCTGAATATTAACTGTAAGAAGTCACACAACACCAGGTTATAGTCCAACAGCTTTATTTGAAATCACAAGCTTTCGGAGCGCTGTTGGACTATAACCTGGTGTTGTGTGACTTCTTACATTTGTCCACCCCAGTCCAACTCCGGCATCTCCACACCATGAATATTAACTGGCCAAGAACCACCCAGTGATTATGTTAAAGAACAATCACAAAAAGCTAGTGCACAGGCCCCAAAACAAATCTGAAAGGTTAATGAAATGTTGGCCTTTATCGCAAGGGGTTGGAATACAAAAATGAGGAATCATAGAATAGTTCAGCACAGAAGGAGGCCATTCAGCCCATCGAATCTGAGCCGGCTCTTTCGAAGAGCAATCCAGTTAGTCCCACTCCCCTGCTATTTCCCCATATCCCTGCAATTTTTTTCTCCTTCAAGTATTTATCCAGTTTCCTTTTGAAGGCTACTGTTGAATCTGTATCCACCACCCCATCAGGCAGTGCATTCCAAATCCTAACCACTTGTTGCAGAAAAAAAGTTTTTCCTCATGTCACCTCTGGTTCTTTTGCCAATCACCTTAAATCTGTGCCCTCTCGTTATCGACCCTTCAGCCACTCAAAACGGTTTCTCTTTCTTTACTCTATCTAAACCCTTCATGATTTTAAACATCTCTATAAAATTTCCTCTTCGCCTTCTCTGCTCTAAGGCGAACAACCCCAGCTAGTAAATCTCTTCTGTAACCTCTCCAAAGCCTTCACGTCCTTCCTAAAGTGTGGTGCCCAGAATTGGACACAATACGCCATCTGAGGCCAAACTAGAGTTTTATATAGGTTTAGCATAACTTCATGGCTTTTGTACTCTATGCCTCTATTTTATCCCATATGCTTTATTAACTGCCACCAGCCTTTCTATGTCCTCTTGAAGTCTATTATTATCTTCCTCAGTGTTTACTATATTTCCAAGTTTCGTGTCATCTGCAAATTTTGAAATTGTGCCCTGTACTCCCAAGTCTAAGTCATTAATGTATATCAAAAACAGCAGTAGTCCTAGTACTGTGCCTTGGGGAATGCCACTGTATACCTCCCTCCAGTCCGAAAAACAGCCATTCACCACAACTTTTTTTTTTAACTCATAGCCAATTTTGTATCCATGCTGCTACTGACCCTTTTATCCCAAGGGCTTCAATTTTGCAAACAAACCTAATATGTGGTACTTTATCAAAAGCCTTGTGAAAGTCCATATACACAACATCAACTGCTTCAGTTGTACAGTCAGGAAGGGGGCTTTGGAATGGGTACAGTGCAGATTCACCACAATGATACCAGGCTTTAAAGTGTTAAATTCTGAGAACAGGTTGCGTAAACTTGACTTGTGCTCCTTTGAGTTTAGAAGGTTGAGGGGTGATCTAATTGAGGACTTTGAAATGATAAAGGGATTAAACGCGAAACTATTTCATGGGATCTGGAGCAAAGGCAGGTAAATGGAATTGAGGTACAGATCAGCCATGATCTAATTGAATGGCGGAACCGGCTTGAGGGGCTGAATGGCCTCTGCTTGGTCCTATGTTGTTATGTCCCTATGAACCCATGGCCTTAATTCCAAAGGACCATGTCAGCTACCCAAAGGAAAAGGCAGTGAGCTTTTCAGATAATTTTTAACTAAATACAGCAATAAAAAATTTCAAACTTTTAACTCCGTGCTTTTTATGCACTGTAAAACCCTTTGTATTGATTACACAGGTCCCTGCCTCACCCTGAGGCTTTGAAGTTTAAAAAATACAGCATATCTTGTGCATTAGGTTGTATGATATGTAATTTGTGAACATTTTGATTTAATGGCTGTACTTGAACAGTTTCATAAAAGCATGCAGTTAGATAAAGCCTCCGAACTGGTCTAACGAGTTATTGCTACAAATTCTGTTATGCCTCTAAGGTCATGACGCAGGGTGCATACTGATATTTTCCAAGGTAAATTACCATCTCACTGTCTATCACGGGACTGCTGCGAGCAACAATCTGACCAGTGATCCTTTATTCAAGTCAGACTTTTGGTTGACTACAAATCTCAGTACCATATGCTGTGCCTGATTGAAGCCGGGGTATTCTTCCTTGTTGTGGAATTTCTGCTGGTCCTTCTTGAATTGTTTCGGCTTTGGTGAAACTTTTGAAAATTGTTTTGATATGAATCTTTCATTTTTCTTCCTTATGTCTCTTGGCCTTGGTGCACTCTTGTTTCCTCTTTCGCATTTTTTCTCTCTTTCCCTCTCTCCTCCATGCACACAACTGCACTCACGAATCAGTAACAACACAATGATGGCAATTAACCCTTTGTCTGGCTTGATGATTCCTTATATGCGGGACTTGTGTGTTTTTTTTTATTCGTTCCTGGAATGTGGATGTTGCTGGCCAGGCCAGCATTTATTGCCCATCCCTAATTGCCCTTGAGAAGGTGGTGGTGATCTTCTTGAACCACTGCAGTCCTTGTGGTGAAGGTTGTTTATCACTCAATTATTCCAAATCAGTGTTGAGAAGTTTCAAAGTCAAGTGATTGTAACCAGAATCTGGTTAGACAGTATAGGTGAAATAAGTGTCTCTTGTGGGGGAGGACAAGGAGATTGTTGGTGTCTGCGACTCTGTGTGGAGCTATGTCAACACAGTCTCCACCTGCAAGGAAGGACTTGAAATTCAAACTTGCACACAATTCTATACTGTAGACAGTTTGTGCCTTCGAGTACGGGGCATATTGGAAAAAATGACTTGATAGTTTCCCAATTCCCAGGTTTAGAAATACTCAACAGTTCTATTTTGTAGATCCTTTTTAAGCAATATTTTGCTGTGTTCTCATAATCCATAATTTATTGTTCTTGGGCTACATACAGGCATCCCAGTGAGCCAAAGTAGTTCCAAGTTAGTTTAAAGTACTGTATTTTGTAACTTGCAAATGTGCCCTTGTACTGTGTAAATCTAAAAGTACCTAATGCCTAGACTAATGATCCAGAGACAAGAAGTCAAATCCCATCACGGCAGCTGGAGAATTTAAATTCAGTTAATTAAATAAATCTGGAATAAAAAGCTAGTGTCAGTAATGGTGACCATGAAACTACCGAATTGTCGTAAAAACCCATCTGGTTCACTAATGTCCTTTAGGGAAGGAAATCTGCCGCCCTCATCCGGTCTGGCCTATATGTCACTCCAGACCCACAGCAATGTAGTTGACTCTTAACTGCCCTCTGAAATGGCCGAGCAACCCACTCAGTTGTATCAAACCGCTAGGAAAAACAATAAGAATAAAACCGGACGGACCACCCGGCATCAACCTAAGCACCGGATTCAGACACGGCAAAGGCACACCCAGCCCAGTCAATCACAATATTCTAAGGGCACATTTGCAAGTTACAAAATTCAGGAAACTCTTTGGTATCCGGCACCGACGGGACCGGGATGGTGCCGGTTGATTAAAAATCCTGGATGACGGAGAGGGTTATCTACTGAGGCTATTTTTAACAAACAAAGAATCAGACTCCTGTTATTGAGGTGTTCGGACTCCGACAGCGCCAAGAAGCTGAATAGTGGCAGTTTGGAGAACTACTCCCACTGACTAACTCGGCCACCGCGGGAGACTCGGACTCGGCAACATTTCCGGTTATTGAGGTGTTGTTTTCGGAGTATGAATTTTGCTGGTTAATAGACAATTCTGGATATTTAGGTGCCGTTTAAATGAGAGTTTCCTGTACAGTACTTGGACCTACTTTGGCTCACTGGGATGCCTGTATGCAGCCCAAGAACAATAAATGATGGCTTATGAGGGAACAGCAAAATATTGCTTTAAAAAGGATCTACAAAATGGAACTGTTGAGCATTTCTAAACCGGGGAATTGGGAAACTATCAAGTAATTTTTTTCCAATATGCCCTATATTCTAAGGCACAAACTGTCTACAGTATAGAATTGTGTGTAAGTTTGCAGAGTCCTCCTCCGTAACATCTGGGAACTTGTGCCAAAATTGGGAAAGCTGTCCCACAGACTCTACTTCTCTTCTTAGGCAGTCCCTCGGAACCCGAAGATGACTTGCTTCCACATTAAAAATGAGTTCTCAGGTGACTGATGAGTCCAATGCGGGACCTACAGTCTCTGTCACAGGTGGGGCAGACGGTGGTTGAAGGGGCGGGTGGGTGGGCTGCTTGGGTTGATGTGCGCTCCTTCCGCTGTTTGCGCTTGGCTTCCGCTTGCTCCCGGCGAAGAGACTCTAGGTATTCGGCGCCTTCCCGGATGCTTCTCCTCCACTTTGTACGGTCTTGGGCCAGGGATTCCCAGGTGTCGGTGGGGATGTTGCACTTTTTCAAGGAAGCTTTGAGGATGTCCTTGAAGCATTTCCTCTGCCCACCTGGGGCTCTCTTGCCGTGTTGGAGCTCCGACTAGAGCGCTTGTTTTGGGAGTCTCGTATCGGGCATGCGGACGATGTGACCCGTCCATCGGAGCTGATCGAGCGTGGTCAAAGCTTTGATGCTGGGGATGTTGGCCTGAGCAAGAACACTGACGTTGGTGCGCCTACCCTGCCAATGGATTTGCAGAATCTTGCGGAGGCAGCGTTGGTGGTACCTCTCCAGTGCTTTGAGGTGCCTGCTGTACATGATCCATGTCTCTGAGGCATATAGGAGGGTGGGTATTAATACTGCTCAGTAGACGATGAGCTTGGTGCCGAGTTTGAGGTCCTGGTCTTCAAACACACTCTTCCTCAGGCGACTGAAGGCTGCACTGGCACACTGAAGGTGGTGTTGGACTTCGTCATCGACGCCTGCCCTTGTTGACAGTAGGCTCCCGAGGTATGGAAAGTGGTCCATGTTGTCCAAGGACTTGTCATGGATTTTGATAATCGGGGGGCAGTACTGTGTGGCGGGAGCAGGTTGGTAGAGGACTTTTGTCTTACGGATGTTTAGTGTAAGGCCCATGCTCTCGTACGCTTTGGTGAAGGTGTTAACGATGGTTTGGAGTTCGACGACAGAGGAAGGGACGACGTTGGATCTGGACTGGAGGAGACGGGGGTTGAACAGTTTCCCGTTTGTCCTGTAAATTAGCTCCACTCCAGCGGGGAGCTTACTGAGGGTGAGATGGAGCATTGCCGCAAGGAAGATCGAGAAGAGCATTGGTACGATGATACAGCTTTGCTTGACCTCGGTCCGTACATGAATTGGGTCTGTGGTGGAACCGTTTGTCAGGATCACGGCTTGCATGTCGTCATGAAGCAGGCGGCTGATGGTGACAAACTTTTGAGGGCAGCCGAATTTGAGGAGGACACTCCATAATCCCTCACGGTTGACGGTGTCAAAGGCCTTTGTGAGATCAAAGAAGGCCATGTACAGCGGTTGGTACTGTTCCCTGCATTTCTCTTGTAATTGGCGCGCGGTGAAGATCATGTCCATTTTGCCCCTTAGTGGGTGGAATCCGCATTGCGACTCTGGGAGGAGCTCCTCAGCCACTGGGAGAAGGCGATTGAGGAGGATTCTTGCGATGACTTTCCCTGTGGCAGACAGCAGGGAAACTCCTCTGTAATTACCGCAATCAGACTTGTCACCTTTTTTGAAGATGGTCACAATTACGGCATCTCTGAGATCCCCTGGCATGCTCTCCTCCTTCCAGATAAGAGAAATTAGTTCATGAACTCGCGCCAGTAGTGCTTCTCCGCCATGCTTAAGTGCCTCGGCAGGATTCCATCTGCTCCTGAGGCCTTCTTGTTGTTCAGTTGTTGGATGGCCTTTTCAACCTCATGCCGGGCTGGGGTTGTGCTGAGATGGTGGTGGGTAGCATGCTGCGGGATGGAGTTGAGGACATTCGCGTCGAAGACAGTATCGGTTGAGATCTTCGAAGTGCTCCTTCTAGCGGGCACTGACTGCCTCCCTGTCCTTGATGAGTACCTCTCCGTTGTTGGCCCGCAGTGGGGTAGGACCTTGGGTGCTTGGGCCGTAGGCGGTCTTGACGGTGCTGAAGAATCCACGCACGTCGTGGTTGTCCGCTAGCTGCTGGATCTCCTGCGCTTTCTCCACCCACCACCTGTTCTTTAGGTCGCGAGTTAGACTAGTCAAACAACAGCCTAACATAGTCCTATTCACAGAATCATACCTTTCAGCTAATGTCACAGACTCCTCCATCACTATCCCTGGGTATGTCCTGTCCCACCGGCAGGACAGACCCACCAGAAGTGGCGGCACAGTGGTATACAGTCGGGAAGGAGTGGCCCTGGGAATCCTCAACATTGACTCCAAACCAATGTTCCCTTTAAGCTGCGCAGCACTCTGCAGCTCCCGCACATGCGCAGTATTTTGAATGGGCCGTAGGCAGTCTTGACTGTGCCTTAAAGTGGTAGCACACCCAAAAAAAAATAAAAGGGAACATTGCTCCAGACCCCATGAAGTCTCATGGTATTGGGGCAAACATGGGCAAGGAAACCTCCTGCTAATTACCACTTACCGCCCTCCCTCAGCTGATGAATCAGTACTCCTCCATGTTGAACACCACTTGGAAGAAGCACTC
Source organism: Somniosus microcephalus (assembly GCF_052327205.1). Lineage (NCBI taxonomy): Eukaryota > Metazoa > Chordata > Chondrichthyes > Squaliformes > Somniosidae > Somniosus > Somniosus microcephalus. The sequence goes on along the minus strand of NC_140994.1, from coordinate 37,617,132 downwards.
AGGGTAGCAAGGGCACAGAATGTACTCTGGGTGGGGGACTTCAATGTCCATTACCAAGAGTGACTCAGCAGCGCCACTACTGACTGAGCTGGCCGAGTCCAGAAGGACATAACTGCCAGACTAGGTCTGTGGCAGATGGTGAGTGAACCAACATGAGGGAAAACCTACTTGACTTCAAACTCACCAATCTATCTTTCGCAGATGCTTCTGTCCATGACAGTATTGTTAGGAGTGACCATTGTACAGTCCTGGTGGAGATGAAGTCCCACTGAGTACACCCTCCATTGTATTGTTTCGCACTACCACCATGCTAAATGGGACTGATTCAGAAGAGATCTGGTAGCTCAAAACTGGGCATCTGTGAGGCACTGTGGGCCATCAGCAGCAGCAGAGTTTTATACCTCCACAATCTGTAACCTCATGGCCCAGCATATCCCTCACTCTACCATTACTATCAAGCCAGGAGACCAACCCCGGTTCAATAAGGAGTGCAGAAGAGCATGCCAGGAGCAGCACCAGGCATACCTAAAAATGAGGTGCTAACCTGGTGAAGCTACAACACAGGACTACAAGCATGCTAAACAGAGGAAGCAGCATGCTATAGACAGCTAAACGATCCCACAACCAATGGATTGGATCAAAGCTATGCAGTTCTGCCACATCCAGTCGTGAATGATGGTGGACAATTAAACAATTAACGAGAAGAGGCTCCATAAACATCTCCATCCTCAATGATGGTCGAGCCCAGCATGCGAGTGCAAAAGACAAGGCTGAAGCGTTTGCAACCAGCTTCAGCCAGAAGTGCTGAGTGGATGATCCATCTCGGCCTCCTCCTGAGGTCTGCACCATCACAGAAGCCAGTTTTCAGCTAATTCGATTCACTCCACGTGATATCAAGAAACGGCAGAGCACACTGGATACAGCAAAGGCTATGGGCCCCGACAACACCCCGGCTGTACTGCTGAAGACTTGTGCTCCAGAACTAGCCACACCTCCAGCCAAGTTGTTCCAGTACAGCTACAACGTTGGCATCTACCCAACAAACTGGAAAATTGCCCAGGTATGTCCTGTCCACAAAAAGCAGGACAAATCCATTTCGGCCAATTACCATTCCATCAGCCTACTCTCAATCATCAGCAAAGTGATGGAAAGTGTCGTAGACAGTGCGATTAAGTGGCACTTACTCATCAATAACCTGCTCACCGATATTCCGTTTGGGTTCCGCCAGGACTACTCTGCTCTAGACCTCATTACAGCCTTGGTCCAAACATGGATAAAAAAGCTGAATTCCAGAGGTGAGGTTAGAGTGACTGCTCTTGACATCAAGGCAGCATTTGACTGAGTATGGCATCAAGGAACCCTAGTAAAACTGAAGTCAATGGGAATTGGGGAAAACGCTCCACTGGCTGGAGTCATACCGAGCACAAAGGATGATGGTTGTGGTTGTCGGAGGCCAATCATTTCGGCCCCAGGACATTGCTGCAGGAGTTCCTCAGGGCAGTGTCCATGGCACAACCATCTTCAGCTGCTTCATCAGTGACCTTCCCTCTATTATAAGGTCAGAAGTGTTAGATCCGTGGTTCAGTGGATAAAGAATTATATTGATGCTGTACATAACAAACAACAGGTCTTTACTGGAGGAGGGTCATCTCCAGACTGGAGTACAGAGGCATGCGCACAGCTTATATACCGGTGTGGTCACTGCCGGTACTACAGTATACAGGAGCTGTAAAAAGTAGTTCTGACTTAAAGCACATACACTACAATTCCTCCCTTTTTAGATTAATAATACCCCCTTAATATTCAAATAACAATTACATTTTTACACGTACATTCAATAACAAAAGTCCATTTATAGATTCAGTCTTTGGGGCGGCTTCCTGACCGTTTCGGGATAGCGCCTTTCCAGAGGTTCTTGTTCTTGGTGCAGAGGCGATTCTGACCCCTTTTCATCAGGTAGTTCATCGGGTTCCACTGCTACTGGGTCTGAAGTAGATGCTACTGGTATGTCGGGTTCATCCCCAGGTACTCGAGACATGGGGTTGACGCCATCCTGTGATGCTAAGATCTGATCGACGTGGCGTCTCACAATGTTCTCCCCAACATCCACTGTGTACATTAATGGCCCCTGCCTTGTACATATCGTTCCGGGTTGCCACTTCTCTGTTCGATAGTCACGGGCCAAGACTGGTTGCCCTACATTGAAGCTCCTTGTCGGCTTCTCGTTGATGTGCTGGAATTGTTAGTCCTCAACATTTCTTCGCACATTTGGTCTGAGCAAGTCCAGACGAGATCTCAACCTTCGGTTAAAGAATATCATGGCCGGGGTCTGGTTGGTAACTGCATGTGTCGCGTTTCGGTAGGCTAATAAGAAATTGTCCATCTTATGCTGTAGTGGAATTTCCTCGTCGCACATGGCCTTTATCGCCTTCTTAAAGGTTTGTACGAACCTCTCAGCCAATCCATTGGTGGCTGGATGATACGGGGCGGATGTGTAATGCCTTACCCCATTCCTTTTCATGAATTTTTGGAACTCGTCGGACACAAACTGTGGTCCATTATCAGAGCAGATCTGCTCTGGCAACCTGTTTCTGGCAAATATGGTCCGTAGGACTGCAATCATTTTCTCTGTAGTGGTTGAAGACATCTTTATCACCTCAGGCCACTTTGAATGAGCATCCACTGCTATTAAGAACATTGAGTCCATGAATGGACCAGCGAAATCAATATGCACCCGTTGCCATGGAGAGGAGGGCCACTTCCATGGGTGTAGAGGGGCATGTGGTGGTGCATTTTGGACCTTCTGGCATCCTAAGCAGCTCTTAGTTAGGTCTTCGATTTGTTGATCGATTCCCGGCCACCACACATAAGCCCTAGCAAGGCTTTTCATTTTCACTCCCCCCAGATGACCTTCATGTAGCTCATTTAGCACTCTCTCCCTTAACTTGGGTGGAATCACAACTCTGGATCCACACATCACTGTCCCCTGGCATACTGACAGCTGTTCTCTTCTGGATGAGAATGCTGGCAACAGTGAGTCGCCATGTGTTGGCCACCCCCTCACCGTCAATTCATATACCCGTGACAGCGTCGGATCATTGCGGGTCTCCTCTATATCCGCGTTTGTTACTGGCAATCGTTCAATTATCGACGAATAAAATATCTCGATAGGGTCCACTGCTGGTGCTTCCTCCACCGTAGGCAGTGGCAGGTGCGATAGCCCATCAGCGTTCCCATGCTGTTTCGTGCCTTTATATTCTATTTCATATTGATTCGCCCCTAGAAACAGGGACCATCTTTGTAACCGTTGTGCAGTCATTACTGGCACGCCCTTCTTAGGATTAAAGATGGAGACAAGTGGTTGGTGGTCAGTCAGCAAGGTGAACTTCTGCCCATGCAGATAATGGTTGAATTTTTTTACTCCCCATACTAGGCTGAGGGCCTCCCTGTCAATCTGGGCGTAGTTGCGCTCGGCTGAGGTTAGTGACCGAGACGCAAAGGCCACTGGCCTCTCCAACCCGTCTGGGAATTTGTGCGACAGCACCGCTCCAATGCCATAGGGTGATGCATCACATGCCAAACGAATTGGTAGTGCTGGGTTGAAATGGGCCAACACCTCTTTTGATGTGATCAATTCTTTACACTTCTGGAAAGCTCGTCTACGTTGGTCATCCCACTCCCATGGTACCCCTGTTTGCAGTAGGGTGTTCAGCGGGTGTAGTACCGTAGACAAATTTGGTAAGAACTTGTGGTAATAGTTTACCAGCCCGAGGAACGACCTCAGTTGTGACACATTTTCCGGTGCTGGAGCCTTGACTACTGCCTCAGTCTTGTCAGGGGACTTATGTAACCCCTCTTCATCGATGACGTGGCCGCAATATGAGATCTGTTTCTGGAAAAACTCGCACTTGTGGCGATTAGCTCGTAGCCCATATGCCTTTAATCTGGCGAGCACCTTCTCCAAGTTAGCGAGGTGATCACCGTCATTTTCACCCGTGACCAAGATGTCGTCCAAATAACACTGGGTCCCTGGAATCCCTTGCAGGACCTGATCCATCGCCCTTTGCCAGATAGCCGGAGCCGAGGCTACTCCAAACACCAGCCGGTTATATTGATAGAGACCTTTATGGGTGTTGATCGTAAGGTAATGTTTCGAAGCTTCTTCTACCTCCATTTGCAAGTACGCCTGGGCTAGATCAATTTTGGTGAAGCGTTTACCACCAGATAGCGAGGCGAAAATATCCTCAATTCGTGGAAGCGGATATTGCACCATGTGAAGGACTGGGTTCACTGTCACCTTAAAATCCCCACAGATGCGGATCTTCTTTGTTTCCCCAGGTGTATTACTCAACGACCTCTTCATTACGGGGACGATGGGTGTAGCCCACTCGCTCCAGTCCACTTTGGACAGTACTCCTGAACGTTCCAACCCTTCCAGCTCTGCTTCCACCGCTGGTCTGATCGCATAAGGCACTGGTCTGGCCTTCAGAAACTTTGGGCTTGCATTATCCTCTATTTTAATTGTTGCTGTTATTCCTTTTAGTGTTCCTAGTCCCTCCTGGAACACTCTTGCGTCAGTTAGCATTTTTGACAGTCGTCCAGGTGTGACGTCGTCATCCTTTTTGGCCTCCACCTTCAGTGTCTGTATGGAATGCCAATCTAAATGTATCTTCCGGATCCACTCACGTCCTAGCAGTGGTGGTCCTCCATTTGGCAATACATATATATCCATTTTAGGTATATGTCACTTTCACCCTTATTTTTCCTTTTGGGGTAGACTTTTTGCCCCGTATACGTCTTCAAGACAATCTCTGTAGCTTTCAAGGGTATGTGTGAAAATAGCCGCTTGTAGTCTCTTTGATTTATGACTGTTAGAGCTGACCCTGTGTCCAATTCCATTTCCACTTGGACTCTGTCTATCTTGAGTGTAACCCAGATAGTCTGGTGATCCTCTATTTCGGTTACATTATGTAGTTTCAGACAACCCAGCTCCTTGCTTCCGGAGTCTGTGTCACCTTTCTGTTCATCTGAACCACTGTCCATCACCTGGTGTACCTTTTTGTACTTCTCCTGTGGAGATTTCTTACTGTTGGTTTTCTTCCCAGACCTGCAGACTCTTGCTATGTGTCCTGCTTTCCCACACTGTCTGCACACTTGGTCCTTGAACCAACAATCTTTCTGGTCATGTGTTGTTCTGCTGCAGCGATAGCACTTCCCTGTTCCATAGGTCATTTCGTTGGTGCCGTATTCTTACGGTCTCCGTTGTATCTCTGCAGCGCCCCTTGCGGCTGCTTCGTGTGATACTGCCATATTGAAAGCTTTGTCCAGCGTAAGGTCCTTTTCTGATAGAAGCCGTTTCTGGGTTCCTTCACTTTGTAGCCCACACACAAACTTGTCCCTTAACGTGTCTGCTAGTCCCGCTCCAAACTGGCAGTATTTCGATAGCTTGCGCAGTTCCGTTAGGTACTCAGCATTGCTTTCGTCTTTGTGTTGGTTCCTTTTATGGAACTTAAATCGTTCTGCTATCAGCAGCGGTGTGGGGTTTAAGTGGTCCTGTAGGATTTCTACTATGCTTCCAAAATCCTTGTTTACCGGCTTCTCTGGGGTTATTAGATTTCGCAGTAACCCATAAGTTTTTGCACCCATGGAATTTAACAGAACCAGTGCTTTATTAGCATCTGGCACTTCATTCGCCCTGCAGTACACCTCAATACGTTCCACATATGTCGCCCAATCTTCGACTTCATTGTCGAACGTAGAGATACTGCCACTCTTCGGCATCCTTGGTTGTGCGTTAACTATCCCCAATGGCGCTTCCCCTTCTTCTCTGCTGGCACAAAATGGCGTCTCCTGTGCTTTCCTTCCTTCCCGTGCTCGCCCGTCTTCTCCGCTGCGGCTTCGCAAAATGGCGTCTCCCGCGCTCTTCCTGCTTCTCCGCGGCTCAATGGTGCCTCCCGCGCTCTCCCTGCTTCTCCGCGGGTCAATGGCGTCTCCCCTTGCTTCGCCCCGCGGACCCTGATCAGCCCGTGATCCCTGGCTGTGCTCTGCGCGTACTTCTCTTGATATTTGTCGACGCTGCTCAGTCTAGAACCCGGCTGTTTCTTACCCTCTCTCCGGTTTGCAGTATTTTTCCTCAACGCCGCTCGGTGATCAATCCCCGGCTGCGCCCTGCTCTCTTCACCCTCTTTGTTACCCCGTCGACGCTGCCCGGCTCTCTCTCTCTCTCTGCCGTCGGTCGGCTCCAGCCGCCGCTGCTCGGGAGGGGTCTGCTCGGGACCTGTCGTCGGTCTCTTACTGCTCGTTGTGGCTGCGGAACCAAGCCCGGCTCTCCACAGCCTCCCCAGCGAAGTTGGATCTCTGCCTGACTGCTGGGCGGTTGCTCGCGGTCGACGCCCGTGATCCTGGACTCGTTTTTTTTGTTTAATGTTGCAAGTAGAGTCGCATCAACACTCGTCGCCACTGTTAGATCCGTGGTTCAGTGGATAAAGAATTACACGGATGCTGTACATAACAAACAACAGGTCTTTACTGGAGGAGGGTCATCTCTAGACTGGAGTACAGAGGCATGCGCACAGCTTATATACCAGTGTGGTTACTGCCGGTACTACAGTATACAGGAGCTGTAAAAAGTAGTTCTGACTTAAAGCACATACACTACAAGAAGTGGGGATGTTCGCTGATGATTGCACGTGTTCAGTTCCATTTGCAACTCCTCCGATAATGAAGCAGTCCTTGCCTGCATGCAGCAAGACCTGGACAACATTCAGGCTTGGGCTGATAAGTGGCAAGTAATATCTGCGGTACACAAGTGCCAGGCAATTACCATCTCCAACAAGAGAGATTCTAGCTTCTCTCTCTTGACATTCGACGGGATTACTATCGCTGAATCCCCCACCATCAACATCCTGGGAGGTCACCATTGACCAGAAACTTAACTGGACCAGCCATATAGTTATTGTAGCCGGAAGAGCATGTCAGAGGCTGGGTATTCTGTGGCAGGTGAGTCTCCAAAGCCTTTCCACCATCTACAAGACACAAGTCAGGAGTGTGATGAAATACTTTCCACTTGCCTGGATGAGTGGAGGTCCAACAACACTCGAGAAGCTCGACACCATCCAGGACAAAGTAGCCCGCTTGATTGGCACCTCATCCTCCACCTTAAACATTCACTTCCTCCACCACCGGCGTACTGTGGCTGCAGTGTGTACCCTCTACAAGATACACTGCAGCAACTCACCTAGGCTTTTTCGACAGCACCTCCCAAATCCATGGCCTCTGCTACCCTCAAGTCGCACACCATCCTGACTTGGAAATATATTGTCGTTCCTTCATCATCGCTGGGTCAGAATCCTGGAACTCCCTCCCTAACAGCACCATAGGCGTACCTTCACCTCACAGACTGCAGCGGTTCAAGAAGGCGGCTCGCCACCATTTCTCAAGGATAATTAGGGATGGGCAATAAATGCTGGCCTTGCCAGCAACTCCCACATCCCATGAATGAATTTTAAAAAATTGAAACTCTGTATAGTTGGTGGTGTGTCGGCGTGCTTTGTAAATAATGTTCTGGAGCTGTTGTACATTAATATGCTAGCATCAATGTTCCCTCTTTTTGGTGCACGGTCCCTTTAAATTTGCTGCAGTGGCCGTGCATGCACGGTATCCTTTCCAGCGGCAGCAGCTGGTGAGCGCCCCGAGCAGGACCTCCCGATTGGTGCGCGTCCATGCACCTTGGGGGCAACATTGGCTATTGCCCATCACAGTTGAAACCTATTTGGTTGACGAGTTAAATTTAATGGCTAATTTATTCTAATGCAACATGTGGGCAGGATCTTTGCTGAAATCTTGAAATTGTGTTATTGGTGCATTAAAGGTACACCATCTAAGGCCCTTTTAATTATTAAAGCAATTCTCTCCAAGTCTGGGGCAGTCTTCATTTCAATCATCCAGTAATTAGCATCAAGAAAGAATGGCGTGAGTTTAAGGAAGAATGTTTCGTAGAAATTCGTGGGGTAATCTGAGCCATGGTATGCCCACTTCCACAGAACTTGAGAACATCCATTATCCATTTTATATATATGAAAATTGTGGCTAATTTTAATTGCTGTTTTTTAAACCTAATAATATCAAATTTGCATTAGTTACTCTGGATCAGATTTGTATGCTTAGATTCTAACCTTAATGTAATGATTTTGCTGCGGTCATCCTGAGGCTGGGATATATAAAAACAACTAGAATGTGTGCGACAAATTGCTTCTGATTATTTTTGATTTGTAATTCACTGTAAAATCATCAAAACATTCTTGTGCTGTTATCTTCCCAGGTGTCATGTTTTGGATTTTAAACTTGCCAAGTCCTCAAAGAAAGTATTAAAAAAAATGGCACGGTTTCTTTCCAAAGGAGAAGTAGCAAAAGGAGGTGGTGGTGGTGAGTATACACTATTGTTTTAAGGACAGTTGTGACTCGAATAAATACAGTTCTTATACGTTATGTAGTCTATATCATCCATATCCCGCCACTCGTCCAAATTTCTCTCTTTCAGAAGGCGGTGATTTGTTTTGTGTATCTCTTCCACTGGCCATTCTCCTTGAGTGAGCCAAGCTATTCAGTGGGGCCATCAAGCTGAGCCTGATTTTGTCTTTGCCGAGCACCCCCCAAGTGCATTTTCAGCAGGGGTCATCAGTGATCACTAATGGAAATCCTGGCTGAGTTTTGCTGCTCTTTCCGCACGCGCTCCTTGCACTAAACTCAGGAAAGTGAAGCCAATTGCGATACCATGAGATTCTGCCCTTGTTGAGATCAATTAACTTAGCTCAGACTGAAGATTGAAGCTGGGAGATTCCTGATCCTGTATGTTTCAATACCATACCATGTCATCAAGTATACTGTAAGCGCTGTCACTTATAAAGTAAGATGTGCCTATTTTCAATATATGGTAACTTGGAACTATGTATTTGCTTTCATTCCCATGTAAAAGGGGGCTGAATGTGCAACCCAAGTTACTGCTACAATATTTAGCAGTGGTCATCTCGCATCTGAAAATAAGGTATTTGTTTAGAAACTAAAACTAACCAAATAATAATTACTTCATGCTAATCTGGAATGGTACCTACAGCAAAAACATGGTGCATTTTTAAACAAATACAAATTAAAACGCAGTTTGCTGTCGCCGAATATATTACAACAACAACATATTTATATACAGGAAACGTTGTGATATCCGGCACTGACGGGACCGGCGTGTTGCCGATCTATCAAAACTGCCAGACATACGAAGTTACTGTTGAAGCATACGGAGGTTTTCATCTCCGTATCTGACAACAAACACTGTTGCTTAGCAACAGTTTCTAAAGAGTCGGCTGCAGCTGCAAGCGTCTCTAGCTGGAGCTGTTGCTGTAGCTACAGACCTTGCAGTGCCTGACTGGGGGGAAAAAAAAGAACGAGAACGAAAAAAAACTTATAGAAAACGGCTTCTGATTTTTGCCGTTAGATCGAGTATTCCGGATATACAACCTCCGGATAAACCAAAGTTTCCTGTAGCGCCTTTAACATAGTAAAGCGTCCCAAGGTGCTTCACAGGAGTATTATAAGACAAAAAATTGACACAGAGCCGAGTTTTGGATGACCTCAAGTTTACATAGGGTAGAATGTGGGAGGCCAGCCAGGAGTGCATTGGAATAGTCAAGTCTAGAGGTAGTTAAGGCATGGATGAGTGTTTCAGCAGTGGATGAGTTGAGGCAAGGGCGGAGACGGGTGATGTTAGAGGTGGAAATAGGCAGTCTTAGTTATGCCGCGGATTACGTGGTCGGAAGCTCATTTCAGAGTCAACTATGACCCCAAGGTTGCGAACAGTGTGGTTCAGCCTCAGACAAATGTTAGGGCGAAGGATGGAGTCAGTGGCTAGGGAATGGAGTTTGTGGTGGGGACCGAAAACAGTGGCTTCGGTCTTCCCAATATTTAATTGGAGAAAATTTCTGTTCATCCAGTATTGGATGTCGGACAAGCAGTCTGACAATTTAGAGACAGTGGAGGGGTTGAGAGAAGTGGTGGTGAGGTAGAGCTGGGTGTCATCAGCGTACATGTGTAAAGTGACGCTGTGTTTTCGGATGATATTGCCAAGAGGCAGCATGTAGATGAGGAATAGGAGGGGGCCAAGGATAGATCCTTGGGGGACACCAGAGGTAACGATGCGGGAGCGGGAAGAAAAGCCATTGCAGATGATTCTCTGGCTACGATTAGATAGATAAGAATGGAACCAGGCAAGTGCAGTTCAACCCAGCTGGATGATGGTGGTGAGGCTTTGGAGAAATATGGAGTGGTCAACCATGTCAAAGGCTGCAGACAAGTCAAGAAGGACGAGGAGGGATAGTTTACCTTTGTCACAGTCACAAAGGAAGTCATTTGTGACTTTGACGCGAGCTGTTTCGGTACTGTGGCAGGGGCGGAAACCTGATTGGAAGGATTCAAACATGGAGTTGTGGGAAAGATGGGCACGGATTTGGGAGGTGGCAACACGTTCAAGGACTTTGGAGAGGAAAGGGAGGTTGGAGATGGGATGGTAGTTTGCAAGGATGGAGGGGTCAAGGGTTGTTTTTTTTGAGGAGAGGGGTGCTGATGGCAGATTTGAGGGAGAGGGGGACGGTACCTGAGGAGAGAGAGCCGTTAACAATGTCAGCTAATATGGGAGCCAGAAAAGGAAGCTGGGTGGTCAGCGGTTCGGTGGGAATAGGGTCGAGGGAGCAGGAAGTGGGCCTCATGAACAAGATTGTCGTGAGCTGAGATCGGAGAAAAACTGGAGAAAGATTTGTGTTCAGGGCTAGGGCAGGGGGAAACTGTAATGAAATCTGTTTGTCTTGATCCTGTATTCGTTTTGCACTCGTGTATATTACCCTCCCCCACTGTGTATAGTTTCACTTCCTCTTTCCCGACTAACCTGGGAGGTTCCAGGTCTTGGCTCTTGGCTACGCCCCTGACTTCTCTTACATAAAGATCCCAGGATCTGTATGACTCATTCCTGTGAACCAGTCGGCGTGTTGAGATGTTAGCTCTGATCTTAGTGATTAAAAGCCAACTTGTTTAAGTCTATAACTTCTAGTTTTGTGGTTATTGAAGGCCCATCAATTTTAATCACTAAAGAATACTAGGATGGATCGACTCCTAAAACCAGAGCATCTGGACTTGGATCTACATTCTGCTGAAGCATCAAATCAATTTGGGCACTGGCTCAAATGCTTCGAACTCTTCGCGGGGGCCTCATCCGCTAGCGAGGTAGATAAACTGAGTCTACTGACTACTCGCGTAAGTCATCGGATTTATTCGTTCATCTGGGACGCCACCTCTTACACGGAGGCCATCATTATCCTGAAGGCCCAATACCAGAGGCCGGTAAACGAAGTGTACGCCAGACATCTGCTGGCTACCGCAGGCAGCGACCAGAGGAATCAATGGACGATTTCTTACAGGGTCTAAAGGACCTGGTCCGGGACTGTAACTGCAAGGCCGTGACGGCCAACGCGTACTCTGACGAATTGGTCCGCGATTCCTTCATCACGGGCCTCAAATCAAATTATATCCGGCAGAGACTGCTGGAGGAGGTGGGCCTGGACTTAAAAAAGGCAGTGGCCACTGCGCGATCGCTGGACGTGGCCCAGAAAAACTGACTCTTATTCTTGCGGCCCTCACCGTCTCCTGCGCGCCGAGGGGGCCGCCATCTTGGAATCAGCCATCTTCCCCATCCAGGTCTCAGACCAGCTCTACGCCGCCGGAGTCCCCACACAGAAGTTCACCCAGGAGTCCTACTACAGCGGCAATGTCTCGAGGCCCGAAATGCTACTTCTGCGGCCAGGCCAAGCACCCCAGACAACAATGCCCAGCGAAGGACGCTACATGCTTCAAATGTAAGAAAAAGGGGCATTTTAGCAAAGTCTGCAGGGGGAATCCGATTTCCAACTCCGTCACCGCCTCGTGCGTGCCGTGCGGGCCGCCATCTTGGGATCCGCCATCTTTTCCCGACTCAACGGCCGCCCAGGGCCCAACAGTGGCTTCGATCACGGTGGATCAATCCAGGCCACACCCGTTGACAAAATCCACGATGGACATACAGGTAAACGGGAATTTAACGAAATGTTTAATTGACTGTGGGAGTACCGAGAGTTTTATCCACCCTAGCCTGGTACGGCGGCACTCATTAACGGTAACCCCTACACGGAGCAGAATTGCTATGGCTGCTAAGCCCCACACTTCGGACATTTTGGGCTACTGTGTGGTAACATTGACTGTAAAAGGCACGGACTACAAGGATTTTAAACTCCTCGTGATGCCAGAACTCTGTGTTAATGTAATCTTGGGCCTGGACTTCCAGTGCCACCACGAAAGTGTCACGCTAGCATATGGCGGGTCCCAGCCGCCACTCGCAGTCTGTGGCCTATCAACCTTAAAAATCAGCCCGCCCTCTTTATTCGCTGATCTCGCTCCGAACTGTAGGCCCATAGCGACCAAAAGTAGACGGTACAGTCTGGAAGACAGACACTTTATCAAGGCGGAAGTGGACAGACTCCTGCGGGAAGGCATTATTGAATGCAGTACCAGCCCGTGGCGTGCCCAAGTAGTCATAGTTAAAAATAGTGAAAAGAAACGGATAGTAATTGACTACAGCCAGACTGTTAATATTTATACCCAGCTGGACGCCTACCCTTTACCCCGCATATCAGAAATGGTCAACCAGATTGCGCAATACCGAGTCTTCTCGACTATCGACCTCAAATCCGCGTATCACCAGCTCCCCATTAGAACAGAGGACCGCCCATACACCGCCTTCGAGGCGAACGGACGCCTCTACCATTTTCTCAGAGTGCCCTTCGGGGTAACAAATGGGGTCTCGGTCTTCCAACGTGAGATGGACCGCATGGTTGACGAGAATAAACTACAAGCTACCTACCCCTATCTGGACAATGTCACTATCTGCGGGCACAACCAGCAAGACCACGATCTAAATCTTGCGAGATTTTTAAAAACTGCCCTAAAGCTGAATCTAACCTACAACGAAGACAAATGTGTCTTCAACACAACCCGTCTCTGTATCCTCGGCTGTGTGGTGGAAGATGGGGTAATTGGACCGGACCCTGACCGATTACGCCCCCTAAAGGAACTGCCCCTGCCACACAATCCCAAAGCTTTAAAAAGGTGCCTGGGATTTTTTTCGTATTATGCCCAATGGGTGCCCAATTACTCTGATAAGGCCCAACCCCTCATTAAATCGACATCCTTCCCACTATCAGCTGAAGCTCGGGAGGCTTTCACCAGTATTAAACAGGACATTGAAAGGGCTGCAGTGTGTGCAGTGGACGAATGCATTCCCTTTCAAGTCGAAAGCGATGCGTCAGACTTTGCCTTAGCTGCGACCCTCAATCAGGCTGGGAGACCTGTGGCCTTCTTCTCCCGAACCCTTCAGGGACCTGAAATCAGGCACTCTTCTGTCGAGAAGGAGGCACAGGCTATAGTGGAGGCAGTGCGGCACTGGAGACACTACCTAGCCGGCAAACGTTTCACCCTGCTCACCGACCAGCGGTCGGTGGCTTTCATGTTTAATAACAAACAAAAGGGGAAAATCAAGAATGACAAAATACTCAGGTGGAGGATCGAACTATCCACGTTCGACTATGATATTATGTTCAGGCCGGGAGCCCTTAATGAACCCCCAGACGCCCTATCGCGGGGAATGTGTGCCAGCATTCATACGGACAAATTACAGGGTCTCCACAACGACCTCTGTCACCCAGGGGTCACCCGACTATACCATTTTATAAAGTCCCGCAATCTGCCCCACTCCATCGAGGAGGTCAGGGCAATGACCAGAGCCTGCCGCACCTGTGTGGAATGCAAGCCTCGTTTCTACAGGCCTGACCGTGCACACCTTATCAAAGCCACACGGCCATTCGAGCGCCTAAGTCTGGACTTCAAGGGACCCCTTCCCTCTGCCGACCGTAACGTATACTTCCTCAATATCATTGATGAATATTCCCGCTTCCCCTTCGCCATTCCCTGCCCAGACATGACCAGTGCCACGGTCATCAAGTGTCTCTGTAATCTATTCTGCATGTTTGGCATGCCGAACTACATACACAGCGATAGGGGGACGTCATTCATGAGTGACGAGCTGCGCCAGTTCTTGCTCTCGAAGGGGATAGCCACTAGCAGAACCACTAGCTACAGCCCCCGGGGTAATGGGCAAGTGGAAAGGGAGAATGCTACTGTTTGGAAGGCTGTCACGGTAGCCTTAAAGTCAAAAGGCCTTCCGACCTCCCACTGGCAGGAAGTCCTCCCAGACGTGCTCCACTCCATAAGGTCTCTGTTATGTACTGCCACTAACGCTACCCCTCACGAAAAGATGTTCGTTTTCCCCCGGAAATCCACCTCGGGCATATCTCTAACTGCGTGGCTGACGTCTCCGGGGACAGTACTATTGCGGAAGCACGTGAGAGGCCATAAAACGGACCCCCTTGTGGAAAAGGTACAGCTCCTCCATGCAAACCCTCAGTACGCCTATATCGAATACTCTGACGGGCGAGAGGACACTGTTTCCATAAAAGACCTCGCTCCCTCGGGGAGCGGAGTGAACGATGGGAGACTACCCGATGAAGACCTACACTACAAAGAGACAGGACGCCCAGAGGTATCAATACCCAACTTTAACCTGGAGGACACTGCAGATAACCTGGAAGACATTGCGGAGGCCCGGACAGCGGAGGAACCAGAATCCACTCCCCTAGAGGCACCCCAACTGGCTTTGCGCCGATCACTGAGAACTGCAAAACCTCCTGACAGACTCACTTATACCAACTTTTAAGAAACATCACCCCGATGGACTAAATCTATAGAAGGGGTGAATGTAATGAAATCTGTTTGTCTTGATCCTGTATTCGTTTTGCACTCATGTATATTACCCTCCCCCACTGTGTATAGTTTCACTTCCTCTTTCCCGACTAACCTGGGAGGTTCCGGGTCTTGGCTCCGCCCCTGACTTCTCTTACATAAAGATCCCAGGATCTGTATGACTCATTCCTGTGAACCAGTCGGCGTGTTGAGATGTTAGCTCTGATCTTAGTGATTAAAAGCCAACTTGTTTAAGTCTATAACTTCTAGTTTTGTGGTTATTGAAGGCCCATCAGAAACCTTGGAGGAAGTTTGGACTAGTGGGCTAGGGTAAGGAAGGGAAGTGGCAGAGGTAGCTGAATGGATGGTCTCAATCTTGGAGACAAAGAAGTCCATGAGCTCCTCACACTTGTTGTTTGTGAGGGTGGAGGGGACAGGGCAGAGGGGTTTAAGAAGATGGTTAGCAGTGGAGAATAGAAGCCGGGGTTTATCTTTGCATTCCAAAATGATTCTGCAATAGTGAGCAATTTTGGCAGATGAGAGCAGGACTCAATAATGCTTTATGTGGTCCAGCCAGATCTGGTGGTGAATGGCTGAACCAGTTGTCTGCCAAATACAGTCAAGTCAGCATCCCTTGGACTTAAGGGAGCGAAGGTGAGGGCTGTATCGGGGCAATGGCCAGGGTGAGAGAGAGTAATTGTTTTAATAAGGACTAGGGCATCAAAGATGATGGTGAGGATGTGGTTGAGCAGATCGGCAGCTGCAGAAATGTGGTGAATGGAGGGCCAAAGGCTGGACAGTTGGGATTGGGATTTTGTAAGTTCAGTTGTAAGAAAGTTGGGAGAGTTTTATCCAGGGGCGGACACAGGATGAAGTAGGGGTGGGGGGGTGGGGTTGGAATGGGGATGTGGGTGGAGAGCGATACGAGGAAGTTGGCAGAGATGGCCTTATCTGCGATTGACACAACGGGAGTAGCAAGGCCACGAGAGATGGCAAGGTCGAGGGGATGGCTGTGAATATGGGTTGGGGACTTTACATGGAGGGAGAGATTAAGGGAGGGTAGGAGGCTAGTGAACTCAGAGGAGAGAGAGCACGATGAATTGAGATGGAGGATGAAATCACCGAGGATGAGAAGTCGCTTGGTGCAGAGGCTGAGGGAGGAAAGCAGTGAAGATATCTCGATAATAAAAATTTTATGGTACTTGGGTGGGCGGTAGAGAACGATCATTTTAAATGAGAGGCGAGAGGGGTGGAATAAAGTTAGATGCTGAAAGGAGGAGAAAGTGCCAGAAGAGTAGAGGTACAGACCAAGGTGTGATTTGGTGATGCGAGCCACGGCGGCCTGAGCAAGGCAAGTGGTGGAAGGTATAGCCAAGCAGGGAGGCTTTATTTAAGGGTAAGGTGTCATCACCCCTCAGCCAAGTTTCCATCAGTGCCATGATGTCGATGCAATCATCCACAATAAGCTCATGGATGGCAAGGGCCTTGTTCGCAAGTGAACGGACATTCTGGAGGGAGTCGCGGAGAGGGTCAGTGATGGCTGACCCACTGCCAGCGTCCACAGGGTCAGCGCTGGGAGGGGTGAGTTGGACGGGTAGGAGATTGGCAAGATTATCCCCCAGTGGCCGCACTGGGCAGGGAGGTCGGCGAGTGAGTAGGATGGGACAGTTGGGGTTACTGCTCGTAAGGAGGCAGCAACGAGTGCCTCGATGGGCACTTCGTAGGATGGCAAGAGAGACACGGGGAAGCTGTAGGCTTATCTAAGAGAGAGTCAAGCCTGGGATGGCGGCAGGAGAGTAGGAAGGTTGCAGAGTGATGAAAGATTGGGGTAGGGATTTGGAAGGGCAGAGTATCCGAGGGGGGAGATGAAAGGGGACATGATGACAGGAGAGCGGTCAGGGAGGGCTAGAGAGAAAAGGAAAAGGGGGAGGAAAAATAAGTGAACGACTAGGGTCTGGAGCGGCAGCCAAAGTGTGTACGCAAATGGACACGGAAAAGCTCAGGTTACATAGGCCTGGTTATGTAGTAATTCGTGGGTTACTATTCCGGGGTCTGTTTGTACTGAATGCTTGGAGATAACTTTTCATATTTTTATACTTCAGAGTTGCCTGGGTATTTTCAGTGGTTTTTTAGATTTCAAAGAGGGATAAAAATCAAAGAAATAATATAAAGGGTAGAAGCTTGGTGCAAATTTGGGTGTTTGGGGAACAACTTGTGGTTTTCAATATTGTCTCTGTGTAACCAATAGCAAAGTGCTTTTTATACACTCTTCACATTGGGAAGACACCTGAGCACTTCAGAGAGAGGAGTAAATAGACATAAATAGGAGAGGAAATCCAGGACCACCTTCCCAGAGCTGTCCTCTGTGTGGCTAAACCCCAATTTCCTTACCCAATACTGCTAAGTGTTAGATATCTAACTTTAACTAGTAGATACTGCACACCAAGTTGCTGTATATTCTCCACTTTAAAACTAGTAGTGGATAAGAATTAAATACATAAGTAAATCTGTTTATCATATATCGTATTCATTTTCAGTTTTCACAGAATAATGATGGAATTTTGGAATCCAATTGGCAAAGCACCAGTAAAAATCTTGGAATACCATTTAGTAAAAATAGAAGCTAACTTAGCACTCACTGCAAATTAGTGCCTCTGATGTCATCCTCTACATGTCATAAAACCCTTATTGTTATAGCTACATAGGAACATTGGAAGAATCCGCCCCTCAAACCGGTTCTGTCATTTAATTAGATCGTGGCTGATCTGTATCTTAATTCCATCCAGCCACCTTGGTTTCGTAACCTTTAATATCCTTGCCTTACAAAAACCTATCAATCTCCGTTTTTAAACTTTCAATTGACCTAACCTCAACAGCTTTTTGGGGAGAGTTCCAGATTCCCAGTACCCTTTTGTGTGTAGAAGTGCTTTCTGACATCACCCCTGAACGGCCTAGCTCTCATTTTAAGGTTATGTCCCATTGTCCTGAACTCTACCACCAGAGAAGATAGTTTGTCTCTATCTACCCTATCAAATTCTTGAATCATCTTAAATACTTTAATTGGATCACCCCTTAATCTTCTATACTCAAGGGAAAACAAGCCAAGTCTATGTAACATGTCCTCATGTAATGTATCCCTTTTAAACCTGGTATCATTCTGGTGAATCTGCACGACATCCCCTCCAAGGCGAATATATCCTTTTCTGAGGTAAGGTGCCCAAAATTGAACACTACTCCAGATGGGGCCTGACCAAGGTTCTATACAACTGAAGCATCACTTCCTCCCCTTTGTGTTCCAGCCACCATGAGATAAAGGCCAACATCCCATTAGCCTTTTTGATTACTTTTTGTATCTGTGTATTAGCTTTTAGTGATTGTGTACCTGAACAGCCAAGTCCCTTTGCTGTTTCACAACTCCTTAAGAAAATAGTCAGATTGGTCTTTCTTGGATCCAAAGTGAATGACCTCATACTTCCCCACATTGAACTCCATCTGCCACAGTTTTGCCCACTCATTTAATCTGTCCCTTTGTAACTTCCTGCTCCCATCTACTGTGCCTCTTGTCACATCCCATCAATCAGAGTACATTCGCTTTATCCCTACTCTGTGTCTCTACCTCGCAACCAATTACCAACCCATATCATTCACAAAATTACCTCCAATTCCATGCACTTTTATTCTTGATACTCTCTTGTGCAGAACCTTATTAAATGCCTTCTGGCATCCATCTAGACAACCTCCATAGACACACCCCTGTCGACTATGTTAGTAACCTCCTTTTAAAAAATAAAAAAAAAATTCAACTAAATTATTCAGACATGGTATGCTAATTAAAATTCGAGCAAATCAAAGTAGCAGTTGTACTGTACCATGCTCCTTTAAAGTAGATAAAAATAGCCTAATGTTGCTTGAATGTTTACTCACATAAAGGAAGATGAGTAAACTGTGTCAGCATTTTGCCCAGTGTACCATGCAAGATGAAAGATAGGGAAAACTCACTCACTTTAACATTCGGACGGTGTTCACCCCGTAGGTGAAACTATCTATTCCCTTTGTAGATTGTAGTGGATGTTGTTACTGCTGTATTGGCTCGTACAGTTAAATATGCTTTTAAGTAAGATTTTTCTCTCTTTTATGCAGAAGATTGGATTGTTGAAGTCAAAGACAAAAAGCTTAAGATTTTAAATATTTAATGGAAATTGTGAATCTTGAAACCATGGGTGGTACTTCCCTCCACAACCCATAGAAATCCACCCAGTAATTATGTCTTTTTTTATAGGTTTTGAAGTTGAACCCATGGATTCTCACAGTGAAGACACTGGAATTGGTCATCTACCTGCCGCAGTTAATATAGATATAGAGAAACCTTTGAAGATTGTAAGCCTTGAAGAAATGCCCGAGTCTACTGAAATCCAGGAGAAACCTCAACCAGATAGTGCTGCTGAAAAAGGGGACTCAGGGCAAAACCCTCCATCAGCAGAGGCAAACGCTTCCACTGAGTCATTTAAAAGCGTTCCTCGACCAGGTAGGTTTTAAGAATTTGTATTACTTGAAGTGGAAGCTACTATATAACAATCTTGAAGCAATATATTAGCTGTTGACATTTGAGGACCATTTGTTGTGGAGCTGTTTGGCCTGTCACATTTAGTGTTTTCACCAACTACTGTATCACTAAATGGAGACTAGTGAATTGGACTGTCGGAGATGTCTGTTTATTTGTTCCTTTGCTGGTTAGGAACTACGAAGCAAAGCTAGACTAATTTTATTAATGCTATGACCATGGCCTAATATGTCCAGGATTTCTCTTAGTATCTGAAAGCAGCCACATGGCGCATCCTACATATTTTTTTTAGTTGTGTCACCTTGATTTGTTAATTCAAGCTAGCTGTAACATTAGGCCATAAGCAGGGCCTCTAGTTCAGTGAGTTAATAAGCCACTTGTGCAATTCGACTGAATGTCTGATGGTGAATGTTAGATTATCCACAGTAGCTATAGTTTTGATCATTTTTTGGAATGTAGTTCAATCTCCTTAATAAAAAGTTGCCCCCTTTCATGCCTTTTGGTTCTCTTTCTGACCTGGTGTACCTAGGAGCTTGTTTTTAGCATGTGTTCAGAATTTCTCATTGTTTAAATTTGATTCTTACTGCTCGGTTCTCTGGTCAAGAACAGAGGTATGGTTTAGAATGAGGATAGAGTCTGACTTAGCTCAAATTGCCCTTGTGTAGGAATGTCTAGTTCCTATCCAAAAGACTGAGGTCCACTCAGGCGATCAAATAAACTAAGTTTAATGAAAACTAACAGAGTTTAACGGATAACTACAGGAGAACATCGAATATAGGTCTAGTCAGTTCGGAGGCTCCACGAGGACTGCTTGGGCGGTCCCTTGGCTGACGTCATGACATCATCGCGTTTTTCCCGCCGGTGGGGGATCACGTGATGAACGGCGTGACGTCATCGCGTTTACCCGCGCTATTAAAGTGATCGCGCTCTGTACATGTAAACAGTGAAAACAAAGATACAGACTCAGGCTGTAGCCAACATATTATTAAAGGAAATTATATACAATTGATTGGAGTCCCTTAGTGGCTCCGCCACACTTGTTTAGTTGGGATTGTTTAGTTGATCATTTTATCTCCGGGTCCTCCAGCATCTTTGGAAACAGGAAACTGTTATTATGGAATTATGATTTTCATAAGAAAACTTAACAATTTAATTTATAGTTTTATCCTAGAGTAATTAATTTAAGAATTCATGTTTCTTTTATGATCTCTGGTTTTGTTAACTATAAAAAATGCATAACTTTTAATTGGAATATTAAAATAGAATTAAATATTCAACTTTAACCGCCAAAATAACCAGCTGAGCAATATTTCCTCTTGTACCCAGAGACAGTATAGGAAATGCACGTTATCTCTGTTAAATTCGAGATTCAAGATTTTAATTAACTGAAATCACCAGCAGGTGGCAGTGCAGTACAGCAAATTTGCCTAAAAATTGGAATCTGAGGAAATATAGGAGACCAGTACTATTGCTGTATGTTTTCAGTAGGCAACTGCCTTTGTTAAAAAAATGTTGGAATCAGAATAAATGTGGATGCATTTCCTAGTTTTTGCTCTGCTTAATCCTGTAAGCAGAACTCACATCTCATGCTAGCACTGCCCCATATCTACCTATACAGTAGTGTGACAGGGGGCTGTAATATTGTGTCCCCTTGGTCATATGAACTAGTTACCGTAAACTTTGTTGGGCAGAACTGATGAACACTCTGACAAGATGAGGTCGATGCTAAATCAAGAAGATGGCTCATTTTGCAAATGCACATGACTGAACAAAAGTAGCAATCCAGACTTTTTTCTGACTTCTACAACACAATATAAACACGTAGTGGATGGAATATTTACTTTTTAGATCACCTTGTAGCTAGGAAAACTGATCTGCTATACCTCAGTTGCCAGTTTTGGCCAAGATCTGCTTTCTGGCAGCCTATGTTAGGCTTGACTATCGCTGAACATGGGTTTTCCTGTCCTTTTTGTTAATTGCACCCCAGGAACAGAATCTCACCAGACTACTCTGGCAACTACCCCTGTTGTGCTCAAATCAATTGCATCATCTCAATCAGAATAGATGTGAATGATCATTGAAATGTCCAAACTAACTTTCATTGTTTGTCCCATGTTGGTTCAGACACCTCGTCTGAATTTTAATCTATATCTCCCAAGCTATGCTGCCCTGTGAGAGTTAAGTTTAACTCAGTAGCAGCATTTTTAACACACATTACACCAAAGTCCCTCTGTGGCAGCATAATCAGAAATCCCAAAATGTGACAGTGGCCTTATGAATTTATAATAATTTTTGTTTTATTTTGCTGGATCAAGTTTTAATTAAACATCTGTTATGCCTTGAAGAGTGTGGCATTGTTCTGATTTTTTTTTTAGGTCAATTTTAGTTTAACAGCCTTTGAGTTAAAAGATGTTTAGGTTGCCTGGAGGAATTGGCACTTTCTCTGATAACATTATTTAAACAAGAACTTCCATGTTGCATTCCGAGAGGAAAGCCATTTTAAATAAACAGGTCATCGCTCTCTTATAGCTATATGATTATTACAGTCCATATAATATAAATGTTTGAACTTCTGCTCACTTTCACACAAATCCTTTATTGTAGGGAATTGAAAATTATGTATTTAACTGTGTAGTATATGTACACCTATTCAGAGAAGTGCAAAAAGATGGGGACTTTTGAGTTCTGAAGGGATATTTGCAGAACTCAAACCTATTTTAATTGGAGCAAAGTTTGAAGGGGCTGTGATCTACTGCAAAATTGGATAATGTTGATGTCAGAAGGCTTGGACTTTGAGCATGGAACTAGTGGAGACAATTATAAAATTAACAAATCTCTGCTGAGATTATGGATAGTCAAGAAAATATATCTTGTGCGTGCTTGCATGTATACAAGTTACATGGTTAAATCACGACCGAGAGTCCAGAAGGATGTGTTGCCTACTTGGTGCAAAGGTAAAGGATGTCTTGGAGCAACTGGAGAGGAACTTGGAAAGGGAGGGGGAAGATCCAGTTGTCATGGTCCATGTTGGGACCAGTGACATAGGGAAGAAAAGGGAAGAGGTCCTACTAAGGGAATATCAGAAGTTAGGAACTAAATTTTAAAAAAAAACAGAACCTCACGGGTGGTAATCTCGGGATTACTACCCGAGCCACGTGCTAATTGGCATAGGGATAGACAGATCAGGAAGTGAATGCGTGACGGAAAGACTGGTGTAGGAAGGAAGGGTTCCATTTGATGGGACACTGGCACCAGTACTGGGACAGGAAGGGACTGTTCCGCTGGGATGGGCTCCACCTGAACCGGAGTGGGACCAGTACCCTAGCGAAAAGGATAAATATGGTTGTCGGTAGGACTTTAAACTAGTAAGAAGTGGGGAGGGATCTGGTGAAAATCACCAAAGTCTGGAGACCAAAGTATTAGGAGATGAGAGTAGAGGTCAGACCAAGATGAGGAACAAGGGTAACATAAATGGTAAGGGACCAAATACAGTTATAAAACAGAAGTATAAAAGGACTATTGAAAATAAAATAAAAGGAATAACTACGAAAGACGAATTAAACTGCCTGTACAGAAACGTACACCAGCCAAAATAAAACCGCGAAACTAAAGGCAATAATACGCAGCGAGGAGCAAGATGTAGTAGGAATAACTGAAACATGGCTACATGAAGATCAGGGCTGGCAACTAAATATTCTAGGTAATGACATAATCATAAAGGATAGGGATGGAAGAAGTGGGTAGCACTACTAATTAGAGATAACAATGGCAGTCGAAAAAAGGGACGTAACTAACAGAGGGTTAGAAACAGAATCCATATGGATTGCTTAAAAAAAAAAGGGATCGGTCACGCTAATAGGGGTATGCTGCAGACCACTTATTAGTGGAAAGGAGGTGGAGGAAGAAATATGCAAGCAAGCATGTGAAATGAGTAAAGAACATAGAATAATAATCATGGGAGATTTTAACTACCCCCAAATAATCTAGCAAGAAGAGACAGCAAAAGGGGCACAGGGAATGGAGTTTTTACAATGTGTGCAAGACTCCTTTCTTGCCCAGTATGTAAAAAGCCCAAGAGGAGAGGGAGCACTGCTGGATCTTGTAATGGAAAATGAACCAGAACAGATGAGCGAAGTAAGTGTCGGGGAACATCTAGAGACCAGCAATCACGACATAATAAGGTCGGAAACAGTGGCAGAGTGGTTATGTTACTGGACCAGGAATCCAGACTAATGATCCGGAGACATGAGTTCACATCCCGCCACTGGCAGCTGGGGAATTTAAATTCAGTTAACTAAATCTGGTATCAATAATGACAAAAACCCATCTGGTTCACTAATGTCCTTCAGGGAAGGAAATCTGCCATCCTTACCTGGTCTGGCCTATATGTGACTCCAGACCCACAGTAATGTGGTTGACTCTGAAATGGCCTAGCAAGCCACTCAAAGGCAATTAGGGATGGGCAATAAATGCTGTGAATGAATACATTCTGTGAACGAATAAAAAAAAAAGATAAAGATTGAGAAGGACATCTGTAAGACAAAGACCAAAGTAATAAATTTGGGAAAAAAAGCTGAAATGGAAAAATTTACTGACAAAGAAATGGTGATCAATAGAGTCCAGGAGAAATATATCCCACTAGAAGATCCTGATTTTTCTTTTGTTATTTATGTGTCTGTAGAATACTATTTCTTTTTATATTCCTTGATAATTTAATTTTGTGGTGCCTCTTTGCCTTCCTAAATGTTTTTTTGACTTCTTTCCAAACCTTTTTGGATTCCCTTTTGTCATTCTCTCCTTTGTGTACTCTTTCATTTCAATTTTGCCCTTATTTCTTTATTCATCCATGGTGTGTCATTACTGGCTAGTTTGTGCCAATGCATTTCTTGTGTGGCATTCTTAATTCATAGTATTAAGTTGCCACCATTTGAATTGCCAGTTATTTCACTTTAATGCTAAAATTCAAAAGGCTCATCAAACTGCTACATGTTAGAGGAATTAATACAAATTTATCATTTGCCTGTTGTTACTCTTTTCTGAAATTACGGTGAAAAAATAACCGCATAATGGCCGTATAAAAGGATAAATAGGACCGTAGGTAGGACTTTAAATCAATAAAGGAGGGGGGTTAAGATTCAGATAGAAATAACGGTAAAAATGATAAACTAAAGATAAGAAAAAGAAGGGATGAGAGCAAAGGTCAGACTACAAAATGTGATAAAGATAATATAAATACTCCACGGTCAGAAAACTATAGAAGTAATGATATACCTGATATAACAGGAGTGATGAAAAGTAAGAAAAAGTTTGAGATAAACACCAACTATGGGCAGTGTGGCGATTGTTACCCAAATAAGAGTTCCGTACACAAATGTACGCACCATAACAGTAGGGGTCTAGACAGAGTAGATAGAGAAACTGTTCCCATTGGCGGAATGTTCAAGAACCAGACGACACAGATTTAAGGTGATTGGCAGAAGAACCAAAGGCGACATGAGGGAAAACTTTTTTGCGCAGCGAGTGGTCATGATCTGGAATGCACTGCCTGAAAGGGTGGTGGAGGCAGACTCAATCGTGGCTTTCCAAAGGGAATTGGATAAGTACCTGAAGGAAAAAATGTTGCAGGGCTACAGGGAAAGGGCGGGTTAGCGATACTAGCTGAAGTGCTCTTGTAGAGAGCTGGCACGGGCTCAACTGGCCAAATGGCCGCCTTCTGTGCTGTAACCATTCTATGATTCTATTTTATGATTCTATGATGAGGAATGAAACAAGCGAATTAGAAGCACAAATTCTGCTTAAAGGATACGACGTAACCATTAGAGACCTGGATACAAGCTGGGCATGACTGGGAGCTAAATATTCCAGGCTATAAGGTCTTTAGAAAGTATTGGGAAAGAAGGCGGGGTAGCACTATTGATAAAGGACACTATTGAAAGAAGGGATATCAGTGAGAGTGTGCAGGCAGTGGAAACACTTTGGGTAGAATTAAGAAACAGCAAAGGATCCAATACTATGGTGCGACTTATCTACAGACCTCCTGCCAGTAGTGATGTAGTAGCGGAGTACAGAAATAAGGAGATCAGAGAAGCATGTTACAGAAGCAAAGTGGTTGTAATGGGAGATTTTAATTTTCACATAGACTGGGAGAAGTAGAACAGCTGAAGTCGTAAAGGCCGTACTAGATTTAGTGATGAGTAACAAACCAGAATTAGTTAACAATCTGACAGTAAGGGAGCATCTTGCGAACAGTGTGACAACATGATCTAATTTGATATTAAGTTTGAGAGGGAGAAGAGAGTCACAAACCAAGGTATTAAACTTAAGTGAGGCTGACTTTGAAGGGATGAGACATAAACTGACCACATAACACAAGTTATTGAATCTCTCTTCTATTGCCATATCAGAGTTTGGAACCATTCCAAGGCTGTTATACAGTTTCTTCTTTTTTAATGCTGAATTTTGGTTGTTTAAATGCATCTCGGGTAGTAAAAGTGAAGTATGATGGGGGAATATGGAGTGACTTCCAAGTGTTGCAGTACAGATAAGTTACTTTGAATATTGGTACTCGTGAAGAATGGATATTCTGGAGTGGTTGGCTTTTAAGATGGGCTTAATTGTATTATTTGTTATGTTTTAGTTGAGTGTTACAGTGGGATGTTTGAAAAGGTTATTGCAGTGAATTTGATCAGCAATTAATCAAAATACCTTTTTCTTTGCTTTATTATGTCAAAATCTACCCTATGTTAGGACTTGAACCAAGTTTTTTAAAAATTAAAGGCAGAGGAGCAGATCCAAATAAACCACCTTGCCGCAAAGCAAAAGAAGTTCGGAGGGAGCTCAAATTGGAAAAACAGTTCCAGAAACAGCAGCAACGAGAAGTGGGTGATGCATCCCAGCACCAAGAGCCCTCTTGTGCCAACCCTCGTACTCCCCCTTTGCAGCACCGTGCCCCCCGAGGAAATCAACCCAAATCATTGGAAGAATTCATTTCTGAGTCTCTATCTCCAGATGCAGTACATCAACTGGAGGTACTTTTTCAATTTCAGTGCAGTTTGTCATGCTGAGCCTTTTATCCTTTAATATTCTTCAGTTAATTTCAGAGAAGTGCCTTTCAGATACCTTCGCTTTCGTCGTATCAGCCATTTGTCAAATTGGTTTTGATCACAATACTTCAACACTTCATTTTGGTTAGGAGCCACAGATAGTAAAATTAGTTTATTTATAATAATTAAACTTTTTATGGACTCTTCAAAATTGCCCTTTTGGATCATTCAATGTATCTTGCATTGAATATCAGTTTGTCATCTTTGCAGTTTAAATAGTTGAACAGATTTTGTATCAGATTTGATCACATTTCAGATCTGTATTAATACAAAATATAAATATGTAGCTACATCCATTGCTGATGTTTTGCTTCCCACCACAATATGTGATATTCATGTCTTTTGCATCTGTGCCTTTTCCCACATATTTTAATGGACTCAAGCTTTGGAGTAGGAGGGTCAGGTTGAGTTTATCAAAAAAGTTAATATTTACCTATCCCAGTGCCATATTTTTAAACTATTTTGCTGGCAAAGAACTTCCAAAATTTTGCAAGTTATAATAGGTAACATTCATGAACATTTCAAATGCTTTTTTAAAAAGTAAAACTGGAGAAAATGCATTTTTGCTGCCTGTACTTATTTTGGCACTAAACTCTTAAAAGGTGCTTTTCTAATGGGCCGATAACTTCTTTTTACTCTTTTATATATCACCTATTACATTTTAAATATATCCATAAATACAGAAAAAACTCAAACTTTTCTGATTGAGGGCGTTGTGTGGTTATTTGACGAGGAGAAAAAGCAGCCATATTGTTTCCTCACCCACCCCACTATATGCTCCGGCTAAATATATACGGACATAATCGATCTGGCCTGTCACCTGTCAACATTCCCTCTGGACTTTTCAATGTTAATTGTGCCCAGACCCATGTTATATTTGTGATTGCCTATGATGCCTAAATGAGGTTTTCCTGTTTAGAGCACTCAGTCCTTTGTCATGCTTTCAGTCGCAAAATCCTGTGACTGCAATTTCCTATTTTAAAAAAACTTGGTTTGCTTTTGCCTGCAGTTCCATGTTCTAACCACCAGGTGACTCCAAGTCCCCCAGTGTTGCTCTTTTTTCCCCGATGTGACTTTTCTCCTCTCTTCTGTTCAGTACCCTCTATGCATTCTGTCGCCATTAATTTCTTGGACAGAGAAAATATCATTTTCACTTTACCAGTGTCTGGCGCTGCATCTACTCATCCAACCTGGTAACGCCCTTCACTTTCCACCACTGTTTAGAGGCTGGACCCTTGGCGCCATTGGGGAGGAAATGGTGGTGTATCCTACTATTTCCACTCCCTTGAGCAATGTTGTGGGAGAACGACTAGTTCCTGATAAAATGTATAAGCTGCTAAAAATCTGAACCTATATAAATAATTGTCAATATGTAGTGATAGTATTCATGTGTGCTTTGTAATTCCTGTTCAGTTGCTTTCGAAAATGATTTCCTAAACCTTTTGAATCCATCACCATTTTTTGTGGTGGGATTTCTCCACACATTAATCATAATTTCAGGCTTATTTGTTAGTAAAAGTAGTTGGTTGTAGATTTTGGTATGAACTTGACACCATAGATCAAAAAATTAAATTAACCAAGCAGCTATAAATAACCTACAATCCCCAAATAAATCAATAGAGGGCAGTATTAGTGTGCCAGCATTTAAATGTAGCAGAGTTGAACAATCAGCAGGCCTTGTCTGTTCCTTGTATAGACAAGAATACTCGGTCTGTAAAAACCCATATATCACCATAAAGGGTAGCCAACTAAACAAAGTATTCTTCCATTCGCTATCACTGAGTGCTTCAATCATTGTATTTAAAACATAAATGAGGAAATTGGATGCATATATTTGTGACACATTAATATTCACAGTGCTTCAACCTATCTTTGTTGAAGTTCAAAGCATATTTGTCTATTCTCTCCATTATGTACAATTCCCAATGAACCTGGCAAGCAAAAGATATTAATAAAAGTTGACAGGAATATTAAGGAAGAACAGATGGCTTGTGCGTTGCCGTATTGCTTAATGGTTCCTTGCATACTGTTTATTTCTTCCAAATCTTAATTTTATGTGTTTTCTAAATAAGATCAACTAACTGCGTAGTTGTGGATAACTGTACATCAACAATTACACTTCTACATTTAGAATTGCATTTTTTTAAACAAGATTTTTGGAAACAAATAAAAAGTCATAGGCCAAGCGCACCTGTCCCTTTTGATTTGTTGTGGAATTTTAATGTATTGGTTTTGATGCATTATTGGAGAAATTATTTAATGACTTTTTGTGAACCTTTTGACAGAAATGTTGATGATTCTGACTCGGATTTAAAAATGAGCAGTTTTATGATTCTCCATGTTACAGTTTTTGTTTTGAGATAATTAGTAGCTTCATGTGTTATGTGGTTCATGTTGCTAAGCCGGTGAGCAGAAACAACATGGTTCCTGTCAATTCTGGACTGCATTTGACCGAAAAAATTGATTAAATTGTTTGAGAGTTTCACTCTTTACAAGGAATGACGTGGCTTTTGTTCTAAGCACCCCTGGATGGTATAGCTGAGATGACAAATTTATGTCTTATATATTCATGTTTTACCACTTCATGGCACCAAAGTGTTGAAGCTCTAACGTACTGCCTTTTGTGGGCTTTAATTAACAGCTGCCTTTATTTAGCTCACTCTATATTTTCTCCCCTTCTTCAATTTGCTGACACCATCCATCATTTGGTGACTGAGAGGATGGTTGCTCTCAGGTATTCTGTAACCAATCATGCTGATATCATGTAAGACCTAATGCAATAGTGCTGATTTAAAAAAAAAAATTAATTGGTTTGTTTGTTTTCAAGGTTACCCTTTTTCCCACATTTAAATCTTTCCAAATATTGCCACCTTTTTGGGAAAGTAAGAACATTCCAAGAAAGCAGTCTTTGGCCGTTTCTAATTGTTTTGTTGACATGTAAAAAGTGAATAAAATAAACCAACACCTACTTATTTTAGCCAAATGTAGACAGAGTTTGAAATTCCTGTACGTGCCCATGTTAGTTTTTTAGAAATTTAAATCTATCCAAATACTACACTTTTTTTTTGAAAAGTAATGAAATCTTTTGAGTTGGAAATTAATATTGTTCTCAAAATATTGACTTACTTAATTTCCCTTACTAATATAACATCAAAGCTAATAGAGACAGTGGCCTTTTTCAGTTTCTAAAAAAAATGAAGTGTAATTGTAGAGATGAGTAATATGTGGTATGGTGAAAATGAAACCTGCCTGATCTGAGGGCATGACAATGGCTAAGAACATTTTCTGTAGAAGTTGTTGGATCAATAAGTTGGTAAATATTGGAGCATATTTTCTAAAACTGTTGCAGATAAACTAACAAAAAAAATGATGAGGAAGTAAACAAAAATCTTGCCATTATTGTAAAATTATTTTTGTTGAGAAAGCTGTTGATTTAAAATGAAATTTAGTTTACAAAGAAGTCAGCATATAATTTTGGGCAGGTAACATTAAAATCTAAGTATTTAAATAGACATTTAAAAAAAAATCACTTCTGTGAACTGTGGCATTGACTTGAATTTTTCAGTGGAAATAGTTTATTTTTTAACAGATTTTTCCAACAATTTTTACAATATGCAATGTTATTAACTGATTATTTATCTGTGTATAACTGTATTGTGTGTGTGTGTTTGTGTGTATGTATGTATATGTAATTAATAAAATGTGTGGAAGCTATGAGGCTTCAAATGATTGAGCTATTTTCCATAATAAGTAAATATATAGAAAAATTATATTGAATTGAAGGGATAAGCTCAACAACTCCTACCATTGTACAGCCATGCCACGTGGAGCATGTTACAATGGCATTCTGAAAAAGTTAGATTACACAACTGAATAATATAATGCAATTCATCAAAGGGCACAACAATTGATCTTTATTTTTACAGTAGTCTTTGAAAACGTTATATAATTTACATGTATTATAATTATTTTATGGTAACTACAGAGTTAAATGCATAATACAGTACACTTTGTAATCTTGCTGAAACTAATATTTCTGTAACAAAGGTCTTTTTCTTTCCTTAAGTCTTAGAAATTTGAATGAATAAATGGTTCTGTAGCTATTCACAATCCTTACTTTAATAAATTGCTTTTCTTCTTGCCTCCTGAAGGTGAGGCTAGTGAGGTCATCTCCACCAAACTCCCAGTTCAAAGCAACTTTTCAGGAGTCTTACCAGGTCTATAAACGATACCAGATGGCCATCCACAAGCAGCCCCCTGATAAAGCAACTGAACAGCAGGTCAGAATGAGATGCACATAATTCATAAAATTTAGAGGTAAAGCAACCAGCCCAGTGAAAGAATTCTCACTTAGATTCATGAAAATAAATATTGATATTTATTTAATGGTTTCTGTCCCTTTATAATATATAAATGGTTAAGGGAATACTAAATAAAAACACTAAATCAGTGAGAATGAATACTTTGAAAAGAAGGTAATACATATATATTATACCTTAAATTATAACTTTTTTTGGATAATCTCTGATACCTTGTCCTCGTCCACATGAGTGAAGTTTGATGAACTGTTAGATTCACTTCAAGGATTCATAGAAAAAAATTATTTTCCGATTTCAGAAATAGTCAAAATTGAACATGAAAATCTTTAGTCTTCACATGCATTTTTAGTTGTACACTTTATATAAAAAATAAAAAAGTTTTGTGATCTAATCCAAGCAATGGCTAAAGCAATTTTAAAAATGGAGATATGTCATTTTGTTCTCTCAGATTGGATTATCGATTATAGTACTAGTTTAGCGATATGGAGTTGGAGTTATCTATTTTGATGTAAAATAACGCCAGGCTCAAGCTGAAACTCTGTCCTGGGGAGGAGCTCTGCACATGTGTGGTTATATGCATGCACAGATCTCAACCACCAATTTAATTGCTTTGGGAGCATAGAGGGAGAATTCACACATTCTAAAGATTTAAATTAACATCAAAAAAGACCCACTGAGCACTTTGTAAATTAAATTGACCCCACACTGTATATACACTCCAGGGGGGTATCAACCTGGAGACATGTACAGAACATTGTGTAAGCCACAGTTAGAGTACTATGTGCAGATCTGGGCGCCCCCATGGTAGAAAGGACATTAAAGCCATGTATATTGTACAGTGTAGATTCACTGGCATGATGCCAGGGATGGGAAACAAAATATTTCCACCGGCATAGAAAAGGCTAAGAAGAGATTTATGGAGTTCTTTTTTTAAATTATGAAGGTTTTAGATGGGGTGAATAGGGAAAGACTTATTTCCTTGTTGGGGAGTTGGTGATGAGGCATGATTAATTTAAAACTGTCATAAAGGGAATCTCCTCACATAGCTTCCCTCCAGAGTCAGACCAGAAACCATTGTATACTGATGTTAAACGTGCGGTGAAAATATGCCCTAAAATACGCAATGGAACTAATGATGTTTTTGAATCGGCAAAAGTACGCCTCATTATGATCTCTTGTTCAAGTTAGTTTTGCCGCTTTGTCAACGAGCAATTACTTGCGCACAAGCACACAGACTATGTAGACCAAGGGAAAAGCCAAGCAGATTACAGTGCCCCACCTAGCAACTTGACTTGGAGCCAATTTTAAAGTGCAAACATATGGGTTTGTTAGCAGCCTGGAAACCTGGCCTGTGCCAGAGGTGAAGCCTGCAAATCAAGTGCAAGTTAAAATGTTGTTTATTGCAAGAAGCTAGGCATGGAAAAGAAAAAAACCAAATTTATTAGTTCTTATAAATTTGTTCAGATTAATTTGACCTTTGGTTGTAGGAATAAATTGGATAATTTTAAATAGGCTTTTGAACTGGATATGGAGGAGAACCTGCACTACTCTTACCTTCAGTGGTAAAACTATATGGTAAATCTTCAAGTTTACTTCAGCTTTCCAGTGTAAAAGTGTTTTCAATTATTTACTTATTTTGCAAATTTACATGGATCGCCTACTCTGAAGGTGAAACTAGTGCCAGTTTCCTCCGACGATCCAGATTTCACTGAATCCTTTAACCAATCGTCAACTTTGTATGCCAAGTATCAGATGGCTGTACACCAGGATTCACCTGATGAATGTAGTGAATCAGAGGTAAACCCCTTCACATTTGTTATTTTACTGGCTCTAATTAAAGTGTACTCATTTAAATAGCACTGCTTGGAAAAACTATTGCTTTGTTACAAAGCCGATTCAGCTGCATCAAATTACTATTTAAAGAAAAGCGTTCTGTTCACCATATTGTTTAAATCTGTATGTCAGTCATCATGAAGAGAGTGCTAGGCCTTTGCCGCTTATGAAATATTTGGTAAGCAGGGCATGATGGCGAGCACAATGGTCCTGCTTTGGAAAGAAAAATGAAGGAAGTAGAATATTGTGGTCATATCTATCTCGTCTTGTGGTCATATCGCTCTCTATTGTGGTCATATCTATCTCTATCTCTATCTATATCTACATACACAGCCTCTGTAAATAAGAAAATGTTTCTCAATTGGCACTCTTCTGAAACACATGATGAAGGTTACATTATTAGGAAAAGCCACATCCGGAGCTCTTGTTACCATGGTGACTGATCGCTTGCCTCTATCATTTACCACTTAAATAATTTTCTGATGCAGTGGAATGTTAGACTTGCTTGGAATTTGTATTTATGCCAAGTCTTGTTTTTAATATCAGAGTTACATAAATGGCTGAAGCATTTCTACTTGATACAGTGACTATATACTTCTAATAGACATTGAAAGCTAGTTATATTTGAAATCTCCCCAACTTCTATTTCTGTTTTCAAGCTCAGAAACCAAATGTCGTAGCTGCTAACTGCAGCAGTAACAAATTACATCCTCTGATACACACATCACTTTGAAGGTTCCTTGTTATTAGAGTAATCAGATAAATACTGTCGGAGAGATGCTTTTATGCGATAACAACCAGGTCTATTATGCATTTTGGGAGATGTGGGCAATTTACATTTTTCTTTATGGAGATACACTATTAAAACATTATGGCCTAGAAATTCACTAGCCTTAGCGCCGCTTTTGAGGCGCTAGAGGGATTAGCGCTAGAGTTATGGCCAGTTGAAAAATTCCCTGGGGCCCTAAAGCGGCGTTGCACCGGTAGCGCTGCGCCGGCACCGATGACGTCATCGGTGTGCGCAGCGTCCCGGTTGCCATGCCGACGGGCCCCAGCGCCGAAATTCAGTTGCGGCCGCCTCGCCCGTGGCAGCCGCAACTAAGACTCTGGCAACAGAGTCCAACATGTGTTTGCGCCGGCGCATTAAAGGCCCCGCGGCGGCCGGCCGCCTGCCCGCAGCTCCCTCCCCGGACTTCTCCCCCCCCCCCCCCCCCCCCCCCCCGGAACAGATGCAAGCCCGGCACTTGTCCGAGGTGCAGGGCTCATTTTTAAACAGATTTGCGCGGGCCGCGGCCGGGTGCAGGCAGCTCCTCCTTAACGGAAGGAGGAGGCCTGCACTTCCCCAGCCTGCCGCACCGCATCGGGTGCCGCAGCGCCGGAATTGCGGCGCTAAACGGCAGTTAGCGCCCTTTTCCAGGCGCTAAGACCCTTCAGTAGCGCCGGCAGCCGTTTGGGCGCGGCGCTACTGAATTTTTGGCGCGCGCAGGGGGACTTAGCGCCGGCACTAACTTCCGGCGCTAAAGCCCTGGCTAAGCCAAAACCCAATTTCTAGGCCTATATTTATTTACTGCCATATAAAAGCAAAAATGTTTTTTTTGGACTACCTTTGGTCAGAATACTCCATTTTTCTTTTACAGAAAAACCCCAACTTATTTTCTATCATACAATAGTCCTACTCCCCACCGCCGCCCCCCCCGCTCCTCCAATCCAAATATCCTAAGCAGGCCACAAGGGCATGGTAATTTCTCCCTCCTGTGTTGGGCTCACCCATGGATTTTGTTATCGACAGTATAAAATGAAAGGACCTTTCATGTTATAATGCTATGGGGGTGATTTTGCCAATGGGGACGTGATGGAGGCGGGACTGCTACTTGTCGGGTTTCAGTCCCGCCTCCATCGATGTCTGGCCAACCCACGCTATTTTCCCTTGATTGAACTTGTTAAGCCCGCCCAGCGGGATTAGCAGGTCAATTAAGGGAAAGCCGGTTACTGGTGATGTCAGCGAGTGACGTTTCACCTGTCAAAAGCTTTTGACGGATGAATTGTCAACATTTGAGAGCTCTGTGAAGCTGTCAAACACTGACAATCTGTCCTCTGAGTTGAGTCCTGGGTCACAGGCTCATTTAGAGATCTCCCCTGAGCAGAAAGCTTTGAGAATGCAGCGGCCATTCTGCTTTCTCTGCCGGTGAGATGAGGGACTCCCGAGACCTGAAGGGTTGAAGCCTGGAGGAAGAAGCAAAGGTAAGTAAAGCTTTTAAAAACAACAGAAAATGCTGGAAAAACTCAGCAGGCCAGGCAACATCTGTGGAGAGAAATTAGAGTCGACATTTCGGGTCAAAACCCTTTATCAAGACCCGAAACGTTGACTCTAATTTCTCTTCACGAATGTTGCCTGGCCTGCTGAGTTTTTCCAGCATTTTCTGTTGTTATTTTGGATTTCCAGCATCTGCAGTATTTTGCAATCGTAAAGCTTTTAAAACACTTGAGACTCACGTCACACACTTACCTCTGAACACATGCACCCATCACTCGCCTGCACACCGGACATCTCGGCCCCTCCGACCCCCGCAGACCCACGGCTCGCCTCGCTGACCCTGGCGAGGTTCGGAGCCATCGGGAAGCCCGCACTTTAGGGCTCAAAATAGGGAGTATCCCAAAAACTGCCTATTAGCTACCTGTTAACAAACAGTTAATTGACACTAATCCCCTTCCCGCCTCGAGGAGGCGGCTCCCTGCACGAGTCGGGGACCCGCCTCCTGGGAAGATGGCACGGAGGTGGGTTGTGAGCAGGTTCGGTACCCGCTCCCAGATTCTGCCATTTTCCCAGCAGTCCCGCCTCCATACCTGCCTCCCCAGGGCTGGCAAAATCACCCCCATGAGTTAATGTTCCTTTTTAAAACTGGAAATAATGCACCCTTTTATGTTTCACTTCAAACTTTGCAGCATATAGATATCTGTACAAAGCAATAAAAGTTAATCAAGATTCATTTTAAGCATTCAATATATTTTCATGAGTTAAGGCAATAATTTCTCCAGTATGCCAACTGTCAGGGCGAATCAGAGTCTTCCATCAGAGGGGACAGTAAGCATAGAGTCTTATTTTATGTAATTCAGAAAATGAGGGGCATGATGATTTATCTTAAAAGAAACAGATTATGCACTCATTCCTTCTAAATGCCAAAATTGCAACTTACGCATTCACTTTTTTTACACAATTATGTAAAGTTCATTTTATGTCCCAGGTGCTCATTGGAAGATTAATGTTTAGTTCATGAATACAAATTGGACTATTTTGTATTTGACTTTGTAATCATTTTTGTGATTTCAATGTTCTGTTAAGCCCTAAATCTTTTTTCCTGACTCATTGTGATACAGCCTTCAAATTGCAGTATTGTGGCAAAGCCACCAAAGAGACTCTCACAGTAACTTGTACAATTGTCTTTAATCATTATTGTTACCTTTTAATGTTCGCCCTGTTTAAACAGCGCGGGATCGATAAAGTCGCGATCTGATGCGATGACGTCATCACGTGGGTCACGTGACGTTCCCAACAGCAGGAAATGCCATGACGTCATGACGTCAGGGTTGGAGGGCGTTTCCAGTTAGTCCTTGTAGAGCGAGCTAGTGGACAGACCTGTTTGGAGTTTCTCCTGCGTTTTTGTTTTGTAATACTTTCAGTGCATTAAACTAAGTTTGTTAACTACCAGTTTAGTTCGCAGTGTTTTTGTTAGGAGTGCACAGACTCCTACATTGGTGACCCCGAATCCTCGCGATCATTTTTCGCGGTGGACACGGAACGCAGGCCAGTGATGGATGCCAACGCTGTGGCCTTGAAGCTCCCCCAATTCTGGGAACAACAGGCGGCCTCCTGGTTTGTGAAGGCCGAGGCGCAATTTGAACTCCGCAACATCGTGCAGGACCAGACCCGATATTTGTACGTGGTCTCCGCCCTCGATAGCTCGAAGGCGTCGAGGATCATCAGCCTTCTGGAGAACCCCCCAAATGCTGACAAGCATGTAGCCATCAAGACTCGGCTGCTGCAGGTATTTGGCCTTACCAGGGTGGCACGCGCTCGCCGCTTACTGACACTACCAGGGTTAGGTGACTCCAAACCCTCGGAACTAATGAGCCACGTGCTAACGCTCCTGGGGTCCGAACCCCCATGTTTCCTGTTCCGCGAGCTGTTCCTTACGCAGCTGCCCGAACACGTCCAGGCAGCCCTCGCCAGATCGGACACCGGGGACTGCATCGTGCTCGCCGAAGAGGCGGATAAAATTTACGCGGTCCGGCAGCAATACTGCGCCATCGCGCAACGCCCCGCCCCGAGGGGCCCGGCCCCGGCGCCTCCGACGGCCGGTTACTGTTACTACCACACTCATTTCGGCCCGAAGGCCTGCTGCTGCCGACCACCGTGTGGTTTCGTGCCCAGACCGCCGCGAGTCAAGAACACCGGGTCCGGTGCGTCCCCCGCAGCCACGATGGCGATCGGCGACTCCGGGAATCGCATGTATTTAACCGACTCCATCACGGGCCGTCGGTTTTTGTGTGACGGGGGCACAGTGCAGCATACTTCCCGCCTCGGTTCTCGACCTTCGGTCCGGCAGACGGGGTCCCCCCCTCCAAGCTGCCAACGGGGGTACGATCCGCACTTGCAGGAAACGACGGGTGCAAGTCTGTTTCGGTGGCCAGCGCTTTACCTGGGATTTCGTCAATGCTCAAATTTCGCAGGCCCTTTTGGGCGCCGACTT
The DNA here is from genome assembly GCF_052327205.1 of Somniosus microcephalus. Taxonomy (NCBI): domain Eukaryota; kingdom Metazoa; phylum Chordata; class Chondrichthyes; order Squaliformes; family Somniosidae; genus Somniosus; species Somniosus microcephalus. The sequence continues at coordinate 37,579,700 of NC_140994.1, read as the reverse complement.
TTTAGGCGCCAACGGCCTGTTGGTGGATGTGAAAAATCGACGCCTCGTTCACGCCGCCAAGCTCGACGGTATTTCAGGTGCGCGCAGCACGGCTGCGCTGCACTCTGTCTCCTGCGCGCGGCCACCTCCCGACGACTTCTCCCGCCTTCTCGGGGACTTCCCCGAGCTGACACAGCCCACCTTTTCAGCTTCGACCGCCAAGCATCGGGTGGAGCATCATATTTCGACAACCGGCTCTCCCGTCTACGCCAGGGCGCGGCGTTTGGAGCCCAGCAAGCTCGCGGCGGCGAAGGCAGAGTTCGCCGCGATGGAGAAGCTGGGGATTATTCGCCGGTCCAGTAGTCCCTGGTCTTCACCGCTCCACATCGTCCCAAAGCCCAGCGGGGGATGGCGGCCCTGTGGCGACTATCGCCGCCTCAATGAGATAACGACGCCCGACCGTTACCCCATCCCCCACATACAAGATTTCTCTGCGCATTTGGCGGGGAAGTCAATGTTCTCAAAGGTCGACCTCGTCCGTGGGTACTATCGGGTCCCAGTGCATCCCCAGGATGTCCAAAAGACGGCTGTCTTCACCCCTTTTGGACTTTTTGAATTCCTCGGCATGCCCTTCGGGCTTAAAAATGCGGCGCAGGCGTTCCAGCGCCTTATGGACTCGGTTCTGCGGGACCTCTGTTCTTTTGTTCGTCTACTTGGATGACATTCTGATAGCTAGCACCACAAAGGATGAACACCTCCAGCATCTCTGTGTCCTTTTTCGACGGCTTCAGCAGCATGGCCTCATTGTGAACCCGGACAAATGCCGTTTCGGCCTGGCGCAGCTCGATTTTCTCGGCCACCGCATAACTTCCGCAGGGGCAACGCCGCTTCGAGCTAAGGTGGAGGCGATCACGGCATTCCCGAAGCCGCAATCCGTGAAAGCCTTACAGGAGTTCCTGGGGATGGTTAATTTTTACCACCGGTTCGTCCCCAGGGCCGCACAGCTCATGCGGCCGCTTTACGAGGCCCTCAGAGGCAAGGCGGGAAAGGAGTCCGTGGTTTGGTCGCAAGAAATGGGTCGCGCCTTCGAGGATACGAAGACCGCGCTCGTGAACGCAACGATGTTGGCACATCCCCTGCCAGGAGCTATCATCGCCCTCATGACGGACGCGTCGGATTACGCTGTGGGGGCCATCCAGGAGCAATGGGTCGATGGCACATGACGGCCTCTGGCATTTTTTAGCCGCCAGCTGCAACGGCACGAACGTCGATACAGTACTTTCGACAGGGAGCTGTTAGCTTTGTTTTTGGCCATCCGCCACTTCCGATTCCTACTCGAAGGGCGCCGCTTCACTGCGTTTGTTGTCCACAAACCGTTGACGTTCGCGATGGCCAAGACAGCTGAACCGTGGTCGGCTCGGCAACAACGGCAGCTGACTTACATCTCCGAGTTCACCACCGACGTCAGGCACGTGGCCGGTAAGGACAACGTCGTCGCTGATTGCCTCTCCCGCGCTGCCGTCCAATTAGGCATTGACTTCGCAAGAATGGCAGCCAACCAGGCTGCTGACCCGGAGACTCAGGCCTTTCGTTTTGTCCCCGCCAGCCTCCAGCCGAGAGATGTACCATTCCATGCGGCAGGTACCACTCTACTCTGCGACGTTTCGTTGGGTGCACCCCGTCCGATTGTGCCGTCCACCTGGCGCCGAGGCGTTTTCGATGCCATACACGGGCTGTCGCATCCTGGAGTGCGGGCGTCACAGAAGCTGCTAGTCTCCAAATTCGTATGGAGAGGAATACGCAAAGACGGCCGCAACTGGGCGAACACTTGTGTGGTTTGTCAACGGGCCAAGGTGCAACGGTATGTCAGGGCCCCTCTGGCCACCTTCGAGGTACCGGAGCGGCGTTTCGACCACATTCACGTTGACCTAGTGGGCCCGCTTCCACCGTCCCGTGGTTTTATGCACCTTCTGACAATGGTGGATCGCACCACGAGGTGGCCGGAGGCGGTTCCCCTGACGTCCACCACCTCTGCGGATGTCGCGTGAGCCTTCATTTCATCGTGGGTAGCCCGGTTTGGTGTCCCTGCGGATATTTCGTCGGATCGCGGGCCGCAATTTTCGTCGCAACTATGGAATGAGGTGGCCTCAGTATTGGGCACTAAACTACACCGCACTACGGCTTATCACCCGCAAGCGAACGGCTTGTGCGAGCGGTTCCACCGTTCATTGAAGGCGTCGCTCAGGGCCAGCCTTCTGGGTGCAGCATGGGTCGATAAACTGCCGTGGGTGATGCTAGGACTGCGCACGGCGCCGAAGGAGGATCTACAGTCGTCGGCTGTGGAAATGGTTTACGGTCAGCCACTTCGAGTTCCGGGCGAGTTCCTGCCGTCCCCTATGCAGCCGTGGTCTGCACCCAGTCAGCGAGAGGCCCATCAGTGTTTCCGCCAGTTCCGACCTCGCAGCACGGCTTGCCTTCTTCCAACATCCCTGGGGAGCTGTTAAAGGCCAAGTTCGTCTTTGTGCGCCAAGACGGCCATCGTACCCCGCTCGCACCTCCTTATGAAGGTCCGTTCCAGGTTCTACAGACCGGGGACAAGCCTGATCACATCTCTGTTCGCCTCAAACCTGCGCACCTGGACCTCGAACAGCCGGTCGAACTGGCGCAGCCTCCGCGCCGGGGCCGGCCGCCGCTACGCCTAACCGCACCGTGCTACCTGCCAGCTCGCCACCTGCTCAGCGTTTTCCTCTCCAGGAATTTAGGAGTCGGTCAAACAGGCTTGTCCGACCTCCTCGGCGATTGACTTTCCTCATTAAAGACAATTCTGGGGGGGCGTATGTGGCAAAGTCACTAAAGAGACTCTCACAGTAACTTGTACAATTGTCTTTATTCATTATTGTTACCTTTTAATGTTCGCCCTGTTTAAACAGCGCGGGATCGATGACGTCATCACGTGGGTCACGTGACATTCCGAACGGTGGGAAACGTGATGACGTCAGGGTTGGAGGGCATTTCCAGTTAGTCCTCGTGGAGTGAGCTAGTGGACAGACCTGTTTGGAGTTTCTCCTGCGTTTTTGTTTTGTAATACTTTTAGTGCATTAAACTAAGTTTGTTAACTACCAGTTTAGTTCAGTGTTTTTGTTAGGAGTGCACAGACTCCTACAGTATCTTATTTTCTATTTTCATAGCAATTTGCATTTCCTTGAATTTTTCAGTGCTAAATTATTTTGCCTAGTTGCTAAGTGTCTGAGAAACAACTGAATTTCATCCCTTCCTTCAAGCATCCTGTTTTTCCACAGCCTGGTGGTATCTGAAAATGTAAACATTTTGGCCTAGAAATTCGGTGGGCTGCGCCACCAGTTAGCGCCCAAAGAGGGCACTTAGTGGGTTTAGCGCCACTGGCCACGCCTCCCGCGAAATTTAGCGGGGCGCTAATGGCGGCGCTAGCCGTTAGCGCTGCGCCGCCACCGATGACGTCATCGGTGTGCGCAGCGCCCCGCTACCGCCCCGATCGCGAAATTTGGCAGCGCCCCCTGCTGTAACGCCGGTCGCAATTTGCGACCGGTTCAGGGGGGCCTACCTGCGGCGGTAGAGGCGCTGAGGTGCGGGGCGGCCATTTTTTTTGCTGGCCGCCTGCCAGCATCTCTTCGCGCAGCCGTTCCCAGCCTCCTGAGGGCCCCCCCTCCCCCTCCCCCCGCGTTGTGCCGGCTGTCTCCCAAGAGCCCGGCACTTCTCCTCGGTGCCGGGCTCTTTTGCAGGCACTCGCAATCTTAGATCGCGCTGCAGCAGGCCCCTCCCTTTTAAGAAGGGGCGGAAGGCCTGCAGTACCGCAGCGTGCCGTGCCGCAGCGTGTGGCGCTGCGGCACGTTGTGCTGCGAACTTCAGTTGCAGCGCCCCAAGACGGATGTGGGGCGCCTCGAGTAGCGCCGCGCTTCTGTTTGGGGCGTTCAAACTGAATTTCCGGCGGGCGCTTGCCCAAACAGGGCGCCACCGAATTTCTAGGCCTTTATGTTTAATAATCATCAAAGGAATTTTCTTTTCAATTAACAGGATTCAGAACTGATCTACTCTGCTGTTCACAGCTGTCCAATGAGAACTTTTACTATTGATCATTACAATTTTCCCATTATTTGGGCACTATGTTAACTAATATGCTGCTTCTTCATATATTCCAAGAGCTTTGACTTTCAGCACAGGTCTATAACATCCATTGCTTCCACGAATTATGTTACATCTTTAAAGAATCTCAAATTTGTTAGTCATGACCTGTCAAATTAATTGTAGTTCTTTTACACACTATTATTTCCAAGCAGTGAAGCATGCGTTGGTTATTGGTGTACGTGATGCCTGCTGCCAGCAAAGGGAGACCCCAAAGGGAGGAAAACCACGATCATGAATACACCATATATTATTAATTCTTTAAAAAGGAAGGGAGTGATGTCAGGACTATACTTTATCCAAGGTTCAGAAGACCAAGTCATTGACCTTGGAGAGTTGGTGAGCAGGGTGGGTTAGCAAACTGTCTTGAACCTCTGGCACGAAGTTTTGAATCCAAAGGGGGTGAAATTGGGTGCCTTTGCGTCTCCCATTAGCGCTCCCCAGGCATTGTATCCAATCTGCTTCGCCCGGAAATCGTGATATCATCGCTGTGTGCATTGCCCCAGTAGCGTCCCGGACCCGAAATTGACTTCCGCTTCCTGCAGCAGCGCCGGTTGAAAACAACGACAGCTGCAGGAGGCGTGCATCGGACGGCCGGCCGCTTTGGGGACAATGATTAAAGGCGAGGTGGCTGAGGTAGTAAAAAAATCTTACCTTTCCTGTTACCGTTTTTTTTGCGGGTTCCTGCCCGCATTCAGTCAGCCCGGCACTCTGCTTGGGTGCCAGGCTGATCGCGCGGGATCACGGCTGCCTTGGTGGTCCAGGTAGGTACTTTTTAAATGGCAGAGCCTGCAGTGATGGCCATTCCCTTTATTGGAGAGAAAGAGCCTTTGAACGTGGCAGCGCTGCAGGCCCAGTGTGCAGCGCTGCTGAAGTCTCCGCCCCGTGCACCCTAAGAAGGAAGTGGAGTGCTTGATTTAGCGCTCCACGTCCCTCTTTGGGTGCTAAAACTGAATTTCACGGTTGCCGGCGCTAATTAGCGCCAGGCGCTGAAGTTAGCGCCCCAAAATGGTCAATACTGAAGTTTTCCCCCAATGTCTTCTCTCCTTGCTGCCTGTAAGCAGCTGAAGTTAAATGAGTTTTAGTCTCAAGTCAGCTGCTTGCAGGATTGAGTTTACACTTGACAGTTCAGTACAATTTGGTATTCTTGATCAGAAATGCCGTAAAAATTATGCGGGAAATTAAAAATTCATGCTAAAGTAATAGCTTGCCCCTTCTGAGATTGGGTCAGAGTAAAGGGAACTTTACTGTCCGTTCATCCTCTTCAGTGCATATCCTGATGGTGCTTGTTGCTCACATGCTTTTGCGCTCGATTCTCTAACACTGACGTCCCTCATCAACAAACATTCACCCAAAATTTAGATTACATTATAATTATGGAATTTAACAGGACAGGAGAAGGTCATTCATCCCATTGCACCTGTGCCAGCTCTCTGAAAGAGTGATTCACTTAGCTCAAATTCCCCTGCCTTTACATGATACCCTTCAAATTTTTATTTTGCAAATATTGATCCACTTCCCTTTTAAAGGCTATGATTAATTCTGCTTCTACCACTGTTTCTGGTAGTATATTCCATATCCTAACAACCCTCAGCGTAAATGAAAAATAATTATTCTCCTATATCCCCCTTTGTTCTTTTGGTTATGATCTTAAATATTTGCTCTTTAGTTACCAAATAGCAGATGTAATTGTTCCCAATTTACCTTCACTGTCATAGTTGTTAAGATTACTGCCTTGTAAAATCACTTCTTTTTATCCATTATTCTCTTAATATATGCTGGATATATAACTTCTCAGCCCTTTATGGCAGGTTATTTCTCTCTCCACCTGTAGTGTTGAAGTTACAGTGATTGATCCCCATGTCTGAACATCATCATTGATCCAGACCATGCTGATATTTAGCATGTACATTAACAACTCCTGCCAACACCAAAATGAACCCAAAATAAAACCTAATATAGAACTGAAGCATAACTTGTGCTAAATCTTTGCTTCTTCCTTGAACAGAGGCCCAACCAGTCCTCATCCACCACCACCCTCCTCCACCTGGCTGAACTTGTTCTCACATTGAACAACTTCTCCTTTGACTCCACTCACTTCCTCCAAATATGGGAACCCGCATGGGCCCTAGCTATACCTGTCTTTGTGGAATATGTGGAACGTTCTTTTCTCCAGTCGCACTCTGGTCCCCTCCCCCACCTCTCTTTCTGGTACATTGATGACTGTATCGGTGCTGTTTCATGCTCTCGCCCTGAACTGGAAAATGTCATCAACTTTGCTTCCAATTTCCCTCCTTCCCTCGCCTTCACATGGTCCATCTCCAACTCTTCCCTTCCTCGACTTCTGTGTCTTCATTTCTGGGGATAGGCTATCGATCAATATCCACTATAAGCCCACTGACTCCCACAGCTACCTTGACGACACTTTCTCCCACCCTGCTTCCTGTAAGGACTATATTCCATTTTCCCAGTTTCTCTGTCCCCATCGCATCTGTTCTGACAACGCCACCTTCCGTACTAGTGCTTCCGATATGTCTTCCTTTTTCCTCAACCGAGAAATCCCCTCCGCCATGGTTGATGGGGCCCTCGACCGTGTATGTTCCATTTCCTGCACTTCTGCTCTCACACCTTCCCCTCCCTTCCTCCTCCCAGAACCATGATCGGGTTCCCCTTGTCCTCACCTTCCACCCCACCAGCCTCCACATTCACTGATCATCCTCTGCTATTTTTGCCACCTCCAGCATGATCCCACCAACAAACACATCTTCCCTCCCCTCCTTTCAGCATTCCAAAGGGACCGTTTCCTCCTCGACTCCCTGGTCCACTCGTCAGTCACCCCCAACACCCGCTCCCCTTCCCACAGCACCTTTCCGTGCAAGCACAGGAGATGCAACACCTGCCCTTTTACCTCCTCCCCTTCAACTGTCCAGGGTCCCAAACACTCCTTGCCGGTAAAACAGCGATATACTTGTACTTCTTTCAATTTAGTATACTGTATTCGCCGCTCACAATGCAGTCTCATCTACATTGGGGAGATGCAGATTGGCCGATCACTTTGCGGAACACCTCCGTTCGGTCCTCAAGCGTGACCCTGAGCTTCCGGTCACCTGTCACTTTAATTCTCCACTCCCACTTTGACCTCTCTGCCCTCGGCCACCTACACTGTTCTAATGAAGCTCAACGTAAGCTCGAGGAACTGCAGCTCATCTTTCTATTAGGCACTTTACAGCCTTCCGGACTCAACATTGTATTCAACAATTTCAAACCATAACCTCTGCCCCCATTTTTTTCAGACAGCAGGTGCTGATTCTGCTATTCCCATTTACACATCTTGACCCATCTTTTGTTTCTTTAATTGTCTCATTACCACCCCTTTTTTGCCTTGCACCATCATCCCTTTTGTTATTTAATCTCTCCTGCCTTCCACCCTATCATAGACCTTCTCTTTTGTTCTTTTTTGATTTCTCCCATTCCCCCCACCCTTTCCTGCCTCTGTACTTGCTTAAAACCTGTTGGATCTGTAACATTTCCCAGTTCTGATGAAAGGTCATCGACTTGAAACATTAACTCTGTTTCTCTCTCCTCGGATGCTGCCTGACCTGCTGAGTATTTCCAGCATTTTCTGTTTTTATTCCAGATGTCCAGCATCCACAATATTTTGCTTTTGTATATGCTAACTAATGTTTGGGAATGATTTCAATGCTATAAGTTAACCCAGAGTTCAAATGACTTCTAAACTTTTTACAATGTAGATTAATACAGTTTAGTCACTCTCAGATGCCTATCTTAATAAAGAAGGTTTGTTCCCAACCACTTCTAGCTGCAAATTTTGTTGAGACATAATTAAATCAACATTAGTATAAATCTTTCAAAACTATTACACTTACTATTTTTAGCCTTTTGGCTATCAAACATCTGAAAACATGCAAATATAGTAGAAATCCACATAGGCTAATAGTTACAGAGCAGAAACTGGCCATTTGGTTTTTCAAGTCTGCATTGGTGTTTTGCTGTACTATGTGAACCATATAACCCAAGTTGCAAAGGATGCGCTCAAAGCTCTGCGCAAAGCCCTGTGCCAAGTTGGTGCCGGACTCCTCCATGCTCCTAGACATTGAACGCAGGCTTTCCAGTGCACCAAGCATTTGGGTTTGTACACCCATCAGCTTCTTCTGTAGCCTGGCCCATAAGTCATCATCTGAGTCTTCTGCAGCAGAACTAGTGTGCAACCTTGCCCTCCAGAGAGCTAGCACCTGTGCTATCCTTTCGCCTTGTCCTGGCTACAGCGCACTTGTGCCCAGTGTCTCACCACCTCTATCTTGTCCTCTAATTGACGCGTAGTGTCAATATCTGAGCTGGTGGCTGTAGGGTTGCAAAATTCCGGGAATTTTTAAAAGAGGAAACTTTCCATGGGAATTTATGGGAATTTTGAGTTTTTTTGCACACTGATGGTTTTTGTCTCTGACCCTTATATTATCTTTGTCATCAAAATAGACACACTGTTCCATACAAATAAAAACAGGCTTTCAAAACTTTATTTAGGTTATAATTTTGAACTTTATTGAACCCCCACAAAAAAGACCCATCCAAAATAAAATGAAAAGAGCGTCCGCAATGGGTGACAGGGCCTCCGATGCACAAAGTCCTTTCCACCAGGTATATGCACTGATATGCTTGCATGATTCCCATATCCCGTCCCCATTCCAAATACCTTGCTTGGTAGAGAACTTTGCCCACGTCCAGATTGAGGTGGCGTGAGAGGGTAGAAATCACACTGTAAGCGCTGTTGATCTGTTCTCCGAAAGTATTGGTCTCCCAACATGCTTTGGGTCCAGCATGTATGCTGCAGCATGAATCGGCTTGACACAAAATTCTTGACGCGTCTGTATGAATTGAACAATTGCCTTCTCTGCTTTGAGCAGCAGGGATGTGGGTAGGGCAATGCTGATTTGTTCTTTTAAATCAGCAAAAAGCCTGAGAACATCTGACAAGACAGCATCATCTCCTTCAATATGAGCAATTGCAGATGCTACTGGTGAGAGTAGTTTAAGGCTGCTAACCACTCTCCCAAAACACATCAGCCAGCAGTATTTTCTTGATGGTGGTTTCCATATCCCCAGACTGGGATATTGCCATTTCTTGCAGCGACTCCTTACCCTCCAGAAGGCTGTTGTACATTATGACAACGCCACCCCATCTAGTGTTGCTGGGCAGCTTCAGTGTGGTGGTGTTGTTCTTTGTCATTTACTTGGAGTTGTAGGTTGCTGCAACTACCTGTTTTCCCCTGACATACTTAACAACTTGCTTGGCTCTCTTGTGCAGTGCTTCCATGGTTCTCAAACCCATGATGTCCTTGAGGAGCAGGTTGAGTCCATGAGCTGTGCACCCAGTAGACGTAATATGAGGGTAGGCCTCCTCCACTTGAGCCTAAGCAGCCTTCATATTCACAGTATTGTCAGTAACTACTGCAAAGACCTTTTGTGATCCAAGATCGTTGATGACCGCTTTCAGCTCATCAGCAATGTATGTGCCTGTGTGTCTGTTGTCCTTCGTGTCTGTACTCTTAAAGAACACTGGGAGAGGAGTGGAGATGATATAGTTTATGATGCCCTCCCCTCGTACATTTGACCCCCCATCTGAGATAACTGCAACACAGTCTGCCATCCCTATCGTTTCTTTGAGCTTTCCTTGGACTCTGTTATACTCAGCCTCCAGCAAATAAGTAGACAAAGCATGTCTGGTGGGAGGACATATGCAGGGCGAATAACATTGAAAAATCTCTTCCAGTACACATTGGCTGTGAGCATGAGGGGGTGAGCCTTTCGCATATACAGCTTGATGTGCCTTCAATAACCACAAAACTAGAAGTTATAGGCTTTAACAAGTTGGCTTTTAATCACTAAGATCAAAGCTAACATCTCAACACACTGACTGGCTCGCAGGAATGAGTCATACAGATCCTGGGATCTTTATGTAAGAGAAGTCAGGGGTGGAGCCAAGAGCCAAGACCTAGAACCTTCCAGGTTAGTCAGGAAAGAGGAAGTGAAACTATACACCGTGTGGGGGAGGGTAATATACATGAGTGCAAAATGAATACAGGCAAGCCAAACACATTTCATTACATTCACCCCTTCTTTAGATTTAGTCCATCGGGGTGATGTTTCTTAAAAGTTGGTATAAGTGAGTCTGTCAGGAGGTTTTGCGGTTCTCGGTGATCGGCGCAAAGCCGGTTGGGGTGCCTCTAGGGGAGTGGATTCTGGTTCCTCCGCTGTCCGGGCCTCCGCAGTGTCTTCCAGGTTATCTGCAGTGTCCTCCAGGTTAAAGTTGGGTATTGATACCTCTGGGCGTCCTGTCTCTTTTTGGTGTAGGTCTTCCTCGGGTAGTCTCCCATCGTTCTCTCCGCTCCCCGAGGGAGCGAGGTCTTTTATGGAAACAGTGTCCTCTCGCCCGTCAGAGTATTCGATATAGGCGTACTGAGGGTTTGCATGGAGGAGCTGTACCTTTTCCACAAGGGGGTCCGTTTTATGGCCTCTCACGTGCTTCCGCAATAGTACTGTCCCCGGAGACGTCAGCCACGCGGGTAGAGATATGCCCGAGGTGGATTTCCGGGGGAAAACGAACATCTTTTCGTGAGGGGTAGCGTTAGTGGCTGTACATAACAGAGACCTTATGGAGTGGAGCACGTCTGGGAGGACTTCCTGCCAGCGGGAGGTCGGAAGGCCTTTTGACTTTGAGGCTAACGTGACAGCCTTCCAAACAGTAGCATTCTCCCTTTCCACTTGCCCATTACCCCGGGGGTTGTAGCTAGTGGTTCTGCTAGTGGCTATCCCCTTTGAGAGCAGGAACTGGCGCAGTTCGTCACTCATAAATGACGTCCCCCTATCGCTGTGTATGTAGTTCGGCATGCCAAACATGCAGAATAGATTACCGAGACACTTGATGACCGTGGCACTGGTCATGTCTGGGCAGGAATGGCGAAGGGGAAGCGGGAATATTCATCGATGATATTGAGGAAGTATACGTTACGGTCGGCAGAGGGAAGGGGTCCCTTGAAGCCCAGAGTTAGGCGCTCGAATGGCCGTGTGGCTTTGATAAGGTGTGCACGGTCAGGCCTGTAGAAACGAGGCTTGCATTCCGCACAGATGCGGCAGGCTCTGGTCATTGCCCTGACCTCCTCCGATGGAGTGGGGCAGATTGCAGGACTTTATAAAATGGTATAGTCGGGTGACCCCTGGGTGACAGAGGTCATTGTGGAGACCCTGTAATTTGTCCGTATGAATGCTGGCACACATTCCCCGCGATAGGGCGTCTGGGGGTTCATTAAGGGCTCCCGGCCTGTACATAATATCATAGTCGAACGTGGATAGTTCGATCCTCCACCTGAGTATTTTGTCATTCTTGATTTTCCCCCTTTGTTTGTTATTAAACATGAAAGCCACCGACCGCTGGTCGGTGAGCAGGGTGAAACGTTTGCCGGCTAGGTAGTGTCTCCAGTGCCGCACTGCCTCCACTATAGCCTGTGCCTCCTTCTCGACAGAAGAGTGCCTGATTTCAGGTCCCTGAAGGGTTCGGGAGAAGAAGGCCACAGGTCTCCCAGCCTGATTGAGGGTCGCAGCTAAAGCAAAGTCTGACGCATCGCTTTCGACTTGAAGGGGAATGCTTTCGTCCACTGCACACAGTGCAGCCCTTTCAATGTCCTGTTTGATACTGGTGAAAGCCTCCCGAGCTTCAGCTGATAGTGGGAAGGACGTCGATTTAATGAGGGGTCGGGCCTTATCGGAGTAGTTGGGCACCCATTGGGCATAATACGAAAAAAATCCCAGGCACCTTTTTAAAGCTTTAGGATTGTGTGGCAGGGGCAGTTCCTTTAGGGGGCGTAATCGGTCAGGGTCCGGTCCAATTACCCCATCTTCCACCACACAGCCGAGGATACAGAGACGGGTTGTGTTGAAGACACATTTGTCTTCGTTGTAGGTTAGATTCAGCTTTAGGGCAGTTTTTAAAAACCTCGCAAGATTTAGATCGTGGTCTTGCTGGTTGTGCCCGCAGATAGTGACATTGTCCAGATAGGGGTAGGTAGCTTGTCGTTTATTCTCGTCAACCATGCGGTCCATCTCACGTTGGAAGACCGAGACCCCATTTGTTACCCCGAAGGGCACTCTGAGAAAATGGTAGAGGCGTCCGTTCGCCTCGAAGGCGGTGTATGGGCGGTCCTCCGTTCTAATGGGGAGCTGGTGATACGCGGATTTGAGGTCGATAGTCGAGAAGACTCGGTATTGCGCGATCTGGTTGACCATTTCTGATATGCGGGGTAAAGGGTAGGCGTCCAGCTGGGTATAAATATTAACAGTCTGGCTGTAGTCAATTACCATCCGTTTCTTTTCGCTATTTTTAACTATGACTACTTGGGCACGCCACGGGCTGGTACTGCATTCAATAATGCCTTCCCGCAGGAGTCTGTCCACTTCCGCCTTGATAAAGTGTCTGTCTTCCAGACTGTACCGTCTACTTTTGGTCGCTATGGGCCTACAGTTCGGAGCGAGATTAGCGAATAAAGAGGGCGGGCTGATTTTTAAGGTTGATAGGCCACAGACTGCGAGTGGCGGCTGGGACCCGCCATATGCTAGCGTGACACTTTCGTGGTGGCACTGGAAGTCCAGGCCCAAGATTACATTAACACAGAGTTCTGGCATCACGAGGAGTTTAAAATCCTTGTAGTCCGTGCCTTTTACAGTCAGTGTTACCACACAGTAGCCCAAAATGTCCGAAGTGTGGGGCTTAGCAGCCATAGCAATTCTGCTCCGTGTAGGGGTTACCGTTAATGAGTGCCGCCGTACCAGGCTAGGGTGGATAAAACTCTTGGTACTCCCACAGTCAATTAAACATTTTGTTAAATTCCCGTTTACCTGTATGTCCATCATGGATTTTGTCAATGGGTGTGGCCTGGATTGATCCACCGTGATCGAAGCCACTGTTGGGCCCTGGGCGGCCGTTGAGTCGGGAAAAGATGGCGGATCCCAAGATGGCGGCCCGCACGGCACGCACGAGGCGGTGACGGAGTTGGAAATCGGATTCCCCCTGCAGACTTTGCTAAAATGCCCCTTTTTCTTACATTTGAAGCATGTAGCATCCTTCGCTGGGCATCGTTGTCTGGGGTGCTTGGCCTGGCCGCAGAAGTAGCATTTCGGGCCTCGAGACATTGCCGCTGTAGTAGGACTCCTGGGTGAACTTCTGTGTGGGGACTCCGGCGGCGTAGAGCTGGTCTGCGACCTGGATGGGGAAGATGGCTGATTCCAAGATGGCGGCCCCCTCGGCGCGCACGAGGCGGTGAGGGCCGCATGGCCGGAAGAATAAGAGTCAGAGTTTTTCTGGGCAACGTCCAGCGATCGCGCAGTGGCCACTGCCTTTTTTAAGTCCAGGACCACCTCCTCCAGCAGTCTCTGCCGGATATAATTCGATTTGAGGCCCGTGATGAAGGAATCGCGGACCAATTCGTCAGAGTACGCGTTGGACGTCACGGCCTTGCAGTTACAGTCCCGGACCAAGTCCTTTAGGCCCTGTAAGAAATCGTCCATTGATTCCTCAGGTCGCTGCCTGCGTGTAGCCAGCAGATGTCTGGCGTACACTTCGTTTACCGGCCTCTGGTATTGGGCGTTCAGGATAGTGATGGCCTCCGTGTAAGAGGTGGCATCCCGGATGAACGAATAAATCCGATGATTAATGCGAGTAGTCAGTAGACTCAGTTTATCTACCTCGCTAGCGGATGAGGCCCTCGCGAAGAGTTCGAAGCATTTGAGCCAGTGTCCAAATTGATTTGATGCTTCAGCAGAATGTGGATCCAAGTCCAGACGCTCTGGTTTTAGGAGTCGATCCATCCTAGTATTCTTTAGTGATTAAAATTGAAGTGCCTTCAATAACCACAAAACTGGAAGTTATAGGCTTTAACAAGTTGGCTTTTAATCACTAAGATCAGAGCTAACACCTCAACACACTGACTGGCTCGCAGGAATGAGTCATACAGATCCTGGGATCTTTATGTAAGAGAAGTCAGGGGTGGAGCCAAGAGCCAAGACCTAGAACCTTCTAGGTTAGTCAGGAAAGAGGAAGTGAAACTATACACCGTGTGGGGGAGGGTAATATACATGAGTGCAAAACAAATACAGGCAAGCCAAACACATTTCATTACACAGCTCGAGCAAGGCACTCATCTGCATTCTTCTGGCTATGGTTATCCATTGTATCAAAGAACCTTCCAAATGGGCCAGGAGTTGCTGATGATAAGGAGCCTGATGCTGAATGTGAACCATCATCTTCTTGAATGGAAGCCGAGGAACTCTGGGCTGACTGATGTGAGCTTTGAGTGAAGTTGTTGCATTTGGATAAATGCTGCTGCATCTTTGTGGCATTCTTTACATATGGTTTTGTACAGTGTTTGCACATGTACACAGTCTTTCCATCTTTAATGCTTGGGGTAAAATGCTTCCACACATCCGACGATAAACGTGGCATTGTTCTATGCAGAGAAATAAAGGGCATTCGTCTCTGTCGAATTGCAGTCGATCAGCATGATTGCAACAGGGTGAGTAAATTTTTCCTGATGCTCCATGTGATGGAAGGATGACCTGTGCACGCACAACGCTTCATCACCAATAGAGGGAGCTAATCGCTCATCCACTCATCCAACCAATCAGGACACATTTGTTCACAGTCACACACAAAACTTGTAATTATTAAAACAAGCCAAGTAAGAAGATAAACATATATTGATTAAGAAATTCCTTAATAATTAAGATTCCATCTCTGTTAGTGATTTTAAGAGAGGACCTGTGGGAGAAAAATGAAAGAAATACAAAAAAAACCAGTATTATGCTAGCATGTGCTTTTTGGGGCAAAATTCCCAAGCTAAACTTCCCGTGGAAAATTTCCAGAAATTTACCGGAAACTTTCCACCCCTTCGCAACCCTAGGTGGCTGTGACTATGAAATTCAATGATGGTGTGTCTTTACCTTCACTGTCTTCTTGCTTGTCCTCCACTGCCTCAGCAAGTTGCAGTTCTTGGGTATCTGAAAAGAAAACGGGACAAGGGTAGGGTTATGATGAGAGGAAAGGAGAAAATAAGAAGTGCATGCTTACACCATCGGCAGTTTCTCTGTCAGAAGATGAGCAAGAAGTGGGATGAGAGAAGGAGGGTTAGGTTTGCAGATACCGTCCTCTTCAAAGGATTCAGCCCCTCTGCTGGCCACAACCTCAGCAATGGCCCTTCCCATAATGGCCAACAGCGTCTCCTCCATGGGGGTTAGAACATGCAGGTGCGCCTCTCCCCCTCCATTTAGTTCCTGCTGCCTTCAGTTGTGCGCCACTTTCTCTTGCAAGAGAGAGGAGAGTGTGTCAGTGGGTTTTGTGCATGCTGTTTGGGTGATGTGGGCTTGAGGCTTGCAACAGTGCTAAGTGTGTGATGGTGAGGTGAAGCATATGAATGTTAGATATGAGTTCTGATTGATCGAGATTGTTGGTAGGTGAGTGATTGGGTTGTGGTGAATTGAGCAGTGGCTGAGGCTAGAGGTGCAGTTGGTAGGCTTTGGCATTTGAAGATGCATTCATTGATCTTGACCACTTGTGTGAGATGATTAAACTTCCGGCACTGCATCCAGGTCTTTGGGACTATACTTCTGGCATTGACCTCCGCGGCTGTCTGTTCCCACTGCCTTCTCATCATGTGTCTGGAGGGCCTCCTGCCCCACCCTGCCCCCGCCACCCGAGGATACAGAACATCTCTCCTCCTCTCCACATCCTCCACCAAGACCTCCAGTGCAGTATCCGAAAACCTGGGTGCCTGCTCTCTCCCATGGTCAGCCATTGATATCTCTGTCCCAGATCAGATTCACTTGTAAAACGACTCCCAGCACCTGCTCAAGCCACAATGCACCTCCCCTTTAAGAGGTGCAGGCTAGCTTTCAGTAGTGCAGGCTAGCCATAAGTAGTGCAAGTTAGTAATGATATTGGGCTCTCTGCTGCGTGCAGGGAGCGGGAAGCATTGGCTCCATGCAGGTATCATTATAATGAGCAGGCAGCACGAAGTTGGCGTGCTGCCTGCATTCCACTCAACGAGCAGGGGTTAATGGCACATCGTAATCCCCGCGCTTGTTTTTGGACACTAACCAATTTATAATCCCCTTGAACTGTTTGACAACAATGTGATATGTTTTATATTTGCTTTTGTCAGACCTACATTCAACTTTTCTTGTTCTTTGCTTGGCTTAGAGAACTTTCTATTAAACCCTTGAAACTGCCTAAGCTTTCTGAAATCCTTTTCCTTGTTTAGGGACTTTATGAAAACCTTCTCCAAATTTCTCAAACCTTTTAATTTGGATTTCAACAGTACAATGTTTTATGCACAAAGCAGACCCCTGTTCATCTATTTCACTTTTTGAGCAATCAAGATGGTCCATTTTATCACATGGATTCACTTTTTGGTATCATTCACTTTTTAAACAGACGTACATCAGGGATCTAAAGTGATCAGATTTTCGTTGGTCAACAAAGGCAAGGCTGCTTATTGATGCTAAACTTCCTTCTCTCTGCCTTAAACTACTCTAATAAGACAGCCATCGAAGGGTATTTGCATTTTGTTTTTGTTTAAGCTTAATATACCTGAAACGAGGACAGTGCATGAATGCTCTATGTTCATCTATATGGGCTGGAATATTATCTGGACTAGGGCTTTATCATTGATTCATATCTATACAGAATAACATGATTTTGGGGTTCCTTTTCTTTTCTAATGTCTTTAATTATATCTAGATGGGCTGCTGCCAATGAACAGTAATTATTTTAAAATAATCAATACTGGCATAGCTACAAATCTCCCTACCTAAAAATGTGTAATGTAGAGGTTCTTGTGTGACATTGTGATATTATGAGGTAGATTGTGCATTGTCTGTGGAAGGTGTAGGCTTAATGGATTGAATGGCCTTTTTTGCTCCATGTTTTTTTATAAAATTTCTTCAATATTGGATTACTTACTGGCATAGATCCTGTATGTATTGTATTTTAGGATTCCTAGTTGATTTGGTAAAAGCTACAACTATGTTCTTTCCTCTCTTAACCCCCCCGCCCCCCCCAAAAAATAGGATTGTATTAGTTGTGTATTTTTAAAACTTGAAACTTTTCTTTCCTGATAGGGGATATACTTAAACATGTGCAATAGAAAATTCAGGGATGCATCTTATTACCTAGTCTGGAATGTTTTATTGATCTTGAGATCAGCATTTTAGGTTGGAGTTTAAGGTCACAGGAGACATCTGTGCAAACACTGGAGAATCAAGCAATGATTGTGACCCAAACATCTTGTGTAACAGTATATGAGTATGTCTAGAGGTGATTTATATAGAGAGGGAAATGTCACTGTTAAGTGGAAGTTGTGTCTGGATAATTTGTTGGTGTTACCAGTGTTGGTACTTTTTAAATTAATCTTTTTCCTTCTTCCTTCATTGTTTTTGTACTATTTGTGTTCCAGTTTAACTCCTGGGCGTTTTTAAACAGGATTGAAGCTATACTTCCCACAAACCAGGGAGCAGTTCAAAATTGGGATCCGTTTCTCGTTCAGTTGAGATTTGTGCATGTAAATTAAAACAGTAAACGTCACCTCTTTTTGCAGTTGCTGCTCCATCAAACTGCAAGCAATGCTGCAACCATTAATTACAGAGGTGTCCAGCTAGTGGAGCATTTATTTTCAGGATTTAAGCAGTGAGTACATGAAGGAATTAATTAGATATTAATGTGGTCAGTGTCAGTTTCTAAACCTTTACAAG
The DNA here is from genome assembly GCF_052327205.1 of Somniosus microcephalus. NCBI lineage: Eukaryota > Metazoa > Chordata > Chondrichthyes > Squaliformes > Somniosidae > Somniosus > Somniosus microcephalus. The sequence goes on along the minus strand of NC_140994.1, from coordinate 37,561,752 downwards.
CTTCTGTCCTGGGGATAATAATGTGTGCTCTAGAGACACGTGTGTTGTGAGTTTGTCCAAATACATAAAACTGGGAGGAGGAGGTTGTTGGCAGTCCACTCTACTTTTTAAAAAGTCTTCCTTTTTCCTCAACCGAAGATTTCCCTCTACCGTGGCCCTTGACCATGTCCATTCTATTTCCCGGACTTCTCTCACCCCTTCCCCTCTTGTACTCCCAGATATTTTGTAAGGGTGTGTCAATAAGGCTTCATTTCTAAAATCCTATTCAGAGGTTTAGTTATAATGGGCCAGAAATTCGGGTCCCCATGGGTGAGTACGCGCTGGGTACTCACGCGTAGGGCCAACGAAAGTGCCGGTTTCGTGCATGCGCGGGAAGCCGGAACTTCCGTTCCCTTGAAAGAAGGGGTTCACAGGTCAAACTCGTGCGCCAGAGAGGCAGCACGCATGCCTGGAACTTCTGGTTTTTTTGCAGGTTTCTCCGGGAGGGTAAGTCTCCAGCAGCTACGCTTTTAAAAAGCAGTCGCAAGGCCTGCTTTTAACAAGGTAAATGGTGAATTAAGTAAAATTAAAACATTTTTTCCACCGGTTTATTATTTAAATACTTTAAAGAAAGGTAACTTTATTTTTAGCCCCGTTAAAAACTGTAATTCATTTTTTCAAAAATTTAAATTATTTAAAATAGTTATTTTATGTAATTTATAGTTATTTTAAAAATGTGATGTTTATTTTAAATTTATTTGAAGTTTTGGTTAGGTTTTGGGGCCGATTTCTATTCATAGATTTGACAGGGCTTCCTGTCAAATCTATGAATACAGATTCCCTGCTACGATTGGCTCTCCATGGCCCACGTGATCCCAGGGGACGCTTCGAACTAACTGCGCCCCTGGGATACGCAAGCACTGCGCGCCGGCAGTTGGAGCAGGCCCAGGATCGGAATCTCACGCTGGCCCACGGCACAACGGTGCGCCAGGTAAGTGCAGGTTGGGGGCTTGCACCCGTGGGAAGCCTCCGACCCGAATTTCTGGCCCAATGTTTTGGGAACCAGTGAATGTAGTATATTGGGAATTTCAGAAGGCATTCGATAAGGTGCCACACAATGTTTAGGGCTCATGGAATTGGTGGTAATATATTAGCATGGATTGAGGATTGGTTTACCGTCCGAAAACAAAGTAGGAATAAATGGATCATTTTTGGGATGGCAGGGTGTAACTAATGGAGTGCCGCAAGGATCAGTGCTTGGTCCTCGGCTATTTACAATCTATAACATTGACTTCGATGAGGGGACCGAATGTAATATATCCAAGTTTGCTGATGTGCAAAGCTAGGTGGGAAAATAAGCTGTGAAGAGTACTCAAAGAAGCTGCAAAGGAATATAGACAGGTTAAGTGATTGGGCAAGATGGTGGCAGATGGAGTACAATGTGGGGAAGTGTGAAATTATCCACTTTGGTAGGAAGAATGGAAAAGCAGAATATTTTTTAAAAGGCGAGAGACTAGTAAATGTTGCTATTATGATGGATTTCAATATCCTTGTACACAAATCACAAAGTTAACATGCAGGTACAGCAAGCAATTAGGAAGGCAAATGGTATGTCAGCCTTTATTGCAAGGGAGTTGGAGGGCAAGAGGGCTATTTTGTGACTGGGAGCGCATTGGAGGCGGGACTGCTGCTTGTCGGGTCGATGTCCCGCCTCCATTGATTTGTGGCCAACCCACGCTATTTTCCCTTGATTGACCTTGTTAAGCCCGCCCAGCTAGGGCATATCTTGGGAATTTAGGCCATCAAAATTAACGGAGGGGAAAATCCGTTATGGGAATCATGAGCAAGCTGCTCTCCACACCCAAATTCCCAACATGTACTCCCATCCTGTGAAGCTCTGTGCCAAGGCTCTAATTGATTAAAAAATGACCTCTTTATCAACTAGGATGTTTAGCCAGTTTAGTAGAACTGCAAAGATGGTGGCAGTAATGCAAGCCCAATGGGACACCTGCAATAAAGACATTTTTGATACTTTCAACTGCAAATCACCATGTAAAAAAACTTCTACTGTTAGAACCGACTATAAGGCTCTTTATTTAAGGGCAGTTCAATGCAGCAGTGCTTTGGTTCCCAAGTTATTCTGATTTTGCTGTCCTGGGTTTTGAATGCCATTGAAACAAATCACCATTCCTTTTACAAGGTTTCTGTTTTTACTCTTTTTTTTTCCCCCCAGCAGCAGTTTCTAATTTCCTGGCCAGCAATATCTACAACCAGGAGCCCACTCGTTGGGCTAGATCTTGACTTTGTGTGATAGCGCAAAACTGGCGATAGCGAGTCGGCAGCCCCTATTACATCTCTCCATTGAAGTTTTAAAAAAAGACTTGCATTTATATAACGCCTTTCACGACCATAGGACATCCCAAAGCACTTTACAGCCAATTAAGTATTTTGAAGTGTCATAGACTGAGGTCAGCCATTTAGGACTGAAATGAGGAGAAATTTCTTCATTCAGTGGGTTGTGAATTTTTGTAATTCTCTACTCCAGAGGTCTGTGGGTGCTCAGTTGATGAATATATTCAAGACTGAGATCGATAGATTTCTGGGCACTAAGGCAATCAAGGGATATGGGGATAGGGCAGGAAAGTGGAGATGATATCGAACTTCAACTATAATCTTATTGAATGGCAGAGCAGGCTCGAGGGGCCATATGGCCTACTCCTGCTCCTATTTCTTGTGTTCAAAGAGTGTCGACAGTTTGCAACTGTTCAGGTCCCGCAGTGGAGTAAAATGTAAGGATTAAGGAAAGAATCTTCTTGAAAATAATAACTTGTAATATGAAAGTCCAGTCTTGAGTAAAATACTGTGCCTTCAAGATTCTTAATGTGCATTTACATTAAGTTTAGTGTTGGTGCAAAGCTCTGGAGTGAAGCAGGATGAAACTCCTTGCTCCAGGGAAACCGCATATGTTACTGATGTGTCAGTTGTGGGGTAAATGTCCCTTTGGTTATTTTCTAGGTGACCTCTGGACTAGTTGGTTGAACTATTTTTGTTGTTTCATCCAATTTTTAAAAAGAATGTGTATGCGGGTGAAAGTGTTACTTTTTCAGTATCTGAATAATATGTTACAAATACATTACATTTGATACACTCTTGTGTTAAGATAAAGCTTTTACAATTTATTGCGAGTATGGCTGTTGCAAAGAGGGAAAAAGTGATGAGGTCATCCCAGCCGCATTGTGTATGTGTAGTCTTTTAAAAAAAATATTTTACTTATTTTTCTGCATTATTTCTTCAGCTGTTTCCTGCCCAGGTATCAAGATAGGTAAGGGCAAAACTGCTGCGAGTAAGGGCAGGGACATTGCTGATTATTTCTTCCCCTCTGTCATCCTCAACTGTTGGTTCATGAGATTGATGCTGGAGGGTAGTTTTATGAGCCGGCATTGACGTGAGCATTAGATTCATCGAATCAGTTGAATCTTTTCCACATTAAACAAAGTATTACTAAATAATAAGGTAATATGAATCACTGTGATGCGTTCAACTGTAGTTGAATTCAGATTGATAAATCTGGGACTAAAAGAGACTAAACTGTAAGAGCCTATTTGATGTTGATTGATACGTGAACAAATTCAGTTGCTAGTAATTTGGATCAAGTATGTAATCTTTTTATATTCAGGTAGTTGGAGGTCTGGAAAATTATTTCCACTGCCAAATGTTACAGTTTAGGCAAACAAATTCCTGGAATGAACCTTAGCTCTATACTGAAATTTAAGTAATGGGCCAGTATCTGCTTTTTGTTCAACATTCTTGACCTGCAGGTTGCGATAACCTGTTGCTTTTTGACATTGTGAAATTATGGATAACTGGATTATATATTAAAAAATTGGCAAATAAAAGTTTGTTGTGAAGCTAATGAAGTCTAGATCTTTAATGTTTTACTTAATACTTCATCAGTGATTTAGTGGCTACTATTAATCTCCTGAGTGCTTATACTGTGTATATTAAAAAACATTCTTTGCATACATACCCAAAAGAAAAAAAGTAAATAAGTTGTATTATGGCACAGTACATTGAAATGGTCAGTTCTAAGCATTTGGCTATAAGACCAGATAAAACGATCACAGTTCCACAAATGCATTTTTGTTCCTATTTACCCTTAATTTAGAATTAAGGAATTTTAATATTTGAAGCAAAACAGTTTAATGTATAAAGTTTATGGGTAAAATTTTCATAACACCATGAAGCTTCAAACCTTTCAGCAGGAACTGGAATTAACAGCTGTAACTATGCTTTAATTTAGCAGAATGGGTTAGAAAGTTTTTTGACTGGCTTTATATTCACATTGACAGCTCCATCAAACATAAATGTCTCCCACAGCTTCTAATGTAAAGGTAGCTATACAACCTTCTGACCTGTGCCTGACTAAATATTGGCTTTGGCACTTATTACTCCTGGAGGAAAACAGATCATTTGGTTATGAAGCTAAAATAGAAATACATGTTAATGTAGTAATAAATAGTAGCATTGAGAAGGTTTGCAACGTGGTCAGGCACACTAGTTTAATTGGGGATATTGGGACATGTGGCTGTAAATAAGAACATTTGAGTCCAAGCTGTCAGTGACCCTTAGCAGTAATGTGATACTCCCCAAGCAATGATTGAACACAAAAATGTCCACATGATGTGCTTCCAGATAGTTCTGTATTGAACGAAAAATATATAATAGTGTTGTATTATATTGCAATAAATGGATGAGGATTGAACTGTGCATGAAACATCACCATAGTGCCCCATTCGAAGATGGCAGTGAAGAAGATCTGGATCAGTCAAATTTCCTTCAACATGCCCCGTTCTGAAAATGACTTCAATTGGAAGGAAATTTAGCAAACATGCTTCTTAGTCTGTTCCCAATAAGAAATCACTGTCCTTTTTCTGCCTCTGCTTCTTGCACCCCCTCCCCTCAGACAACTTCCTTCCCTTCTTATCCTGAAGATGCTGATGCATGCAGAATGTGGTTTTACCTTGCTGAAGTAGCCGTTTATGTACGAGCCTCGGAGAATCAGTGGGCAACTCAACTAAAGCGGACTCGCAGCTGAAGCTGATTCTTTCCTCACTTGTGCGTCTGAACAGTAGCTGTCCATTAGTAACACTGACGATGTTGCCTCTTAATTAGTCCTGTGGTGCTGAAGTCTGCTATCTCAATGCAGATGAGAGATTGAACCCGAGACCTTTCTGGACTGCATAGCTCAGTATCATGCTGGGTAGTACATTTGTTCATTAAGGCGACACTGAATTTGATCATTAATTGTTCAACATCTATAGTATTAGAATGGGCATGTCCTGTCACCTGTAAACAATCCTTATGGACATTTCCATGTTAGCCATGACTCAGTGGTATCACTCTCACCTCTGAGTCAGAAGGTTATGGATTCAAGTACCATCATCTAAGCTGACACCCCAGTGAAGTACTGAGGGAGTGCTGCGCCATCGCAGGTGATGTTCTTCGGCTAAGACGTTAAACTGAGTCTGCCCCCTCAGGTGGATGTAAAAGATCCCATGACACTATTTCAAAGAAGAGCTGGGGAGTTCTTCACTGCACCCTGGCCAATATTTATTCCTCAACCAACATCACTAACAAACAGATTACCTGGTCATTATCACATTATTATTTGTGGGACCTTGCTGTGCACAAATTGGCTGCCACGTTTCCTACATTATAACAGGAACTACACTTCAAAAGTCCTTAATTAACTGTGAAGTGCTTTGAGATGTCCTGAGGTTGTGAAAGACGCTATATAAATGCAAGTCTTTCCTTCATTGTTAGCTCTGGTGACACCTGACCATCCCCTGCATGGCAACCACAGTCTGCCTCCACCCACCTCATTACCTCTAGGGTGGCTCATATTTTTATTAAATATATAAAGTTATGGGCTAGTTTCCTGCTCCAATCTCACTTTGCCTTTGCTCCCGCTGTCCTGGACTTCCCGTTGTACTCCGTTGCATGCCGGCTGTACTCCCTTGCTACAGTCAACTGAGGGTCCCTCACTACAGTTGATCAAGGCTCCCCTGTTACATTATGGGGCATCCGGTCTGCCCCCATCTCTACTGGTCAGCAGTTTCTGTGCCCTTTTATTTGCCATGCATCTGGGGCCTCTGGCCTCCTGCTGTTCCCAGCTGCTGCTGGCCCACTTCTGTGTCCCCCTGCTCGAGGCTTCTGTAGCCTGTTACTTTGCCACACGGTTGGGACCTTGAGCCCTCTTGCCTCTGATGCATTGGATCCCCTGCTGTTTCCAGTGGATAATGTCCCTGGTCTCCTGGCCCAGAGCTTCTGCCTAAAATTAAACAGAAGTGTAAAACTCAGCCCTTTAGGCTTCTGTCCTGAAGCTTCCAGCCTGCTACTGTATCTATAATACTTTTTTAAATGGTAGGGTGTGTTTTGTTGCTATTTGGAGCCTCACTCTTTTAAGTTGATAACATTTTCATGTTCAGGGTTCTGTAATACTTTTTGCACGTGTAGGTTTCTGCTGCTTACCTATTTGGTAGTTTTATTGCTGCTACTGGTTTGGGATGGCATTCTGACTTTCTTCGCCACCCCTCCGGCTGATTTTTTTTGGTGGGTCTGGATGGCGTCATACAGAAAGCAATTCATGCTCTGTTGTGTTCCTGCTTCCCCACCTTTTTCTGCTAAATGGTCTTTTGGGGAAATTATAGTAGGCACATGGCAGACGATGCAAATAAGGTAATCACTGCCTCCTCCACATGTCCTGCCATTTGCACTCTTGAATCACCAGGCGCAATGGCTGTTATCTGCTCAAATCTGTCTCTAAAGAGCTAAGAGTGGAAATTTACTCCTGGTTTTCACTGCATTTTCTTTTGTTTTAAGTTTAGATGTTTTTTGCTGTCGGAAATATCTCCAGTCTTCTGCAATTGCATGACTTGCAGGCAGTAGATTCTCTGCTGGCTTTCTGGACATGATTTTTATTTTTTTCATTTAAGGTACAACCTGCTGATGCCTAACTCATATGAACTGCAGCAAGTTGACATTCATTGCTAGCACTTGACTTTGAAATTTAAGCATTGCCTTAAATCTTTCCCGGCATGCACTGATAAGATGACAGTTTCTTGGTTGAGGGACGTTTGGTCTAGCCTATTGCTTCATCTGCTTGGAAAGCCCCTTTTAAGGATATACCCAGAACAGTGCATAGGCATGACAACTTTCTTTGACCTGGCCCCTGAAATGCTAATTCCTAAAAAGTGTTACAGTACTTATAAACAGCCTTTTCTGTAAGTCAGGAACAATGCAAAGCTTTTGAGCAAGGTAAAGCAGCCTAAAAGAAAACTCCAGTGAGCCAATTTGGCTTTTGCATCAAGAGCATTAATGGCTTTGCTCAAGAAGTTAACTTTATGAACTATTTTGTCTATTATATTGTTTCTAATCTTACAGTACATCGCCATGGTTTTCCTTTCTTGCAGGAGGCTCTGTACAAAGACTCAATATGACTGGTTCATTTAACGGAAAGCAATTTATTCATAGTGTCAAAGCTCAATTATCCTCTTGTCAGGAATTGAGTACAGGAAAAGGAATGTGTGCAAGCCAATCTCCTAAAATGTCTTTATTTTGTAGAAGGTATTTGGTCTCCGTGTCTCACGCAGCCTTTTCCATTATTGGTTGAAATTTGGCCCTTCCTGCAGATTAAACCTCCAGTTTGCCAGTGGACACTGGTTCCAGTTGAATGACCAACAACCGATGCATTTGTTTTTGCCCAGGTCCCGCTGACATTGAGTGCCAGCTGGGCCTGATGCATGCTTTGGTGCTGTGCCATTAGCACCAGTAGTTGTCTTGTACAAGAGCAGATTATTGGTTGATTGAGTTCTTCTTCAAGGAATATTTTAATAAAATGATGTTGGCTGACTGTGTTAAGATAGCTGCTATTCCTCCCCATCTGTCACAGCACCAGTCCAACCAGAGAGATCTTGCTCAAACCTAGTATTAACGTTGTTAGACACAAGTGCAACTTCAGAATTGTTGGGGAAGGAGTCATAGCTCTTGCTGAAGCAAGTGGCTTTTTGACAGAAAGATAAATGTAGATGGTGGGGTGGGGGGGGGGGGGGAAGCCATTTAGCCCATCTAGTCCATTTCCTGTCATAACCTACAGATCCAGCATCACTCATCTAAATACCTCTTAATTGAGTCCAGAGCATTTGCCTCCTTTGCCTTACTCAGAAGACCATTCCAAGTATTAATCACTCTGCTTGAAGAAGTGCTTCCTGATGTTGGATCTGGGCTTATCATTTACCAGTTTGTACCTATGACCACTTGTCATGCAGTTCCGTTTTAACTTAAAATAGTGCTCTAGATTATCTTTCTTCCATTTGATATCGTATGTCTCCTTTCAAGGCTGAGGAATCAGGCAGACATGCATTTGCTTTGCCAACCACCTCTGTTCTGTCTCCAAGTGTGTCCTCCACTTCCCTGTAGTTTGCCACTTTAATAGTCTGCCCCAGCCCCAGTCCGAGCACTAACTTTAATCACTTCATATATTCCATTTACTCTACAAGTTACGCTGGTGACGCGGGGTCGGTGTTTAGGGGAGGGGTGGCAGGTTCCAGAGGCAGACACTTCATCAGAACACTGTTCTGGCTGGGAGAGGTCCTGTGCCTTTGATGTAGGATTGTTTTTTTCTCTTTTGGGGATTGACTTTTAGGCACTGTATTTTCAACATTTTCATTATTCCATTTCAGCCCTCCCAACCCCTCTCATTTTGTTGCCTTTGTCCTTTGATTAGCCTCTTTCACCATCTTAACTATTTACACATACTTTTGTTTAATTTCCTTCCATTACCTCACTGAGATAATCTTTTGTATCTCATAATTTCCTGCTTTCCTTTTGAGCAGGTTTCAGGTCATTCAACCCATTCATGAGCTCTCTGATTGGAGTATCTGCTGTATCTACCCTTATTCCCCTGTCTCTTTATTTTCCAACTTTCCTAAAATACTTGCTTCTCTTTCGGTTTTCCATTCTAAAGACTTGATTTATTCAAAACAGTAACCTGTCTCTTCTCTTTACAGATGCTGACTGATCTGTGCAGTTCCAGTATTTTTTACTTTTGTTTGATTTCCAGCATTTTCAGTTTTTTCTCCAGTTTCAATTCAACAGGTTAGCTTTAACAAAAAGATAAGTTATAATAGGATTGACTAAGCCCAACATACAACAGACTTGTTGCATAATCACAAAAATATTAAAATTTAAATGGGGACACTCAAATTTAACAAATTATGAGCACACCAAATATGACAGATCTTCCAAGTCTAATATTCTCTTAACTGCAGTACCCAAGAACTGTATCTGTTTCCTTCTTCTCATGAGCTAGGTCATTGTCATACTTATCTCTCTCAAAAGGTTCCTAACTTCCTGTGCATGTCTGGCTAATACCATTCTTGCATTTAATTTTGAAGTATCCATAAAGAAGTTTTAGATGATGAGTATTATTCTGTACAGGAATTTGGAAATGGTGCAAGTCTGAGCTATTTACTGAGAAGTTATAATGTTTTCAGTCCAGGGAAGAATCAATTTATCTACTAGAATGCATTTTGCAAATACAGCCTGTATTCCCTACTGGATAAAGTTTATATAATCTATTTGGACCTGAATCATTGTCTTGATGTGAACCAGTTCAAAAGTGCTTCTAGTCTCCAATGATATTTGATAAACAATTGGCTTGTGTATTCTTATAATTAAGAGCAGACCAGGTCCTTTCGTTATTGAGCCCACTGTTTTAGGGAGCATGAACGAGAAATATGTTTCTAATTGTCGAGCTGTGTGAAGGTGCTCTGACAACACTTCAGCTATCATGTTTATAGCCCACTATAGGCAAGCAGGAAAAACTGCAAATTCTACTTTTTAAAACTTCTCCACATTATCAACCAGCTTAGTTTTTTTTTAGTGTACATATTGGTCAATGTAACTGGTATAAATTAGAGGAGGGTGTGTTGAAGAAAATGAACAGTGGCGAATATTTGCAGTGTTACTTGGGTTTGTAGAAACCAGACCAGTGAACCAACAGAACCTGCTGAGAAAGTTATACATTTGTATACAAAAGTTATTGGATTGTCCCAAGCACACATAATTTGCTTGAATTAAATTTGGTCATCTAAATACATTTGAGTCTGCCTGAAGATATTAAAAGTTTTGCTTTGAATTAATTTTATCTGTCTAATTGGGGAAAAAAAAAAGCAATACATTTTTTTGACTGACTAAGAAAATAGTTCAGTTATTAAAAGTTCAAGCCGTATTCTCTGTCTTAGCAGTCGTCTACACTGTGGGGACTAGTGGTAATTAAAAATCAATAAGTGCTGTTGAATTTCTAACTAATATAAAGGACAGAGTTGATTTCCTTTTTATGACTTGTATGTACATTTTTCTGCTCATCATCATGAAGGCTGTTTGTGATGAGAAATGAAATCCCACGAACACTTAATCTTGATCAGGTACAAGTGAAATGTACGTGGAGTAATGCTGCATCTTCTCTGCCCAAACAATATACCTCAGTCCTAGTTCCAGAGGAGCACTCCCTAGTGCACCAGTGTTACACCAACCATCCTGTAGCCTCTGAGCGAGATTGTCAATTTTCCCACATGAGACAGTTTTGTACTCCCAGGACGATGTCACGAGGAACTCTGTAGATGGTGACCAAACTAATTTCGCAAAGAACCTTTATGGCCATCAGACAGGAGATTAAAGCTAATGAGTCCGGACTGGATTTGAACCCAGAAATAGAATTGCCAGTCTCGTGCCTTTAAGGTTGGGCGCAGCTTGGTTATTTGCAGGCATTCTCGCCTCTGAGTCAGAGGATTGTGGGTTTAAGTTCCATAACAGTACTTGAGCCTATAACACTAGTCTGACATTCCAACGCATTATTGAGGAAGGTGCTGTCTGCTTGCTCTAGCAGTTCAGGTGAATGTAAATGATTCCATAGCACTACTTGAAGAGCAGGGAATCCTTTGGCTAAAAATCTCCCCATAGCCAATATTAACCAAATAAAATGAGCTGATCAGTCTTTTCATTGCTATTTGTGGAATCCTGCTGCATGAAAAATGGCTGGCATATTCGAAATTAGTAGTTCCGAGTAATTCATTGTGAAGCACTTTGCGACATTACTGAAAAATGCAATTAAGCATTGTATAAATGCAACTTTTATTTTTCTTTCAGGCTCGCAAACCAAAGAAAACCTGGAATGCTGCTCATTGTTTTGGTTTGAGAGTCTTCAAATCACTTGACATTCTTCCTTGAATCTTGTGAATGCAGGATTTTCAAATTAACTTGTAAAGTATTGCTAAACTTGACCTTTGTGCTCTCTGTTTCATCAAACTGTCATTTATGCTCAAGGAGCCTGCTCCTGTCAGTGACATTTTCTTGTGGCAAACAAGGTTTCATTATAAAAAGGTTAGCAGTTGGTAAATTGGCGAGTGGCCAGCTTCGGCCCTGTTACGCTTTTGAGTTGAGGCGCAGTACTAAGGTAACTACACATGGGCCCTGTTTGTGCATTACTTGCAGCAGCACAATCTTGTATTCCAGATACCAGCCATATGATCCTTATGTTGACCTAATTATGTGCATCGTACAACATGGTGGCTGGTGAAGGAAGTTTGTATGTGTTTTTAAAAATACACCAGTGCACAATTATCAAGAGAAGAGAAAAGCACTTCTTTTCTGCTTTCCTTATCTTTAGTCCTTTTAAAATTTCTATTCTGTCCTTCATGTTTGAAGGAAAATATTGCAGGGCTATAGGAAGGAGCAGAAGAGTGAGACTATTTGGATCGCTCTTTGAAAGAGCCGGCACAGGTGCGATGGGCTAAATGGCCTCTTTTTGTGCTGTAAGTTTCTATGATTCCGTGATATGTTATCCATTGGAACTTTCATGCAGTCAAATGTGTTGAGGTTTCTGAATGCCACAACCAGATAGTAATATGGTTAATAAGTGAATGCTGTATGATTGTGAATGTGTTTATAGTGGCGCTGAACCAGATGCCAGTTTATACTTCAGATATACCAATCTAAAATGGGTATAGACCCAGGTTCCAGCGAGGTTTTTACACCATATTTGGAATAGTGTACTTAAATTCTAAAGCTTTATACTGGATATGTTTGAAATAAATAAATATATGTAACAGTATAAAGTCTATAATGTCAATAGCATGGTGATGGCATAGAGAAATTTGAAAAAAAGGACATGAATCTTGAAGTCCAGATCATGCAGTGTAACAGGTAGGAGTATAGTGGGAAATATTCTTAATAAGTATTGATCCTCAAGCTTATTTTCATTGTACATCTTTCTATACATCACGTGTCTACTTACACGTGAGAATATGATGAAAGAATTAATTTCTTTCCCCAGCTCTTATATAAAAGCATTTTATTTCTCTCTTTTTTGCTGTGTGATACAGGGTAATTATTGTATCTATACAAATCACCTAAGAAGTACAGGAAACTTTGGTTTATCCGGAGGTTAACTGTCCGGAATGCTCGAGCCACCAGCAAAAATCAGGAGCCGTTTTGTTAGTTTTTTTTTCTTTTCGTTGCTTTTTTTTCACCAGTCCGGCTCTGCAAGGTCTTGCTGAAGCTGTTGCTAAGCTACAGAGACGCTTGCAAGGTACGGCCGACTGTTTAGAAGCTGTTGCTAAGCAACAGGGTTTGTTGCCAGATACGGAGCTCAAAATCTCCGTATGTTTCAACATTAGCGCTGGTTTGTCCGGCAGTTTTGATGAGACGGCAACAGCTCGGTCCCGTCGGTGCCGGATAGCACAAAGTTTCCTGTATACAGTGATGTCTCCAGGGGTCAGCATTGGGACCACTGTTCTTTTTGATGTATATTAATGACTTGGACTTGGGTATACAGGGCATAATTGCAAAGTTTACAGATGACACAAAACTTCGAAATGTAGCAAACAGTGAGGAGGATAGTAGCAGACTTCAGGAAGACATAGACAGACTAGTGAAATGGGCAGACACGTAGCAGATGAAACTTCATACAGAGAAGTGTGAAGTGATGCATTTTGGGAGGAAGAATGAGGAGAGGCAATATAAACTAAATGATACTATTTTAAAGGGGGTGCAGGAACAGAGAGACATGGGGGTTCACATACACAAATCTTTGAAGGTGGTAGGCCAAGTTGATAAAACTTTAAAAAGCATATGGGATCCTTGGCTTTATTAATAGAGGCATAGAGTACAAAAGCAAGGAAGTTATGCTAAACCTTTATAAATCACTAGTTAGGCCTCAGGTGGAGTAATGTGCCCAATTCTAGGCACCACCCTTATGAAGGATGTCAAGGCCTTGGAGAGGGTGCAGAGGAGATTTACCAGAATAATACCAGGGATGAGGGAATTCAGTTATATAGAGACTAGAGAAGCTGGGATTGTTCTTAGAATAGAGAGGTTAAGGGAGCTATAATCAAGGTGTTCAAAATTATGAGGGCTTTTGATAGAGTAAATAAGGAGAAACTGTTTCTACTGGCAGAAGGGTCGGTAACCAGCGGACACAGATTTAAGATAATTGCCAAAAGAATCAGAAGGAAATGAGAATTTTTTTTATGTAGCAGTTTGTTATGACCTGGAATGTACTGCCTGAAAGAGTGGTGGAAGCAGATTCAATAATAACTTTCAAAAGGAAATTGATTATATACTTGAAAAGGAAAAGTTTGCAGAGCTGTGGCGAAAGACCAGGGGAGTGGGACTAATTGGATAGCTCTTTCAAAGAGCTGGCACAGGCACGATGGGCTGTAAGATTCTGTGATTCTGTGACTTTTATACAACCATATATTGCTTGCTGCTGTCAGATGGCACTGATAGTTTGCTGCTGGGTAATAAAATTTCATGCAGTATGTTACCAGTAGGATTAGATTTGGGCATGCCCAGAACATGTGCAGGCTTATACATTTTGCTGGGACTTGAGTTCTATTTGTGTAGACGGGAGCTGGTTCAACTATGGCCAAAGGTTAATCTTAATTAGTTGAAAATTGAACCTCTTTATGCTGTTTTACGATTGTATTCCCATTCATAGATTTTTTTATTTTTTTTATTCATTGAGAATATGCATACCCAAGGTGGTCTTAGCAGTTTTTTTCCCCACTGGATTTGTATTTTCTCAGCACATGAAAAATAAAGTTTGAATATCCAAGCAAGAATCCACTTCTACCTCCTCAGGCCTGTATACTAACTGCAGCCCAGTGATGATGCACCCTAGTGAAGTCGTGGACCCTGTATGTTGCTGGTTGGGGCCCAGGAGGTAATAGCGGTTTTAGCGGGCTTAAAAGTGGATAAATCCCCAGGCCCAGATGAGATATATCCCAGGCTGCTGTGTGAGGCAAGGGAGGAGATTGCAGGGGCTCTGACACAAATTTTCAGAACCTCTCTGGCCACAGGGGAGGTGCCAGAGGACTGGAGGATAGCTAACATAGTACCATTTATTCAAGAAGGGTAGTAGGGATAAACCAGGGAATTACAGGCCAGTGAGCCTAACATCAGTGGTAGGAAAAATATTGGAAAAAAATTCTGAGGGGCAGAATTACTCTCCACTTGGAGCAAGGATTAATCAAGGATAGTCATCATGGCTTTGTCAGGGGGAGATCATGTCTAACCAATTTGATTGAATTTTTCGAGGGGGTGATTAGGTGTGTGGATGAGGGTAGTGCAGTTGATGTAGTCTACATGGACTTCAGTAAGGCTTTTGACAAAGTCCCACATGGGAGACTGGTCAAGAAGGTAAGAGCCCATGGGATCCAGGTCAATTTGGCACATTGGATCCAAAATTGGCTTAGTGGCAGGAGGCAGAGGGTGATGGTCGAAGGTTGTTTTTGTGACTGGAAGCCTGTGTCTAGTGGTGTACCGCAGGGATCGGTGCTGGGTCCTTTGCTGCTGGTAGTGCACATTAATGATTTAGATATGAATGTAGGCGGTATGATCAGTAAGTTTGCAGATGACACAAAAATTGGTGGAGTGGTAAATAGCGAGGAGGGAAGCCTTAGGCTCCAGGACGATATAGACGGGTTGGTCAGATGGGCAGAACGGTGGCAAATGGAATTTAACCCTGAAAAGTGTGAGGTGATGCATTTTTGGAGGAATAACAAGGCAAGGGAATACACAATGAATGGTCGGACCCTAGGAAGGACAGAGGATCGGAGGGACCTTGGTGTGCTGTACATAGATCCCTGAAGGCAGCAGGACAGGTGGATAAGGTGTTAAAAAGGCATATGGGATACTTGCCTTCATTAGCCGAGGCATAGAATATAGGGGCAAGGAGGTTATGATGGAGCTGTACGAAACGCTAGTTAGGCCACAGCTGGAATACTGTGTGCAGTTCTGGTCGCCACGCTATAGGAAGGATGTGATTGCATTGGAGAGGGCGCAGAGGAAATTCACCAGGATGTTACCTGGGCTGGGGCGTTTCAGCTATGAAGAGAGACTGGACAGGCTGGGGTTGTTTTCCTTAGAGCAGAGAAGGCTGAGGGGGGGGACCTGATTTGAGGTGTACAAAATTATGCGGTGCATAGATAGGGTAGATAGAAAGGAACTTTTCCCCTTAGTAGAGGGGTCAATAACTAGGGGGCATAGTTTCAAGGTAAGGGGCAGGAGGTTTAGAGGGGATTTGAGGAAAAACTTTTTCACCCAGAGGGTGGTTGGAATCTGGAACTCACGGCCTGAAAGGGTGGTAGAGGCAGGAACCCTCAACATTCAAGAAGCATTTAGATGAGCACTTGAAACGCCATAGCATACAAGGCTACAGACCAAGTGCTGGAAAATGGGATTATTAGAATAGATAGGGCTTGATGGCCGGCACGGACACGATGGGCCGAAGGGCCTCTTTCTGTGCTGTATGACTCTAACCTGACCCCTACATAGTTCAGGCCCAAAACTGGTTAATTGAACATGAAGACACCCAACTCAAGAAACTCTGTTTTGTTGGGCCAATACAACACATGACTTCTGTAATGTGGATAAGGACAGTAAAATGCCCCAACTGCAGCTACTACTTTACAAGAGCTAGCTGCTGGAGTTATACCAACCTACTCTTAAATGTATGCTACCTGACAAACTGTATCATGCTTGCTGTATTCTTTGAAACAATGTATGACATCCCATTGTAAATGAAGAGCAACTGTAAACGGCGGGGAGTGGGCAAGCCAAAAGACAAAGTGAGCAGAGTTCAGGGTGGGCTATCCGCAAGAGTGCCTGCAATGTTGCAAAGAAGCAGAGTCCAAACCACATTAGCCACTGACTTACAAATGTATCAGTGTTTGGTCTGGTTAAGATTTTGCAAGACTTTCCGAAGTCCAGCAGCCACTTGGCAAGTGATATGCTAAGTCATGCATCATACTCCGATAATGATGCCTTTACTAAAACTACCTGGACAAAGATTCCTTTGAAATTATTTTGCCAAACTAAAGTGAAGGAGGTGCAATCAATTACTTGTGAAATGTGAGCTGGGATATATTTTATGTTGATGTTGTAATCTTTCTGTCCCACTACAGTATATGGGTCAGTAACCTCTGTCATTAGTGCAATTATTTGCAACAGATGTTGAGTTATACTCACATCTTTGACAGAATGTGTTTGTAACTCCTGTGCCTTTTTAAAATACAGCAGGCTGTTCTTTATACAGACACTACTAAAATTCAGAGAAATCACATCAGGCAATCATGGGAAATATTTTTTTTTAGAAGTGTCTTTGGCACAGTTTAGTGACTTGAAAGGTTATATACACTGACTGCCAAGTAAGGAGTACAGATTGTAAACTCTTGGGTGTATGCTGACGTCAGATTTAATGACAGACTTGAACTCCACTGGCGCCAGGATTTGCTTAGATAGATTATTGGGCAAATGATAGATTCCAAGATCTTAAATGTGACAGTTTTTAGAGTCAATATACAGTATAAAGTTTCTGCTTACATTGGATAAAGGTAACTTGTTTAAAGTTTTAAGTCACTAAGCTGTGAAAGATTGCAACCATTGGTTTACTGTTTAAAAGAAAAAGTGACACCTTTTGAATATCAGCAGCGTTTATAATGGAATATGAGATTTAACTGATCACCTCTCCATCTTGAGTCTAACCTTGTTGAATACCTGCTTTTCTTTACAGCTTTGATAGAGACTGTCCATTTCTTATCCTTGGCCAGCTGTAGAGTGATGCCCTCTAAAATCTTAAAGCTGAATACTCCAACAAGGTTCCACTGTAAATGAGCCAATTTAGACAGATTCCTAAATCTGAGAAGTATTTTGAGACCTGGTTAATATAATGGGCCTGAATTTGCTGAAAATGTGTGCCATAGTAATGATGCATTAACAGCATGCACCATTGTTAATACGAAAAATTTCTAGGAAAAAAAAATGAAGTAAGTGAGTTACACCATGAGTTGTGCCAGCAAACTATGGCGTAACACATTTGTCACTGTTGGCCTCGCTGACTTTAATGAAAGTCCGTTCTCGCCACTCAGCCCTCCATTGTCATCAACAGCGATCGCAAATTTGCTGGATTTATGCCATTATTTGTGCCGCAGCCAGTTAGACTGAAAAATAATGGCGTGAGTGACCTGGCAATGATTGAGGATTCTGCAACTGCAGCACTCACGATGCCTTTGACCGTCGCCACTCCAACATCCATGACTTACTCAGCAGGGAGGAACAAGGAGGTGTATGAATACTGAGGGACAAGGCCTACCTACTGAAGCCCAAGCTGATGGCACCATTTCTCATCACCAACAACGTAGCACAGGAAAGATACAACCATGCACGCGCCATGACTCGGCATGTCGTAGAGAGGACAATCGGGGTGCTGAAAGCACACTTCCAGTGCCTGGACAGATCGAAGTCCTACAGTATACCCCTCATATAGTAGCGAAGATTGTAGTTGTCTGCTGTGCACGCATAATTTCGCCATGCAGGCATGGCTTGCCTTTGACTTGGCAGAGGAGATGCCCGTGGAACCGGTTGATCCCGACCCGCATATCCCTGGGCCTATGGGTGGTGGCCTCTAGGAGGAAGGCACAGTGGCTGCGACCAGGGGCCAGCGATCAACTTGTGGCTCTGGTGTTTAGACAACGATAACCCCACCCAAACTTGCCACTTCCCCCCCCCCCCCCCCCCCCCGAAGTTCCACCAGCAGAATGAAGGTGCATCGGGAAGTATGGAGTGATATTTCCGTGGAATGATTCTCATTGTGATACGAGCACAAAGAAGGGCAAGCATGATTTAAGCAAACTGTTTAAACTTTTATTAAATACAACATTGAAATGTCAGTCAACAAATATCATCAATGAATATGCAGATGAAAACAAAAAGTAGTAAATTCTCATCCAGAGCACTGAACTAGAGATTACCACTGGAAATTGACCTGTGTATCAGTTGGCCGGAAAAAAAAGGCGAGGTCCACACCCCTCTACATTCTATGGAAAAGGAGATGTACAGGTAGTAGAGATTACCTTTTACAGCCTTTAGAGAAGCTTTTTTTTAAATGAAATAAACTTTTATAAGTTATGTCGGTTGATTTCAGAAGTTGCAGCTCACTTACATCCCAGTGTCACACCTCAGTCTGAGTTATGGAGTCTGTTCCCAGTTATTTCTAGTGTTGTGTAGTTGGTCTGCGGGGTAACCCTTTGGCTGCATTGTCTACGTGGTCCCTGATTTGTCATTGGAAGAAAGACTTGCATTTATATAGTGCCTTTTGCAACCACTGGACAACCCAAAGCGCTTTACAGCTAATGAAGTCCTTTTTGAGGTGTAGTCACTGTTGTAATGTAGGACCTATTCATACTATTGTATTTTGGGATTTTATTTTTCTTACCATTCTTCCAGTTGGTAGAACTTAATATTTTTGGTGCAAAATACTATGGTGTAACTCACTCCATTTTTTTTTCCTGGAAATTTTTCGTATTAACAATGGTGCATGCTGTTAATGCAAAATTACTATGGCACGGTACTAATGCAATAAAACGTCAAACTAAAGTGATTGAAAGAAAAGCAGATCGATTAACTCTGAACGTGCAAAGATTCTTAATGATTGAGAACAGTCACAAAGCATCCTTAGTGGCAATATCATGCAGTTCTTGTGAGTAGGTTGCATTTGGAAGAAAAATCCTCATTATGGAAATATATTTTGTGCCAGTATAAATTTAAACAGTTTTTAAAAAGAATTGTGCTTTCACATTATTTAGAAAGCTCTTTTTGTTTTAGTGCACAGGAATTTCTTTTAAAGGTTGCATAGGGCTTAAAATTCCTGCCAAACCAGGGCAATTATGCTGAAAGTGTATGATCCAGTCAATTCCTGTGCCCATTCATACTATTGTGTTTTGGGATTTTATTTTTCCTACCATTCTTCCAGATCTGGAAAAGATCTTGGAATGAGTTATATTGAAGTGATCGCATTTAAATTAAAGTGAGTCCAAAAGGGTGAAAGTTGAGTTTGCAGCTACGTTTGGAAAAGAGTGTAGTCAAGCTACATGCATCAAAACCATTGAAGTTACGCTCTCACGATTTGGGACAGTGGGAGAGGGGTGTTATCTCAGCTCCTAGTAAACATCCACACCTATTATTGTCTGGATGACACTATTTATTTGATTTAGCAGGGTCAGTTGCAAGGATAGTTTAATGAGAACCTAATCTTGAGGGGGTAGTAGACTTAATTGGCAGTTCTACTGACCAATCCTTGTTCAGGTTCAGGAGCTAAGCCCCACTTTCTGTGCTCAAGAGGCAACAAAAAAGTATAACCCATGATCAATCAGTTCCGAAAAAAGCTGAAAGGCAGGCCTGTGCCGGAAATTAAAATATAGCCAGCTGGTTGTTGCAGCTAGTGGCTGACCAGAGAAAAGGTAAACACAAGGTTGAGCATTCTGCCTTCCATTTGAGATAGCACAGCCCATTTGTGTTCTATTGCATGTCACAGGGAGTATTATAGAAAAAGTTGAAATCTGGAAAGATTATCCTGTTCAGTCATTGTATTGTGCAAAATACACCAACTTCTTGATTTTTGCATTAACCTCGTCTCAACAGAGTGTTCATTTGTTCTGTCTTCACAAAGGAGGACACAAATAACCTCCCAGAGATGTCGGGGAACATGGGGACTAATGAGAGGGAGGAACTGAAAGAAATCAGTATTTGTAGGGAAATGGTTTTGGGGAAGTTGACGGGATTGAAGGCCGATAAATCCCCAGGGCCTGATAATCTACATCCTAGGGTACTTAAAGAAGTGGCCCTGGAGATAGTAGATGCATTGCTAGTCATCTTCCAGAACTCGATAGACTCTGGAACGGTACCCATGGATTGGAGGGTAGCTAATGTTACCCACTATTCAAAAAAGGTGGTAGAGAAAAAGCGGGGAATTATAGCCTGACATCGGTAGTGGGGAAAATGCTAGAGTCCATTATAAAAGATGTAATAGCAGAGCACTTGGAAAGCAGTGACAGGATCGGAAAAAGTCAACATTGATTTACAAAAGGTAAATCGTGCTTCACTATTCTGGAATTTTTTGAGGATGTAACTGGTAAAATAGATAAGGGAGAACCAGTGGATGTGGTGTATTTAGACTTTCGGAAGGCTTTCGATAAGGTCCCGCATAAGAGATTAGCGTGCAAAATTAAGGCACATGGGATTGGGGGCAAGGTATTGACTTGGATAGAGAACTGGTTGGCAGATAGAAAGCAAAGAGTTGGAATAAACAGGTCTTTTCCGAGTGGCAGGCAGTGACTAGTGGGGTACTGCAAGGATCGGTCCTAGGACCCCAGCTGTTCACAATATATATTAATGATCTGGACGAGGGAATTGGATGTAGTATCTCCAGATTTGCAGACGACACAAAGCTGGGTGGGAGGGTATGCTGTGAGGAGGATGTCATGAAACTCCAGTACGATTTGGACAGGTTGGGTGATCGGGCAGAAACATGGCAAATGCACTATAATGTGGATAAATGTGAGGTTATCCACTTTTGTGGCAAAAACAGATTATTATTTGAATGGCAATAGATTGGGAGAAGGGGGAAGTGCAAAGAGACCTGGGTGTTCTTGTGCACCAGTTGCTGAAGGTAAGCATGCAGGTGCAGCAGGCGGTTAAGAAGGCAAATGGTATGTTGGCCTTCGTAGCAAGAGGGTTCAAGTACAGGAACAAGGATGTCTTGCTGCAGTTGTACAGGGCCTTGGTGAGACCGCACCTTGAGTATTGTGTGCAGTTTTGGTCACCTTACCTGAGGAAGGACGTTCTTACCATGGAAGGAGTGCAGCGAAGATTCACCAGGCTGATACCTGGAATGGCAGGAATGACGTATGAGGAGAGATTGTGTCGATTGGGCTTATACTCACTGGAGTTTAGAAGATTGAGAGGGGATCTCATCGAAACCTATAAAATTCTGTCAGGCCTGGACAGACTAGATGCAGGAAGGATGTTCCCGATGGCCGGGGAGTCCAGAACCAGGGGTCATAGTCTAAGGATAAGGGGTAAGCCATTTAGGACTGAGATGAGGAGGAATTTCTTCACCCAGAGAGTGGTGAACCTGTGGAATTCTCTGCCACAGAGGGCAGTGGAGGCCAGTTCATTAAATATATTCAAGAAGGAGTTGGATATATTTCTTAAGGCTAAAGGGATCAAGGGATATGGGGGGAAGGCAGGGACAGGGTACTGAATTTGGATGATCAGCCATGATCTCATTGAATGGCAGAGCAGGCTCGAGGTGCCGAATGGCCTACTTCTGCTCCTATCTTCTATGTTTCTATGTCTACCGGAAGATTGGAAAAATGCAAGTGGCATGCATGCAAAGGACATAACATCCAGTTCAGATCACAAGGGGGTCCTGTTGTTACACACCTGGGTTATGCTATTATACAATTACATATTGAGCATTATAGGCAAAGTCCTGAATGTAATAGTGAGCAGCACCACTGAACCGAAGAGAATATCTAATGCAGCCCCAAAATTTGTAACACATACCGTCCAGTGATATAATAGCAGTATCATGCTCAATCACATATTTAATGTTGTGCTTTTTTACCGCTTATGTTTGGCACAGTAAAAGTGATTAGGGGTTCTTGAGTGTTTCCTTTTGATTATATGACTAAGCCTAAGTGGGAATTATTAACCGTGAAAATGTATTTATGTGCATAATTTAAATCTAGTCTAGCAGCCAAATGAATAATGGGAAATAATGTAATGGTTGCCCATTGTGGTTCTGATGTCATTTTCAAAGTTATCTGTTACACAAAATCTATGGAAAAAAATACCATTTTACTTGAAGGTGGAATATAAGTTAAATGCATATTTTGTAAATTGACTTTTTCGGGGCGGGGGAAGAGGAAGAAATTTGGAGAAAACAGGAATTCTGCTGGCTCCGAACACATTTGCACTGTCTGACAGTCTGTAGTCTATTTTACAGTAAACCAATTATCATTGGGTATCACTGATTTATTCTGTCTGAAGGGAAAATATGGTGTACCCTTTTGAGGCCTGTAGCTGAAAATGATGCATTTTTAGGTGAATTTTTATTTTGCTTTTGGCCTTGGTATTGTAACGTTTCAACACAACACAGAATGGATCTCCCTATTGGCAATTCAGAATTGTATGTTATTAGGTCGTCACCATCAACCTTTTAACTAATAACCGGCCAATAATAAAATTCCAAGTGTCAATCGTATCTTTAAATGATGCAGACTATAAGCACAAACCGTTATACCACAATAATTTTTGGCTTGGTTACCACCTAATCAGTCTATTTTAGCTCTTTTATATCCATGTTTAGAACTACAGGATATTCTTATAGATATTTTGTTTATTTGATATCCTTGCATAATAAGGCACAATTTACATTTACAATTGTTTTCCAGTCTCTCCAATTCTGTGGAGAAAACATAGATTTCTTTGATCATAGTGTTTCATGTTGTTTCTACAAAATGGTATTTCCTAATATGACCTACAGTGAAACCGCGATTAGCCACTCTAATGAAAGGGGAACCTCTGGTGGATAATTAAAATTAGCAGATAATGGAGAGTCACACCAAATTAAACTGCAATGGAGAATTAATTTTTTAACCTAACAATGCAGTACAATCTGTACATATGGTCATTTGCTTAATGCAATTCAACTTGACTCTCCATCACTCTTGACACAGCCCAATTTATTGTAACACACTGATAAAACAGTTCTTTTTGTAAAACAACATCAGGGTAAAACTGAGAAAAGTTCTTTACTCTAAATGACCCAGTGCCATTTTGCTGCACCTTTAATCTCTGAAATGCTAAACAAAATGTACTGTCAATACGGTGTCTATTAAAAAGTTTAGTGATAATAAGACTCAACATTAGAGTAAGTGAGCAATTCAAATTTGCCATGCCCCATAAATCACTGCAGGAACCCCTGCTAGTTTGGGAAATTTGCATTGCTCGCTTATTGTAATTTTGCATGTTACCTTTGAAAAGTCATTGCAGTGTTACACTTTGCCAGAACTTTTTTAATTTATAGATTCTGCGCTGACAAAACATTTTGTTGAGATATGCATGACACTTCAGAGACCAAAGCTGTAATAAAGTGCTACTGGGTCATTTAAAGTCAAGAACTAACTTTACTGCTGCTCTCCTGACCCAGCCCCCAGGCTTATGAAAATTTGGTGCGATAATGGGGAATTTAAATGAACGCTATCTAGAAGATGCTCCTTTAGACAAATGGAGGATTTTTTTGTAAGTTAATGAAGCTGTTTCTTTCCCTGCCGCCTTCAAAAAAAAATACACTCACTGGTTCTGGATCTGAGTCATACTTTCAAGGACTGGGATAATTGGGCAGAAATTGTCATGTTTCATCACTGGTGCAAGCCTTGCTAGTTGCAAGTGAAGGTCGGAGTTAGGGTTACAGCATTGTAGCTCTGATTCTGTGTCTCCTACGTGCACCTAGTGACGTCTGCACTAGCAGCAGTCTTGGAGTTTCTACCTTGAAATGTATAGGCCAGTTCAGTGTTGTCCTGTTCAAGTGTTTGATTTCTCCTGCTTGATGTAGTGAGCATGCTATTTGACCTCTCCACTAACATCAGTGATAGAAGTCAAATGTTGCAACGGTACAACATAGTACATTTTCTCCCATGGCTCTGTTCTATTATAGTGGAATGCTTTTTTTTTACTGTTATGGGCCCAGAGAAAGGTTGAAAATCTCAACAATGCAACATTCAACTTTGCTTTGCTTGTATAAAATCCACTGAGTCTTTTAATGAGTTTAATGGTTGTAATATAACACTCTTTGTTTAAAAAAAAAAGTGCTTTCTGGATATATGCTTCATTGGTTGTCAAAACATGTTAAATCGCTGTGTGTTCTGTTTAGGCTATTGGTTTATAAAGGGGCATTGTCTTTATGAAAATCTGCTGGTAAACAGATTTTTAAAAAGTTTGACTGAAGACATGATATGTAAATTGTCTTGAAGTGGAACACTACATGACACACTACAGTTTATCTGGCTGTTTTTTCTCTCTGTACAAAAGCAGTTTACCAAACCATTGGGGTTGGGGAGGGGGCAACACTGCTTCATTGAACAGTTTAATGTAAATGGTGAACAGTCAAGTATAAACTTTTACATTTTTAACAAAATATTCAGAACATAAAGCACAGCTGTACTGTTGTAATAATGTGCTATTCATAATAAATTATAAGACCAGGGGAATTAAATTATGACTATTGGAGTTGAATACATTTGTTATACATATCAGTAACATGGTGATCTATTATTACTAAGTGAAACTTTATATTATTGCAAGAATTAACTTGATTTTTTTCCCATTTTGTTTTCCATTCTGCTAACGCCAATTTGTCTGAACGCAGTATACACGATTCCTTTGTCAGTCTCCGCTCCAGGTAAGTCCTACATTACATTTACTGGTATGTTTTTGTATTCTTTATTAGAATATGCGATACAGGAGCAAAGCCAAAAATATCAAATCAGACTGAACAATCAAATACAATTTTAATATATCGCTTCAGGTTCTAAAGATCTTGTACTATTGAAGCCTTAAGCTGTGAGTTCAGTGTTTTTGTAACAGAATTGGCATGTGGATTTGTCAGCAGAAGGGAAATGAACTAGCATCAAAGGTTACTTCAGTATTAGTGTAATACAATATCCTGCGTTTGTGAGTCAATATACAAATCTGCATCTGTTCTTGTAGAATTTAATGCAGAATTAGTGTGGGATCATGTCTTTAGATATTGCTCTTATCTTCTCTCACTCTGCCCAGAATCTTATACACACAACGGCATCTTTGGGATCAGCCCAGTTGTTCTGTCCTCTGTCTCAAGATAATCCATTTTTACCCTTGATTGCTGCATTTTTTTATTGCAGTCAAGTGTTTCACAAAAACAAAACTTCAGCCTGATAAGGCTGCTGTGGTGGATAATGCTCCACATCAATGTGTGAACATACCTTGACTATGTACGAGTGTTTGAGCACTGTTAGCACCAGCAGGTAAAATGGTGACAAAAGTGATGTGTCTGAGTTCAAAAAGGTGAGATATCTCAAACTGATTCTGCGTGGCTTCTCTTTCTTTCCTTCTCTCTTTCACTCTCACCTTTTCCTTCTCTCTCTTTCTCTCTCTTCCTCTTTTTTTCTCACTTTCTCTCTCCCCAGTTGTGCTTCCCTAGCTCTTCGGTTTGGTTTAATTTATCAATTACTTTGGTTGAATATCGAGATCTATCTCGTTCAGGAGATCCAATGAAAATGATTTAGTATTTCCATCTTAACTGTTTATATTTCCTTTTAGAGTCATAGAGTTATACAGCACAGAAAGAGGCCCTTCGGCCCATCCTGTCCGCACTGGCCATCAAGCCTTCCTATTCTAATTCCATTTTCCAGCACTTGGTCCGTAGCCTTGTATGCTATGGCGTTTCAAGTGCTCATCAAAATGCTTCTTGAATGTTGTAAGGGTTCCTGCCTGTAATGTATATACCTTTAAGGGGGGAACTACTTTTTACAGCTCATGTATACTGTAGTACCGGCAGTGACCACACCTGTATATAGCACTGAGTAGTAATCTGTTCAGGCAGTTCCAGAGTGAGCCACGTTGAGTAAACACCTGTTGTACCGTTCTCCTGCAGTCTGTGTCTTACTACTGACAAACACAACATTGGCGACGAGGCAAATTCGATCCTACCTGCAACTCTGCATCACCTCCCAGGGATTCGTTCCTGGAGACCAGTAGATTGGAGGTCAAGGCCAGAGACACGGGCAACCGCCCAGTCATCCAGCAGAGACTCGAGAATTACGGGGGAGGCTGTTGAGAGCCAGGCTTGGCTTTCCAGTCGCAGTGGTCCAGCGAAACGGGTTGGCAACAAGTAGTGCGCAGACCCTTCCCGGACAGCGGCGGGCTAGAGCCCGACCGAGCGGCACAGCAAAGGGCCGAGCAGCGTCGACGGGAGAGAGAGAGGGCAGAGCGCACAGGGCGCAGCCGGTGTTCAGGGGCCGAGCAGCGTCGAGGAGAGAGAGAGACGCGCAGAAACCCGCGAGGCACTGCCATTGCCACGAGGACCGCCAAGAGCGGCGTTGGCAGCAGCGCAGGAGAAGCGCGTGAAACCTACAGGGCGCCACCATTGCCACGAAGACCGCCGAGAGCGGCGTTGGCAGCAGCGGGGGAGGAAGGAAAGCGCGGGAGACGCCATTGTAAACCACACCCAAAATGCCAAAGAGTGGCAGTATCACCGCATTTGACAATTAAGTCGAAGATTGGACTACATATGTCGAACGAATAGAGGTATACTGCAAGGCAAATGAGGTGTCGGATGACAAGAAAGCACCGGTATTGTTAAATTTAATGGGTGCAAAGACGTATGGCTTATTACGAAATCCAGTAACCCCAGCGAAGCCAGTGGAAAAGAGTTTTGGAGACATAGTGACGACACTACAGGAACATTTAAACCCCACACTGCTGCTGATAGCAGAAAGATTCAAGTTTCACAAACGGAACCAGCATAAGGATGAAAGCAATGCTGAATATTTAACAGAACTGCGCAAACTACCGAAACACTGCCAGTTTGGAACGGGACTGGCAGATACCTTAAGGGACAAGTTTGTGTGTGGGCTTCAAAGTGAAGGAACCCAGAAATGGCTTTTATCTGAAAAGGACCTTACGCTGGACAAGGCTTTCAGCATTGCGGTATCATATGAAGCAGCAGCACGGGGCACTGCAGAGATACAACAGAGACCGCAAGAATATGGCACAAACGAAATGTCATACAGAACAGAGAAGTGCTATCGCTGCGGCAGAACAACACACGACCACAATGATTGCTGGTTCAAAGACAAAGTGTGCAGACAGTGTGGAAAAGTAGGACACATAGCACGAGTCTGCAGGTCGGGAAAGAAAACCAGCAATAAGAAACCTACCAAAGAAAAGTACAAGAAGGTACATAAGATGACGGAGAATAGTTCAGACGAACAAAAGTGATACCGACTCCGAAACTAGGGAGCCGAGTTGTCTGAAACTACATAATGTGATCAAAACGGAGGATCACTGAACCATTTGGGTCACTCTCAAGATAGCCGGAGTCCAGGTAAAAATGGAATTGGACACAGGATCAGCCCTAACAGTCATAAACCGATGGGACTACGAGCGGCTATTCTCACACATACCCTTGAGAGACACAAAAATTATTTTGAAGACGTACACGGGGCAAAAAGTCTACCCCAAAGGAAAAATAAGGGTGACCGTTATATATAACGGTAAGGAAACACCAAAACTAGACCTGTATGTATTGCAAGATGGAGGACCACCATTACTGGGACGTGAATGGATCCGGAAAATACAGCTGGATTGGCATTCCATACAAGCACTGACTGTGGCTGCCAAAAAGGATGACGACGTCACACCTGGGCGACTGTCAAAGATCCTAACCGACGCGCAAGAAGTGTTCCAGCAAGGACTCGGAACACTAAAAGGCATGACTGCAACAATTAAAATCGAAGAAAACACAAGCCCAAAATGTTTTAAGGCCAGACCGGTACCTTATGCGATCCGCCCAGCCGTCGAAGCAGAGCTGGAGAGTTTGGAACGTTCAGGAGTACTGTCCAAGGTAGACTGGAGCGAGTGGGCTACACCCATCGTCCCGGTGATGAAAAAGTCGTTGAGCAGTACGCCTGGGGAACCAAGGAAGGTTCGCATCTGTGGGGACTTTAAGGTAACAGTGAACCCGGTCCTTCACACCGTGCAATATTCACTTCCGCGGATTGAAGATATTTTCGCCTCGCTATCTGGAGGGAAACGCTTCACTAAGATTGATCTGGCCCAGGCGTATCTGCAAATGGAGGTAGAAGAAGCATCAAAAAAAATACCTCACAATCAACACCCATAAAGGTCTCTACCAATACAACCGGCTGGTATTCGGGGTAGCATCAGCTCCGGCTATTTGGCAAAGGGCAATGGAACAAGTCCTGCAAGGGATCCCAGGGACCCAGTGTTATTTGGACGACATCCTGGTCACGGGCGAAAATGACAGTGATCACCTTGCCAACCTGGAGCAGGTGCTCACTAGATTGAAGGAATATGGGCTCCAAGCCAACCGCCCCAAATGCGAGTTTTTTAAAAAAAAACAGATCTCGTATTGTGGCCATGTTATTGATAAAGAGGGGTTACATAAGCCCCCAGAGAAGATTGAGGCAGTAGTCAAGGCTCCAGCACCGGAAAACGTGTCACAACTGAGGTTGTTCCTCGGGCTGGTAAACTACTACCATAGGTTCTTGCCAAATTTGTCTACAATACTACACCCTACTGCAAACTGGAGTGCCATGGAAGTGGAGTGACGAATGCAAACGAGCTTTCCAGAAGAGCAAAACACTAATCACATCGAAAGCGGTATTGGCCCATTTCAACCCAGCACTACCAATTCAGTTGGCGTATGATGCGTCACCCTACGGCATTGGAGCGGTGCTGTCGCACAAATTCTCGGACGGCTCAGAGAGGCCAATAGCCTTTGCATCACGATCACTAACCTCAGCCGAGCGTAACTACGCCCAGATTGACAGGGAGGCCCTCAGCCTAGTGTGGGGAGTGAAAAAGTTCAATCACTATCTGCACGGGCAGAAATTCACCTTGCTGACTGACCACCAGCCTCTTGTCTCCATTTTTAATCCGAAGAAGGGCGTTCCGGTGATGACTGCGCAACGACTACAAAGATGGTCACTCTTTCTAGGGGCGCACCACTATGAGATTGAATATAAGGGCACGAAACAGCATGGAAATGCTGATGGGCTATCACGCCTGCCACTGCCTACTGCGGAGGAAGCACCAGCAGTGGATCCTGTCGAAATATTTCATTCGACTATAGTTGAATACCTACCGGTAACTAACGCTCGTATAGAAAAGGAGACCCAAAATGACCCGACACTGTCTCGGGTATATGATTTGACGGTGAAGGGATGGCCAGCACATGGCGACTCACTGTTGCCAGCATTCTCGACAAGAAGAGAACAGCTGTCAGTGTGCCGGGGGACCTTGATGTGTGGATCTCGAGTGGTAATTCCACCCAAGTTAAGGGATAGAGTGCTTCATGAGGGTCATCTGGGAGGGGTAAAAATGAAAAGCCTGGCCAGGGCTTCTGTGTGGTGGCCGGGAATCGATAAACAAATCGAGGACCTGACCAAGAGCTGCTCAGGATGCCAGAAAGTCCAAAATGCACCACCACATGCCCCTCTACACCCATGGAAGTGGCCCTTATCTCCATGGCAACGGGTGCATATTGATTTTGCTGGTCCATTCATGGACTCGATGGTTTTAATAGCCGTGGATGCGCACTCGAAATGGCCTGAGGTCATCAAAATGTCCTCCACCACCACGGAGAAAACTATTGCAGTCCTACAGACCATTTTTGCCAGGAATGGCTTGCCAGAACAGATTTGCTCCGACAACGGACCACTGTTTGTGTCCGAAGAGTTCCGGAGGTTCTTGAAAAAGAATGGGGTAAGGCATTACACATCCGCCCCGTATCATCCAGCCACAAATGGATTGGCTGAGAGGTTCGTACAAACCTTTAAGGCGGCAATAAAGGCTATGTACAATGACAACATTCCGCTGCAGCACAAGGTGGACAATTTCCTGTTCGCCTACCGGAATGCGACACATGCAGTCACCAACCAGGCCCCGGCCATGATGTTCTTTAACCGAAGGTTAAGATCTCGCCTGGATTTGCTCAGACCAAACGTACGAAGAGATGTTGAGAGTAAGCAATTCCAGCACATCCATGAGAAGCCAACAAGGATCTTCAATGTAGGGCAACCAGTCTTGGCCCGCGACTACCGAACAGAAAAGTGGCAGCCAGGAACGATATGCATACGGCAGGGCCCACTAATGTACACAGTGGACGTTGGGGCAAACATCGTGAGACGCCATGCTGACCAGATCCTAGAGTCACAGGAACAAGTCAACCCCATGCCTCGCCCATACGTACCTGGTGAGGAACCCGACGTACAGGTCGCATCTACCCCAGAAACCGTAGCATCGGAAGCTGATGACCCAACCAACGACAGGGTGCCAGAATCGCCTCCGCACCAAGAGCGAGACACTCGGGAAAGGCGCTATCCAGAAAGGATCAGGAAGCCTCCCCAAAGACTGAATATATAAATGGACTATTTTCAGCTAATGTTGCATGTTAAAAGTGTTAATTGTAATTAGTTTGATATTTAATTGTTAAATGAGTGTTATGGTACTGTTAATCTAAAAGGGGAGGAATTGTAATGTATATACCTTTTTAAGGGGGGAACTACTTTTTACAGCTCATGTATACTGTAGTACCGGCAGTGACCACACCTGTATATAGCACTGAGTAGTAATCTGTACAGGCAGTTCCAGAGTGAGCCACGTTGAGTAAACACCTGTTGTACCGTTCTCCTGCAGTCTGTGTCTTACTACTGACGGACACAACACTGCCTCTACCACCCTTTCGGGCAGTGAGTTCCAGATTCCAACCAGTTTTCTTCAAATCCCCTCTAAACCTCCTGCCCCTTACCTTGAAACTATGCCCCCTGGTTATTGACCCCTCTACTAAGGGGAAAAGTTTCTTTCTATCTATCCTATCTATGCCCCTCATAATTTTGTACACCTCAATCAGGTCCCCCCTCAGCCTTCTCTGCTCTGAGGAAAACAACCCCAGCCTGTCCAGTCTCTCTTCAAAGCTGAAGCGCTCCAGCCCAGGTAACATCCTGGTGAATCTCCTCTGCACCCTCTCCAATGCAATCACATCCCTCCTATAGTGTGGCGACCAGAACTGCACACAGTATTCCAGCTGTGGCCTAACTAGCGTTTTGTACAGCTCCATCATAACCTCCCTGCTCTTGCCTTCATTAGCCGAGGCATAGAATATAAGTATCCCATATGCCTTTTTAACCACCTTATCTACCTGTCCTGCTGCCTTCAGGGATCTATGTACATGCACACCAAGGTCCCTCTGATCCTCTGTCCTTCCTAGGGTCTTACCAGTCATTGTTTTATCCCTTGCCTTGTTAGTCCTCCCAAAATGCATCACCTCACACCTCAGGGTTAAATTCCATTTGCCACTGTTCTGCCCATCTGACCAACCCATCTATATCGTCCTGTAGCCTGAAGCTTCCCTCCTCGCTATTTACCACTCCACCAATTTTCGTGTCATCTGCGAACTTACTGGTCATACCTCCAACATTCATATCTAAATCATTAATGTACACTACCAGCAGCAAATGACCCAGCACCGATCCCTGCGGTACATCACTAGACACAGGCTTCCAGTCACAAAAACAACCTTCGACCATCACCCTCTGCCTCCTGCCACTAAGCCAATTTTGGATCCAATGTGCCAAATTGCCCTGGATCCCATGGGCTCTTACTTTCTTGACCAGCCTCCTGCTGTGCTGATCGTGACAAAAATGCACTAAAGCCAGAAGTTGTAATTTTAATAGCTCCATAGCTGTGCACTGGATAAGTGTTGGTATTGTATGCAATCCAACACCCAGTTATAAGTTCAGTATTAGAATTTCCTTGAGTTTTGTTAGTTTTGACTTGGTTCTGATGTAGTTGTTTCTTTTGTGGAGGTGCATTATTTACACAGTCGCTGATGTTTCAGGATTGAATTGTGTTAATGATTCTGCAAAAACTTGATTTGATGTATCAAATTTGGAACCCATGGCAAAGCATGGTACTGAACAATAGTATTTAGATGGACTGTTAGTGGATGGTCCTGTTGAGCTCTTTTTAAAAGCAGCTTGCATTGTGGCTTTGAATAGTTTACAAATTACCACCAATCTCTTATTACATAACCTGAGTTAACAAAGATTGTATTTAATCTAAAAATCCATAGTGTCTTGATAGTTTCACCATTACCCAATAAAATTCAGTCTCAATACAGTATTCTTTACAAGCAGAGCACAGTAAATGGCACATTCTTTCAATCTTGATGCACTTACTGAGAAGTCCCTCTTTTCCATGTAACAATGTCTCTGCTTATTCCACGATTCATCAATTTTATTTGTCCCTCTCTGATTTTCTGTTTGTTTACAAACTTCCTCTCCACTCTTACCCCACCCTTTCCATCTTCACCCTCTCTCCAACCTCCTCCCCCCCCCCCCCCCCCGCCAAACTTTTAGTATGAGACTAAGTGCTGAAACGAACACTGTGGTAAAGCTTTAATGTTCTCATTGGGTCCCATTCCCAAAGCCAATAATTTGCAGTAATCACAGAAAAATGGGTAGAATCGTGGTATAGGATCCCAGAAACACAAATGAAAATCCTGCAACCCATCTAATAAAATGGCCTTTGAATTACTCAGTCACAGCAATTAAGTGGCCCTGTTCATTAAAAGATTTTCTACTCCTGCTTGTTATACAGCAACCTGCTGGAGGTGAATGTGTGTGGAGTGAGTGAGGACAAGGTTTGATTATGGTGTCCCCTATATTCAAATTGTATGCTGATTGTCATGTGGAACTTTACCCAAATAAGGAATCAACATCACCAGGAGCGAAGGGGAAAGTTTGGCCATCGAGTTAATAAATCTAGTATATAATATGCTTATTTTCACTGCCAAAGAAAATATTTTAATGAGGTAGCAGATGTATTTTAAAACATTTTCTTTGCCATAAAATCTGACCATAAATCATACTTTTGGGTAATTTTTCCATGAAAAAAATCATACTGTTCTGTGGTTGCCATCATTAGCTTTCACACTTTTTTTAGTTTTTTTTCCCCCCAGTCTTGCCTATCCAGTTGTAGCCAGAGAATCTCCTGCAATGGCTTCTCCTCTCGTCCCTGCACCGCAACCTCTAGAGTCCCCGAAGGATCTACACTTGGCCCGCCCCTATGTCTTATCTATGTGCTGCCCCTCAGTGACCTCATCCGAAAGCACACACTCCACATGTATGCTGACGATACCCAGATTGACTTCACCACCAACTCGCTCAATCCCTCCACTGCCTGTGATGTTGGACTGCTTGTTTGACATCCAGTCTTGGATGAGCCAAAATTTCCTCTAAATTAAATATTGGGAAGACCAAAGTCATTGGGCAGGATTTTCATTGAGCCTTGGAGGCGTGTGGGGGGTTAAAATTGCAAAAAGTGGCGTGCGGGACCCCCCCCCCCCCCCCCCCCCCCAAACGCTTGGTTCCCGACTCCGAGCAATTTTAACTCAGTCGTGTCTGATGGTCCCGACTCCGTCCCACATCCAACAGGCGGGACTGGTCGTTAAGGCCCCTAACAAGCACTAAATGGCCTCTATAATCCTATTTTGAAAGGCCCTTGTGAATTTAACCCTTTTCCCACGTGAAACACGCCTGGTGGGAAACACGATGGTGAAACCTGGCAGGAGCACTATTGGATTGCTGACTATCGACTGCAGGTCAACCATTAAAGAGATTTGATCAGCCGTGATTTGCAGGTGGCAGGACTTAGTGGTCTCTGGTCTGGGGCAACTTTTAGAAGGCTCAACCACACCTGTGGAAGGTTGGAGTGTGACACCCATCTCCAGTGTGACCTCCTGGGAAACCCCTCTTGCCACCTTCACTCAACACTTCCTCAACTGAGGCATATACCAGAAGCATGGGAGCCATTTATTTCCTTCCCACCTGGGCATTAGAGGAGCTCGAGCAACAGCCTCGGCACCAGCAGAACCAGGAACAACAACAGCAGCACCAACAGCAGCAGCAGGAGCGCTCACCCACCTGAAGCTGCACAGGCCAGAAGGGGCCAGCGCCTGGAAGCCCGTCGGCGCAGGAGATACCCCCCAAACAGGGTCTACAGACACCGGGTCAGCTACCTCAACATGTCTGAGCAGCAGTGCCAAAGGTGGCTCCGACTTTCGCGAGAGGCAGTGAGTGACATCTGCGCAATGCTACAGCAAGACCTGCTGCCCAGAGGACCAGGTGGACAAGCATTACCAGTGACCGTCAAAGTCACCACCGCACTCAACTTTTTTGCCTCAGGCTCATTCCAGGGATCAGCGACATCTCCCAGGCGGCCGCACACACTTGCATCACGCAGGTAACCGATGCCCTCTTTGCCCTCACACACAATCACATCCATTTCGCCAAGGATCGAGCAAGTGTCACAGCGTGAGCGGTTGGATTAGCTAATCTGGCAGGCTTCCCAAGGGTGCAGGGCGTCGTTGACTGCACACATGTGGCCCTTAAGGCACCCCATCGCAATCCAGGTATTTTTGTCAACCGCAAGGGCTTCCACTCCCTCAACGTACAGCTGGCGTGTGACCACAAGAAGGAAATTTTGCATGTTTGTGCCAAGTACCCTGGCAGTTGCCATGACTCCTTCATACTGCGCCAGTCTAGTGTGCCTCCGCTATTCAGGCCGCCAGACCAACTTAACGGATGGCTACTTGGAAACGAGGGCTATCCCCTGAAGACGTGGCTAATGACGCCGTTGAGGAGCCCATCAAACGAAGCTGAGGAGAGCTACAACTCCAGCCACATGTCCACCAGAGCCATAATCGAGCAAACCATCGGTTTGCTGAAGATGCGCTTCAGATGCCTGGATAGATCAGGTGGAGCCCTGCAGTACTCAGCAGCCAGGGTTTCCAGATTCGTCATGGTTTGCTGTGCACTTCACAACATGGCACAGTGTCGTGGCTTGAAGATTCCTGAGGACCAAGTGGCTCCTCACATATCCTCCTCAGATGAGGAGGAGGAGGAGTGTGAAAACGAACATCCTGCAGAGGCCCATCAACCAGCGGCAGCATTACGCGAGAACATTGCTGCCCGGGATGCAAGGAACGCACTCATCCTGGCCAGATTTGCTTAGCCTAGTCAAACAAACACTTTTGCCTTGCTGCTTCTTGCCACAGAGCATTGACAATGGCCAAGAACCAGAGGATTCCTATCACTCTGACCACCATACTGATAGTTGCAAGTGTTCCTAAGCCCTCAATGTGGAAGTCCCAATAGTGAAATGACAGATGCCACAACTGCAACATTTGCCATCAGAATTTTTATGGATGATAACGAAGTGATGGCATTTTTACAGTAAACACAAAATTGCACCCAAGTGACTACCCTTGTGACTATTTGTGCAGAATTTTCCTCTTACGCATGCTCCTACGTGGTGCCTCCCCTGTGGCTTCAGCAGATGTGAAGGCCCCTTGCTCACTTTTGTGGTGTATGTGCCTTTAAAAGCAATTGTGGTGTATGTGCCTTTAAGAGCCCCAGGTGTGCGTAATGCCAGTAATTGCCACTTGGGCTATATAAGCCTGTGTATTGTGTATATCCTTTAGAACCCCCCCCCCCCCACCAGACTTGCTTAGTAAATACCTATGAACCAACTCCTGTCTTCAGTGTCTTTATCTACACACGGACACTACAGTGGCGACGAAGTGGAAACGGACTTACCTGCAATTCGGCAGCACCTCAAGGACATCGATTCCTCCAGCGTCCAGAAGACTCAAGGAAGTAATAGAAACTGTGGTTTCACCAGCTGGCCAAGCTGGTGGCAGGTACTGCGCTAATCCTTCCTGGGCGTCAGGCTGGGGCTCCAGCGACGGGCTCTACAGCTGAGACAGGCAGCGAAATCGGAGGCAAGCAATAACGGACTGGGAGGGTGCACTCTGGAGACGGCCGGCGCGGCAAGCAGGTCAGCGTTTAGACCTCTGTCGGGAACGAGTCTCCAACAGTGAATAAACGGAAACCACAGTAAAACAGCGTTGTTATCGGTAGCAGTGGCGGGAAAGCGCAGGAAGCGCCATATCGTTGCTACAGAGAGACAAAAAAAAAAGCGCGGGAAGCGCCATATCTTTTTTTTGAAATGCCTAAGTCTGGCAATATTGATGCTTTTGATCACGAAACAGAGCCTAACTTTGGCAATATTGATGTTTTTGATAACAAGATAGAGGATTGGGCCACATATGTAGAAAGAGTGGAGGTGTTTTGCACCGCAAATGGAATAGAAGATGAAAAAAAAGCTTCAGTGCTTCTGGATCTAATGGGCGCAGAAGCATACAAGCTGTTACGCAACTTAATCACTCCAGCCGAACCGATGGACAAGAATTTTGAGGAGATTGTTGATACCCTACACTGCCAATTCGAGACAGGACTGGCAGATTCTCTGCAAGACAAATTCATCTGCGATCCCCTAAGTGTAGAAACACAAAAAAAGGTATCTTCTGGAAAAGATTTAACACTGGACAAGGCTTTCAGTGCAATAGGAGCGGCAAAGATACAGCAAAGGCCACAGGACTTCGGCACCCATGAAATGACACGGGGTTTCAAGAGATGTTATCGCTGCGGCAGATCCAACCATGACCAGAGGGATTGTTGGTTCAAAGAAAAAGCATGCAGGCGATGCGGAAAGATGGGACACATTCCACGTGTATGCCGATCTGAAAATAAAAAATCCACTAACGGGAAAAGAATCAATAAGGAAAAGCACAGAAAGGTACAAATGATGACGGACAGTAGCTCCGAAGACCAGAAGAGCGATAGCGACTCCGGAAACAAGAGACTAAGCTCTCTCAAATTACATAATGTAATTGCCAATGAAGATTACCAGACCATTTGGGTTACCCTCATAATAGCAGGGTCCCCAGTTAAAATGGAGCTAGATACAGGATCAGCTCTAACCGTAATAAATCGACGAGATTACGAGAGGCTATTTTCGCATATACCTCTAAAAGACACATCCATTATCTTAAAAACATATACGGGGCAGAAAGTATACCCCAAAGGAAAAATAAAGGTGCCTGTGGTATACAACGGCAAAGAAATACAAAAGTTGTATTTATACATTCTACAAGATGGTGGTCCACCGTTGTTGGGACGTGAATGGATAAGGAAGATACGTTTAGACTGGCACTCCATTCAGGCACTGACGGTGACCAGTAAGGAAAAAAACAATGATGACATCATACCTGAACGATTAAAAGACATCTTGGCCAACGCCAAAGAAGTGTTTCAAGAGAAACTAGGAACCTTGAAAGGCATCACCGCCTCAATAAAAGTGGAAGATGCAGCAATTCCAAAAAATTTTAAGGCAAGACCGGTGCCATACGCAATACATCTGGCAGTCGAGGCAGAGCTGGAGAATTTGGAAAAGGCAGGCGTATTATCCAAAATAGATTGGAGCGAATGGGCAACACCCATCGTTCCAGTCATGAAAAAAGCATTGAAAAATAACTCTGAGGAACAGAGAAAAATTCGCATCTGTGGGGACTTTAAGGTGACTGTAAACCCGGTCCTTCACACGGTACAGTATCCTCTTCCGAGGATAGAAGATATTTTCGCCTCACTATCCGGAGGAAAACGTTTCACAAAAATTGACTTGGCACAGGCATATCTACAGATGGAGGTTGAGGAGACCTCTAAAAAGTATCTCACAATAAACACACACAAAGGCCTGTATCAGTACAATCGACTGGTTTTTGGAGTAGCATCAGCTCCAGCTATCTGGCAAAGAGCTATGGAGCAAGTCCTGCAAGGGATTCTGGGGACTCAGTGTTACCTAGACGACATCCTTATAACAGGAGAAAACGACAACGAGCACCTTGCCAATTTGGAGCAGGTGCTCACTAGGCTGAAAGAACGGGGCCTACGAGCAAATCGCCCCAAGTGCAAATTTTTCCAAAATCAGATATCATATTGTGGCCACATAATTAATAAGGAAGGGTTGCATAAGTCACCTGAAAAAATTGAAGCAGTTATAAAAGCCCCAGCACCTGAAAATGTTTCACAATTAAGGTCATTCCTGGGATTAATAAATTACTATCATAAATTTTTACCGAACTTATCAACTATTCTACACCCTCTTAATGATCTTCTACACACAGGAGCGATTTGGAAATGGAACGAAGACTGTAAACGTGCCTTCCATAAATGTAAAGACTTAATCACATCCGAGAAAGTTTTGGCTCATTACAACCCATCACTACCAATCAGACTGGCGTGCGATGCATCCCCTTACGGCATAGGAGTGGTATTGTCCCATAGATTCCCTGATGGCTCGGAACGGCCGATAGCTTTTGCGTCACGCTCATTGAACTCAGCTGAGCGTAACTATTCCCAGATAGACAGGGAAGCACTCAGCCTGGTATGGGGAGTGAAGAAATTCAACCATTACCTACACGGACAAAAATTTACCTTGCTGACTGACCATCAACCCCTCATCTCCATAGTCAACCCTAAGAAAGGTGTCCCCATTATGACGGCACAAAGACTACAGAGGTGGTCCCTTTTTCTAGGGGCACACCAATACAACATTGAATACAAAGGGTCAAAACAGCATGGGAATGCTGACGGTTTATCGCGCCTGCCGTTGCCAACGATAGAAGAGGCACCTACAGTAGACCCAGTAGAGATATTCCACTCTACCATAGTGGAATGTCTACCGGTGACAAATTCTGCCATTGAAAGGGAGACCAGAAATGACCCTACTCTCTCTCGGGTCTACGATTTAACAATGAAGGGATGGCCAGCACATGGCGAACCACTGTTGCCAGCATTCTCGCAAAGAAGAGAACAGCTGTCAGTGTGCCGAGGAACCTTGATGTGTGGATCCAGAGTGGTGATTCCACCCAAACTCCAGGATAAAGTGCTAAAGGAGCTTCACGAGGGGCATCTGGGTGGAGTGAAAATGAAGAACCTAGCTAGGGCGTTTGTATGGTGGCCAGGTATCGATGGAGACATCGAAGACATGACCAAGAGCTGCCTAGGATGCCAGAAGGTCCAAAATGCTCCGCCACAGGCCCCTCTACATCCATGGGAGTGGCCCTCATCTCCCTGGCAAAGGGTGCACATCGACTTTGCTGGTCCATTTATGGACTCAATGTTCTTAATCGCAGTTGATGCACACTCCAAGTGGCCGGAGGTAATAAAGATGTGCTCCACCACCACGGAAAAAACCATCACAGTATTAAGGACCATATTTGCCAGGAATGGGCTGCCGGAACAGATATGTTCTGATAATGGACCGCAATTTGTGTCCGAAGAATTCAGAAAGTTCTTAAAGAACAATGGGGTAAAGCACTACACGTCCGCCCCATACCATCCCGCCACCAATGGATTGGCTGAAAGGTTTGTCCAGACCTTCAAGAAGGCCATAAAGGCCATGGGTAATGAAGACATAAAACTTCAGCACAAGGTGGATAACTTCTTATTTGCATATAGGAATGCAACACGTATGGTTACAAACCAAACTCCCGCCATGATGTTCTACAATAGAAACCTAAGATGCCGGCTGGATTTGGTCAAGCCCAACATCCGAAGGGACGTGGAGAACCGGCAGTTTCAGGGCATGAATGAAAGGCCAACTAGGGCCTTCCAGATAGGCCAACTGGTTTTGGCCCGGGACTACCGTACCGAGAAATGGCAGCCTGGAACTATCTGCACACGACTAGGACCACTGATGTATACCGTGGACATCGGAGAAAGCATAATAAGGCGCCATGCTGACCAAATCATCAAGTCATCCGAAAAGGGACAACCTACACCACCACGCTATACATCTAACGATGAAGTAGAGATACCCATATCTACCTCCGATCCGGTGATACTGGAACCCGATGAACCCGACACTGGCCTTCAAGCTGAATCAGCCTTACCAGAAGAACCTACTACACCACCAGAACCTACTACACCCCCGAGGCATTATCCGGACCGAGTCAGGAAGCCTCCTGAGAGATGAACTTATAATTAATTAATACAGCAATGTATATTATTTTGCATATAACATGTAATTAATAATTACTTAAAACATGATGTACTAGTTAGCTAGAAGAAGAGCAATTATGGTGTATGTGCCTTTAAGAGCCCCAGGTGTGCGTAATGCCGGTAATTGCCACTTGGGCTATATAAGCCTGTGTATTGTGTATATCCTTTAGAACCCCCCCCAGACTTGCTTAGTAAATACCTATGAACCAACTCCTGTCTTCAGTGTCTTTATCTACACACGGACACTACAACTTTGCTGCTGTTCCTGTCTCGACACCTTTGGCGGGCGTCCTCTGGGGTTGCGAGCCTGTGAGGGCTCGTCAACAGTCTGCTGCTCCTGCGGCTGTGCAGGGGTTGAGACGCCTATCTCACTTGGGTGTGGACTCCGGTGGGGCTCTGACCGAGGGCTCTGCAGTGGCATGGAAGTGTGAGCGCTTGGAGAGGAGCCCCCACTTCCTTGAAGTCTGCTACCAACTTCCCTCTCATGGGTCAGGTCCCCCTCAGCGCCTGCAAGTGGCTGGAGAGCACCTTGCTGCACATCTGGGGGGCCATGGAGACCCGTATCTGTAATGGCAGTCCTACTCCGAAGGACTTCCATCAAGGTCTGGTTTCTCTGTTCAATAGATGCCCATCGCTCCTCAAGAGATGTCATTCTGTTCTGAACAATGACCATGTTTTCCATACCCTGGTGACTAAGCTCCTCCATGGCCGTAGCCATCCTCTCCTCTACCGTAGCCATCCTCTCCTCTACAGTAGCCAGCCTTACCACAGAGGTAGCCATCCTTTCCGTGGTGATGCGTTCATGTGCCAACGACTCCACAAAGGCTCTGGTCATGTTTGCTATGGACTCCTCCATTCGCTCCACACTCGCAGCAACCCTAGAGACAAAACCTGCCAGAGACTCCTGCATCTGTGCCTGGAGTTCCATCACTGCTGATCTCATGGATGGACCTAGAGGCAGAGGGTCGACATGCTGCTGAGCCGAGCTGGCAGAGTCCTGCACCCTCCAACTAGGACTCTCCACTGCTGTCCCTGTCTCCACAATCTGCTGATGCTCACTTGTGAGCTGTGATACACCAGGTGACAACACTACTCTATGTCCCGAAGGTCCCACCGAGGTGTGAGTGTCTGCGCTGGTGCTGGGTGCGCAGAATTCTGGTGACGCTGCGCCCTCAGAGATTGCAGCTTCCTCTGAGGAGTCTGGCTGCTCAGCCTCTTCTTCCTGGCTAGTGGGGAGGGATGCTTGTGATGGTCCTGTGGGGGAGTAAAGGAAAGAGTCAGAGACGTGATGTCAAGGCTACATGCACATGTCCATCTGTTAGAGCTTCACAATCATTATCGGTGGCTCATGCAATGTCAAAGAGAGAGATGGGGAACTTTTCTGTCACCGGCTTGCTGTGTTGCACCCGTCTGTCTGTCCCCCATGTGCGCATCCTCCTCGATTCCCACTATTTCCAGTACCGCCTCCTCCCAGGGGGTCAGGTGGACTATAGAGGCTGTCCCTCCTCCTGTCCTCGCTCACTCTCTTTTGTTGTGAGCTCTTTTCCTGCAATGAGGGAGACAAGTGGAGGTTGAGTGAGAATGAAGGAGTGAGTGTAGAGATTGCATAGCATAGATACTTAGAAGGAGACAAAGATGGAGTGAGGCTGCAAGACCAAGGGCCCTCCCTGTGTGTTGTCAGTTGTGTTCAAAGCATCACAGTGATGGGGAGTGTGAGGGCTGCATGGTCGAATAGTTATGTGAATGTGAGCATAGAGAGAGGGAATGGGTTAGGGTGCATTGATGTCAGTGTCAAGTGGGATGTGGAGGAAGAGATTGCTAAAGCTGAGTGCTGGTGAGGAAAGGTAATGGGCATCAGATTGAGGATGATGGGAAATTCATACTCACTCTTCCAGTGCGCTGAAGGTCATGAAATCTTTTCCGGCACTGAATCCATGTTCTTCGTGTGACTCCCAAGGAGTTGACCTCCTCAGCCACCTGCAACCACACTGCCTTAGTCTGCTTGGGAGGCCTCTTCCTCCCTGAGGAAGGGACGAGCACCTCCCTGTTGGCCCTAGCCCCATCCACCAATACCTGCAGGGCCACCTCGTCCAAGCGAGGAGCTGATCTGGGCCTCCTGCTTGTCATCCTTGTTGAAGGTCCCTCTCGCACCAAAAGGAGAAAGCTTGGCAGCCTGCAGAAGAGGCAAGGCTTGCTGTCGACCTTAAATGCAGCAGCAATGATGATGTCATCGGAGGCGACTTTCAGTCATGAAAAACCCATTTGCCAAGAGTTCCCACACGTTGGAAATCAATTGGACAATTAAGTTAAAATTGCATCAATCTCCCACACCCATTTAGATTCGTGTGGATAACACGAAATGTGGATAACACGACACCATCCCGCACCTGAGTTAAAATCCAGCCCATTGTCTTCGTCCCCTGCCACAAACACCATTCTCTAACTATTGATTCCATCCCCCTCCCCGGCCACTGTCTAAGGCTGAACCAGACTGTTCGCAATGTTGGCGTCCTATGTGACCCCGAGCTGAGCTTCCGACCCCATATTCTTTTCATCACCAAGACCACCTACTTCCGCCTCCGTAATATTGCCCGCCTCCACCCATCTGCTACTGAAACCCTCATCCATGGTTTTGTTACCTCACGACTCAACTATTCTAATGCTGTCTTGGCTGGCCTCCCATCTTCCATCCTTTATAAATTTAAACTCACCCAAAACTCTGCTGCTCATATCCTAACTTGCACTAAGTTCCATTCATCCATCACCCTGTGACCTCCATTGTCGTCCGGTGCCTGAACGCCTCGATTTTGAAATTCTCATCCTAGTATTCAGTTCCCTCCATGGCCTCGCCCTTGCCCCTCCCTATCTGTGTAACTTCTTACAATCCTACAGTCCACATGAACTCTGCATTCCTCCAACTCTAGCCGTAGTCTATTCTCCACTTCCTTCACCCCACCATTGGTGGCCATGCCTTCAGTCGTTGAGGCCCTAAGTTCAGGAATTCCCTCCTTAAACCTCCATCTCCTCCTTGAAACCTACCTCTTTGGCCAAGCTTTTGGTCACCTGTGCTAATGTCTCCCTCTTTGGCACCATGTCACTATTTGTCTGATTATACTCCTGTGAAGCACCTTGAGACTTTTTACTCCATTAAAGGTGCTATAAAATACAAGTTGTTGGTGTTGTTTTCCTGTATTGTCTGTAACTTTCTGTTGCCTGATGTGCTTGTGAGTTCTTCCTATTTAAATGTTATTTAATTCTACAATAGCTTCTCTTATTTAAATCTACCCTATTGCTGTCTAGCCTTTTCTTAATGCAATCCAGTTCACTAGTACAATTTCCAAAAAGTTACATACTGCTGATATATTTTGTTGTAATGAGTAATTTCAGATACTCCTACCTTTTGATTATAATGGGAGTTTCAAGGGCATCCAGCTTAGTAGTTTCTGCCTTGCACACAGGACAATTTGGGCACTGAGATTGGGTAGTCCAATTATGATTGAATTTCACATAGTGTGTCTCCAGGAATAGCAGAACAACATCTTGAAATAATCAAGAGTACAGGATCTTGGTTAGCCATATTCTCTAGCTGGCACGGTAAATTTCTCATTGTCCATTGCAAGCCACACAGGCTGTTCAAATCACTCCCTCATATTTACCAGGAACAAGTTGTATGTTTAGGAGGAAATTGTTTGAAATTAAGTGACTTTTCCTTTATCCTCCCCCGCCCTGTTGTCCCAATCTCTTTTTTAAAAATCACTTGTATCTCATAGGAGATCATTTTTACCTTGTAAGATATTAATAATTATAAGCGTTGTTTCCCCTCCAATTATGCCTAGTTTGGGCTTCCTCTCTCAGCAAAGAATTACTCAACTAGCTTCATCTATCAAAAACTGGGCTGCATAACAAATGGCATTGATATCCTTTCAAGCCCACAATGCCAATTGATAGGTGTTGAAGCTGCAAAAATACAGCACCTGCCGAGTATATAACGGTACCTGTCAAATGTTGAAGTTTGACCATTAAGGATTGAATGCCTCTTGATTAACTTCTGGGGTCAGAAAGAACATTGACATGCAGAATTTTCTACATAACTGCTTGCTGATGTTCCTAGCTAATGGGAGACCCAAAATTGTGGAGCTGTACAGGGAGGGAAGAGAATATTGGAACGACATGCGACGATCCAAGAACTGTCTAATTTTAAGTTCTAAGAATTGCTGTTTTGTCTTTTAAATGAATTTATAGCTGGACCCAATGTTGTAACAATTTAATATGGTTTATGTTGCTTCTTGCTTATGGAAATTTTTGTCTGCTTGAGTGTGTGTGTGTGACTTTAATTAGAGGGGTGAATACACAAGCATCAGTCTGGAGTCCCAATCCAATTAAGTTCCACGAAAGCTCACCGTAAACTCGAGGAACAGCACCTCATCTTCCGATTAGGCACTTTACAGCCTTCCGGACTCAATATCGAGTTCAACAATTTCAGATCATAACCTCGGCCCCTATTATATTTTTATATTTTTTATCCACACTTTTGGTTTGTGCCTTTTCCTCTTTTTTTTCCTCTCTCTCCCACATGGCAGCTGTCTTTCACTCTGCCAGCGCATTTCACACTTCA
Organism: Somniosus microcephalus; assembly: GCF_052327205.1. Lineage (NCBI taxonomy): Eukaryota > Metazoa > Chordata > Chondrichthyes > Squaliformes > Somniosidae > Somniosus > Somniosus microcephalus. The sequence goes on along the minus strand of NC_140994.1, from coordinate 37,517,004 downwards.
TCTAGAGCCATTGTTTGTTTCGTTACCTGTCCTATTACTATCTCGTCCCCCCTTGAATATCTCTTAATGTCTTTTCCTTCATCCCCTCCCCCATTTCCCAGCCCCCATACTGCCTTTTAATCTGTTTCATTTCCTGCCTTTTTTTCTCAGTTCTGGAGAAGGGTTTCGACCTGAAACGTTGACTCTGTTTCTCTCTCCACGGATGTTGCCTGGCCTGCTGAGTTTTTCCAGCATTTTCTGTTGTTATTTCGGATTTCCAGCATCCGCAGTATTTTGCTATCCAATTAAGTTACATCTTGTTTGATTAGATGTTTGCTGTAGAGATTTACATTTGTGAATTATTTTTGTCTCTTGACTGCCACTGCAGGAATAATTCATTGTGGATCAGTTTGGACAAATTGGGAAAATACCTTTTTTTAAACCTATGTTACCATGGACATTGAAGTAGACAGAGGTATATATTTGGACTAATGTCATATGCCCTCCCCCTCCCTGCATATTGCTGTACTGCTATAGAGTAGTAGGAGCTCTGAGGTTCATTCTTGTGTACAGCTTTTAATCATGGTCAATGTTTAAGTATTCCCCCCACCCCGTTTTTGTCAGTTTTACTCCCCTCCGCCTTCTGCAATCTTGTACCTTTCAGGACGAGATCAGCACCGTGATCTTCTCTATGGCTGCCATCAGTGTTTCTGATAACTAGCCCAAAATACTCTGGCTTTGCATTATACAACTCTAAACTTCCTAATGGTTTATTCAACAAAATTATGAGTACTTACATGGATTTCACTTACAAAGTCAGTTTTTACTACTCTGGTGATGAAGAGTTGAACTTTTAAGTTCCACTTGAAATTACTGTCAATAGCTAGTTTCTTCAAAGAATGGTTTCAATGATGCATATAGGAGACTGGTTCAGATCAAATGTATGTCTTATGGATTAGTACCTTTCTGGATCAGGACTTCCTCAATAATTCATGTCTATTTACCAAGAATTCTTAAGGTAAACTTTTAAAGCAGTGGCCAACTAAAATGGAGCTGATGTGTTAGAGTATTTGCACTAGAAACATGATATTGTACTTTATTTCAGCGGAGCCATCTGTAGAGAGTTATTACCTTCCGCAGTAAACTGGGAACCTTTAGGTTTCTGCACGTTGAAGGCTAATAGAGCTCATTATAATTTATAGGAAATGGGCTTTTATCACCTCATCAATGCAGACTGCAGATTTATATTATTTACCTAATTCTGTGTGGGTTTATTAATGTTCATGGAAGCATTCCTGCTGGGATTGTGCCAGGACAGTTTTTTAAAGCTATTTTTTATTGACATTTGCAAGTCTGAAGTAAATTTTGTATGGCACCATGTACATATGCCTTTAATTACAAACAGTTATGTAAGACAAATTTCATATTGTGGGTCATTGAAATCTTTGGTTCCTCTTTTTCTAAATATATATTTCTTATGGTTTCCTTTATTAATTAAATCTTTAGATTGTACTCGTGGTTGATGTGTTGTATTACTTGTATCTGTTCAGGTCCTGTTTAAATCTTAAGATTTTGTTTACTCACACTTAATAGTATTAAGCACTGCATCTACTTGCAGGTGAAAATGAAGATGAGATATACTTCCATTCTGAAGTTTAAATAAAATGCTTGCAGAAGAATAAGATTAATTTGCCAAGACTTATATTTCCCCCTCTCATGTATATTTCCTTTTAGTCTCCCTAGTTTTGCAACCTGAGATAATGAGTAGACATATTCTTCACCTTGGCCAGTCTTTCTCTGTTGATAGAGGTGCTAAAGTGTGCATGAAAGATCAAACCTTGCCCTTGCTCACTCCTGTGCTTGACTGGGACAAAATATGGTGTCCTCGAGTAAACTCGAGTGGCAATATCTGCAGAGACTGGGATTTAAACTCTTGCTATTCCTCAATAGCAAATATATTGGTAATTGTACTGTAATTAACAATTCATCCCAAATTATATGGGAAGCATATCAACTTAATATCATTACCAGTGTTGGTCTTAAGTGAAGCATCAAGCTATTTTGACATCTGCTTAAGTATGGGATGCTTAGCTTCTTAAATGAGGTTAAGGGATAAATTGAACTAATTGAAATCTTGTGTTGTACAGTTGATAGGAAATTGGGAAGTATAAAATACAGAATTTGATTTCATAGCGCACATGCATTGAAAGTGGTGTGCTGATGTGAAACTATTCTATGACTCTTTTGTTTAGATGTAATTATGCATCATAAAGTCTAGCATCTGGCGTGTGTGTGTCATACTTGCTTCATTGGCTCAAATATCAATTTAAAAAGAGAAGATGTTGATCCCTATTTGAACAATGCTGATTGCTTGAAATATTAGTGATTTCAATTTCTTCAGTATTTTATACAGTTTAAATAAAAATTATGGGCTAATGGTATTGTTTGTAGCAAGCTCATTTTTGCATTGCTAAGGGAGTCTAATATTTGCACTTGGTCATAGAAGGGAATGTTTGACTACTTTGACTCTGAGTTCAGACATTTAGACCCGAGTGTGTCTGTCAGACCCAGAGAATGGCAAATGACCACTGGTTCAAGATGTTGGACATTGAAGACACAACTAGTGGGGAAATCCTCCCTGGTGCAGTGCTACGCAAATGACTACTTCAGCAAGAATAACAAATCTGTGGGAAGTAAAGGGAAAAGAAAATGTAATTAACTGAGAAAAAGGTTTCAGGATAGAAGAGGGAAGAATAAAGAAACAAATAAAGTACTTAAACAATAGTCCGGAATTTGCGGTCAGCTGCGAAGCAAATACGTTGAGAATTTGGGATTTTCCAACGCGTAATTCAAATCAGCATAGTACAGTGGTAATCCCATAGTGCGAGCTGCTGTGACGTCAACAAGCTGTCCAAGCAGCCAATCAAAGTGCAGAATTCTCGCTGACAGCGAACAAGGAAGTGGGTAAGCTCCTTTTTATTCTAACTTTTTAAAAATGTTTTTAAAGTTTCTTTAAAAATTTTAATTTTTATTAAAATGGATAAATTTGACTTCATAAAATTAAAATTAGTATTTCCAGGGCCATAACCTTTGTTCAGTAATCAATACGCTGTTAAAACCTCAGTTACACTTGATCGCTTTGGGTCTAACTTTTAGTGGGGAATTTAACAGCGTAATTACTCTGAAAGAGCCGAAGTTTTCGTCAGTTTCCCTGATTTTTGGGTGATTTTGCTGATTGCCAGCTCTGTGAGGAGGGAGGGGGGCACAGTGCAGCCTGTTGAACAGCAGTGACCGCAACTTCAGAATTTGGCTGCACATGCACTAAATCCTGAAGTTGAGGTCAGTTTCAAAGGCAAAATGATGGTGATCGCTGCCAGTTCGCCGTCATCTGGGTTGCAAATTCCGGGCCAGTAGCGCTTTATTTTTGGGGAGGTAGCTCGTAGCTATTTTGTCTTCTGGAGAGAAGTTATGTGTTAATTTCAAAAAGAATTAGCTTCCTTCTTTATAGCACTGAGTGCAAACGAAACTTGCCAATGCATAATGGTCGACAAGGATGGTTTAGGAGCAAGCTATTTTGCAAGTCATGTGTGAAAAGGTAACAAAACCAGCAGATCTCAGTTTCTAACTGAAAGCTAAGATTGATTGAAAATCTGCTTATACGCCTGATGTGAAAGATTTGATCTGGGATGCCAAAATCCTGCATGGAGAGGTGCAAGTGCTGCTCATTTTCATTATTCTACAATTTCCTTGTTTCAGCCTTTTGTTTTCAGGTCATGGTGGAGAGTCAGAACTTGATGGGGCAGATGTGCCCATGTTAGAATAATCGAAGACTCAGTTCATAAACCTGAGAAGTTCCCTCAGATTTTTGACACTTCATTCTTTTTGTGACAGTTTGAAATAGTTTGTAAGTTGAACATTTTCTTGATTATTCTGATGCATTTCTTTTTCTTCAGTGTAATTAAAAATTGTGTGTATAAATTTGATTACTAGTTTTAGCCTGGAATGATATGGTGTGTGATGGCGGGTGTTTTGAACCTTTCAGAGGGGACAGGAGCACATGATGTGCAGCCTATGCAACTTCTGGTACTAAACAACTTGTTAGGGTAATTGTTGATCTTGTGGCATGTTATTCTCATTTATGGTATGTGTAGGGTGTATGTTTTGGATCAAAGGAAACACTGGTCTGCCTGTGAAAACTGCATGTGTAACCTGCCTATGAAAACTGGATTTTGTGTGAATTGGGAGAGAGGCCGAATTATAGCATTTGAGTATACAATGTTTAAGCTCCTACGCTGAAGATCTGATTGTAGTTTTCTATTTGGTTTCATTGAGTTCCAGATTTAAATTAGCTTACTCAAAAATGCAGCGTTTTGGAAAGAAAATAACTGTTAGATTATGCAGATTCAATTTAAAGTGCACATCCTTGAATACGTTCCTTGGGGTTAGTTTTTATTTAATGTAGTTTGAAGATTCCTTTCTTGGTACAGGAATAATGTAGCAAGGAATACGTGTTTTAAAAAAAAACTCTTCTAATCAATTGGAAATTGATCAAATGCACTATTAATGCTTGGGTAGCAGGTACAGTTCTTGGAGTTATTTTCTGATAATTTCACTGGAGTGTAACCACTTAACTTGCAACAGGGTGTTGGTGGAAGTAGTTAGTATTGATTAATTCAAATGCAAATTAGATTTCCTTCAGAAAATAATATTTTGGGAAACAGTATTTGAGTAATTTGAGACATGACACTGGGTAAGTAGCATGCTCGAGAGGGACAGGTGTCTTTGGACCTGTGGTTCCCAAAGCTCTTTACCACTGGAGTTTTCCTCGTGTCATGTCTGGGTCTGTTGTAGATTAATTGATGGAGATTAATTGCTATGATGAATCAGCACTCCATTATTGTATCATGTGACTACCAGGATGGTTGAAGGCGAACTAGATGGTCTTTTTTTGTCTAGCAATTCCTATACTTCTATTAAGGTTAACATCTTCTGAGCCATATAGAGGAATCACACTTTTAATAATGAAGACTTTCCAAGCAACAACATTAAACAATTTTTTAAAATCAAATTCAAGCGAATCAATGGATAGACATTGTACATTTGAAGTACATAACCTGGAGTTACCGTCTCTTTCAAAGTTGGATCCTTTTGTTTTACAGGGCTATTTGCATTTATATATATTTTATATAAAATATTTTATATCCTCTTCATTGATATAATTTTATCCTGGTCTGACATGTTTTGCAAATGTATTGAATAGTTTGAGTGTGGCTCACGTTTCTAGCACTTTCATTACAAAATGTATTTATATAAAATAAGTTCATGTGTTGCAAGCAAAAGTAAGAACAAGTGATTTCTATATTGCTTTAAAAAAACATACTTGGATACCACTTACTCTTCATGAGACCAAACCTTGGCGACAGATCATTTATTTAGAGCACTATACTCACTATTTACTTTTGGCTGCAATCCTGATCAATGACTTGCTTGAGGGCTACTCTTACAAGTATGCCATTAAACAACTCCATGTTTCTTTTAAAAACAATAGTAGATCTCCTGTGATATTGCTCCGGGATAGTCCTGGAGCTGCAGAGCAGCTTGGTTTCTGATGTTTACCCTGCAGCCTAAACACAATGGCCCGGAATTTGCTTCAGCGGCGAAGCGATGGCGCTCACCACTTACCTCGAAGAAAACTGCCCACAAAGTTCTAGCAAATTTCAGCTCTCCTGACCTTTGTTTGAATCTGGCACCAAATCAAGCGAATCTCCAGCATCCAGCAACATTGATGTCATCAAGCAGGCTGAGCAGCCAATCGCATTGAAAAATTCTCGCAGACAGCAAACCAGGAAGTAAAATGCACAGATTCTAATTTACTTTTTATAAATTTTTCCAGAGAGTGAAATAAAAATTGGGACATATGCATAGGATTAAGGTAGAAGCTGAAATATCATAAACAAACTTTAAAAAAATATTGGCCCTGAATTTGCGGTCGGAGGCTTCCCGCGGTCGGATGCCTCCGACCAGCAGAAAATCTACGAACTTACCTGATTGTCCCGGAGGTTCATACACGTACACTTCAAATAAATAAAAAAATCACATTTAAAATGAATCAAAATGGCATTTAATTCAATATTTAAAACAATTAAATTTTTTGAAAAATAAATTTGCATATTTTAAAGGGGGTAAAAATAAACTTACCTTTATTTCACTGGTTTTTAAATTTATAAGTTATTGAAAAAAATGATTTTTCTGTTCTTTAAAAGTCTTACATTGGTAAAAGCAGGCCTTACACTTGCTTTTACCAAGTGTAAGAATTTCACAGGCACTTGCTGGGCAGAAGTTGGGCAAATAGCCCAACTCTCTGCCCGCGGATGCCTTTTTCCCGGGGATGCGGAGGATCTGTCAAGATTCTTGACAGATCGCAAGTTCCGGGTTTTAGTGCTTGAGCTTCGCATGTCTAAACCCGGAACTTGCGCGGTCCCTAAGGGCACGTGCGCACCTCGTACGCATCCATAGGGCCCGCAAATTACAGCCATTATTTTAAAAACCATATAATTCTTAATCATAGTAATGGAAAAATGTGACTTTACTCAAATATAAAATTTGTTTTTCAGGGCCAGAACGGTTGTTCAGCATTCAATACTCCAGTAAAAACCCAGTCACACACCTTTCAACAAGGCTTAACTTTTTCGGAGTGGGTTTAACAGCGATATTCCAGCAAAATAGGTGAAGTTTTCATCCTTCAGTGTGATTTGAATAGGTTGCCAGCTCTGGGGAGTTCCACAGCGCAACCTGTGGCAGAGCAGTGAATGACTGACCGCATCTTCAGAATATCCACATTTATCTGTGCATGCGCTAAATCCTGAAGTTGCTGTCAGTTTCAGAGGGGTAATAATGACGGCAAATGCTGACAGTTTCGCCATCATTACCACTGCAAAATCTGGGCCAATCGTAGTTGTAGGAACTTTACTCCAGCAATGCATGGCTAAACTGACTTCAGGTAAAAATGTTACATATTTTCATCAGAGCCAAGCCTGATCTTGCCCTCACCTAACATCCATACACATGGAATTTTCAGCTGATTTCAATGAATAGAAATAAGGAGTAGGATACATGTCTGACTGAAATGAATTGATAGGGTAGCTAGAGAGAAACTTTTTGCACTGATCAGGGGAGTCCAGGACCAGGGGACACAACCTTAAAATCAGAGCCAGGCCATTCAGGAGAGAAGTTAGGAAATACTTCTTCATGCAAAGGATGGTAGAAGTGTGGAGAACTCTCCCACAAAAAGAAGTAGCTGCGAGCTCAATTAATAACTTTAAATCTAAGATCGATAGAGTTTTGCTAGACAAGGGTATTGAGGGATACAGAACCAAGGCGGGTGGATAGAGGTAGGATACAGATCAGCCATGGCGGAACGGGACTGAGTTGGCCTGTTCCTGTTCCTATATTTCTAGGCTTCCATTGAACTCTGCACTTCGTGACTTCACTGTTAAAAGTGCAGAGCTGGTTCCATGCATCTGTGACGTACATAAACATCATGAGGCAAGGATTCCCAAGTTAGCTCTGACTGCATCATTGTTACGACAACACGCCCCCACTTGCCCATATAAATTCAAAAAAATCATGGGTGTCTACAATTTAGAAACTGGTTTTAAGAGGGTCTACATCAAGTAGTAGAAGATTGTCAGGTAGAGTGCAGTGCCCAGGGTTTGTGGGTCTCTTGAATGTTGTTATCAAAACAGCAACATAAAATTGTCTAAATGATTCTGTATAGTTTAGGATTACGGTCATTTTCCGGTAGTCCTGATTCTGCAAGTAGAACAATACAGAAATGCGAGACCGCTGAATAGCAGCATTTTACTTGCTATACCTTTTTCCATTCATAGTTGCACACTCTTGTGGCATAAGCTTTCAGTAGCATTTACAGTGTCTTTGTTGACCTCACAAAGACCTTCGATACTGGGCAGAGAGGGCTTCTGGAAACTACTGGCCAAATTTGCCTGTCCCGAAAATTTTATCCAGTTGATCCGCCAGTTCCACGATGGGCTAGAGTAATGGAAGATGGTGATGTTTCCAAACTCAAATAGAGTCAGAAGGTTGTGTTCTAGCTCCCACCTCATTTAGTACCTTGTTTACCTCTGCTTACTTGTACAACAACTTGCATTTATATAGCGCCTTCAATAGTAACAATACTGTGGAGGAGGAATTCCTGGCGTGTATACGGGATGGTTTCCTGGACCAATATGTCGAGGAACCAACTAGAGATCAGGCCATCTTAGACTGGGTATTATGTAATGAGAAAGGATTAATTAGCAATCTTGTTGTGCGAGGCCCCTTGGGTCAGAGCGATCATAATATGATATAATTCTTCATTAAGATGGAGAGTGAAATAGTTGACTCAGAGACTAGGGTCCTGAATTTAAATAAAGGAGACTATGATGGTCTGAGGTGCGAGTTGGGTAGGATTGATTGGGGAATGTCACTCAAAGGGTTGACGGTGGATGGGCAATGGCAAACATTCAAAGATCGCATGGATGAACTACAGAATTTGTTCATCCCAGTTTGGCATAAAAATAAAACAAAAAAGGTGACTCAACCGTGGCTAACGAGGGAAATTAGGGATAGCATAAGATCCAAGGAGAGGACATATAAATTGGCCAGAAAAAGCAGTAAACCTGAGGATTGGGAGCAGTTTAGGATTCAACAAAGGAGGACAGAGGGATTAATTAAGAGGGGGAAAATAGAGTATGAGAGTAAGCTTGCAGGGAACATGAAAACTGACTGTAAAAGCTTTTATAGATATGTGAAGAGAAAAAGATTGGTGAAGTCAAGCGTAGGTCCCTTGCAGTCAGAATCAGGGGAATTTATAATGGGGAACAAAGAAATGGAAGACCAATTAAATACATACTTTGGTTCTGTCTTCACAAAGGAGGTCACAAATAACCCCCCCAAGATGTCGGGAAACATAGGGTCTAATGAAAGGGAGGAACTGATAGAAATCAGTATTTGTAGGGAAATGGTGTTAGGGAAATTGATGGGATTGAGGGCTGATAAATCCCCAGGGCCTGATAATCTACATCCTAGGGTACTTAAGGAAGTGGCCTTAGAAATAGTAGATGCATTGCTGGTCATCTTCCAAAATTCAATAGACTCTAGAACAGTACCCATGGATTGGCGGGTAGCTAATGTTACCCCACTGTTCAAAAAGAGTGGTAGAGAGAAAACGGGGAATTACAGACCAGTAAGCCTGACATCGGTAGTGGGGAAAATGCTAGAGTCCATTATAAAGGATGTAATAGCAGAGCACTTGGAAAAAAGTGATCGGATCGGACAAAGTCAACATGGATTTACGAAAGGTAAATCGTGCTTGACTAATCTACTGGAATTTTTTGAGGATGTAACTGGTAAAATAGATAAGGGAGAACCAGTGGATGTGGTGTATTTGGATTTTCAAAAGGCTTTCGATAAGGTCCCGCATAAGAGATTAGCATGTAAAATTAAGGCACATGGGATTAGGGGCAAGGTATTGACTTGGATAGAGAACTGGTTGGCAGACAGAAAGCAAAGAGTTGGAATAAACGGCTCTTTTTCCGAGTGGCAGGCAGTGACTAGTGGGGTACCGCAGGGATCGGTCCTTGGACCCCAGCTATTCACAATATATATTAATGATCTGGACGAGGGAACTAGATGTAATATCTCCAAGTTTGCAGACAACACAAAGCTGGGTGGGCGTGTGTGCTGTGTGGAGGATGCCGAGAAACTCCAGTATGATTGGGACAGGTTGGGTGATTGGGCAGAAGCATGGCAGATGCAATATAACATGGATAAATGCAAGGTTATCCACTTTGGTGTCAAAAACAGGAAGGCAGATTATTATCTGAATGGCAATAGATTGGGAGAAGGGGAAGTGCAACAAGACCTGGGCGCCCTTGTGCACCAGTCGCTGAAAGTAAGCATGCAGGTGCAGCAGGCGGTTAAGAAGGCAAATGGTATGTTGGCCTTCGTAGCGAGAGGGTTTGAGTACAGGAACAAGGATATCTTGCTGCAGTTGTACAGGGCCTTGGTGAGACCACACCTTGAGTATTGTGTGCAGTTTTGGTCACCTTATCTGAGGAAGGATGTTCTTGCCATGAAAGGAGTGCAGCGAAGATTCACCAGGCTGATACCTGGGATGGCAGGAATGACATATGAGGAGAGATTGGGTCGATTGGGCTTGTTCTCGCTGGAGTTTAGAAGAATGAGAGGGGATCTCATCGAAACTTGTAAAATTCTAACAGGACTAGACACACTAGATGCTGGAAGGATGTTCCCGATGGTCAGGGAGTCCAGAACCAGGGGTCACAGTCTAAGGATAAGAGTAAGCCATTTAGGACCAAGATGAGGAGGAATTTCTTCACCCAGAGAGTGGTGAACCTGTGGAATTCTCTACCAAAGAAAGCAGTAGAGGCCAATTCATTAAATATACTCAAGAAGGAGTTGGATATATTTCTTAAGGCTAAAGGGATCAAGGGATATAGAGAGAAGGCAGGAACAGGGTACTGAATTTGGATGATCAGCCATGATCTCATTGAATGGCGGAGCAGGCTCGAGGGGCCGAATGGCGTACTCCTGCTCCTATCTTCTATGTTTCAACGTAGCAAAATGTCCCAAGGTGCTTTAAGAGCATTATCAAATTAAAAAAAAAAAATTGACACCAAGCCACAAAAGGAGATAGATATCAGGACAGATAACCAAAAGATTTGGTCAAGGCGGTAGGTTTTAAGAAACATCTTAAAGGAGGAGAGAGAAGTTTAGGGAGAGAATTCCAGAGTTTAGGGCCAAGGCAGCTAGAAAGCACGGCCGCCAATGGTGGCGTGATTAAAATGGGGGATGTGCAAGATGGCTAAGGGTTGTAGGGCTGGAGGAGATTACAGGGATAGGGAGAGGCAAGGCCATGGAGGGATGAGGATTTTAAAATTGAGGTGTTGTCGGCCAGGGAGCCAGTGTAGGTCAGCAAACATAGGGACTTGTATAAAGGAGTGCTTATTTGCTTCAGGACAGATGGCAAATTGTACAATATTTGCTGCCTGCAATCCAAAACTAAGACTTCTAAATAACTTGTTCGGAGCTCTTGCTCACTGATGACTGTGCCCTTATTGCCCTCACAGAAGAGGACCACCTAAGTTATCATGGACCATTTCTTGGATGCTTGTAAGAAATTTGGCTCACTATCAGCCTGAAGAAAGCGGAAGTTGTATAACAGCCTGCCCCTGGAAAAGCTTATGTGCCACTCAATGTTACCATCGAAGGGCACGCGCTGTCTGCAGTGAATACGTTCACCTACCTAGGAAGCAGCACGTCATGTGATGTGCTCCTAGAGGATGAAATGAACCACAGATTGCTTAAAGCCAGCAGTGCTTTTGGAAGGCTCCATGTGAGGTTATGAGATAGAGGGTGTTCACAGAATCACAGAAACCCCACAGTGCAGATAGAGGCCATTTTGGCCCATCGAGCCTGCACCGACACATATCCCACCCGATCCCCGTGTTAACTAGCAACAAAACTTAAGATCTACATGGCAATTGTTACATAGTATTACACCATCTACAAGGCACAAGTCAGGAGTGTGATGGAATATTCTCCACTTGCCTGGATGAATGCAGCTGCAACAACACTCAAGAAGCTCAACACCATCCAGGACAAAGCAGCCTGCTTCATTGGCACCCCATCCACCACCTTAAGCATTCACTCCCTCCACCACCGGCACACCGAAGCTGCAGTGTGTACCATCTACAAGATGCCCTGCAGCAACTCGCCAAGGCTTCTTCGACAGCACCTCCCAAACCCGCGACCTCCACCACCTCGGTCAAGGGCAGCAGGCGCATGGGAACACCATCACCTGCAAGTTCCCCTCCAAGTTGCAGACCATCCTGACTTGAAAATATATCGCCATTTCTTCACCGTCGCTGGGTCAAAATCCTGGAACTCCCTACCTAACAGCACTGTGGAAGTACCTTCACCTCACGGACTGTAGCGGTCCAAGAAAGCTGCTCACCTCCACATTCTCGAGGGTAATTAGGGATAGGCAATAAATGCTGGCCTTGCCAGCAACACCCACATCCCAGGAACAATTTTTTTAAATTACGCCGTATTTACAGCACAGGAACAGACCATTCGACCCAACAATCCATGCCGGTGTTTATGCTCCACACGAGCCTCCTCCACCCTACTTCATCTAAAACCATCAACATATCCTTCTATTCCTTTCTCCCTCGTGCTTACCTAGCTTCCCCCTAAATGCATATATGCTAATCACCACAACTACTCCTTGTGGTAGCGAGTTCCACATTCTAACCACTTCTTGGGTAAAGAAGTTTCTCCTGAATTCCCTGTTGAATTTATTGGTGACTATCTTATGTTTATGGCCCCTAGTCTAGTCTCCACCGCAAGTGGAAACATCATCTCTATGTCTATCTTATCCAACCCACTCATAATCTTGAAGACCTCTATCTGGTCACCCCTCAGTCTTCTCTTTTCTAGAGAAAAGAACCCCAGCCTGATCGGTATAACCTCTCAGGTCTGATACCATTCTAGTAAACCTTTTTCACACTTTTTCCAGTGCCCTTTTATAATATGGAGACCAGAACTGTTAACAGTACTCCAAGTGTGGTCTAACTAAGGTTCTGTACAAGTTAACATAACTGTTCTGCTTTTCAATTCTATCCCTCTAGAAATGAACCCCAGTGCTTTGTTTGCTTTTTTTGTGACCTTATTAACCTGTGTACTTGATTTGTGTATCTGTATCCCCAGATCCCTCTGCTCCTCTACCCCATTTAGACACTTATTTTCCCAGGAGTATGTGGCCTCCTTATTCTTCCTACCAAAATGTACCAACTCTCACTATTTTGAAGTTCATTTGCCACTTACATCCTTATAACATCCTTACCCTATGTGTGTGACAGCTGGACCACTTAGTTGCCATATCAGAAAATGCAATCGCTTCCATCTAAGTTGCCTCAAAGATCATGAAAATTCAATGATGGCACAAGATTCCAGACACTGAACAAATATGCTAGGCATCGAGGCAATGATAGTAAAGGCACAGGTAAGGTGGGCTGGTCGCTTGGACTGACTGCCTGATACTAGACTAACCAAGAAGGTATTCTGTGGTGAACTGAAGCTTGGTAAATGCTCCTGTGGTGGTCAGTTCAAAAGATAGAAGAATTGCCTGCCAAACAACCAATCAAAAAAAAAATGTGGCCTCTCAACTGACACACAGCAGCACGATGGTTGACTCGGGAACCATTGGAAGGTTAGGGAAATGATCCCAGAGTTGTGGTAGGATTGAGGAATTATGCAGTAGCTGTTGGAGTTAAGTATGCTCCAGGAGCCAACAGATTTAGGTCCAGGATGCGTGCGGAGGAGCAGATGCCAGCCCAAGATGCCAGTTTTAGTAAACTGTTTCTGACAGGGAAATAGATTTTTGTTGAAAAATGGCCTGTGGAACACTGCTTACAGCACTAAAGAAACAGACCTTCCTTTCCTGTTTTGTTCCTTTTCATGCAAACATTTGCTTTGATTTAAAAGCTTCAGATGAAGTCCAATTGTAGTATGATAACTAATTAAAAGGTCATAGATGGAATCTGATTTTTTTACCAAATGTCTTTTAAAATCTCCCTTTTCTATGATTCCATAAAATTAGTAGAGACCATCTCTATATGGAGTTCTATTAAGTTACTACCTAATTTTTAAACTTTGCACTAAAATATTTCTACAACTTTCCTACCTGGTTTAAAAAAAAATCCTTTTAATTTCTTCCATTTGGCCGCCTGAAAACCCTGATATTTGAGATTGGAAAATTGCTGAAGACTTGCTGAGTTTACTTTAGCCACAGGCACTGTCAGCAAGAAACTGCTAAATTGGCAAGGCACTGTTTTTTTTGGTCCTGGATGCTAATCTGGAAATATCAGTTGTTTTGAAATTCAGTACCACTCAACTAATGTTTTGTTCTCTGCTGGTACTGGATTTCAAAATGACTGATGACTTCAGGACTGAGAAAGTTGCTGATGCCTTAGAATTCAGTGTTGTCACTTGCTGACAGAACCCATGGCTCACGTCAGTTGAGCTCTCTGACGACCTGACCCGAAACATCTGAGCAGGGCTGTTGGGAGGAAATGAAAATGAATAGATTGGAGTGTAATAACTAAAAGTGATTATGATTTTAAATTTATTCAGGCTGTAGTTCATGTAAGCCTTACTGATGCTCAGTAGATGAAAAAGACACAGGTTACTAATGGAGATATAAATACACAACTTGTTGTTGTTGATGGGGAGATGAGGAGAAAAAACTGTTTTGATAACCTGAGCAGCTTTACTTTGTCCTATACTGCTTCGGTTGAATACTAATTTTTCCTAAGTTTAGCAAGTGTGTAAGAGTTTGAATTTCAAATCAAGTGTAAAATGCCACCCCTGTTTTGCTTACTCAGCCCTGCTTATTAGGCGAGTACGCCTCCATTAATATCTAATTGAGGACTAAAATAAAAAACAGCAGGATCAGGGAATTCCTGGTCTTTTATGGGTTTTTTCCCCCCTTAGCCCTGAGCCAATTCATTGATGGTGTCAAAGTCAGCACAACCAACGATCAAACCTAGTCTTAATGACCTAGTGCCAAACCACAGTCTCACTGAGGAGGTACAACTATGACAGCACATGTGTCTTATGTGTAAACACACTTCAGTGAAATGTGGTAAATTTTATTGCAAAAACAAAGAAAACATTTAATTTAAGAAAAGGAGGTTTAAGGAGTACATAAAGGGAAAATATTTATTTTATGTTATTGCAGAGATATCAGGGCATTCCTGAGCACAAAGGTCTCAACGTTTGCTGAAATTAATAGCTATTGTGTTAACAGCATTTACTTTAAACACTTGGGAATAAATTTTCAGCCCTTCCGCCCAGCGAAAATGGGACAATAGCGCCCTATAAATGGTGGGCAATGACCTTCTGCCCTGTTGCCGCCGTCACTGTGGCCACGGACATATTCACCAGGGCCTACTAAGAAATCCTTCTTGCTCTTTCTATTAAATTTACTTTTACCTTTACTTAATGGAAATTAATAATTCTAGTAGTCTTCTGGATGTACCTTTCTTATATCATTTATTTTGTATGCTTTGTGTACACCTTAGACTGTATAACTTGAGCACATAATTTAGGTTGACAATTTAGTACAGTACAGAGCGAGTGCTGCACTGTCGGAGGTTTCATCTTCGACTAAGATACCGAGATCTGTCTGCTCTTCCAGGCCGATGTAAAAGATCACATGGCACGTTTCGAAAAAGAGCAGGGAAATTCTCCCTGTGTCTTGCCCAACTTTTATCCCTCAACCAATACCACCAACTACCTGGTCATTTAGCTCATTGCTTTTGTGGGATCTTTCTGTGTTCACATTGGCTGCCATGTTTCCTACATTACAACAGTGACTGCATTTCAGAAATAATTTATTGACTAAAGCACTTTGGGATGCCCTGAGGTCATGAAAGGCACAATTCGTTCACTCGTTCTTTCAGTACCGTCAAGCTGCTGTCGTGTTACACCTGGTACAGTATGTAGGTTGAAACTACCTATATATCTGTTTTAATGTACTTGGGAGTCGGATTGCTGACCTGACTCCTGGGCTATATTGCCACGTTCAAATTGGTGCATACATAAAAACTATTTGCATTGATGGTCTCATTTTAATGTTTGTCTCCTGTGCCTTCTGACTTTAACACTTTGCCTGCACACTAAAGGTGGCCTATCTCCAATGCTGCCAACTCTCTGTCTAATTTCTCAGTGTCCATGTAACTTCATCAATCATAAATGTATGCTTCATATTTTTGATGAGGGCATCTACCAGCCAAAAGTCCATGTCTGCACATCTTTGAAAAACGTTGAAGAGGTTCATGAAAGTTGTAGGAGCCCATTGCATTCCACACGATGAGACAAAAGACATTGGGGTAGAGTTTCCGCTTTGGGTGCAATTGGCGATTTCAGAGCAAATTCCACCCAAAATTGTTCCCTTTTTGAAAAGTGCTTTGCACCACCACCCCCCCCCCCCCCAAGTCTCTGCTTAAACTCATTTGCATATCGTTGAATGCAAAATCTGCCATGCAATTTTTTAAAAAATTCCTTTATATATTTAAGAGTGGTAACTAGGTAAAGTTTGATTAATACGGCTGAAAATGGGTTTATCACAAAAAATAAACATTTTAAATCACAGTGTCAACCTGTGAGAAACCCGATTTTTAAATTACTGAAAATTACTTTTAGAAAATATACAAACTATTTTCTAGTTAGATTGGGGAACAGTTGTCAGTTCCTTAGTAAATTAAAAGAAAAATTCATTCAAAACGTACCTGTTGGCATCTTTGCGCCCAAAAGTTCCAGCTTAATTTTTGGAGCCTCCTCAAAGGTCTGCAAACGAGTGCAATTAGCAGAATCTCCCAATGGTGATTAATTCGTCTTTGGGGGTGTGGCCAATTTTGCGGGTGGGACCTGCTTCTAGCGCGATGTTTTTAACTAGTGCAAAAGATCACAGAAGGTTGAGTTGCACTGAATGCAATTTGTGCTTAAAATTCCACGATCTTTTGCGGTGGTTATGCCGATACCGAATGAATTGCGCTGAAAAAACCAGCGCAATAGAGCGGAAACTATAAGCCATTAATTACAACCAAGTAATAGGTTAAAAACAAGATGATGACTCTACTGACTCAATTACAGTTTACATTTTTTAGCTACACAAATACGGGACCCTTTCATTTATAACCATCTCATCTTTTACTATTGTACAATTAACTATACACAGTTTAACTACCTGGGCAGCTAGAAAAGGGGAGAAGAGAGACGGTTAGCAGGGAGAAGAGTTAGAGTGAGGCAGAACACAGCAATCCAGGAAAGAATTGGTGTAAAAAGTTGTCATGTGTTGATCCAAAAATAAACTCCCGTGGGATTTTATCTTAAATCCAGTTTCCCAGCGTAAATTCTGAAAATATTTATTTTGGCATCTCCACATTCCAAGAGATGCAAATATTACTGACAGAATTTTGCCAGTTGAAAATAAAAATTGTTTGTCAAACCAGCCATATTGCAGAGAAGCCAAGAGTAGAAATTTGATTGTTCTTTCCATCCATCCTTTTTTTTCTCTCTATCTGTCCCCTATTTATCTAAAGGAAACAGTATTGATTTTCCAGGAACTAATCGAAACCACATCTCAATGCTACCAAATTATCTGACCACCTCCCTCTTCCATGCTAACAGACCTCAGGAATCACCTGGTCAGCTAACACCCACGTTCTTCACCACCCCACACGTATGCTAAATGGCCATCCAGCGTGTCAAAGAATAGTGCCCCCCACAGTGATTCCAAATGTCAAGATCCACATCCCAGTGCTGTCAAATTTCAAGAACAACTCTCTTAGTGCTGAAAAGCACCAGCTGCCCACTGATCTGTGCTTCTAAACCCTATGGAAGTAATTTTAATTCCCAAAAATGGGTGGGTTTGGGTCGGTGGGAGATTAAATTTTTAAAAACCTGAAACAGGATCCCAACCTGCCTTGAACCTGTTCACTTCTGACTTTAACGGAGACGGGACAAGGAGCAAGTGACAAATCCCCTCTCGGGAGGCTGGTCGGTCGTTTAAACCTTCTCCGTGATCACCGACCATCCCCTCCACCCCGCGATCACTGACCACCCTCCCATCCCTGATCCCCAATCTCCCCTGCAATGTCCGACACTCCTCTCACACCCCCCATCTCAACCCCCCTCTAATCTCTCCCCGACCCCCGTGCGATCTTTGACCACCCCGCGATCATCTCGGACCCTCCCAACCACGCACTACTGTTAGAAATAGCCAAGTTACGGCTATCAATTCAATTCAATTCAATTCAAATCGCTTTATTGGCATGACAAGTTACATCTTATGTTGCCAAAGCATCGAAAAACATTCATGTTTGTTCACAAAAATACAGATCTATCCATACAGTGTATAAACAGATATATCCCTGAGTGTATAAATATACTTTCATATAATTTATATATACTCTTTTCTTATATTTAGTGGTTGTCCCTCTGTTTATGGCAAGCTGTAACATAGTGTGCCGCTAGTGTTATACAATTTCTCTCTTCCCCTAGTAGGTATGGGAGTTTTTGGTCGTCATTCAAATTTCTGAAATCCGGGCATATTTTTGTGAATTTTGGGTAGAAATTCTCCCTTATGCCCTGATATTTTCTACAAGCTGTGAGGAAGTGCATCTCTGTCTCCACCACTCCCTGACTGCAGTGAGAGCATATCCTGTCCTCTCTTGGTAGCCGGGTCTGTCTGTGTCTACCTTTTTCGATCGCCAGGTTATGTTCACTAAGTCTGTACATTGTCAAAGTTTTTCTCAGTTTGCTATCCTTTACCATGGTGGGTATATTGTGTTTAATCAGAGTTTAAGACGGAATATAACACATTAGTTATACAGCAAAAACATACGACCATGACAAGAAGCTGATACCGATCCGATCGGACAGACAGTTGACACACGTGAGCAATTCTCTTCCTCCTTTTCGTCTGTGAGTACAAACTCTCCCTCTCTCTCTCTCTCTCCCCCCCTTCCCCCCCCCCCCCCCTCTTCCTCTCTCTCCCGTCAGTGAGTACAAGTTTTCGGAGAGGTTTATTCTACTTTTAGGGGTGGTTCTGAACCTGGATATTGACAAGACCTTTTGACCTATAGAAGTTCCCCATAAACCTTAATATCCAATTGGCCTTCTATTCTTTGTCTCGATTCTTGTGTCAAAACACGCCCTAAAGGTGTCTTACGATTTTGGCCACATGTCTTTCTCTGTTTATATTTTCCTAGGGTTTCCTTCCTGTGGAATTGGTGTCATCTCTTTTGTCCATATCTTTCTTTGATCTCAAGAGGCCCAACTAGAAACCTGTTCGCTTCAGAGTGTTACCTCCTTTATGACATAGCAAATGTTTACGTTAACTTTCCCAAACTTCCTTCTGTTATCTTCGCAAGCAGTTCTGTTAAGCCAACTTCAAATCCTACCGTAGCATTATACATAAACAAGGTTCAAGTCTTAACTTAAAAACAACAGATAATCGCTTAGCAACAGGGAGATTGTACCTCCGTAGGAAACCAAAACATTAGCACTTCTAAGCATCTATCTGTCCCAAGGAGACTTTCCGTCTGCAATTCGAACATAACCATTTAAGTACAGCATTTTTCATGTCACAGTTTTAATCGCATAACCATATATATTTTTACGCATCTTTACTTTCTAGCACTACTCGCCCATCCCCGTGATCTCTACTCCCAACAGCCTCTAAATCTACCTGCTCCTGGGCTGGATATCCCCACCAGACAGGCAGAAAAAATAAGTTTTTTTTAAAAAAACGTGCGTGCCATGGAATTAAAACTCTGGGACTTCTCGGTTTCCTGACCTGTTTCCAAAACCCAGCCCCAGTGAATATCGGGGCCTACATCCCCCTCCCCTTCCAAGCACTGGTAAATAACAGATACCTATCTTCAACCTGGTACATCTTGTGTTCGATGTTGCTGTGGATCCTGGGCTTTAAAAAATGTTAAAAGGATCAAAATTATATAGGTAAAGAAACATATAGGGCCAGATTTTGCTGGAAAAATAACAGCGTCTTAACGACGCACATTGTTACTAATAGCCATTTCGTCCAACAACTTGCAGCAAGGATGAGATACCCCATGAATTGAATCATAGAATCATAGAAAGTTACAGCACGGAAGGAGGCCATTTCGGCCCATCGCGTCCGCACCGACCAACAAAGAGCTATCCAGCCTAATCCCACTTCCCAGCTCTTGGTCCGTAGCCCTGCAGGTTCAAGCATCCCAAGGGCACATCCAAGTACTTTTTAAATGTGGTTAGGGTTCCTGCCTCTACCACCCTTTCAGGCAGTGAGTTCCAGACCCCCACAACCCTCTGGGTGAAGAAATTTCCCCTCAAATCCCCTCTAAACCTTCCCCCAATTACTTTCAATCTGTGCCCCCTGGTTTTTGACCCCTCTGCTAAGGGAAATAGGTCCTTTCTATCCACTTTATCGATGGCCCTCATAATTTTATACACCTCAATAAGGTCTCCCCTCAGCCTCATCTGTTCCAAGGAAAACAGACCTAGCTTATCCAGTCTTTCCTCATAGCTAAGATTCTTTACTCCCGGCAACATCCTTGTAAATCTCCTCTGTACCCTCTCTAGTGCAATCTCATCTTTCCTGTAATGTGGTGACCAGAACTGCATGCAGTACTCTAGCTGAGGCCTAACTAGTGTTTTATACAGTTGAAGCATAACCCCCCTGCTCTTGTATTCTATGCCACAGCTAATAAAGGCAAGCATTCTGTATGCCTTCTTAACCACCTTATTTACTTGGCCTGCTACCTTCAGGGATCTGTGGACATGCACTCCAAGGTCCTTTTTGTTCCTCTACACTATTTAATACCATTTAATGTGTATTCCCTTTCCTTGTTAGCCCTCCCCAAATGCATTACCTCACACTTCTCCGAATTGAATTCCATTTGCCACTGTTCTGCCCACCTGACCAATTTAATGATATCTTCATGCAGTCTACAGCTTCTTTCTTCAGTATCAACCACACAGCTGATTTTAGTATCATCTGCAAACGTCTTAATCATACCCCCTATATTCAAGTCAAAATCATTGATATATACCACAAAAAGCAAAGGACCTAGTACTGAGCCCTGCGGAACCCCACTGGAAACAGCCTTCCAGTCACAAAAACACCCATCAACCATTGCCCTCTGCTTCCTGCCTCCGCGCCAGTTTTGAATCCAACTTGACACTTTGCCCTGGATCCCATGGGCTTTTAACTTCGTGACCAGTCTGCCATGTGGAACCTTATCAAAAGCCTTGCTAAAGTCCATATACACTACATCAATCGCACTACCCCCATCTACCCTCCTTGTTACCTCCTCAAAAAATTCAATCAAGTTTGTCAGACACGACCTTCTCTCAACAAATCCATGCTGATTATCCTTGATTAATCCATGTCTTTCTAAATGAAGATTTATCCTGTCCTTCAGAATTCTTTCCAATAATTTTCCCACCACCGAGGTTAGGCTGACTGGCCTGTAATTACTCGGTCTATCCTTTTCTCCCTTTTAGTAGTCCTCCAGCACCACACCTGAAGCCAGAGAGGATTGAAAAATTATGGTCACGGCCTCTGCTATTTCCTCTTTTGCTTCGCTTAACAGCCTGGGATACATTTCATCCGGGCTTGGGGATTTATCCACTTTTAAAGCTGCTAAACTCCTTAATACTTCCTCTCTCACTATGTTTATTTCATCTAATATTTCACACTCCTCCCCCCTGATAGCAATGTCTGCTTCGTCCCTCTCTGAAAACAGACGCAAAGTATTCATTAAGCACCCTACCGACGTCTCCCGCCTCCACACACAGATTACCCTCATGATCTCGAATAGGCCCTACCCTTTCTTTAGTTATCCTCTTACTCTTAATATATTTATAAAACACTTAATATATTTATAAAACATCTTTGGGTTTTCCTTGATTTTACATGCCAAGAATTTTTCATGCTCTCTCTTTGCTTTCCTAATATTTTTAATTGCACCCCTGCACTTTCTGCACTCCTCTAAAGATTCTGGAGTATTTAGCCCTCGGTATCTGTCATTCGCCTCCCTTTTTTTCTTTATCCTACCCTGTATGTCTCTAGACATCCTAGAGACATACAGGGGGCTCTGGATTTGTTAATCCCACCTTTTTTTCATTAAGGACACATGTTTGGTCTGAACCCTCCAGATCTCCTCCTCGAATGCCTCCCACTGCTCTGACACTGATTTACCTTCAAGTAGCTGTTTCCAGTCCACTATGGCTAAATCCCCTCTGAGCTTAGCAAAATTTGCTTTTCCCCAATTTAGAATTTTTATTCCTGGTCTATCCTTGACCTTTTCCACAACTACCTTTTAAATCTAACAGAATTATGGTCACGAGCACCAAACTGCTCCCCCACTGATACGCCTTCTACCTGCCTAGCGTCATTCCCTAAAACTAAGTCCAGAACCGCCCCCTCCCTTGTTGGGCTTGTTACATACTGACTAAAAAAGTTCTCTTGGATGCATTTTAGGAATTCCGCACCTTCTATACCCTTCACACTAATTTTATCCCAGTTAATATTGGGGTAGTTGAAATCTCCTACTATTACTGCCCTATAGTTTTTGCACTTCTCAGAAATTTGTCTACATATTTGTTCTATCTCCCTCTCACTGTTTGGGGGTCTGTCGTACACTCCCAGCAGTGTGATCGCCCCTTTTTTGTTTTTTAATTTGACCCATATGGCCTCGTTTGATGATCCCTCCAACATAGCATCCCTCCTCACAGCTGTAATAGTTTCGTGAATCAATACCCCGACCCCCCCCTCCCTTTTTACCTCCCTCTCTCTCCCGTCTGAAAATCCTGTAACCAGGGATGTTGAGCTGCCATACCTGCTCCTCTTTCAGCCACATCTTTGTAATAGCTATAATATCATAGTCCCAAGTATCTACCTGTGCCCTCAGCTCATCTGCCTTGTTTGCTATACTCCTTGCATTGAAGTATATACCATTTAGTACAGGCAAACCGCCTTGTTGACTACTATCTAGCCCTTGATTCCTCTGTCCTTCCAATTTACTTTCTATGTTTTTGTTTTCCAATTCCAGTTTTTCTTCCCTCCCTATTGACTCTATACTTAGGTTCCCATCCCCCTGCCAAGCTAGCCATTTTGTGCCCCTCTGCTGTTAACTTCGCGAAAAAGGCACCTCATGCTTAACCTCCCTGTGATTTTCATTAAGTTGTTGCAATTGCATGTTAATTGCCCATTAAACTCACCACAGTAAGTTAAGAACATAAGAAAATAAGAAATAGGAGCAGGAGTAAGCCATACGGCCCCTTGCACCTGCTCTGCCATTCCATAACATCATGGCTGATCTTCTATCATTATACAGTATCGACTGTGGCTCAGTTGGTAGCACACTCCCTTCTGAGTCAAAATCTGTGGGTTCAAGTCCCACTCCAGCGATTTGTACACAAAAATCTAGGCTGACACTCCAGTGCAATACTGAAGGAATCTGTCAGAGGTGCTGTCTTTTGGATGAGACGTTATACCTCTCAAGTGGACATAAAAGATCCCATGGCACTATTTTGAAGAAGAGCAAGGGAGTTATCCCCGGTGTCCTGGCCAATATTTATCCCTCAATCAACATCACTAAAACAGATTATCTGGTCATTATCACATTTGCTGTTTGTGGGAGCTTGCTGTACGCATATTGAATGCCGCGTTTCCTACATTACAGCAGTGATTACACTTCAAAAGTACTTCATTGGCTGTAAAGCGCTTTGGGACATCCTGAGGTTGTGAAAGGCGCTATATAAATGCAAGTCTCTCTTTACCTCATTTCCACTTTCCTGCCCTTAAGTCTTGTAATTAAGTGTAAATACTCTTTTAATGACATGATAATTGTTATGACCTCTCTTGCCCAGAAAGTAAAGTGTTATAAGTGTGGAGTCACATTTCTTCAGGTTGTGAACTGTTTCAGGAGATAAAAAAAAATGCCAAATTATTAATTTACATTTTTTTTCTTTTTCCTTTCTGTTTCTCTCCTCTCTCAAAATCCAGTCTTTCTTTCTGTCTCTTTATTTCTCTTGCTGTACCTGTTTTGACATTGAATTCAACCTCCTTCTCAGTCCTTCCTCTGTTTATTTCTCAATCCTTTAATCTCATTGGTTAAGGAGATAGACTGTTTCACTAAGATCCTATATGCCCTGTTGCCCTCACTACGCCGTTCCCAGCTTGCACTTCCAGTAACTGTGGGCAAAACATTGGATTTTGTCCAGTGTGCTTTTTGCCATTTTTTAGTTTATTTTCCAAGCCAATTGCAAAGCATAGCATTGGCCAACAGAGTTTTATAAAATCTGCTCTGTTTTGCAATCCTTGTAAATCAATAAATTGTGCTTTTAAGGCTTTGGGTTGACAGTGAAAATCTCTATTCTGTGCAACAATATATATGTGAATTATTAGAGGCTGGACTGAGGTAACAATAAAAGAAAAAGTTAACACGAGACAATTTTGCTGAGAAATTGCAAATAAATAAAGCATTTTAGTCTGTCAGATTGAAACAACAAGAGCGATTGTAATACTGTGTTACTTTAATAAGCAGGAAAGGTATCCAACAGGCACACTTTCTGGCAGTATTGAAACAATATACTGTACCTAATACATTTTATATTGAAAGCATTCTTTTGTCTGATCAGATCATCTTCATATGAATTAAAATGTGAATCCATTGTGTAATGCAAAGAAATCCAATCAGCTGTGCAACATTTTTATTAGTTGTTGAACTGTGCAGATAAAATATGACATCATGCACCAAGTGTTCATTTGCTTGTTTCCATGAAACTTGTAGCATATCTAGAAAAAGGTGTATAGGCCACCAGTTCAGTTCACCTCTTGAAAGTAGACATAAGTTCTGTAAATGAACCTTTTGTTACAAAAAAGTAGAATTTTGCCCACCAAATACCTTCAAGTTTGAAATGGTTTTATGCAACTACAGTTGAGAGTTACTTGAATAAACTTTTAAAGGGGTGATGGAGGAAAATTTAATTCACTGAACATTCATTAGCTGACATATTATCCAAAAGACACTGAGGTTGGATTGTGGGTACTAACATATTTTAGGTCGAATTTCTTATCTAACTACAAAAGTATGTACTTAATTACTGTATAACTACATAATACCTACAGAGTTAGCATTCTGTTGATTTTGTATATTGAGTACCATGAATTTAAATTGATACATGAAGCTTTTTAATTTTACTGCATTTATGAAAAATATCTAAAATATATTGCATTTGTATTTTTGTTGCCAAATACTACCATGGTCCTCAAGGTTTTGAAACATAATGTATAAAAAATATATTTTGAAGGAGGGTCTTTTTATCTTGAAATTTTTACAATTTCCATGAACTTTAAGTTTCAGATCACTGCAGGATAGTTCATAATTATTTTCAATGCAGTACAAAATATATAGAGGGACGATACCTTTTTTTTAAAGAAACTGCTTTCAGAAGTCCTTTTGGGAAGGAGCATTTTAGTGAAAAATATGTATTGTGAAATGCTTGTAACCAGTTTGCCATCCGCTGTCAACATTAAGCACTCGCAGATCAAGTATGGGACAACCAGCAGCAGGTTAAAGCTCCCTTTGTTTTGCTCCAGCAATTTACAGGAAACTTTTGTTTATCCGGAGGTTAAATGTCCGGAAAGCTCTATCTACCGGCAAAATTCAGGAGTCGGTTCAGATAATTTTTTTTCTTTTCGTTGCTTCTTTTCTCCAGTCCTGGCTCTGCCAGTGCCTCTGTAGCTAAGCAACAGCTTCAGCTAGACGCTTGCAAGCTGCGCCAACTGTTTTGAAGCTGTTGCTAAGCAACAGGGTTTGTTGCTTCACACGGAGCTCTGAGCCCCGTATGTTTTAACATTAGCGCTGGTTTCTACGGCAGTTTTGATCTAATGGCACCAGCTCGGTCCCGTCGGTGCCGGATACCAGAAAGTTTCCTGTACCAGGGCACCCTCTACTGCTCCAATTTATTTCTACATTGAATAAAGAAATAATATTTGCCTTGTATAAATTTTGCTAGTTACAAACTCCCTTTATATTTGTAGTGAGTTATTGCTAATTCTGCCTCAATATTAATATTTGTGCAACTACAGGAAACTTTTTTTTATCCGGGACCGACGTGGTGCCGGTTCATCAAAAATTCCGGATAACCGAAAGCTATAGTAAAAGATACGGAGAGCTGACAGCTCCGTATAAAGCAACAAACCCTGTTGCTCAGGTTCAGAACAATGGCCACAAGTTCCAAGCGTCTTTATAGCTTAGCAACAGCTGCAGCCACACCTTTGCACAGCAACAGATCGAGGAAGGCAAGTAGAATATGAAGTAAAACTTACCTGAACCTACTCCTGAATTTTGCCGGTTAACCGAGATTTCCGGTTATTTAGGTGCCGGTAAATCGAAAGTTTCCTGTAGATTGAATGGAGCTGCCTGCTTTATACCATCAACTAGATGGAGCAGCTTCAGAACTTTAGTGTATTCTTCATGCATTTCATGCTTTTTGCATGTGTAAAAAAACAAGTTAAATTTTGGTAGTTTTAAATTAAACTGTTGTAAAATAGGAGTGTTCCTCGAAGAAAGCACTTTAGAGTCTTTGTGTGCTGTGTGTACATAGTTTGTTTGATAGTGTGATGCTGGTGGCATTATAGACCAGCAAATTTAGCATCAATTATTGCAGTAACCTTTAGCTTTATGGTTGACTGATTTTAATAAGGCAAGTATGAATGCAAATACTTCAACATTAGAAAATGTGATCTCAATGAACATAATGAAGTAAGCCTGACTTTAAAGATATTAAGTTGTTTTATCACTTCAAGAAATTTAAGTTCTCACAGCAGGTTTTTTTAAATAGTAAATAAAGCACTGTCACAGTTGGCTTTAAGATAAAGTAGAAGTAAACTTTTTAGTTGTGTAGCAATGCCAATTCTTTCACCCTTATAGTTTTTCCTTTGTGTCCAGACAGATTTATGCCAAATATCTTAATAATGTATTGATTTTTCATCATGGCTACAGTAATATAGTGTGATAAATGAGCTTAGTACTGACTGAATGGAAAAGCCAGAGGGTGTAATTTACACTACATGGCAGGAAAATCTATTTTATCTGTGTTGTGAAGCTGAAATAAATGATCAAAATATGAAGTCTCTGATAAACTTATTGAATTTATGCATTAGGAATGTGCATCTTTAGTCTTGCTAGCCAAATGCTGTACCCTTGCTCATCTCCTTTAAGTGGCCAGCTTTAATATTCTTTGAAGCAACAAAATAAAAGCTTTGTATCCACAGCAAAATATAACTGGACAATTTAGCAAGTTTACAATTAACCCTTTGGATATCTGTAGACAATTCATTTTAAATCTGCATTACAGAGGTATTGGAGAAGGATAAATTACCTCAATGTACAGTAAGGACATTGGTAATGGCAATCAATCACTGCATAACTAAAAGTGCAGTCAAAATGAAAATAATTTTTTTTATGTTCTGACTCCTGCTGTAGAATATAGAGCGTTTATCCAGCGAGTCATACAGACCAGGAATATCTCTGGTTTAATCTCCATTCTGTGTTGAGTTAGTTGGTAGCAGCAATAGTAATGGTGCCATAATTGGCCTCCTCTGAAAAGGCTGCGCGTGAATGTTGCTCATGAATAGGATCAGGCTCAACTGTGATGGCTGCCATAGCCAAACTCTTTGTTAAGGCTCTTGCATGAATAATAACTATATGGACAAAGTATCAAGAGGTGACCAGCACCTGTGAAACTGTGCCCTCGCAAGGAGACAACCTTTTGAGGGAAGTGGGAGAAGGGAAACTGACAGAAATAAAGAAATTGTGCATCCTCTGGAACACATATTCAAGAAGGCAACTTGTTTTTTTTTTTAAAAAGGGTCTAGCCTTAAAAATATGAAATCAAGAATCTATTAAGTTGCCTACGAGCAACAATGCTCAAGAAATGGTTTTCCAAATGTCCACTGACAATCTCACCTAGGCCTCCATTATTCTGCAGGTTACTGTTCTAAGACCAGTATCTGTGGAGAGCAGCGTACAGTTGGCAGACCAGATTAATGGTGCAAACAGCAGGTCACAGCAAAATCAACAACAGCCTCTTGTATTGTTCCACGGAAGCTCAACGGAAACTCGAGGAACAGCAACTCATCTTCCGATTAGGCACTTTGCAGCCTTCCGGACTCAATATCAAGTTCAACAATTTCAGATCATAACCTCGGCCCCTATTACTTTTTTACTTATTTTTTCCACCCCTTTGTTTTGGGTCCTCCTCCCCCCCCCCCCCCCCCCAACCTGGCAGCTGTCTCTTACCTGCCAGTACACTTCACACCTAATCTCAGCTGCCTTTTGTCTCCACGGGCCTATTACCATCTCGTCTGGCTTCGAATACCTTTTATTGTCTCTTTTACTTCTTTTGTTCGATCGCAGTCTTGCCTTCGATCTATTTTCTTTTCTTTCCAGTTTTGAAGAAGGGTTTCGACCCGAAACGTCAACTCAAATTTCTCTCCACAGATGTTGCCTGACCTGAGTTTTTCCAGCATTTTCTGTTGTTATTTAGCACAGTTAGAGTGGTGTTTTTAAGGAGTATTTTGAAAGTGGGGAAGGAAGTAACCAGATTAAAGGATTTAGGAGGGAGTTGCAGAAGGTAGAGTGTACTGGCCTAGAGTGGTAACAGATGGCAGAGCTGGGAACAGTGGGTGTATGTGGGATTTAGGAGGGAGTTGCAGAAGGTAGAGTGTACTGGCCTAGAGTGGTAACAGATGGCAGAGTTGGAAACTGGGTGTATGTGTGGATGGAGGAGAGTACTGTGTTAAAGTGAAATTAAACAAGACCACGCTGCTTAAAGGGAACATTAGTGGTGACAACTGTCGGGGAGAGGTAGGGGCAATGGTTTGGAAACGAAAGAAAACAGTTTTGGTAATAGTTTGGATATGAGAAAGGAAGCTTAGCTTGGTGTTGAGTAGTATGCCAAGCTGCTAAGTTCCCTGATTTAGTTTGAGATGGTAGCCAGGAGGTTGTTAGAGCCACTTTGGGCACTGCATGCACATGTTTGAATGCAAGCACAGAACTCCATCAGCTATTGGTAATTTTTAATGTTAGGAGACAGAAGGTGGAGGTGTCCACTTTCTATTAACATTAAAAATGTCAAAAAAATAAACAAAGTTATGGACGGTAGAAGCTGGTGTTGTACTGCACCCAGTGTGAACACACTATTGTGAATGAGCTTCCTATAGGGGTCTCGCATTGCCCAGCTTTAGTACACTCAGAAGCTCAAAAGAGACCTAACTCTCCAGCTACACTGCAGCTTTTCCATCGATGTGCACCCCAAAATACTTTCCAATTACATGAAAGTGCAAGTTTAACTGTACATTTAGTCTTCCTCAAAGGGTTTGTTTTGCCAGCCATCTTTGGGGACAAATACAAAATTTTCAATAGAATCTTTTCTCACATTGATCAAACATGCTTCCTGGTAGGACAACCAGGGAGTAGTATAGATCACATAAGGACATAAGAAATAGGAGCAGGAGCAGGCCATTCGGCCCTTCGCGCCTGCTCCGCCATTACTAAAATCATGGCTGATGTTCTACCTCAACACCATCTTCCCGCACTATCCCCCTGTCCCTCGAGTCCCTTAGTATCCAAAAATCTATCGATCTCTGCCTTGAATATACTCAACGACTGAGCATCCACAGCTCTCCAGGGCAGAGAATTCCAAAGATTCACAACCCTTTTGAGTGATGAAATTTCTCCTCATCTCTGTCCTAAATGACTGACCCCTTTTTTTTCCCAGAGACTGTGACCCCTAGTTCTAGACTCCCCAGCCAGAGAAAACATCCTCCCAGCATCTACCCTGTCAAGCCCCTTAAGAATTTTATATGTTTCAATGAGGTCACCTCTCATTCTTCTAAACTCTAGGGAATATAGGCCTAGTCTACTCAATATAGATCTGTGAGATGTATATGTTCCAGCTAACCAAGATGGGGAGGGTCATAGAGTAGTGGAATACAGATGAGGTGGTTTGATTTTTTTTTATATAACCTTGATCATTGGTCAATAAACAATACTAGTATTTTTCATGCTTTATAAAGTATTATTTCTGTGCGGTTTCATCACTTTTCTTGATTTTCAATTTCTGAGGTCAGTTACCTTTTTGATATGTGTTTGCTTTCTGCACTGCTGTGATTAATGTCCAAGGAATAAATGCCACCCTTTTGTCTATAATAGCTTCAGTGTGATCAATCTCAGAGGGTGAAATAAGGTACCTTGTGTTTTGTAATGTGTGAAGCTTGAGATGTTGGTCCTGAAACACATTTTCCAAACTAGTGGGTAAATTGAGGGTCACTTGAATGAGATCATACTCTTACGGAAAAGAAAATAACATTGGAGAAGACAGCTTGTGTGTTTTGTACTCTGCTTTCCTTGTTAAATGTAAAGAGCAAGCTGATATCTGTGCTACAAATGCCTCTAGACTGAATAGTTTTAGCACATGTGCTAACAATTAATGGAAGTCCCAGCTCACTTTGTGAGCTTTGAACTGGCTACTGTATTTATTACTTTTTTCAATATTATTAAAATTGTAATGGAAACAGTTCCCATGGTTATTATACCACAATTCTTGTTGAGTAGGATTGCTTACGTTCATTTTTAAAAAATTATATTACTTTTTGAAGAAATTGATACCTAATTATCAGGGCCACTTATTTATGGTGAATGAATAAGTTAAGTTCTGCTTTTATTAGATTAGATTAGATTCCAGCATTTATACTGGTGTTGTAGGGATTATGTTCCTGGTTCTACTGGAGAGTGAAAGAGACTCTGAAAATGAATGATGCATAGTTAAAAACAGCTTTTGAGCTGTTCCGAGCTGCCCTGGCCCGTATGGAACTTATTTACTATTGTAACGGCAGTAAAACACTGGCAAAGAAACAATGTTGGGATAAATAGTGGCTTGGAGCAGGTTAAAATAAGTACAGTGCCCACAGAACGTTGCCAAACAAACCACAAGGACCCAAGTAACTAGGAACAGCATTCTAATTGTCTTAAGCTGCTCTTGGTCACCGTACCCCATGGCATTGTAACATTCCTAAAACATTGCCAAACAAACACGCCAAAGACTACTGGTCACTAGGAACAGCTGCAAAATTTATATATTTAAATGATCATTTTTGGTTGCACAGTATTGGTCCTTAGAGTAACTGGTCAGGAAAAGAGAGATAAGACTGAAGGAGCCAAATGGGGAGTAGAGATCTGGATCGGCCAGCAGCAGCAAAATGGGGAACCCTGAACGTGATGCCTGAAACACAGAATTCTCATTGGAGCAGGAGCAATAATGCAAGATTTCCTGATCAACCAAGCTTGCAGTAAATGCTGATTAATATTTATGCTTTACTGAGCAGAATCGATGCAATTGAAATTTACAGAAAAAAAAATTAGTTCAAGACAAAGTCTTGCTTTCTTGTTGTTGCGAGATTTCCGTGATTCTGGTGTCCAATTCAAAATTCTGGATAACCATTGTGCAATTCCAGCAATTTTTCTGTGCGCATGGGAAACCAGTCATCTTGCTAATGTTGCTTTTTAATGGAATTCTGAAAGAAAGTGTTTCAACTGATGGTGCACTTGGTGATTGCAGAATTGGAAACATAGCAACTGGAAGTTTATTTTAACTTTAATTTACTCTGTAATTTAATGTATGCTTTTTTAAATTTTTTAGCTTGCATCTATAAACATTCTTAACTATTCCTTAAAAGCATTTGATAAAACAACTGATTTCTTGAGGAATTGTGACTACTGCTTTGAACTGCAATCATCAAAGCTGTGTTAATGAAAAATGCACCTAAGGGGAAATAGAAGCTTATTTTACAAAATATTAATTTGTAGAAAAATGCATGGAACATGCAGATGCATGATTCATAAAATATGCATATAGAGTGCCAGTCACACAGGGTGGTCTTAAAATGCCAAATATTTTAGCACCATAGAATATACTTTTTTCCATCTTATGTAATGGCCAATTGAGAGTTTAAGGGCAGGATTTTCATTGGTCCGTGGAGTTGGGATTGGAGGCGTGTAGGGGGTTAAAATCCCGAAATCAGGGGTCCCGCACCCAAACCCGCCTCCATGCTAGTTTCAAAGGAGGCGGGTACCCGCCCCGCACTGGGACCCGCCTACCCAAGGCGGGAAGGGATTAGTGCCAATTAACTGCCTGTTAACAGGTAGTTAACAGGCAGTTTTTAGCCTAATCCCTATTTTTAAGGTTGAAGTGTGGGATTCCCGACGACTCCAAACCACGCCAAGTTAGAGGAGGCGGGCCGTCGGGTTGAAGGACTTGGAGGGGTCGAGATGTCGGTGTTCAGGTGAGTGATGTGTGCATGAGTGCAAAGGTAAGTGTGTTTGGTGTGTCTAAAGTGATTAAATAAGTTTTACATACCTTTTCTTACCTTTTCAGCCTTTCTTCCTTTAGGTCTTGGGAGTCCCTCACCTCACCGGCACAGAAAGCAGAATGGCTGCGAACTGTCAAAAGTGACAGCCTGCAGCTTTCTGTGCAGGAGAGATTTCTAACTGTGGAGAAGGACTCATGTTAGAAGTAAGACTGTCAGTGTTTGACAGCTTCAAACAGCTTTGAAATGCCGATATTTCATCTGGCAAAACCTCTTGACATGAAATTTCAGTCTGTGATGTCACCTGTTGCCGGGTGGCCCTTAATTGGCCTGCTGAGCCCGCTGGGCCGGCTCAACAAGGTCAATCAAGTTTAAAATCGTGTGGATTGGTCACAACTCGATGGAGGCGGGACTACAACCCCGACAGTTGTAGTCCTGCCTCCAACCCGACTCATGAATGAAAATCCTCCCCTAAGTGTCCCTAATATAGTCTGGTAGAAAATACTTCTTTATATTTCTAGTTAATCATTGAGAATCTCTCAAAAAATAAACATGCTCTCTGTTCCTGTAACTGCATCTCTGCTTGTCTCCAACTATTTCTGTCTTATTTTCTTTCTGTCCATTTTCTTTTCGTCCATCCCTCTCGCCCGTGTGCTATCTCTTTAGGCTGTTCATTCTAATTTATATTATGGCCTGGAATTTGCAGTCAGCAGTGAAGCAACGGTGCTCGCCACTGACCTCGACGATAGTTGCCCACAAAGATCTAGCAATCTCCGTGGCATGAATTTTGGCTCTTCCAACCTTAGTTTGAATTTGGCACCAAATCAAGTGAATCTCCAGCGTCCACGAGTGATGCCATCAAGTAAGCTAAGCAGCCAGTCACATTGAAGAATTCTCACAGATAGCAAACCAGGAAGTAAAATGCACAGATTATAATTCTCTCTTAATAAATTTTACAGAGAACGAAATAAAGATTGGGACATATACATAGAAGCTGAAATACAAAGTTAAAAAATATATTTTATTAAAATTCTTATGTAATTACAGGAAACTTTCTGATATCCGGCACTGACGGGACCGAGCTGGTGTCATACCATCAAAAGTGCCGGACATACCAGCGTTAATGTTGAAACATACGGAACTGAAAAGCTCCGTGTGAATCAACAAACCCTGTTGCTTAGCAACAGCTTCAAAACAGTCGGCTGCAGCTGCAAGCATCTCTAGCTGAAGCTGTTGCTATAGCTACAGACCTTGCAGTGCCTGACTGGGGGGAAAAAAAAGCAACGAGAACTAAAAAAAACTTATAGAAAACGGCTCCTGATTTTTGCCGTTAGTTCGAGTATTCCAGACATATAACCTCCAATTAAAGCAAAGTTTCCTGTATCATATTAATGGAAAAACTTGACATTCCACAAACATAAAATTAGTTTTTATGGGCAGAACGGTTGTTCAGCAGTCAATACACCTTTAAAAACCCAGTTACACCTTTTTCAACAAGGATTAACTTTTTCGGGGGGGATTTAACAACGATATTCCAGCATAATAGGGGAAGTTTTCGTCAGGAACTCTGCTTTGAATTGATTGCTGGGTCTGGGGAGTTCCACAGTGCAACCTGTGGCGGAGCAGTGAATGACTGACAGCAACTTCTGGATTTCCGGATTTATCTACCTCCCAGAAGTTGCTGTCACTTTCAGTGGAGTAATGACAGCGAACGCTGAGTTTTGCCATCATTCCCACTGCAAAATCTGGGCCAATGTATTTTAGTCAGCATCCCTAGTAGTTGGACATCATCTAATGATAAAATGCTGGTATCTGTTCAAAGTAGTTGAAGCCTGCTGTCAAATAGCTGGAAAATATCTAGTTTGAAATGATGGTGAATTTATGTGAGAAAGTAGCTATTGCAAGAGTTGTTTGTGTGTTAAAGGCATAATCTTTGCAGACTGGAGCTATCTGTCAAATCTTGGATAACTTCCTATGTCTGGGTTTTTTCAAAGTAAAACCACATATGCACCCACATCAGCCTTCTGCAAGTTCTCTAAAAGTAAAGAAATGGGGATTCAAATCCACAAGAGAAAGCAGCCAGTCTTGGGATTTTGTAGATTGATCTTTTTCGGAGCTGCCCTTGTCTAATCAGAAATAACAACAGAATATGCTGCAAATACTCAGGTCAGGCAGCATCTGTGGAGAGAGCAACATTGACAAAAGGTCATCGACCTGAAACGTTAACAATCAGTGTCTTGTCTAAATTATGCGATCTGCATTCTAAAGTGTTGGTCTGCAGGAAGTTACAATGTAGAGGATACTTGGTGAATATCGTTGGGTTTCCCTGTTTGGATAAATGTTGTCTATACTGTGCCTAATGGTTTACTGGCTCCTTGGTGTGTTCCTGTACCATATAGAACAGGAAGGTCCATGGTTTGATCCTATGCTGAGTTGGGATGTTTCTGCCAGGGCAATAATAGCCCGACAACAGTTAACCTTAGCACCACTAGGCTAGGGAGAGCGGGGAGGGAAAAAAATCAGCTTGGGCTCCGACGACAGATCACTATCCAATAATCCCTGCTGGACATTATGGCCATTTTGTGGGTGAGGCAGGATCAGGTTTGTCAGTAATGCCACCCACAGTTAAATAGCCTGCCTGAGATTCCTGGGATGGCGGGACTGTCTTATGAGAAGAGATTGAGTAAACTAGGCCTGTATTCTCTTGAATTCAGAAGGATGAGAGGGGATCTCATTGAAGCATACAAAATTATTACAGGGATTGATAGGATGGATGCTGAGAGAATGTTTCCCTTGGCTTGGGGAGTCTAGAACCAGGGGCCACAGCCTCAGGATAAAGGAAAGGCCATTCAGGACTGAGATGAGAAGAAATTTCTTCACACAGAGGGTGGTGAATCTTTGGAATTCTCTCCCCCAGAGGGCTGTGGAGGCTCAGTCATTGGGTATATTCAAAACAGAAGTTGATAGATTTCTGACTAGTAAAGGCATCAAGGGATATGGCGATAGGGCCGGTGAATGGGGTTGAGGCAGATCAGCCATGATCTCATTGAATGGAGAAGCAGGCTCGAAGGGCCGAATGGCCTACTCATGTTCCTATTTCCTATGTTATGTTCTTATGTTATGATTATACTTTATATGTGAAGAATGTTGTGTAGGTGAGGTATCTGTGTTGGCAGCACCGTGACAGAGTTGTCCAACATGAGTACCTTCAGGAACGCAACAGAGGGAAGAAAATTATGGGGAGAGGGAAGGAAACTGCATATAAATTAATACAGAAAATGCTGGAAATACTGCGCAGATCAGGCAGCATCTGTGGAGAGAGAAACAGAGTTAACGTTTCAGGTCGATTGTTGGCCTGAAACATTAACTCTGTTTCTCTCCACAGATGCTGCTTGACCTGCTGAGTATGTCCAGCATTTTCTGTTATTTCAGATTTCCAGCATCCGCAGTATTGTGCTTTTGTATAAATTAATATAGTTGGACATCTGCCCTGTCTTTAAAATTAAATTACAGAGTGATGTTGTACACTGCTTAATGAGCTTGTATAAAATGTCTTAGGGTGTTAAATGGAATATGCCACATTAGTAGGTGCCAGACTACTATCCAGTAAAACATAATTCCTTTTTGCTGATGCAGAGCAGTGTAGGTGGATCGTCATGTGCGCTTCTAATAACTGGTTACTGGGTAACAGTCAGTGGTAGGAAACTCCCAAGTATTTTTTTTGTCTCTCCCTTCTAGTCTGGGGCACTGAGGCCATTTGCACCTCAATCAACCTCGCTAACTGAAAATAGACTGAACTGGCACCTGAGACCTTTGTGCCTCAGCATCATCCCACAGTGTGCTGTTATTCACTGAGCTATTACAGGAGCTCTTTATTTTAAAATAAAATCTCCAATACGACTCAAGTGAGTTTGATTTAATCTGCTTCTACTGGACTGAAACAATCAATCTTACCAACAGCAGAACTCATGCTGAGGGCAATAAGTGGTGTTTTGTGCTTCATTATTTTCTGCGTATTGTAGAACATTATCTCTTAAATCAGAAAAGGCAAGCAGCATACATGTGGTGCCAGTGATTTTCCATGTGCAAGTGTAATTTTTTTCAAATTTACGTTTCCAAAACTTGCTTTTTCAGGCAACCTGACAATTAACATTTTGTTTTATTCATGACATACTCTGAATTATTTAAACATTTGTGTGAAAGACTCTTGATGTATGCAGTGCTCTGCAAATGTCTATTTCAAAACAATTGTGAATAAAGAATAAGGTGATTCAGGTAGCGGAACATTTGAGACCTAAATGAAAAGAAAAATATCAATGATAATGTATATTTTATTTACTCTGGCTTTAGCTCATATCCCACCAATGTATTGCCTAATTTCTTCTCCCTTTCACTTCAGGCCAAAGTTGATCCTTGGTATCATTTTTAAGCACACGGAAGGGAGACATGCACACTCTCTCTATATCTTGCTTGATTAGTTGTCTTGCAGTTGAGACGAAGAAATATTATTATTCTGCCCAGTGAACCCCACAGCCTCAGATTATTGATTAACTTTATTTGAGGATATGTTATCCAATAATGCATCTTCACTATTTTACATTTCAATAATAGATTGTGTAACGTAGTAAAACATCCCAAGGCACTTCACGGGGGGAGTATCAAACAAAATTTGACACCAAGCCACATAAGGAGGTATTAAGAAGCAGGTTTTAAGGAGCGTCTTAAAGAAGGAGAGAGGTTTTGGGAGGGAATTCCAGAGCTTAGGGTCTAAGCAGCTGAAGGCATGGTCGCCAATGGTGGAGCAATTATAATTGTGGATGTGCAAGATGCTAGAATTGGAAGAGCGCAGAGTACTCGCGGGGTGGGGGTGGGGGGTGAGATTGTAGGGCTGGAGGGGCAAGGCTCTGGAGTGATTTGAAAAAGAGACGTTGCCAGATGGGAGCCAATGTAGGTCAGCGAGCACGGGGGCGATGGGTGAATGGGACTTGGTATGAGTTAGGATACTGGCAGCAGGGCTTTGGATGAGCTCAAGTTTCTGAAGGGTGGAAAATGGAACGCCGGCCAGGAGAGCATTGGAATAATCAAGTCAAGAGGTAACAAAGGCATAGATGAGGGTTTCAGCAGCAGGTGAGCTGAGGCCGGGACAAAGTCGGAAGATGTTTTGAGGTGAAAGTAGGTGGGCTTGGCAATGGAACGGATATGTAGTCGGAAGCTCATCTTGGGGTCAGATACGACACCAAGGTTGCGCACAGACTGGTTCAGCCTCGAGGCAGTTGCCAGTGAGAGGGATGGAGTCAGTGGCTAGGGAATGGAGTTTCGGACGGTCTTCCCAGTATTTAGTTGGAGGAAATTTCTGCTCATCCAGTGCTGGATGTCAGACAAGCTGCGGAGGTCAGGTTCCACATGTACAGTGGCGTGTTTTCCGATTATGTCACCGAGGGGTAGCATGTAGATGAGAAATGGGAGGGAACCAAGGATGGATCCTTGGGTGACTCCAGAGGTAACGGTGCGGGGGCGGGAAGAGAAGCCATTGCAGTTGATTCTCTTGCTATGATAGGATAGATAAGAATGGAACCAGGCGAGGGCAGTCCCACCCAGCTAGATAATGGAGGAGAGGCGTTGGAGGAGGATGGTGTGGTCAATTGTGTCAAAGGCTGCAGACAAGTCGAGAAGGATGAGGAGGGATAGTTTACTATGGTCACAGTCACATAGATGCCATGTAAGACTTTGATAAGGGCAGTTTCAGTACTGTGGCAAGGGGGAAACCAGATTGGAGGGATTCAAACATGGAGTTGTGGGAAAGATGGGCCCAGATTTAGGAGGCACTGCTGCTGAAACTCTCATCCTACACCTTTGTTCCCTCCAGACTCCACTTTCCCAGCAATATAACAAAAAGCAAAAAACTGCAGATACTGGAAATCTGAAACAAAAACAGAAAATGCTGGAAATAATCAGCAACAGTGGAGAAAACAGACAGGTCAACAGTTCATGTCCACTTTTCCAACACTTTACATGATGTGAATAAAACTTAAACCTGTATAATTCAGCCAGCAGGTACAATGCCTAGCACTTTAATGCTTTGCTGCCCTAAAAGAGAAGGATTTTTTTTGTCAATTACTGTTTTTAAAAAAAAAAAAAAAAAAATTGTTTCCAGGAAAGACGAGATGAAAGGTTGGTTCCACTGCACCAGCTCGTGTCTGTCTACGTAGTTCTGTCTATTCTGTACTTTGTGTAGAGTTGCACTTTGGAGAACAAAAATAAATTGTGCCCCCAAAAAATTAATAATAATAAATAACAAAGCAAGTTTTTTTCCTTTTTAAAAACAAAATACCTAAAATATAAATGTTGATACAATATAGTAAAAGTATAGTAATACACAAATCCTCATTTAAGATGCATGTTAATCTCTATGGGTATCTGATTTGTGTTGAGCCGTACGGTCCAGGAAGGTCCCATGTTTGATCTCCCCCATTCCCCATCCCCCCAGGTGCAGTTGGCCATAATTGGAACAACCATTTGGAGTCCACATCCGCTGTGCGCAGGATCTAACTTGGCTGTGATGTCCCTCACAGTCAAATAGTACATTAACACTCTGTATCAAGGCTGATATCAAGAATGTCAACCTTGACGAGGTGTTGGAGGGCTGTGTGGTGCTCATCAATAGCACAATACAGTAAACTCTCATTTAAACGGCACCTAATCAACCGGAATTCTTTAATAACCGGCAAAATAGATAGCCGGTAATCTTGCCGAATCCATCCATTTTTCGTTTTTCCGAGTCCGAGTTTCCCGCGGTGGCCGAGTGAGTCACTGGTTTTCATTTTTTTGTGTTAAAAATCGCCTACCTCTCTGTTATCCGGAATTTTTAATCAACCGGCACCATCCCGGTCCCGTCGGTGCCAGATACAAGAGTTTACTGTAGTATGATTTGCCAACTTGAGAAAAAATTGGATAAGGGAGAAGCAAAGCCAAGTAATTGTGGTTCAAGTCTCATGGTTGACTTGTTGCTTGAATCCACTTGCCACTGTTTGGGAATGAGTTTTGACTTTTGTCGGGCTGGTTGCAGGATGCTCTATCTTGAGAGAGAAGTTTTGTATTTGAAATACTGATTGCAAGCTTTTATTAATTCTTAGAAAATTTAAAAATATATAATTTTCAGCAAATTGACTGTGAAAAAGAATGGTATGTATTTTTGGAAATGCTAAATGTTAGTGTTATAATACTAATTTTCCATTTAACTTAAATGTCTTGTGTAGAATTAGAATTCAAGACTGCATAATTTACAGGGTTAAGCCTAAGGAGACAATACTCCAGCACAATTAACAAAATGGCACACTTTCAACTTTTATATATGTTAAAATTTATGTGTCATTGATTTGTGTTAAATTGCTTGGATGTCCTCTCATGAGATTTCTTCTCCCTCTCCCACATTACAACAGTGACTCCACTTCAAAAGTACTTCATTGGCTGTAAAGCGCTTTGAGACTTCCGGTAGTCGTGAAAGGCACTATATAAATGCAAGTCTTTTCTTTCGTTCTCCCAGGCAGAGAATCCACCAGATGGGCCTGATTCAGGTTATGGATCATTTCACCAACAGTACTGGTTGGATGGAAAGATTATTGCAGTTGGAGTAATTGACATTCTTCCTCGGTGCATCTCCTCTGTCTACCTTTATTATGATCCTGATTATGCATTCGTATCATTGGGTGTTTATTCCGCACTCAGGTATAGTGAGATTTTATTTTGCTTTTCAATATACTTTGATGTATACATTTTGTGTTACTAATTTGTATTGCATCCTCAGGCCAGATATTTGTATGGCGGTTAAAATGATTGTGAATTGTTTTAAAATTTGCCTGGTGCTTTACATAAAAGGAGAAACCGAGTAAATATGTAGCCTCTAATATTGCGCATACAGATCTTCTAACATGATTTTCCAATTCATAATTTTCCAAAGCTTTCTAGATTCAGCAATTGTACCCTTGGATTGAAAAATTGCAAATGTTACTCCATTATTTAAGAAAGGGGGGAGGGGGAAATGGGTAGCTACAGATCTGTCTGTTTACCTTGTGAAGAAGTTACTGGAATCTGTCATCCGAGACAGAGTGACTTAACACTTGGACAAGTATCAGCTGATCAGAGAGTCATGGATTTGTGAAGGGTAGGTCATGTCTGACTAATCACTTGAAATTTTTAAGGCGGTCACTGGCATTGTGGATGTGGTCTATGGATGTTATTTATATATAGTAGGAATAAAGGTTTCATTCTCTGATTTGTGGGAAGTGATAAGTGGTGTTCCCCAGGGATCTGTACTGACACCTCAGCTTTTCATCATGTATATTGGACAAAGAAACAGAGAGATGTATATCCAGATTTGCAAATGACATTGTTAAGATGCAGATTAAATGATGTGGATGGGAGCAGAACAGTACAAAGAAACATAGACAGACTAAGTGGGTTGGCAAAACTTTGGGCTTAAATTATGAGGACAGGTTGCGTAAACTTGGGTTTATTCCCTTGAGATTAGAAGGTTGAGGAGTGATCTAATAAAGGAATTCGATGGGATAGGTACAGAGAAACCTGTTTCCTCTAGTGGGGAATTCAGAATAAGAGGACATAATCTTAAAGTTAGAGCTAGACCATTTAGGAGTGAAATCAGGAAACTCCTCTTCACACAACGGGTAGTGAAAATCTGGAACTCGCTCACCCAGAAGGCTGTGGATGCTGTATCAATTGAAATTTTCAACACTCTGATCCATAGATTTTTGTTTGGTAAGGGCATCAAGGAATATAGAACTATGGCGGATGAATGAAGTTGAGGTACAGATCTAATTGAATGGTGAACAGGCTCGAGGGGCTGGATGGCCTACTCCTGTTGCTATGTTGTAGGACTGAAGGAGTTGAGGTAGGGAGGAGCAAGGCCATGGAGGAATTTGAACATGTGAATGAGGATTTTAATTCTGAGGCATTGGTGGACCAGGAGCCAATGTAGGTCAGTGAGCACGGGGTTGATGGGTGAGCCAGACTTGGTGGGTGAGCCAGACTTGGTGGTGGTTAGAATACGGGCAGCAGAGTATTGGAAGAGCTCAAGTTTATGGAGACTGGAAGATGGGAAGCCGGCCAAGACAGCATTGGAATAGTTGAGTCTGGAGGGAACAAAAGCATGGGTGACGGTTTCAGCAGCAGATGGACTGAGGTAGAAACGGACGATGTTACGGAGGTGGAAGCGGGTGGTCTTTATGATGGAGAAAATACGGGTTTGGAAGCTCAGCTCGTGGTCAAATGAGACACCGAGATTGTAAACGGTCTGACTCAGCCTGAGACAATGGGCGGGTAGAGGAATGGAATCGGTGGCAAGGGAACGGAGTTTGTGGTGGGGGCCGAATACAGTGGCTTCAGTTTTTCTAAAGTTTAGTTGAAGGAAATTGCAGTTCATTCAGGAATGGATGTCGGACGTGTAATGTTATCTTAATAACGTAATTACGAGTCTCCCAAGCAGTTGTAGTGGAGTGCCATTTATTCAGTCCTGACTCTGTGTCTCGTAGTACAGTACTTCAAGCATGGCCAAGATGGCGTCGGATCCCGCCGCCGGATATGACGTCAGCCGTCAACCAGCTGTCAATCAAACCCCGCTATCTTTACGACAGCTACAGTTATCCGTACATCTTCCCCCTTCAATGAAGACATTAACACAGTAACAATATAACATAACACATAGAACACTTGTTAACATCATATAGAAACAGTCAGTGTAACTACACCATTGAACTAATTGCAGGTAGGTATAAACGTTACCCACACCCAGGAGTCCATTAACTGTTTACAGTCTTATCAATCCCTGTCTACAGGTCAAGTTTTAACTACAGGCTTTCTGGTGCGCTGTGACCTGCGTGGCTGAATGGGTGTTTGCTGAACCACCCCAGTTGTATCCCTTAAGTTCATGTCTGTACCACACAGGTCCCTTGTCACATTATCACTACTGTGTCCTTCATCACTTTGTGGCATTTCCCTCATCTCGTCATCCTCTCCATCCTTCTGAGGCTGAAAGGTCTCTGTGGTTTTCAGTAGGTGCCTCCTGTTTCTGCGAAACACATTGCCGTTCTCTGTCATGACACTGTATGACCTGGGGGCGACCTGTTGTAGAACGGTGGCTCTTTTAGGCCATGACTCAGGCCCTTCAATGCGAACTATATCTTTCTCCTGTAGAGGCACTAGTGTAGTGGCTGTGCGGTCATGAAGTGTTTTTTGTTTCTGTTGTAGTTTCCGAGCCTTGTCTGCCCACACCTCATCTTTGTGGTCGGGTGTGACATAACTGGGAAGTCGTGTACGGATTTTCCGACCCAGTAAGAGCTCAGCTGGAGACTTGCTAGCGGGCCCGCCCTGTACGACATCAGGGCCAGATATGGGTCAGTGTTGCTGTGTGCTGCTTTCTTTAATAGTCTTTTCACAATCTGTACCCCCTTCTCCGCTTTTCCATTAGCCTGAGGATAGAGCGGACTGGAGGTTACATGATTAAACTCATACTCTGAAGCAAATGACTGAAACTCATGACTGGCATAGGGAGGGCCATTATCAGAGACCAGGGTTAGAGGGATGCTCTGCCTGGCAAAGATTGACTTCAGGTGAGTTATCACAGCTCTTGATGTGGTACTGGACAAGAGAGCCATCTCCGGATA
Source organism: Somniosus microcephalus (assembly GCF_052327205.1). Lineage (NCBI taxonomy): Eukaryota > Metazoa > Chordata > Chondrichthyes > Squaliformes > Somniosidae > Somniosus > Somniosus microcephalus. Next base: position 37,474,317 of record NC_140994.1, on the reverse strand, counting down.
ATTGGAATAATAATCAATAACTAACAAATAGTCTTTTCCTTCAAAGTGAAATATATCAGTTCCGACCTTTTCCCAAGGTTGTGATGGGAGCTCTGTGGTAATGAGGGGCTCTTTTGTTTGCTTGTAGTGATACTCCTGACATGTAGCACACTCGCTGATCAACTGGTCAATATCAGAGTTCATGTTTGGCCAGTAGAGTGCCTCACGTGCTCTCCTTTTTGACTTTTCTGCACCTAGGTGCCCTTCATGTATCCTGTTGAGCATTTCTCATCGCATAGAGGTGGGCACTACTATCCTGTCACACTTAAGCAGTAGTCCATTGACCACAGAGAGCTCAGACTGAATGTGATAATATTGTTTACATGACCCTTTCTTCCAGCCCTCTTGAAGATTTCTCATTACTTTACTCAGGACTGGGTCCTTTGATGTCTCGGTGACTATCACTGATAGTTGTTCCTGTGTGGTGGGCAATGCTGCGTAGACCATATCCACATGAAGAGTCACATCCTCTTCTGATTCACTGTTTTGTGTGGCGTAAGGCGCAGCCCTGGATAGTGTGTCTGCAATGAACATTTGTGTCCCTGGCACGTATGTTAGCTCAAAATCGTAACGTTGAAGTCTCATCATTAGGCGTTGTATCCGTGGTGACATGTCACGCAGATTCTTCTTTGCGATCCCTAGCAGTGGCTTATGGTCCGTTTCTAGGATAACCTTGGGAAGACCATAGATGTAGGTATGACATTTTTCACACCCAAATGCCAAGCCAAGGCACTCCTTCTCGATTTGCGCGTACCGGCACTCTGTAGCCGTCGTGGAGCGTGACGCATACGCCACTGGTCGCCATTCTCCTTCATCTTCCTGTAGAAGGACAGCCCCTAATCCATTCTTAGAGGCATCTGTGGACACTTTTGTCCTCTTTTTTAGGGCAGAAGAACTTCAGTGGGGGTTCACTTGCTAGAATGTGTAGCAGCCCCTTCCATTCTCTCTCATGTTCATGTCCCCATTGGAACTCTGTCGCTTGGTGCAGCAGTTTTCTCAGATGAACAGTTTTCACTGCTAGATTTGGAATGAATTTTCCTAGGTAGTTAACCATGCCAAGGGCCCGCTGAACCCCTTTCTTGTCCTTTGGTTTCTCCATGTCATGTATAGCCTTTACTTTTGACTTTTCTGGCTGAATCCCCTCTGTAGAGATCTTGTCTCCGAGGAATGTGATTTAATTGACACTGAACTGACATTTGTCTTTATTTAGTTTGAGTCCATACTGCTGTATTCTCTGAAGTGTTTTCTCCAGTCTGGTGTCGTGCTCCCTGAGTGGAGCCCCATACTACCAGATCATCCACGTACACCCGCACTCCCTCCAGGCCCTCGATGATTTGCTCCATTGCTCTGTGAAAGATTTCTGGGGCGGAGCTAATACCAAAGGGCAGACGCTGGTAGGAGTATCGACCAAACGGGGTGTTAAAAGTGCGCAGCTTAGCACTTTCTTCATCAAGTTTCAACTGCCAGAAACCATGCGAGGCGTCCATCTTGGAGAAGACTTTCGCTTCTGTCATTTCGCTGACTATTTCCTCTCTCTGGAATTTGGTAGTGCTCTCTTTTGATATTGGCGTTAAGGTCCTTGGGATCCATGCAGACACGCAATTTACCAGTTTCCTTTGAATTGACGCAGGCCATGGAATTTACCCAGTCAGTCGGTTCCTCAATCTTCTTTATGACAGCTAGTCCCTCCATGTGGTCTAGCTCTTTCCTCAGTTTTTCACGGAGAGCCACTGGAACTCTCCTGGGTGCGTGAATCACAGGTTGTGCATCCTCTCTCAGTTTGATGGAGTATGTAAAGGGCAGTGCTCCGAAACCCTGACATACATCTGCATATTTGTGTGCTATCGTCTCATGAGTCAGATTTGTACTATCTTGGGGGGCACGCTGCACACAGTTCAGTTCATTGATAGTATAGACTCATTTTACCAAGCCCAAATCCACACAGGCCTTATCCCCCAACAGTGACTCATGTCCTTCAGGCACTATAACAAAGGTCAAAGGGTGAATGTGATTTTTTTACCTTAACATTCAGCCTACACATTCCTTTTGTTTCAATGCTTTGTCCATTGTATGCCTTCAAAGACACTGCCTTGTTCAGTATTTTAGGTCGCACTTTGAGATTCCGTGCATCACTCCAACTTATGAGGTTTGCCTTAGCACCTGTATCTAGCTTAAAGGGAACAATGGTGCCATTTACCAGCAAGGGAGCTATCCAAACTTCAGTCTTTGGTCCTACAGAGTGCACTTCATTAGCATTTTTGCCTTGTTTTGACTCATTTTGCACCATTCCAACAAACAAAGTCTCTGCTCCTGTCTCTTCAGTCTCAATAGCATGCACTGTCTTTTTACCTTCAGTTTTCTCTTCCCAAAAACACATCTTGGCAAAGTGATTCCTGCCTTTACATTTTGCACAGTTCTTCCCATAAGCAAGACACTGTCTGGCTACGTGTTTATTACCGCACCGTCTGCATTCGTAAGGCGTCATCGTCTTGAACTCCGTGGGCCCTCTTGTGTCCCTTTTGTGTACCACATCCACCGGCAGGTTTTTCAACCCCAGGGCGCTCCCGCCCGCTGCTGTGCTGCTCCCTTCGAAAGTTTTCGTGTGCATGGCTGAGAGTTCACTAGCATGACATATTTTCACTGCTGCATCCAAATTTAGGTCATTGTCTCGAAGCATTCTCTCCCTCACCTTCTTGTCGAGTATTCCAAAAACGACTTGATCGCGTATCATCGATTCCTTCAGGTCCCTAAAGTTGCATGTTTGTGCTTTTATTTTCAAGTCCGTCAAAAAAAATCAAAGGATTCTCCTTGCTTTTGCATGCGGGAGCGAAACACGAATCTCTCATACGTTTCATTCTTTTTTGGAGTGCAGTATTCGTCGAACCGTTCTATCACCTTGTCCAGGTCATTTTTATCATCTTTGGCTGCAAACGTAAATGTATTAAACAGCTCGATTGCCTGCGAGCCAGCCACTGTTGGCAACAAAGCTACTTTACGTGTTCCAGAGTTAGTCGAAGCGTCAATCGCTGTGAGGTAGAGAAGAAAGCGTTGCTTGAAGACATGCCAATTTTCATCCACATTTCCTTCTAGTTGCAGGTTAGCCGGAGGTTTTATTCCTTCCATTGTTGTAGTATGTCCTTATCGTGAGTTCTATAAATCCTGGTACCATGTAATGTTATCTTAATAACGTAATTACGAGTCTCCCAAGCAGTTGTAGTGGAGTGCCATTTATTCAGTCCTGACTCTGTGTCTCGTAGTACAGTACTTCAAGCATGGCCAAGATGGCGTCGGATCCCGCCCCCGGATATGACGTCAGCCGTCAACCAGCTGTCAATCAAACCCCGCTGTCTTTACGACAGCTACGGTTATCCGTACAGGACGAGCAGGCTAACAGTGTACAGGCAGCGAAGGGGTCAAGCGAGTTTGTGGTGAAGTAGAGCTAGGTATTATCACAGTACATGTGGAACTTGATGCCATGTCTTTGGATGATGTCACCAAGGGGCAGCATGTAGAGAGGAAATAGGAGAGAATTAAGGACAGATCCTTTGGGGATTCCAAAGGTAATGGTGCGAGGGCGAGAAGAGAAGCTGTTGCAGGAGATTCTCAGGCTATGACTGGATAGATAAGAGTGGAACCAAGCAAGGGCACTCAGCTGGGCAATGGAGGAGGATGGCATGACCGACCATGTCAAAGACTGCAGATAGATTGAGAAGGAGCTATAGTGCACCATGGTCAAAGTCATGGAGGATGTCATTTGTGACTTTGATTAAGGCGGTTTCAGAATCTGATTGGAAAGATTCAAACATGGAGTTGGCTGAAAGATGGGCATGGATTTGGGAGGTGACAAAATGTTCAAGGACTTTGGAGAGGAAATGGAGGTTGGAAATGGAATGAAAGTTTGCAAAGACAGAGGAATTAGTGGTGGGTTTTTTGAGGCGGGGTTGATTACAGCAGATTTGAAAGGGAAGGGGACAGTACCTGAGCAGAGAGAACCGATAACCATGTCAGCTAGCATAGTGGACCGGAAGGGAAGTCAAGTGGTCAGCAGTTTAGTGGGACTAGTGTCAAGAGAGCAGGAGGTGGGTCTCACGGACAAGATGAATTTGAAGAGGGCATAAGGGGAGATAGAGAAACTAAGAAAAATGTGGCAATTTAATGGACAAAATTGCCCAAATAATGCAACAGCTATCAAGTCATCCCATTGTGTGTATTGTAAGATAAATAATATATGTTTGCAATTGAATGTTGTATAAATTAGAAATAATTGGCCTTCTCTTCCCTTTTCCACTTGCAGAATTTTCTGTAGCCTTATTTTCATCGAGTTATTCCAGAATGCAGGGTAGTCAGCACAGGAAAATACAGCCAAGAATTCTATTGCTAACAATGTTGTGTTTGTGTCTGCACTGTTCATATTCTGATTTTAAAATTAAGTGAAATAAATTTATCTTGTTTATTCCAGTTCAATAGAATGCATAGCCTCTGCATTCCATAAAGACAGTGCAAATCATGCAACTATAAATATTAAACAAAAAAACACCCAGGAAAGATTAAATATTGTGTTTTAGTGGAGAGCATAGGGTCCTCTTGCAAGCCTTGTGTAACCTGATGTGGGTATGAATAGCCTATGAACTCCCAAGATGCTTCTTTCATGGTGCACAATGACTGATAAACGTATCTGCTTTTCTCATGACCCTTAATATGTTTTATTTTTGGAAATTTAATGTGGAATTCAGTGTTAATTGTGGGTTTGATTCAAGTCCTGTTGCTTTCATTATGTGCTTTTATTTGTAATGGACACTGTGGTATTGTTGCTGTCAGAAGCTGCATTCAGACTACCTTTTTCACTTGGGAATTTTCTACTGCAAATACTTCTTGAAGAAAAGAATGCTCTCTTGCACTAATGTTTTGAATTAACAAATCAATACTGGAGAGCAAGTCCAATACCATGACTCATTTTCTATAACCTCAACATATGGCCTTGCTGAACTGAGACTCAAATTAGGTGACAAATTCAAGGATTTTTGTGGTGTAAACACTTTTTTTAAAAAGAGAGTTTGAGGAACCAGCCTGAACTCAATATTTATTTGATCCTTACCAGCCATTGGTTACAAGAAAACCTGTGTTTTTCCTGGACTCCATCTAATCTTGATCATGGTAAAAAGCAGATACTTAGTGCAGCTTACCAAGATAGTTGTCTATCTAGCTCTTGAAAATTGCTTGGATGGGAAATTTGACCTGAAACTTATTTACCCATGCATAATCAGTCGCTAATTAACCAGGCTTTTACTACATGTTTTATGCAGTTTAATTTCACTGTAATGAAAGAACTGCTGCAGTAATCATTATCGGTGGCACTCATAATATGTACCTGGCCTTTAGAATCCCAAAGCTGGAGAACAGTTATGGAACCTGTTGTCATTATACAATTACATCAATTTTCTATTTAACTATGTTTTTCCAGATAGATGTTTACCCACTCTCATTTATTACCGTCATTTTTATTTTTTCTATTTCCAGTTTTTGATACCCACCTACAGAAAGAAACCATTTCTTGGTGTTAATGGCCCAGAAATTCGTGTCGGGGGGCTTCCCGCGGGTGCAAGCCCCCGACCTACACTTAACTAGCGCGCCGGCAGTTGAGGCCTGGGCCTGCGTGGATTTCCTGTCTGTGGCCTGGTCCAGCTCCCGGCACACTGTGCTTGCATGATCCAGCGGCGTACTTAGTGCGATGCGTCGGCTGGGATCACGTGAGCACTGGGCAACCAATTGGAGGAGGGAAAAGTCCATTCATGAGTTTGACAGAAAGAACTGTCAAACTCATGAACACTCCGGGCGCCCAAAACAGTACTTAACCTTAAAATAAATTTGAAAAAAAATCTCACTATTTAAATCAACTATAAATAACATTAAGTAACTATTTTAAACAATAATTTAAATTTTTGAAAAAAATAATTTTATAAAAAATCGGGGCTAAAAATACACTTACCTTACTGTAAAGTATTAAAAAATAATAAACCTGTGGAAAAAATGTTCTAATTTTAATTAATTGACCACTTACCTTTTAAAATGAAGTCCTTACGTCTGGTTTTTTAATGTGTAAAATGTAGAGGCCTTCACGCACGGGCAAACCTGTTTTTAAAAAAAAAAAGAGGAAGTTCAACGCGCACGCGTTCGACCTCTGAACCCCTTGGTTCAGAGGATCGGAAATGCCGGTTTCCCGCGCATGCAAGAAACTGGCACTTCCATCGGGTCCACGCGTGAGTACCCCGTCCGCACTCACGCGTTGGGACCCGAATTTCTGGGCCAATATTTCATGCATTGCATAATATAATTTAGTGTTTCTTGAGTAGCATTTATTCTGATTCACTACAGTGAATATGCTTTAGAAAGGAAGTGTATCAGAGGGACCAATACTGGAGTCATGACCTGTTCAGCCTGAATAAGCAGGAGCCTGTTTACCATACCAGGACTGCTTAACTCATCCAAATTATATTGGGTGACAGATGATAATCCAAAATCAACAGTAACAAAACTTTCATCGAAGTACGAAACACAGTTCATACAGAAGTATTGAGGGCTAATACAATATTGTCTCTTAGCTGAAACCTGACAGTAATTGAGAAATGGAATGTGACACTGTGCTAAATATCAGTTATCTCACTCATTTTAATACATAGAAACATAGAAGATTGGAGCAGGAGTAGGCCATTCGGCCCCTCGAGCCTGCTCCGCCATTCAATGAGATCATGGCTGATCATCCAAACTCAGTACCCTGTTCCTGCCTTCTCCCCATATCCCTTGATCCCTTTAGCCTTAAGAAATATATCTAACTCCTTGAATATATTTAATGAATTGGCCTCAACTGCCTTCTGTGGTAGAGAATTCCACAGGTTCACCACTCTCTGGGTGAAGAAATTCCTCCTTATCTCTGTCCTAAATGGCTTACCCCTTATCTTTAGACTGTGACCCCTGGTTCTGGACTCCCCTGCCATTGGGAACATCCTTCCTGCATCTAGTCTGTCTAGTCCTGTTAGAATTTTATAAGTTTCAATGAGATCCCCTCTCATTCTTCTAAACTCCAATGAGTATAAGCCCAATCGACCCAATCTCTCCTCATACGTCATTCCTGCCATCCCAGGTATCAGCCTGGTGAATCTTCGCTGCACTCCCTCCATGGCAAGAACATCCTTCCTCAGATAAGGCGACCAAAACTGCACACAATACTCAAGGTGTGGTCTCACCAAGGCCCTGTACAACTGCAGCAAGACATCCTTATTCCTGTACTCGAATTCTCTCGCTACGAAGGCCAACATACCATTTGCCTTCTTAACCGCTGCACCTGCAAGCTTAACTTCAGCGACTGGTGCACAAGGACACCCAGGTCTCGTTGCACTTCCCCTTCTCCCAATCTATTGCCGTTCAGATAATAATCTGCCTTCCTGTTTTTGCCACCAAAGTGGATAACCTCGCATTTATCCACATTATACTGCTTCTGCCATACATCTGCCCAATCACTCAACCTGTCTAAATCATACTGGAGTTTCTCAGCATCCTCCTCACAGCACACACGCCCACCCAGCTTTGTGTCATCTGCAAACTTGGAGATATTACATCTAGTTCCCTCGTCTAGATCATTTATATATATATTGTGAATAGCTGGGGTCCTAGCACCGATCCCTGCGGTACCCCACTAGTCACTGCCTGCCACTCGGAAAAAGCCGTTTATTCCAACTCTTTGCTTCCTGTCTGCCAGCCAGTTCTCTATCCAAGCCAGTACCTTGCCCCCAATCC